>NC_141458.1:57832500-59048000 GCF_015680905.1 Coptis chinensis | reverse complement strand
GCTTTATTTCTTAGGGAGTGCTCTAGTGCATATTACGTGCATTGTTTCGCTCATTGTTTACAATTAGCATTGGTTGCAGCTGCTAAAGATGTATCAGATATTTGGTTGTTTTTTTTCGAAGTTGGGCACAATTGTCAATTATTTTAAGGCTTCTCCTAAGCGCCAAGCTGAGTTACTAGTTGTTCAAGTCGAAGAAATTCAAAAATTGATTGATTATGGTGAACTGGAGACAAGAAGGGGGGCAATCGATTACGACATTGCAGAGTGCTGGGTCTACTCATTGGAGCTCCTATTTTCAATTTGTAAAGAGTTTGGTAGTTTCATTTAGTGCACTTTCTCCTGTTCTTGAGAATAACACAAAAAACGGATCAACTAATTCTAATCGGGGGGAAGCTAAGGGTGCTCTTATTGCACTTAGATCGTTTGAGTTTGTTTTCATGTTACATTTGCTACATAAGACTATGGGAATCACTGACATACTTTGCAAAGCTCTGCAAGATCAATCTCAAGACATTATTAACGTTATGCATCTAGTCTCAACCACAAAAGTACGTACTCATTCAAAACCTAAAAGACGATGGTTGGAGCACTTTTTTTTGTGAAGTTGACTTGTTTTGCAAGAAGAATAACATTGATATGCTTGATATGGATGCACGTTATATGATGGGCACGAGTTGTTCTTGTCAGCAACATGATTGCATAACGTTTGAGCATCGGTATCGCGTTGATATATATAACAGTGCCATAGATTTTCAGTTAATGGACTTGAAAAGTAGATTCACCGATGAAACAATAGATCTTTTTACTCTTAGCTTTGCTTTGACTCCTAAAGATGCTTTCAGATCATTTAGGATTGATGATATTTGCAGTCTTGCTGAGATATTTTACTTTCGAGATTTCAGTGATCAAGAGTTACTTATATTGAGAACTCAGCTGCAGGACTATGAGATTGATGTTTGTCGTAATTCGGTTTTCCATAATATGTCCACGATGTCTGAGCTGTGTAGAAGATTAGTTGAAACTGGAAAGTCGAAGTCCTACCACTTGATTGATAGATTGGTTCGTTTTGTACTTACTCTTCCCATATCTACAGCAACTACAGAAAAGGCGTTCTCAACCATGAAACTTACCAAAACACAGTTTCGAAACAAGATGGAGGATGAGTTTCTTGCAGATTCAATGGTCATCTACATTAAAAGAGATTTTGCTAATGATATTCATCTGGATTTGGTAATAGATGATTTTGACGCCCGCAAGACACGCAAAATACCGTTTAAGTAGTTTTGCTTTTTAAATAGATTTGTAGTCGAACTTGATTAGATATTTTGATGAATTAGTATATATATTTGGCTACTTGTGAATTCTGGTGTTTCATTTGTTTCTTTGGAATGTGTTTATTATTATTATTTTTTGAGACTCTAGTTATCGTTGTTTAGCCCGGAGAGAGTTGAAATGCTGGGTCCGCCCCTGTTTGTTCATCTATCTTCTCCGAGTTCTCTCTCACTCTCCTCTCAGTTAATCTCATTTTTCCTCTTTTCTTCATGATATTAACATTTTAATTGTTTTCAGATGTGCAGGATTTCTAGAGAGCCCAAACCAAGTTAAACCTTCAAGTACCCCCCCCCCCCCTCTCTCTTTCTCTCTCTCATGCTAAAAAAATCAATCTCTAACACTGAAAATCGTGTTAATTTCAAGTCTGAACATTAGTTTGCATTGCATTTCCAACTTTTTTATTAATATTTTTTAAATCTATATCAATGTTAATCTCTATTGCCACCTTTTACTGTGAATTTTCAGTTGTGACACATTAGATTTGCCTTTTCCATTTACAGATGATTCTTCTTAAACAAAAAAAGAAAAAAGGAGGAGCATGGTCTTAAGAAGCATCTCTACATCGATATTAACTTATTGAGTTTGGGTGAGTCTACTATTTTTAAAGTTTGCCAGTATTGATTAAGCAGTGTTATATATTTTCAGTTCGTTATACATTCCAATATTTATATTTCAATGATATATGGCTATAAATGTCTTCTATAAGATGACCATATTGACCAAGATATTTTCATAACTCAACTGATCGAGTATTGCTTTTTTATGTATGTTGATGTATTTTACAGCAGAATTGGTGGTACTCACATTTCCATAATCTCCATTGCTACACGTTTCATTGTTTTTCATAAGCAACCATTTGATTTTTATATAGTTGTTGTTTTAATTTTTCAAAATAGATTCCTTAGCTTTATCCTTCTGTTATGATATGCTTTAGTTAGTGAAGATAAAGGCCAGTTCGGATGGGTTAAAACTTTAATAGTGCTACAGTTGTCTTTATTCCAAAATAAGTTAGGGATGCACAAGATGATGGATGGATTTTTCTTATTATAACCCAATTCTATTTTGTTTAGTTAGTTGAGTTTTGATAATGTTAGTTAATGCTTGTTGAAGTATGAGTGGGTTGTGAGGTTCACCATAGAATGTTGAATATGGATGAATGAGAGTTTGATGAAGGGAGAAAGGTAGTTGATTCTTTAAAGTTCATACACTACTACAAAAAAGTCCCAAGATAGCATGCGAAAAACGCTATGGATTATGTTCCATAGCGTTTTCCAAAACGCTATTAATGACGGTGCTATGCTTTTATCAATAGCGTTTTCTATACAAACGCAATCGATTCTATAGCGTTTCATGGAAAACAGAATTAATATAATTGAGGTTTTGCTTTAGCTGTTAATAATTATAGTGTTTATTATGTAAGTGCTATGCTATTCTATTGCGTTTGTCTCTATCGCTATCTATTGTGTAATAGCGTACTCCCTTTAGTGTTATCAATTCTATAACATTTTAGGTTGAACGCAATCCATTTTAAAGCTTGTTTTTAGAAACATGTATGTTATGCAATTGCATTTTCTGTGCTATTACTAAATTGTTGTAACCACTAAACCACCTGCCTGCACATATATATACTTTAAAATCCACGTACAATATAACAATATCTATTGAATACGCACGAGAATCAACAATAATGTCATTCATTAATACCCAAATACACTATTCCATTGTGTATGTACAAGGACAAAAATAACAAAAAACTTAACGCGATTCAAGTTTTCACAAAATTAAGTTTCTTTCAATTTCAATAAGACAAAATAAATATTCTAATCCCGACCTACTTCCCGTGGTGATCAGTAAATATGACGTGCTCTGTGGGCCATGCAATTGTGGTTCCTTTAGCATCTCCCATTGTTTGCAATTCAGAATTTTTTCTCCAAAGACGTGGTTCTGATTTCACAACTTCCTCTACCCAAATTTTAGAGGCATTATCTCCAAGAGGTACACTATGTACCGATTTAACAGGATCGTTAGTCTCCCAATGTCCTTTAGCAACTAAATCATGTGGAGCCATCCAATTCATCAACTTGCACTGTCGTCCATGACTCCTTATGCCATGACGCTACCCAAAAAAGGGAAGCCACAAGTATAATAAATAAGAATTTAGGTAACCAGTACGTACATAATCAATTCAAAACATGATTAATTAGAAAAAAAAAATAGAATACTAAAGTTTAGACCTAATTCTAATTCTAACTATGTCAAAATGGACCTCAAATCATCCCAGTGCTGCTGCAATGTGAATACTTAAACACGAATGTTGTATAAATTCTAATTAGCTTACAAGTAGGAAACATGGCAATGAATTATTAGTATGGTTACTCACCAGACCTTCGAGCATTTGTTTCAATCAACAAATAGAAAATTGTTCGAAATCAGTCAACATAGTAATTCATTATTTAAATAAAACTCCGCATTTCATTAAGCATAAGAAGTGCATAAAGTTCAGTTGGAACAATCCACTTCAAAACATATAACTCACAACTCATATATCGAAATGCACTGAATTAGGGTTCATTAGAAAGCAAACACAGAGCACTAATTTTACTGCCTAGGTCACTAAAACTCAAATCCAATTCTAACTACGACAAAATTGAGCGCCAAGTTAGTCCAGTGCAGCTGCCTTGAGCAGACTGTAGCACAAGTATATATTCTTAAAATGTCTATAATACATGCATAACAAACCTTTGATATTGTCTAGTACATTACAAATGAGCACTGAATGCAAAAAGAAATATGTTACCTGTGGAAGAGAAGTCGTAGTAGTTCGTACACCCTGATCATCATCACTCCCTATGTCTCCACCCTACCCAAACAAAAAGAAATTCAGTATAATAACCAAGTATAATAACTCCCCATGTCCCGTCATGTTTCAGGTTCGGCAGGTGGAGATAATCTTGTTAAGCATTCGATCTCTAGCCGCCATTAGCGTGCTACATGGATATTGTCTAGTACATTCACTACAAGTAAAAAGGCTTTATATCATTGTTAAAAACAGTGACATAAAGGCTTTTGTCACTGTTTTTTTTTTCCATAACCGTGGCCAAGTGGGGATCATTTTGTTTTTTACCAAAACCGTGACAAATAGTTCTTCCAGATAACCTATTTCTACCATATAAAACAGTAACAAATATATAAAAAACATCACAAAAAAAAAACAACCCTTTTGTGATGTTTTTGAAAAAACAGTGAAGTATTCATCTAATAACTGTCATAAAAAGGTCAACTATTCGCGACGGTTTTGTTAAAACCGTGATATGTGGCTTTTATTTTATTTTTTAAAAAGAAAAATGGTGCTAATAAATGAAACTTTTCCCCTAGAATTGGACCTATAATAAACTACACACCTGAATATAATCAATTAAACTTCAAGTAATATTCATAAAGTACTAATTCCATTCCCTTGGATAATCAATATATATTTGTACTTAATCAAAAAACATAATGAAGTAAATAACACATTTCAAATCTAATACATATAAATTTAATCGGCCTAATCTGAATCCAAATATTAAAAAAAGGAACCTAATCTCGCAAAGTCGATCACCCACATGAATGTTTTCAGCCTTGTGGTTCATCTTCATCTTGAGGATAGTTCACAATATATTCTTAGAAGAACTTAACAAAGTCCATTCGAACTTCATCTATCTCCTTGTCGGTGAAAGCCTTTTTATTGCTAAGATTTTTTATCTGAAATATAATAAACAACATCATTAATATTTAAGTACACAATACTTGTGAAGGACCAATAACTAAATCTTAACAGAGAGCATCTAAACCATCTCAAAAGAAACAAAAGCTTACAAAATCAAAATAGAGTAACCCTAACTTATAATCATGCACTCAAAATTACTACCAACAACAACATTCATATTTTCAAAGGAAAGAAGTAGCATCCTCAAACTGAATAACTTAAAAACCAAACACATAGTGGCCAAGGAAGCACAAAAAACATTTAGAATAATGTATATTCTAAAAGGCACCAAAGCAAAGATATATATGTAATGTTAAAAGTAGGTTCCTAACTATAAATAAAAAATTGTTCATCATTCAACTTTAAGTACCTAATAAGTACTTCCAAACTCTGAATATGCACATAAACTTCCAACTTTTCCTTAAGGATTTTACGTGCAATTGACTCTTCATCAAGACGTTACATCACTAGTCTGAAATGTCATTCTGGAACATAAAGTTCTAAGAACAAGAAAAAAAGATAAGAATATCAAAGAAAAATGCCATTCTTATCTCCTTTCTACCAGAAATTTTAGCACTCCATACGACCAAATTCCCGGTCCAAAAAACCACTACAATTCAATCAAATAGATGGTGTCGATGCAACCAACGGATATCCTGAAAATCAGTCCAATGGATAACCTTGCCATATCTACATGGTGTACCTAAAAAATAGTACACTTTGTGGTTGAAATGCAAAATGAAAACTATAGAGAAAGCAGTCCACTAGATAGCTTAATTTCAGTCAGAAAGATTACTATATCTAAGTCTACCAAAGGACCATATTCCAGCCCCCAAGATGAATGAGAATGTAGTCCATTACCTGTACCAAGATCAGCCCTTACTTTGTCCTATTCAAACATACTTAATCTTTATACAACAGTAAAGAAAACCCCATTTAGTAATGAAATGTGTTGCTCACCTACATAATTAACCTTTCACTAAAGACTTGTTTGGGATCCCATGATACATACCCAGATCAGCCTCTACCTTTTGTAAAGAACAAATATAATTAGTTAATGGGATTTCAATGAAGATATAACTATATAAGTAAGAAAACAGGAACGTAGAAACTTCAAAAAAGGGAAAATACCAAAAAAGGTGAAATGCAAAGGGGTATTCTAAAGGCAAACAACTTTTACTGGACCAAAAAAACAAATAAAATGAGGGCATTTAGAGGTTCAAAACATGTTGAAGCTAAGAGAAAACAATGAAAACAAAAATTGAATGCTTCTGGACCTAGACACCTTGTCATTAACCTAAGTACTCATGATCTTATTAAGTTTTTTATGCATGCAAAACTGAATTCATAGACAATATAGATTTATTTACACTAGAAAGAAACTTTGTTCCAATCAACAACTAGGAATCTCTCACTAATCCTTACCATATACCAAACTCTCCAAGTGAACCACTAACATCAACCAAATACCTTATATCTCGTACCCACCAATCTACAATAGAGTTTGTGAAGGCTGCAAACAAATTGTACATACCTTATATCTCGTACCCACCAATCTACAATAGAGCCTTTAAAGATGCGTCCTTTGTTGAGTTCTTTAATATTGTAGTGAGCAGTAGTGGATCTTGGCCAGCCATGCCTATCTGACTCCTCAATCACATTTCCTTTGAAATCTATATCACGGTTATACATGTTTATCATAGTTGTTCAATACAAGTGAAAGAAATGACCTCATTTCATACACCACTAGTCCCATTACTAAACAATATCTTATTGTCCTCATTTCATTATCATACAAGTGAAAGAAATGACCTCATTACTTGGGTCCAAAGGCATTGCTTGGATGCAACACGCACTTTAATAGCCCATCTAAACGATTTGCAAACAAGATCATATCAATGCTTCTACTTGAGCTTTTAAGTCATGGCGCGTCCTCTTACTGCACCATATATAGAACTACAAATAAAATTTAGGATGACCTACATGAAGTACCTCATGTATACCATAATAAAACTACATCACCTTTGGTAAAGCACGATGCCCATTGTTTATTGCTTATTGGAACTACCTTTACCATAAAGAACAAACAAAATTGTACAATGGAATTTCAAGTAAGATAAATAGGGTCACTACACTAGTTTCCTATAACAAGTCATGATAGAGAAGTTAATTAAGGTTAGTCTGAAAATCTATGATACAAAGAAAACAAACCGAGTCAAAGCTAAGAGCCTAAGATGTTGCCAATTTGTCAAAAGCCCTTTTTCACGTAGTGCTAGATCATAATAGTACCCAAGATAGCAAGAAGAAAGTGTATTGTGTACGAACTTATGCTATGCAAGTGGGGTGTAGTGTATTGTATGAACTTATGCTACGTAAGGTATATCTCAATTTGCAACCAGAAACCCAAACATCTCCAATTTTTTCTCATAAAATTCAGTTCACATAAAATACGATAAGTTCGTTAAACAAATTTAAACTAATAGTTGCAGCATTTCAACTCAAAAAGTCAAACATTTAAGCACAAATGCCTTAACAAAAATCCAAGGTATGAGTTCACTCACTATTTCTAGATAGGGGAAGCTTCTTGGTCCTCTTATAGTAACGAGCAAGCCTATGAATCCTGCTCTCAACCAAAATCAACCTAAACTTGCTATCATTATCCTTTCTATTCCTCTCTAAATGCTTAAAAATAGTAACCACCTTCTTAATCAAATGGTACAGATCTTCAGGGATCTCAGGTGTAAGCCCTATAAGGCTATAACCCCACAATATAAAGCAACCATTTTTAATTATCAGCACTTATAACTCAAAAACAAAAATAAGCCAATAAATAAATAAAATTAAACTAATAAAATCAATACCGTGGGCCTGGAGAATACGCAAGATCTTGCTACCAGTGACACTTTTAACCTGAGTGATACTAGGAGAATCACAAAGAATCACATCAATTTGAGATAGAGGTAACCCTTTCAATTCCTAACAAACTTGCATTGTTCTCCTCAACCTGAAAACATAATGAAGAGGAGAGTGAATCTTAGTAGAGATGAAATGGTTGATAAATATTAAATTAGATTTGAGTGGTTGTTTGTTTTTGTTGTTGCTTACATCTTAAGATGAGATTTTGAGCCAAATTGGAGAACTTCTCTTGGCAAAGCTGACGATGATATCCCTTGCTGTAAAACCGTTGGTGCATCCAAATAGTGAGATAAAGGCTTGTGCAAAATGGGGATGAGCTCTAGCCTCTAGGGTTCTTGGTGGCAAAGATAAAGAATTTACAGCGAAATGGAGGAGAGAGAAGAATGGGGAGAAGGTTAGGGCAAGGGTAAGAGTGTTCGAAGGAAGTCGGAAGTCTGAATGTGGGCTGTGTTTGTGAATCTAAACTTCTAAAGTAGTTATTTTTTTCGTGGAGTTGTGCGCGCACGGGACCCAAAACTAAATGGGTTTTATAAGAAGGTGACATAAAGTTGGGGAGTATGTCACTGTTCTAGCCTTCTAGTATAATAGTCACAAATAATCTTAATGCATAGACCATTTCGTAGAAAAAAGGATTTGTGACTGTTCTAGATCTATCAGTCACAAAAAACATTTCAAAACAATCACAAAAACCCTTTTTTGCCATTTGGGACCATTTCGAACTAAACAGTCACAAATAACATTTTAAAACAGTCACAAAAACCCTTTTTTCTACTAGTGATTACAAATGAGCACTGAATGCAAAAAGAAATATATTACCTGTGGAAGAGAAGTAGTAGTAGTTCGTACACCCTGATCATCATTACTCCCTATGTCTCCACCATACCCAAACAAAAAGAAAGTTAGTATAATAACTCCCCATGTCCCCTCATGTTTCAGGTTTTGTAGGTGGAGATAATCTTGTTAAGCATTCGATCTCTAGCCGTCGTTAGCGTGCACAAAATGGCCTCACAAGTAGCCCCTTGCAACAATTACCAAAAAACAGGAAATACTTGGGAAGTTTTAGCATTTTTCCAAGCCAATCCATAATAATACTCTAACTAAATAGCTAGCAATAGGTGAAGACATCAAATTAAAACCAACAACAATAAAACCAGTACTAAGCATTAATGAAGGTGTACATGCATGCATGGCAGACAAAGAGCATGATATTCTATAGGTGTCCATGCCTTAAAAGCATCAAGCTGGAGCTAAAAAGTCGTGGGTATTTAAATGTGCATTGACATGCTCTCACCTAAGTCCCCCAATTGATTTAACATTAGACCAGAAAAAATTTAGAGAATATTGAACTAGAAGAAGCTTTGAAGGCAGTAGATTTTTCAGAAGTGGAAGAAGCTTTGAAGGTAGTAGATTCAGAAGTGGAAAAAGCTTTAATTGTTCAACAAGATTGTTCTATTGCTACAAAAGGAATGACCCAGACGATCATAATCGAGGACGAGCAAAACCTGAAGCCAGCAAGTCTGCCACTTACCATTACAAACACAACAAAAGCAGAAAAAATGAATGATACTCATGAAACAGAGAATAACACATGGAGCTCAACAGCACCGGCTACTGCAAATGAAGAAGAAAATCCATCGTGCAAGAGGTTCATGGGCAGACATCATAGGCAAGAAGGCAGTGGGCAAAGAAGAACTCTCTTATATTGCCCCAATAGTGGAGAATGGTAAGCAGGTCATCCATGTTCAGAGTTCCCAATAATTCTCTGAATTTAATAAGAAATTCAAAGCCCTTTCATACAGGCAACACAGAGGGCATGCACCCTCTTGAATCATCTAATGGGGGAGTGTCTGCAAGGTCCATAATTTTTCCGAGAGACTATGCTAAATAGGGCCCGAGAACTAGAGAGGACTCGAGAGTACCTACTGCTGGAAAGGAACAGAGAGACTCAACTTATGGCAAGGACCACCCGAGAGCCTCTACTACTGGAAGTTACCCGAGGGCTGCTGCTAAAGCAAAGTAGCACACAAGTCACCTACCTTCTAATAATATTGAAATGATTCATCCACCCTGCTGGAACATTAGAGGTTTGGGTATGAGATACCCATGGAAAGCAAAGAAATTGTTGCAGAGCATACAAGACATGCATGCAAAACTTGTTTATTTTTCCTTAGTACATGTGTATAGGGAAACAAAAAACTTAGTAGTTGCACTGGATGCAAATGTGCCTACTATGAGCTTCATTGTTATTACCTATAAAGTGAAGTAATTGGTGCAATAGTTGACTGTATCACTTGCTCAGTCATAACTTGTTGACTTTCACCCTACAAAGATGTATTTAGATTGTTAGTTCGAATACACTAGCAAGACAATAAATATCAAATCAGCTATTGTAAAATGCTTGTACATCTGTCACTTGCCTTTTGAATATTCAGAGAAGCAATTAAGTTTCTTAGAAGGTCATTTTGAGTATTCACCAAATTGGTCATTTGAGTCATATCTTTCTCGACCGTTAGTACCTTCTCCTGAAGTTGGGTGACCAACTCTTTATTTTGTGACACCATACCAAGTATATGTGAAAGAGCATCATTTTGTATCGAGTGGTTACGAGAATTTAATGCTGCTATATCTCTAATTTCTTTAATTTTTTTCTACAGCAATCACATTTGATATGTTTATAGAAATTAGCAAAGCTCAACAAAATCATTGATATTTATGGCTATACTTCTAGTTAGAAAATATAACTATACATACCATTCGTTCTGCGACACTACTATTTGATGGTTTGCCACTTTTCTTAGTGTGTCATTTGCACCAAATATCAACTCTAGTTATAGATGAGGGATTCGGACTCTCCTTTTGCTACATGATAACAATTTCCACAATCAAGATACATACACAAAAACAAAGTTGCACAAATTTGATAGTTAATTACCATTTCGCACTCTAGGCGTGCATAGTCTTGTCGACTGCATGTGTGAGGGAGATCTTGCTTTTCCCTCATTGCTTGAAACTTATGACTCTTCAGCTGTAGTACAAAAGAGTTAAATAACATATTTCACAATATGAGTATATTCAAAGTATCGCCAAAGTTACTCACAATGAACTTTCTCCTTGACATTTGTTTAACAAACATCTCCCATTCCGCATCATCACAGTCTTTAGGCTTAAGACATGCAATGTCCTTTTTCTTTTTCATATAAACTCTTATCTTTCCCCTCAATCTTGATTTATGTGCCCACCACAACCTTCCAATTTGTTGGAGGGCATAAGTTATGCACCCTTCATCCAAGATAAATTTTTGCTACAAAAAATAAGAAATATATGTGAAATGTTTTGACTACCCCACCATCAACAAATTAAACATATATAATAAATATGAACATCATAACTATATATATTTATTGAAAAGAAAAGTAAAAAAAAAAAAAAAACGTTCTTACCAAGACTGATTGCCAATACAGATCTTTGTACCCATTTTTTATTGCCCTCCAATCACTAAAAGTGAGTGGCACCATCTCAGATGCAATATTTCCCAAATAAGAAGAAAATTGTACTGAATTTTCCCCTACAGGCTGCCCATTCGCATTAAAGGTCACTGTTAACTTAGATCCACTATTAGTCGCCATTACCTTGGCTCTACAAGGACCTTTTGGTGTCTTGCTTGATCGATGAGATTCTTTGGAAGAAGGATTACTAATTTCAAGTTCTGCATCCGAGTCGATAGCATCATCAGAGTCGATAGCATCACCCTCATCACTAGAATCTCTTTCACTCTCTTCTTCAATTAGTGGCCCCTTAAACTTGGCTCAGTTGGCAGTACTCTTATTTCCATCCTCATCATTACAATAATCTTCATCGTCAAGATCTTCATCACTAAAGTCGTGATAAGAATTCTTTTTTGTCCTAGAACTTTTATCAACTTTTTTGAAACTCTGTGAAAAAACCCCATTTAAGGAAAACAAAAGATTAATGAAAATTATAAATAACACTTAACAAAGGAAACACGAAAAGCTAACATATATAAACAAAAATGTTAAGCAAAACATATTATTTAAACAACACCTTAAACTTTGTAGAAACCACCCCACATCTTTTTTTTTTTATTTGTGAGATTCATTTGAAGAAGGGTTCTCTCTACTGCCACGAGAATAAGAATTTGGGACTATTTCATCATCCTCACTGAAATCATGGGCATCTTCTTCAGCGCTAAAGTCCCCATCAGTGGAATCATCATCGTTAGTATCTTGGCTGGCCATTTTACCCATCTTAGATCATTTAGTTGCTCCCTTTACACTCTGAAAGGTAATGAATATAACATGAAGGCTAACATAAAACACACTTAAACTTGGGAGTGAATTAGGAGAAGTGCATTTACTAGTGCTAGTTAAGTGATATGTTTGTACTAGCGAATAAAGATTGCATCTAGTGATGCAACCGCAAGTCATCTTGTATAGTTGCATAAGGAAAAAAAGGAGAGGAATTGAAGACATGTGTGCTTACCTTATTCTTCTTAGAGTTAGACTTCTCTGATGTAGACAATTTTCTCTTTGACAAGTGGAACTCATTGGCTTAAGAGGCTAAGTGTGGTAGGCTACCATCATTTCTATTTGAAATGCATATCCCAGCATTTGAGGTATTCCTAAGAGTAGCTACAATAGCTAGTCTTTCCTTCAGTTTCCTTTTCTTAGCTTGCTTTGAACTCTGTCAACATACCAACAAAAATTCTATTAAATGAGAAACATGAGTATATACAAACATGATGAACAAAAAATCTTACCTCCGCTTTCGACATTTTGTTTAAAGTGTCCTTACTTCCTTGTCAAAATCCTGAAATGTCAACAACGCATAATGTGGCAGAAAAAATCAAGACACAAAACTTATATGAACAAGACAGGTGAGAGTACCAAAAACAAATCACAACACATATTAATAGGAAAAAACAACCAATACTCATACTTAGATGAACAAACAATCCAAGTGCCAAACAAATCAGATACTAATACTAATATTAAAATAACCAAAACTCATAGTCAAAAATATTAGTACAAAAAACATTTTACTAAATTGTCGAAAGTACATGCACGCTCTACACATAGTCTCCCTCACAATCCTTTCTAACATAGCTACCATCTCCATCAGCAATGTTCTTGTCAATTCTCGAAACATCGAATGGTCCTGAGAATATATCGACATTCTCATCATACATATCCAAGTCATGACTCCCTCTTGGCAGAGCTTGTAATACAACATACTAATTGGAATCACTGTTGTCCCTTGAATAAAAGACTTGTTTCACTTGTGATGATAAAATGAATGGTTCTTTTTTGAGCTGGCATTGTCCTTGATGGAGGTTAACCAAAGTAAATCTATCTTCCACTTTGACACCATTTCCTACATTTGCCCAATCCCAATAAAAAATAGGCACTTGGAAGCCAGTGTAGTCAAGCAAAATTATATCTTTGATGATCCCATAGTAAGAAACATTGTCCACGACTTGGTTTTTGTCCTTTGAACTAGATCTACACATAGTTGTTGACTCAAGTGAAACACCACTATTTTGGTTGGACTTTTCAGCATTTTTCTTGTGGTAGTGTTGACCTTTGACAATAAAAGAAGAATACGACATTGCTAGCTTCCTCGATCCATTGGCAATCCACTTTAATGTCTCTAAGATATTCTCACTAGTGTTGTCTACAATCTGCCCAAATTCATGCATAAGTATCACAATTATTATCTACATATATGGAAAAAGGGTAACACAAACACACAAAAGTCACAACTGAACCTTCTCACGTAGCCATTCAAAAAACTTTTCTACATGTCTCTTCCACAACAAATTTCTATTTCTTGAGAGTTGTTTGTTTTGCTTCTGTAGCTCATCCATGTGCATCTTAAACAACAAAAAATGGTAAAATATAAGGTATGTCCTTTCAAAACTCTAAATTTCAATAATTAGTACCATACTCACTCAAAATATGGCTCGACTACAGAATATTGAACAGCACATATAGATGGCCAGCATGTAACCTTTCTTTACTTAATCTAATCGAGACTCCTCTAAAATTTGGCCTTCCATCAAGTATTGTGTCACTTGTAAAACCATCATTTTTACTTCGGTGATTACTTATCTCAATGGTTTGTTTCATAAATTCACTACAAAATCTCATGCCCTCTTCCGCAAGATAGCACTTTGCAATGGAACCCTCGGGTCTTGCGAAGGTTCTGACAAATTCTTTCAAATCTTTCATGTATCTAAAGACAAGAAATAACATCAATATTAAACAAGAAACAAATATTGGAATATAATCATTAAAGTTTTATAAATGAGTATAAATTCACATTTCAAAAGCATACATCCAACGCAAATGAACTGGTCCACCAAGCTACACTTCTCGTGCTAAATGAATTGTTAAGTGGATCATAATATCAAAGAAGGATGGAGGGAAGAATCTTTCTAACATGCACAAAGTCTCTGCAACGTCTCCCTCGAGCTTTTTTAGTCTCTCTATATTAATGACACTTTTGCATAATTCATTGTAAAAGGCACATAAGTGAAAAATTGCAGTCCTAGCTTAGGTCCTTTCGGAAGAAGCCCCCTTAATGCAACAGATAACAATTGTTGCATTAAAACATGGAAATCATGGGACTTGAGACCTGAAATCTTAAACTCATCCCCTGATATAACCCTCCCAATATTTGAGCTATAGCCATAAGGCAGCTTTAAATCTTGTAATCTCTTGCAAAAAATCCTTTTTTCGACTTTCGATAGTGTGTGTGGTGCTGGTGGAAGATAAGTCGTCTTGCCACAAACTTCTGGATGCAATTCATGCCTAATTTCCAATTCTTCCAAATCTTGGCGAGACTTAAGATGGTCCTTTGATTTGTTCTTCACATTAAATAATGTGGCAATAATGCTTTTGCACACATTTTTCTCTCGGTGCATTATGTCCACATTGTGACGCAAAGGATTATATTGAAAAATCCAAAAAAAAAAACTATTATTGCTCAAAAATAAATAAAGTTAGCTTACCTAGGGTATCTGAGAAGATGGAGGACCACTGAGTATGGGGGCATCAAGATTACATTCTAGAGGGGGGCATTTCCACCGCAGTGTCGAAGTCGATTCCACCTAAATGATATTGGACAGTGTCACATTGTATCTTAAAATTATCTAAAACTCCTAAGCCATTTAGTAATTCAGCAAGGATCTTGTTAAAAATATACTACCTCAGGCACATAACCAGAGCATACTTGGGTCTTGGGTTTGGTCCAACCTCAAGTAGTATGGAGTCATTTAGTTTAATCAACAAGTAAAATTCTACAATGGTACATTCTAGACTTTCAGCACTAGCATGGATGGTATTTAGCGGTAGAGTTCTTATAGACATCTTAGGGCATAGAGAGTGGTCAACCTAGGCTTCTAAATAATTACTTTGAAATATATATACGGAAAGTGTAAAATATTACCTCCCAATAAGGCAAGTCAAAAAATATTGACCTCTTCTTCCACATTAGAACAGGTTCTTCTCTCTTCCTCTTCTTCGTTTTGTCTTCATCTTTTCTTTTTTTTCCAAAGTAATTTTCTATCTTGTCCACCACAACCTTAATTTCTTAACCAGACATAACTTTAGGTTTCTCCCGATATTCATGCTTTCCATTGAACCATCTTTTTTTCTTTCAAAATGAGTGATTTGGCGGGAAGAAGCACCTATGATCCATGTAAACTGTTTTACTACTAAAGGGCAACCACATTGAATTTGAATTAACACCACAAATAGGGCATGCAGTTTTACCCTTTGTTGTGCAACCGGCTAAGTTCCCAAGGGAGGGAAAATCATTCACAGTCCACATTAGTACCACCTTTAGGTTGAAGATGGTTTTAGTAAATGCATCATAAACCTCCACTCCCTTATTCCACAACTCCATAAAATCATCGATAAGTGGTTGCAGATATACGTCGATTTCATTTCCAGGTTGCTTTTTTCTAGGAATCAATAATGCTATCATCAAATGTTCCTTTCTCATGCATAGTCATGGCGGGAGATTGTACATACACAACATGACTGGCTAGCAACTGTGTTGAACTAAGATTACTAAATAGGTTAACTCCATCAGCAACAAGACCAAGTCTAAGGTTCCGTGGCTCTGCTGAGAACAATGGTCATTTCTTGTCAACTTCTTTCCATGCCTCGGAATCTACTGGGTCTCGCATGTTACCATCTGTACTCTTATTGTTGTGATGCCACCTTAATTGCTTAGCCAACTTTGGCAATTGAAACATTCTTTTAAATCTTGGTATTATAGGAAAATATCTTAACACCTTTGCAGGAACACCTTCCTTAATCTCATTGGTCTTCTCATCCACGAACCATTGCGAAGAATTGCATTTCGGAAACTTATCAATTTTTTCATCCCTAAAAAGATAACAATCGTTAACACATACATGTATCTTTTTCTCTTCGAGTTGAAACTCTTTGATTAATGAATCTGCCGAGTATGAGGAGCCAAGAATGGTGTTCCCCGCTGGTAACATATCTTGCAATACCCTTAGAAGTCCATCAAAAAAAATATCTTAAACACCATGCGTAACTTTAAGCTTGTACAAGACAACTATTGCTGCCAACTTTGTGTATTTAGTGCAACCTGGATATAGAGGGAGCTCGGCACTTTCAAAGAACCCTTCAAACTCAACACCCATTCTCTCTTCAGTAATCCCTGGTTCAAAAGCATCATCATGCTCAAATGTAGCTTCACATAATTCATGTGTCTCTATGGTTTCTATACCAGATTGCACTGAATCTAGCGGTTCCCCGTGCCAAAACCAAGTAGTATAAGTCATATCCATACCGTTTATCACCAAGTGTTCAACGACCTTATTATCATGTCCACGATGAAAATTCTGACATACTTTGCAAGGACGTCTCAAGTGCTTTTCTCCTATTCTAGTTTTAGCAAGTTTCAACGAAACCAAACTCAAAAAGAAATTACTATACTCTAAATATATGCATTTCTATAAAAAAAAACAACACAAAACCAAACAAAACAAAACAAAAAGAAATTACTAAATGTGTAGGTAAATATATGTCAAATTTTATGGAAGGCAATATAGGGACTTCTTTTTTCAAATTGAATACAGAACCTCTTGAGAGCATTCATCGTCAATGGACCCAAGCTTTGTCCATCATTATGCTACCACTTCCTAACTTCAATTGACCATGGTTGTAATATTGTGTATGTTGGTCCTCCAGATTGTATAATTTCTTACCATAAGCCAAAAGAATTAAATAGATGTCGCTAAACCACTTCCTTAGTTATTTAGCTTGCACCTACATTAGCACGCTAAACTACTTTGTTGAAACTAGAACACATTATCACATCAATCAATGATCAAAACTTGAACCAGCAACAATTAAACCATAGATTAAGTAAACATTAACTACCAATAGTGCTAGCTATTAGTACAACCAAAATAAAAGAAAGCTACAATCAAAAACCAAAAACGGAAAAAAAAAAATGAAATTCAGTAATCATTCATATAGACTATAAATTATTGACAATAGAAGCGAGCAATAAACATGCAGACATGACCAAAGGATGAAATTTTCTATTCCTTTTCTCAGGAAAATATATATATAAAAACTAGCTCAATGATGCATGTTTCAACATGTTCTCTAATTACTAACAATTTTGGCATAAAATTGCATAACCACAATTCATAATTCACTAATTACAAACGATTCGGCATAACATACAAACCCGTCAATTCATGATTAATTAAAAATCAGATAATACCTCTCAAAAGTTTAAACCTTCACTCAGCTATCGATGAAACTTGTCCAAGTGGGTTGATTGCTGAAACAAGATAACAAATCAAACTATTAGCAACACCAATCAACTCAGTATATACACAACTCTCTCTCTCTTTCTCTTTCTCTATCTCTTTTATGTATTTATTTTTTCTCATATATCATTTAAAACCATCACTGCAAATCTGAAGTAAAACACTGAAAAGCCAAATTCACAAATAATCATAAGGCGACTAAGTTGGAGTTTGACTTTGTACAAGAAAATACAATTTTAGAATCAAATTTGAAAAGAGGGATGAATTTGATGAGCTTGAGATGTTCACGTTGTTTGGCTAAATCTATTCACTCTAAACACCCGTTACACAAAAAAGAAAGAAAAAAAAAACAATTGAAGTAAAATTGAAATAAAGATGAAATAACTGAGACTGAAATGAAAGTGAAAAAATACTTATAGAGTATGCCTTCACTTCAAAAACTTTTTGTTTAAAAAAAAATAACAAAATAATTCAAAAGTCATAATTGTTTTTGTTAAAAATAAAGATGAAGTGAGAAGATGGGGTTTTTTAAGAAGGAAAAGATGAGTACCTACAATAAAACCTTTTGGCTTGTTTTGAGATGAAAGGAAGGAAAAAAAAATTTGATGTGATCGGTGGTGTAAATGTGGGGCGGGTGATTAGAGGTGGTGGCGGTTTGGAGGTGGTAGTGGGTGATTGGAGGTGGTGGCCGTTTGGAGGTGGTAATGGGTGATTGGAGATGGTGGAAAGAGGGTTTGGATTAGAGAGAACAATGGTGGTGGCTGTGTTTTCTCTTTGGCTCTTAATTTGGAAAGAGGGGAAATGAGAAAAAAAAAATGGTTCGTTTTGAGCGGGCTTAAAATTGGGCCTATCTGGGAATAAAAGATAGCAGTAGGTCCAAAATGCAATATATTAGATAGCTCTATTTGTCCAAACCCAATTGATGTTGGCCCAGTTGAAATAATACACAACACTAAATCAACAAACATTATGCCCAAAAAATTCATAGCGTTTTTTTATAAGTGTTATTGAATGGATGCTATCTTTTTGCATTTCTGTAGTAGTGATAACTTGATTTGTTTGTAAAAAGGAAATGACTTGTATTGAAATGATGATTGAATGAAACTTGGTTTTGAATGAAAAACATTGAGTAGAGATTGCAAAAAACACAAGAACTTGAATGAAAACTTGTATTGAAGAACTTGAATAACAACTTCAATTGAAAACTTGATAAATAACAAAAGAGAAAATAAAGCAAATAAAAACTTGAAAGTAAAGGACTTGAAATGAAAAAACTACACTACTCCTACATGACCATAGATTAGGTCTAGGTGCTCTATCTCGTCTCACTTTTTGGTTTATATATTACACATTTTCCAAGTTACAGATTTGCCTTTCACCCTTGGATTTAAACCACCTTATGAGTTTGTTTTATGTTTTCTCTAGATACAAGACACCTCATGAGTTATTTTTTCATTATGCGTTATGTTTTTTACTTTTGCTTTTGGTTTTCTTCTTGAGCAAGCTTTGGTTATGCAAGGCTACTTTTGAGTCAAGGACATAAGCTTCAGTCTTTTGGGTTTGGGTCCTTGACGGCTGACCGTTGATTTTGACTTTGACTTTGACTTTTTAGTATTTTCTCCTGCAAGCTAGACTCTTCATAACAAGCATTAATAGAGCTCCTTTTGGCTCTAAAATGCCTCTTTTATAATAAGTGGTCTGAAAAGGCCTGTAACCTGCAAATGGCAGTAAAAGCTATGAGTTATCTATTTATAAACCATAAAAATGATATATTTGAAGCATTATAAGGGTAATAAAATGCACATTTAGGGTCTAATCAATAACCCCCAAACAGCATTTTGTTTGTCCTCAAGTAAAGATGAGATACATAAAAACTAAGATCACAAATATGTGATTTATTATACTAATTTTGTTTCGCGGAGTGCGATTGCATTGACCATATACAACAAGACCTTAAACCACTAGGAATTCCCTAGTGGACGAGCTTAAGCCTCATGAGAGTTTTTCAGAGAAGGTACTCACAAACTTTCTCTATCTATTACAAAGGGTCTAATCTCCATATTTATTCTCAGAAGTCTATATATCTCATTAGCGGAGAATAAGGACAAGCTCCTTTCAACTTAGGATAACATATGTACATAAATTAAATCATCTAAAGATAAATGCGCAAACATGAGCAGTGAAATGCAAAAGCAGAGTCGTTTCCGAAACTTTTGGAGAGCGTCTTTAAGGTGGGTTCTCATAGGGATGTGTTAAAACACAAACTCTCTGATAGATTCACTCAAGTTTTTTTCTCTCAAATGTAGCGGGAATTTATATTCCTCACATACATGACTGACGTCCAAAGGAAACTGGGGTTGATTAATCATAATTGTTACTTACTATCACACCAACCTATTCCTAATTGCTAGAGGTTTTTATTAGGAATTACGTGACTACGATGATGGTTTAGAAAGGAAAATGGAATAGAAAAACAAAATCTGATAAGTTGAGAAATTGAGTCTTCGTGATACTTGTAACTCAAGAAAAATCTCGTTTTGTTCTTTGCTTCCGAATTGTGATTCATTTTTAGCCCTTGGCTTTGTGACTCCATATGATTGTGAGTTTTGGGAATTCTAACTTTGCTATTGTTTTTGCTATCGAATCCTTTTGATTTTGAACTTTTGGGAGATTTGATGTTTGACTCCTTTGATTTTTTTGGAGTTTTCGTTTTTTATGGGTCTTTCTTTTCTTTTCTTTCTTTTCGAAGCAACGACTGTTATGTTTTTGTACAAGGTCTTCTCTTCTCTTTTTTTTTTTATACTCATCCAATTCTCAACTCATCAGTTGGATAAGTTTTTTATTGTGTGTTGTAACGAGTGAGGGATTGATAGCGAAGAATAAAAAGGTTTTTAAAAAATTTGAAGGCTAAAAAAAAGGGGTAACAAGAGAAAAAAAAAAATTTGGGTTTTTACGTTTATTTGGCTATATCGATCCAAAAAGGGCCTAAATTCTATCCTAGGATATGGCGTGGTGATCAAGCAAGTAGACGTGTGGTTTTTCGATCATAGACTATTTATTCATCATAGAAAAAGGAAACAAGACTTTTAGTACTAAAAAAAAATATTGGTCTTTTGAAAAAAAATTAAGAAAGAAAGAAATATACTAATATATCTCATATAAGAAATACCTAGTTTTTGCAAAATGTTATTATACCACCCCCAAACAGAAATATGTTTTGTCCTTAAAGTATGAAGAAATAAGGAAATTAGAGATTACTATTGGAACATGAGTTAAAACGGCAGTAAACCTGTACTCTGTTCTCCGTGTTGAAAATATACCACCCCCAAACAAGTTTGGAGCATGGGTTGTTGGATACATAATAAGAAATACATGGGTTATTTAACTAGTAAGTTATGTAATTATTCTACTATGAAATTTTTGGGTTTTTGTATTTTTGAAAATATATATAATGCAGAAATAAAATTGGAAAATTTTGGCATGATGTATGTGTATTACCTTCTACTCATATACCAAATTCCACAGATAAAAATTAAAAAAGCAGATAATATTAAAATTATACTAATAGTTGTAAATATACGTAAGTGCGTAAAGAAAATAAACATCTATCTATACGGACACTAGGGAGCTGCCTAGTCAGAATCTGTGCGTGACTCTTCGCAACGTCGAGTAGATCCTTCTCCTTGCTGGCGTCGAGTCCTAGAATGTCTATCACTATGAGGTAGCGAATCTCTAATGATGTGCAGTATCCTTGTGACACTGTGCTAAAAACGTCTCTGCTTTTGTTGGAAAGATTGTTGCTCCTCCTCTCGAGGGGTTTGTTGTGCTGCTATAAGGACTCGCTGCCCTTACCTAATTTGGTGGACGTGCTGGTGTAGAATCCTCTGGCCCTCATGGATGAAATGAATTTCGTCCATGTGCTGAGTGAACTGGTGAGTGGCACCCTGAGCGAAGTAGTCCACTAGCGTAGGTGTTGGAGTGGCGCACACGTGCTTAGCGACTCTGGCGGCAAGTAGAAGCCAAAAATGGTGGACTCAGTGGGAATATATAGGACCTTCGGTAGGGTCCTTGACCTCTACTAGAATGTCCGGAATAGTGAAACCCCAGTGCTGCTATGATCCTAGTGACCAGCACTGGTAAAGAAGTGGTGGACTTCATAGGTTTGCAGAGTTGCTCCCAGATGAATGTTGCAATGCAGAAGCTGTTCTTCTGCTCCTGAAGAATCCATAGGATGTGAAGCATCATCTTACTGATGTCAGAAGGCTTGACTGAGCCTATCAATTTGTAGGTTGTCCATTAAGATACTGCCAACTGATTCCTTCAAAACGAACTCTAAAACACGCAGTGCAACGCGGGGTTTTTCCTACCCTCAAGAAGCATCTCTACCATCACAACGTCGATGGTCTTGTTGTCTTGGGATTGTTCCATCTGTGTATAGACCTTCAGAGGAATCCCCAGAGCCTCCCTCACCACCTCCTTGGTGAGCTCGAATGAATTGCCCTCCATGACAACCATGACGCAGTCATCCTCCCCTAGTTGAATGTTGTTGTAAAATGAAAGAGTGAGAGAGGGAGAATAACTGACATCCCCCAACAGCACAAGTGACTCCAATCCTCTCCTCCTAATCTCAGTCTTGAAGTTCACTTCAAATAGATTGCAATTGAAGAGGTTTTTGAAATTTTGCTCCATCATGATTTTTAAGACTCGTGCCATTTTGGTTAGGAGCTGATGAAATCGGGGTGGATAGTTGTAATGACGGTTGAAAGTTGAGCTTTCTATAAAAATGGAATAGGAAAACAAAATTTGATAAGTTGAGAAATTGAGTCTTCGTGATACTTGTAACTCGAAAAGAATCTCGTTTTGTTCTTTGCTTCCGAATTGTGATTCATTCTTTAGCCCTTGGCTTTGTGACTCCATATGATTGTGAGTTTTGGGAGTTCTAACTTTGCTATTGTTTTTGCTATCGACTCTTTTTTATTTTGAACTTTTGGGAGATTCGATGTTTGACTCATTTGATTTTTTTGGAGTTTTGGTTTTTGATGGGTCTTTCTTTTCTTTTCTTTCTTTTTGAAGCAACGACTGTTATGTTTTTGTACAAGGTCTTCTCTTCTCTTTTTTTATACTCATCCAATTCTCAACTCATCAGTTGGGTAAGTTTTTTATTGTGTGTTGTAACGAGTGAGGGATTGATAGCAAAGAATAAAAAGGCTTTTAGAAATTTTGAAGGCTAAAAAAAAGGGTAACAAGAGAAAAAAAAAAATTTGGGTTTTAATGTTTATTTGGCTATATCGATCCAAAAAGGGCCTAAATTCTATCCTAGGATATGGCGTGGTGATCAAGCAAGTAGACGTGTGGTCTTTCGATCCGGACATCCTTTGTGTCATCACTCAATAATCATTCAGATGAGGCTTTTGGCTAGATTCTCATAGAATATGGAACTTAATTGTTCTAACCTTGGCCTCGGAAACTTACTGATATATACAATCAAATGAGGGTTGGATAGTTGTAATGAGGGTTGAAAGTTAAGCTTTCTATAAAAATTTGGAGTGGTGGGGGTGAAACTTGGATGGGCGGTTGCGGGTTGATATGGGGCAGGTGCGTGCTAGTGTGGTGCGGCTAGGGTTAGAAAAATTATTTGGGGAAGATGGGTCGGTCAGGCGGTCGCGTGGGTTATAAAGGGTTTAGAGGCATGTGCCTTTTTAAGTTGTTTAGAATTTGGGCCCAAGTCCAAATGAAATCAGGAAATTCCGATTGATCATGTTCTTAGTGCCTCGACAACTTCAAAAGCAGATCCGCGCTTCGTTACAAGTCCAATTTTGACCCGTGAAGTACCAAAACGATCAACATCAAAAATTCTACGCAAGGATATATGGTACACTCTAGGGGTGTCAAAATGGCCCTCAAACCCTCAGCCCACCCACCCCGACCCGTCCCATGGGCCGAAAAAGCCCTCAAAATGAGGCCCTCACACATTCGTGGGCTGGGCCTACCCGGCCCTCAAGCCTTCGAGGGGAGGGTAAGGGCCTAGACTTTGAAACTTAAGCCCTCATTTAAGCCCAGCCCTCATTAGCCCCTCAATATTTATTACATATATTTTAATAAATTTTTTTACAATATATTTCATTTTAGCATTAATATGCTAAAAATCACTTAAAAGAACGCTTATCTATTAAGTTTGCCAACCTTATAATTTTATTATAATATTTATATCCTTTGTATTTTATGAAATGAATTTAACTGATCTTAATTGACTAATACAATTTTAACAAGTTTTTTAGTATTTTGAAGTTTTAATTGTGAAGTGCATTCGATTTTATCATTTTTAACTAATGTTTCTAAATTTATTTTGTAAATCAAATGTATAACATAGTATCCGGCCCTCATGTTTGGCCCTCAAGCCCAGCCTTTCAAGGCCTCTCGAGAGGGTTGAGAGGCGGGTAAAGGCTTTGAGATTTAAGCATTGGCTCGACCTGACCCGGCCCTCGAGGTAAATGAAGGTAGGGCTAGCCCAGCCCTCAAAACATGAGGGCTTCATTGTTTGAGGGTCCGGGCCAGCCCGACCCGACCCATTTGACACCACTAGTACACTCACATCCAAGGGTGGATGAAAATCAAGTAAAGGAAAGAAACGAAAAGAACTAAAATGAAATATATATAAAAAAAAAAAAAAAGAAAATTTTAACTAATTTTTTTAGTATTATGGAAAGTTTTGAATTGAAATTTTAAAAGGTGGGTTGTTTTAAGTCAGATCCCCAAGACTTTTCAAAGACCGAAGTTAATCCTAACCCGAGGGTGGAATAACTCGATGAGACTGAAAGCGGCGTGCTGGAGGAAGACACATGTAGACTTTAAAAACATAATTATTACTATGAGGTTGAAGACCGGGGCAGGTTGGTGTTTGACAGTTCAAGCACCAACCTTCTCTCATAGCTTGTCTCTTACGTGCATATGAACTCTTACCCAAACCAAGAATGGTTTTTAGTATATAGGTTCATATCTTCACTTGCATCTCATCTCTCTAGGAAGTGCTTGTACACAATCATTGAAATTGATCCACCTAGTCTTTCTAGGTGGAGGGGGTCTTGTTCTGAGTAGAAGACATTTTTGGAAATTGGGAGAATTTGTAAAAGAGTCTGAGACAAATAAAATTTAAAAGATTTAAAAAGAAGGGGAATTTTTTTGAAAATTATTACAAGTTTGAGTCTTTTAACGTCAGATTCTCGAGACAAATATAGAGAGATGGAGAAAAAAGATAGAATTAAACAGAGAATAGTATCACTTTGGGTTACACTATTTGTTTAATTCGCATTTGAGAACGCCTCGTCTTTTTTTTTTTTTTTTTTTTTTTAGTTGGTTTTCCCAAGCAAAAGATATCTCTAACCATATAGAGGTTTTGACAAGAAAATAACATTATACGTTGATCCGGTATCATTTTGGTTACTCCGGGGAGTATAATTTTCATTTTTATATCCTCAAGTTTTGAAAATTATGTAGAGATGTTATAAGATACTTGTACTCAAAAGCAGTGATTCTTAACTCTAATTTTGAAACAAACCATAACAGGTAATCGCAGACAACTTTCGTGCCGGCTCTAAGGCGAACCTAATCTAGATTGACGAAGCTTCAGTCACGTGATTTCGGGGATTTAGTGCGCAAGACATAAAATGTCTTGACCCGAGCAAATAGCGCGGTGATATAGGCGACCCGTACTAAACAAAACTGATCTCAAACTGCCAATAGATTATGTTTTTCTAGGGGTTGGTCTATGTATAATTCATTACCTATTTTGTTTTTGGAAAAATCACATAACTATTGATGTATCAAGAATTTTGCATTAAGAGAACAGGGAAAAACTATTTTGAAAAAGAAATGTAAAATAAAGAAAAAGAAATTTGTATACTCGCTCCATAAGATCACACTTACTCAAACGACAAGTAAAAAATATTTTACAAAGAATATGCAAGATATACGTGGACTAAGGCTCTGATACTTACAACCACACACTCTAATTGGAGGGTCCAGTTACTTTAATGATGTACTCCCTTTAAGAAAAAGATGGAATGGAAAGGAAAATGAAAGGAATACATCATGGAACAGTTTCTTCTACATCCGTAGACCGTAACTCATAAAAGTACTTTAGGCGCTGACCATTTCCTTAGAATGTGTTGTTATCCTTGTGGTTTTTTAACGTAATAGCCCCATAAGGCGTGACTGCAGTTATCCTGAAAGGACCAGTCCATCGAGTACTAAGTTTTATTGGAAAAAAATGCAATCATGAGTTATAAAGCAAAATGTTTTGACCAATTTCGAAATATTTTCGTAAAATATGTTTTTCATGAATTATTTTCATGTTGGTTTTGTAATATTTTGAAAGGTTATAAGCATCATTTCAAATTTCTTCAAGTTCGTTTATTTGTACTTTCCGCTTTTCACCTGCCACATCGAGATTGTAATTAAGGGTTTTATTACCCACAGGGCGTGATGCTCTAGTTTAACTGGCAGATTACAAGGTTTTCCAAAGACAAGCCTATAGGATGACATCCCTATAGGTGATTTAAAATCGGTTATGTATGCCCATAATGCATCATTTAGATGGAGCGACCAGTCTTTCCTATTTGGATTAACTGTTTACTCCAAGATACGTTTAATCTCTAGATTGGAGACTTCTACTTAACCACTTGTTTGAGGATGATATGGAGTTGCAACTTTATGAGTTATTCCATTTTTTTTTTTCATGATATGTTCAAAAACTCAGTTGCAAAAATATTACCCGCCATCACTGATGATGGCTTTTGGAACACCAAATCTTGAAAAAATGTTTTCTTTTCTAAATGACACAACAGTTTTGTTGTCATTATTACAACATGATATGGCCTCAATTTATTTGGATACATAGTCTACGGTGACTAAGATGTAGATGAAACCATTAGAAGTTGGGAAGGGTCCCATGAAATTAATGCCCCAAATATCAAAAATTTCAACTATAAGAATGGGGTTTAAGGGCATCATGTTACGTTTGGAAATACGACCAAGATGTTGGCAACATATGCATGCTTTACAATGAATAAAGGCATCACAAAAAACCGTTGACCAATAGAATCCACACTACTTTCGATGCAATTTTATTTGCACTAAAATGTCCTCCACAAGACTGCTTGTGACAAAAAGAAAGGACCACGGACTGTTCCCAATCTGGAATGCAATGTCTGAATAATCTGGTTAGAGCAATATTTGAAGAGGTAGGGATCATCACAATGATATTACTTTACTTGAGCTAAAAACTTCTTCCGTTGATATTTATTCCATAAGGGTGGAGTGTCTTCAGTTACCAGATGTTCACAATATCAGCATACCAAGGTGCGGAAAAGATAGTGTAAAGGTGCTCATCAGGAAAAAAATCTGGAATGGGATCGGAATCACTGTCACTATCATTGTTTAATCTAGATAGGTGGTTAGCCACTGCGTTTTCAACTCCTTTTTTATCTTTTATCTCCAGAGTGAATTCTTGCATGAGAAGGATCCATCTGATCAATCTCTTCTTAGCACCCTTCTTCACGAGAAGGTGCCTAAGTGCTACATGATCGGTGTAAATTAAGGTTTTTGAACCTACCAAATAAGAATGAAATTTGTCTAAAGTATAGACAATGACTAGGAATTCTTTTTCAGTGGTTGTACAATTCCGTTGAGCCTCATTTAGTGTCTTACTTGCATAGTAAATAATTGTCAGTCCATTATCATGTTTTTGACCTAGTATGGCGCCAACAGCATAGTCGCTAGCGTCACACATGATTTCAAACGGTTTTAACCAGTCAGAAGATTGAATTATTGGTGTAGTTATTAAGGCGGCTTTCAAAGTTTCAAAAGCCTGTATGCAATCCGAATTAAACTCAAAGGGTGCATTCTTTATAGGAAGATTGGTTAAAGGTTTAGCAATTTTTGAGAAATCTTGAATGAATCTTCTATAAAAACTAGCGTGACCTAGGAAGGCTCATATATCATGGATGGTCCATGGAATAAGTAGAGTAGAAATCTTATCTATTTTAGCTTTATCAACCTCTATATCATTTTTAGACACAATGTGACCTAATACTATTACCTTGTTTACCATAAAGTGACACTCTCCCAATTAAGGACGAGATTCTTCTCTTAACAATGCACCAATACTTTAGAAAGGTTGGATAAACATTCGTCAAAAGAATCACCATAGAGGGAAAAATCATCTATAAAGACTTCCATGAATCTCTCCACCATATCACTAAAAATGTGTAACATGCAGCGTTGGAATATGGCAGGTGAATTGCATAGACCGGAGGGCATACGGGCATAAGCATAGGTTCCAAAAGGGTAAGTGAAGGTAGTATTTTCTTGATCGGATTCATCAATTAAAATCTGGAAATATCCCGAATATCCATCTAAGAAACAATAATACGCATGTCCTGCTAGGTGTTCAAGCATCTAATCAACAAATGGTAGGGGAAAATTATCCTTTCTCGTGACAGCATTGAGCTTCCTATAATCAATACAAATCATCCACATGATAGGAACACATGCTGGAATTAACTACCCCTCCTCATTATGGACCATTGTAATTCCAGATTTCTTTGGTACCACATGAATAGGACTAACCTATTCGCTGTTAGAAATAGGATAAATGATCCTGGCATCCAATAATCTTAAGATCTCTTCGCGTACTACTTCCCTCATAGCTAGGTTTAAACAACGTTGTGGCTCTCTAGATGTCTTAGCATTCTTTTCCAGATGAATCCGGTGGGTGCAAATCTTTGGATCAATTCCTTTTATGTCATCAAGAGACCAACCAATGGCAGAACGATGTTCTTGAATCACTCTAACCATGTGCTTTTCTTCTTCTTTTGCTAACTGAGATGAAATGATGATGAATTGAGTGCTATCAGGATCAAGATAAATATATTTTAGGTCAGGAGGGAGAGGCTTAAGGTCAGGTGTAGATGTTGTGGGTAACAAGGTTTCCATAATGTTTTGTTCTTCCACAGTGAATGCTTGGGCTGGTGAGGTCTCTTCATGTTTGGGTAAATCATCATCTGAATCGTATAAAGGAATGGATTCCAAGGTGGCACTAGTATCTTCCTTATCATGATTAATGTCGAAATCAGAGTCTCCAAAAGATAAGAATTGATGTATCTCATTTTCTGGGAAAGTTCTGTCACAATATTCTTGAACTACACTTTCTATCATACTCACTTATCCATCCAATTCCTCTTCCATCTGCTGCTTCATCATTTTAAAAACATTAACTTCCACTAAGAGATTTTCGAAAGACATGGTCATAGATCCATTGCGGCAATTGATGAGGGCCTTGGCAGTTGCCGAAAAAGGGCGCCCTAGAATGATAGGTTACTACACCATAACTGGATTTTTATGATAGAGGCTTTTGAGGATTTGTGACGCCAAAATGGCGTCAGAAATTTTGTGACGGTAATTAGGCGTCAGTATTCGGTTTTTTAACGTCACAATAAATCAAAAAGTTGTTTTATTTTTCTTTAGATAATTCGGGAAAAAATAGTGACGGCATATAGGCGTTAAAGTATAAATATTTTAGCTAATAAAATATTAAAACCAGCGGCACGTGTTCGCATGTGCCATGAGATGAGGCGTCAAACCCAAATACTGCGGGTTTCTTCTCGAGCTCAACTCTCTCAATGTTCAACACAACAAAGAAAGAAACCCTTCTGCTTCTTCTCCAACAAACTAGCGATACCTAGGGCATAAATTAGAAAAAATTGAAAACCCCCACTCTCACTATCCAACTCGTGTCAACAATTTTGCTTGAAATTACTGAGCAAAAATCATCTAAGAAGGTCAGTTTCGAATTTTTAGTTTCAATTTTGCATTGTTAATTTAGTTTAATTACTTCTCTTCATCAAATTGAAATCGTGCTAAAATTTCGAATCTATTCAATTCAGTTGGCGTGTATTTTTTGCTAGTGGCTGGTCGTACCAATTAGCGTTCATCATCCCCTAATTTCAACGAAGGTGAATTAAAGGCGCAGTTTTGTTTCGGCAATTTTGTTTATCCCAACATTTTAAACAGAGGCAGGTAAACTTGTATCTTTGTACTTCTCTATCTCCCCCTGCCCGTCTCTCTCTTCTAGGACTTTTAATGGTTGTTCAATCCAAAAACTCTCTCGCTCCTTCTATTTAATTCATCAGTCGATCAAATTTCGTTTTACTTCATAATAAAAGCGGCGACATCATCATTTTGATATGTGTTTGGTCACCGCTTGCTTTGAATCATTTGATTTCTGTAAAGGTAAAATAATTCTTGTTCCTTGAGATGATTTTGTTCAAGGTTAATTTTTGTTTGAATATCACAAATGGAGAAACTGACTTCTAGGTACAGAAATCTAGAAATGATGGTTGGTCGGTCACCGTGAAACGATTGAAGTATTTAGATCTAATGCTTCGAAATTTCTTTACTGTCAAGCCATTAAAAGATTGAAGTATCCGAAGGCAAAGACGCTGAAGAAGGAGCTCGAAGATGCAATTGATTTAATGGAAAAAGGTACTTACGCCATAAAAGTTTGTGATTAATTTGAAATCAAGTTAGGGTATTGAAATTTCTAATTTACTTAGTTCATTATTCTAGTGTAATCTAGTTTGAATTCATTAATGTTTGGTGTGAAAAAATTGTAACTTTACTGTCATGCGTGATTGATTGAATTCGGTCAATTTATGTTTACTTTCGTGTTATTGGATGGAGGATTTTTTTCATTTTGTGCGGAAAAGTTTGAACAAGTTTTGCAGTTGATTTATTTTTTTCTTATTTTCTTATAGAAATTGTTTCTTTTTTGTATGGTTGGGTATTATGAGTGGTGTTTGTTTAGTTCTGGATGGATTTCGTCTTGGATTTTTTGGAGCGGCTCTATTTCTATGGGTAGCAGAATAAGTTTTGGAGTTCTCGAGTTTCTAACTGAAGCTTATGCAATTACAAAACAAGCATCAACAGCTCTAAGTTATATCCATTCATGGAGCAAAATACAAGGCCAGATCAGAGCTTGTCAACAATTTATGGTAGCCGAGGGCCGGATTAGGCAGAAGAAACTAGAGAACCAATTGAAACTTGAAGCAAAGCTTCGCGAGCTTGAGGTAATGACTTTTATTCATGTCCGTTGGTTAGTTCTTAGAATCTCTATTCACTCGAACTTTGAAGGCATGGGTTTAGGGGACTAGTGACGTGGTTTGCATTGTGTGGACTGGTGGTGCAGTGTGTGAACTGGTGGTGTAAAGTGTGTGGTGGTTTGCATTGTGTGGACTGGTGGTGCAGTGTGTATGTAGATTGTTGGTGTGCAGTGTGTGGTGGTGGACTAGTGGTGTAGTGGTGTGACTGGTAGTGCAGTGGACTGGTGATGCGGGTGCTAGTGTGTGAGTGTGTGCAAGTGGTGATGTGAGTGTGATTATGTACCATTAGGCACCTAGCTCATGTGGAGAAGCTAGCTAGTTTTACGACTTGTGTGGAAACATAGATACTCTATATTGTTTGTTGAATGTTGGTTGGTTGGGCTATCTGTGCTTGCAAATAAAAGTTAGGAAGTTAGTATATATAGGATGTTGTAAGAAGGTAGAACATATATGTTTAGCATGGTAATACTTGAATGCTATTCGCAATTATTAGAAGGTTGGGATCAGTTCATCCAGCTCTTATTATATACTAGAATTTAGAATTGTTACAGTGACTCTTGAAAAGTCCTTTACATGGAAACACTATAAAATCTATTTTAAAAAGCAAACAGACAAATTGATGCTCTTCTCTTCAGGTTTTGCATATTGATTGTCTTCAACTTCAGAACATGTGTTCTTAATTCTATGTCATGGCGAGGATTGGTAGTACTCAGTTAAACCCAAGAAAGGCTCTAGGAGCTTTAAAGGACTCCACAAATGTTAGGTTGGAAAAAAGTGAACAGTGAATACAAGGTGATTTCATATCTGCACTATCTAATTGGTATGTTTAATTATGTCTCTTCATATCTGCACTATCTAATTGGTACGTTTAAGTATGTCTCTTGTAATTGTTATGTGTTTTTTCAGTTCCTCACAACTGATACTCTTTTTCCAGAACCGGGATATTGCTATTGGAAAAGCCACAAACCACGTTGAACATATAGCAAAGGAGAAGCATATGAGCAGTGAGTGAATTTTTTTCCTGAGTTCATACTCTCTAACATACATAATGATAAAGTTTTTTTTTTTAATGTTATATTTACTTCTAAGTTTTTACTTACTTCTAAGTTTTGCTTGTTCTAATGTCAGAAAGTTCGTGTTTGTTTTGACAACTATTTTAACCACTATTTTAATCACATTAATCTACTTTCCTTTTGATCATTGTCCTATTTTAACACACTATTTTAATTAACTTCTTAATAGTTTTATAAAATTGTAAAAAAAAACTTTGATCAGTTTTGTATGCTATTTTCATTGTCCTGTTTTGCATTTCATTAGTTTTGTTTTGTGTCCGTCATTCTACTCCAGCCATATACCCCATGTGCTCCATGAGATTGCAAAGAAAATTGATCTGGCCTACAAGGCAGATGTGAGTGTGTTTGTAGTGTGGTGGTGGTGTTGGCACGTGGTGCGAGTGTGTGCTGGCAAGTGGTGGCAGTGTGGTGTATGTGAGAGTGTGTGCAGGTGGTAGTGTGTGAGTGTGTGCAGGTGCTAGTGTGGTGTGTGTGCAGGTGCTAGTGTGTGAGTATGGTGTTGTGTGGTGCTGTGCTGTGCTGTTGATGCTGCTGCGTGCCTGCCTGCTTGTTGCTTGCTACTGCTGCATAAATTCTAATTTCCAGCTCAGGTAACTACCCATTGAATATTTCATATATATATATATATATATATATATATATATATATATATATATATATATATATATATATATATATATATATATATATATATCCTTATGATTAAAGAAGACTTACCTAGTTAATAGGGGTGTTATTGCTCAGTATGTCTCTATTACAATAAGAGAAAAAATAAAGAGCTAATACTTTTTTATGTATCACCACTTTGAAGTAGTTGTGTTTTGTCTTGCTCACAAGAGCTAATTATGGTGTTTGTTAGGTTTTGTTTCAAATGTTTGAAATTCTGTTGCAGGTGGGTTTAATGATTGGAAACGAATGAGGGCATATGAGAATTGTAATCAGGACTTGAAAATCAGTTGGTTAGGTCTCTTACATATAAGTCAGCAATTGTTTATTTTAATTGTTGGGAAGTGTTGCTGGACTACGTTATTCTCTATTTTTGGAATGTTTAACTCTCTATAATCCCAAGATAAGTAAAGCTAACTTGAAGAACTATCTTACCATTGACTTCATCAGTTTTTGTTCTTACATATTGTGACATTTAGAAATTCAGATCTAGTGCTTAGGGGTGTCTATTGAATTGTAAAAAGTTGCAAGTAGAAATGTTTAAGTTTAACAGGAAATAATTACTTTCCTTTAAGCTTTGCAACCTTCAATGTGTATAGAAGGAACAACTTCAGCAACCTTTCATTGATAATCAGACTTTATAGCTTGTCTTGATCATGAAGTGTTTTGAGGCAAGTACTCTTGACATTAGTATGTTAGAGTAGTATGCTGATTTTCTAAAAATTGGACCTTTTGTACTTTGTACTGTATTAATGATAGCAAAATAGGCTTACCCACGTGATGCTTTGTTTATATGTAGTACTCTTGACATCCGAAACCAAAGGTTTTGAGTTACCAACGTACACAAGTATTGTAGATAATTAGTTGGGCTTTGAGTTATCCCTCGTGTATAGAAGATAATTAGTATGTTACCTCACCATGGTTGCTTTATGCTTTACCTTTTTGCGCAGGGTTTTAAGAAGTTGCTCAATTACTGGCCCAATCCCTTCATACATTGGAGAAAGAATGCTAAACATCAAGAAACTGTAAGTTTCTTTGTGTATCCGCTAGTTTAGGTTTCTTTGTGTTTTGCTAGTTTAGGTTTATGCTATTCTTTTTTCTCTATTGTTTATTTGTTTTGTGTGTATCCTTTCTATTATCTTTGCTAATGGATTTTGACTATATGGATTCATGTCATTCAATGAGTGATCCATAGATGTCAAAAGAAGGAAGTGTGTAAATAAAGTTTTGTATATTGGTAACACTAAATGTAAAGGTGCATTTGCTTCTCTAAACATCATTTTACTGGCCGCAAGAGTTTATTAAGTTTTCAGCATATCTTATGTCTTGTCCTTGGTTAGCAATTGTCATATTCAATATATATACTTAGGTAAGATATATATTTTCTCGTTTTTATTAGTTCATTAATGAAGTTTTCTTCGTTTTCTTCTTTCTTTGTGAAGGGCAAGTTAAGAGTTAGTTCTTTTCACTTGATGGGAGCTTTGAAGGTGCTTCATTTATGCTAGACCTTGGATACTTGCGAAGAAGATGTACCTTGTAGTTGTATATTGCAGAAGTGTGAAAATTATCTGATAATAATTTTGAGAGATATAGAATAAATCGTGACTGTTCATCTTTATGTACTTTGTAGACTATTTCTGAAATGTGAAATGGATTATTTGGCAATTTTGAGTTATAGTAAAATTTTAATTGTTGAAGGTGTACTTGTGTATTTTGTGGATTAATTGGATTGTTTTTAAAACAAGTTGTCTCTAGGATAGTACTACAGTGCAAAATGATTGATCATATAGCAAAATAATAATAATTTTTTTTTTAAAACTAAAACAAATTTACTGACGCCAAAATGCCGTCACAAATCTAAAATGTTGTCAGAAATTTGTGATGCTAAAACGCCGTCACAAAAAAAGTGACGCCAAAACGCCGTCACAAATGGGAAAATGTTGTCACAAATTTGTGACGCCAAAATGTCGTCACAAAAATTACTGACGCCAAAATACCGTCACAAATTTTTGTGACACCAATTGAGACGCCAAATTTCTGACGCCAAATAGGCGTCACAAAAAAGCTGTTATGGTGTAATGGGTATGGATTCATGAGCGACTTTGGTGTCAAGAATAATGAAATCAACAAGGTAGTGAAAATCTTTAACTTTGACTAGCACATTTTCAACTGCACCTTTTGGGTATTTAATGGAGTGATCGATTAATTGTAAGGCCATAGCTGTAGGTGTAAGCTCATGGAAACCAAGTTGTTTGAATACATAGTATGAAAGGAGGTTTACACTTGCTCCTAGATCGAGCAAGACAGTAGCTGTGTACTTGTTTCCTATAGTGTAAGGAATGGTAGGATGACCAGGATCTTTATATTTGATGATTCCATTGATTTCCTGTGAGGGATGGAAATTGTTCTATAAGAAAGGCATCATTTGGAATGTTAGTTCTTCTTTTGTTGGTGTACATATCCATGAGAAATTTGGCATGTTTGGGTAAATGTTTAATGGCATCGAGAAACGACATATTTGTGGTTAGATTCTTGAATTTTCATCCTCCTTGGGTTTCAAAATTTTCATCCTCCTTGGGTGTCATCAAGCGTGTTGGGAATGGTGTCTTTGGTTTATACTTCTTAACTGGTTCCGGTGAATGAGTTGATAGTTTAAGAACTAGAATATTGATAGGGACACTTGGAGGTATTTGTTTTTCAGTTTCTGGTTCTAGTAAGGTTTGTATTGGAATTGGTATCTCCATAGGTACAGGGTCTTCTAGTAAGACTACTCTATTGTCAACTATTTTGCTAGAACGCAAAGTTATGACTACTTTAATCTCTTGTGGTTTAAAATTTTGAATTGATTAACCTGGGAACACACTTTTCTAGGTTTTGTCTTGAACTATTAGGTTTAGATATTGTTGTATGGATGCTAGTATTTGAGTTGCTGTTGTATCACGGCTAGCATTATCTCGGATGGTTTATCTGATTGGACACTAGTGAGTGGTGTAACTAGAACTAGGTCTCATTGGTTGTTGATTGGTGGGTTTTAGTAGTTCTGGTTAAATTGGGATGGAATCAATGCTCTGTTCTGATTGTTATAGGTACATTGTCCTTGTCTGAATGTATTTGGTGGTTTGACGTGATTAGTGAACCCTGGAGGTGGTTGGGTTTGTAGATTAGTAGTCCTTGTGAAATTAGGGTGTTGCCTTCATGGTGCATTTAATACATTGAAATAACAGACTTCTTCTAGTTGAAGTGATGATATGTTGGTAAGCAAAGGACAATTGGTATCAATGTGATTTAAGCTTAGACAAAAAGTGCATGGTGAGGTATTTATATTCATGATAGGATGAGGAGTTTGGTCATTTTGTTCGATTGTGAGGGCTTTTATCTTTCTTGTGAGGGATTCAATTAATGTTTTGATTTTTGGATCGGATTTAACCTCAAAAATACCAATAGCCTTAGATTTACTGGGTTGGGTTGTTTTAGAATTGTTTATGTCGCCCCACTGGGTACTCTTTTCAGCTTGATTTTCAAGAAAGGTTAAAGCTTCGATTGCACCTATCCAAAAAAATTCCATTACTTATGATGTTGAAGGTTACTTTGTGTTCTTGGAGAAGACCTTTGAACGAACATTGGACAAGAGTGGATTTTTCTAGTTTATGGTGAAAACATAAATGGAGTAGGTCAGAGAATCTTTCCCATGCTTCGAAGAATGTCTCACTCAGACTCTATTTGAAGAACTGTATCTTGCTTCTTATCTCTTCTGTTTTCTTCGGTGGAAATAACTTCTTCATTAAGGAGAACATAACATTTTCCCATGTATCGAAAGAATCGGACTGCTGAGAAAAAAGCCATGCGTGACTTTTACCAGCTAGAGTGAAAGGAAACACTCATAGCTTCACTTGATCATCAGTGATGCCCGGATGATGGGAAGTATTGCATACTTCATGTATTTGGCGTAGGTGTTCGTACGGTAACTCGTGTTCAAACCCATGGAAGATGGGTAGAAGATTAAACATGTTTAGTGGAATGCAAAAATCGCTCGTGAGTGGTGTGAGTCGTATACAAGATGGAGGTCCATCTAGTAACGGTGTGTAGAAGTTAGAGAGAGGTTTTTCAGCTTGCGGCTTCGTCAGCAATCTTAGAAGGTGGGGGACGAGAGATAAGAGTTTTTCTAGGACGACGTGCTTTCCTATGTGAGTAAGCTTTATGGTCGCTAAACCTTATAGGGCTTGAACGCAGTATCATGCACTTTAGCAAGACTAGCAAAGCTACCTAAAAATGCACAAACGATGCAGTGGATGCTCAAACAATCAAAATTTGTTTTTCAATTTGGAGTTTTGAAAATGTTGTTTGGTCTTTAGATTAATATGCCCTGTTCAGACTAATAGTTGGGCGCGGAACTAGGTGGGATCTACTATACGGCTCAGAAGAGTAAGTAATTACTTCACCAAGTGGTGTGCTACCAAGAAACTCACTCACGGTGAATCTGGGGGAGGGGAGTTAGGAAGGTAGTTGATCCACTAGAATTTGGTAATTAATTACTCTAAATCCTCGTGGCTATATTTTTGTCCTTTTATGGAAGAGCGTGACTCCTTTAAACTCTAGTTGATTGATTTTAATTTGTTTGTTTGTCTAGGCCTCAAGTAACAAGCAACGTCCGGTTACCTACATTGAGCAATGACCTCCCAACGGTTGTTATTTGGCTCGAGTTTAGCCTTATATGTGAATTGAAAATACAGTGCGAAAATTTAACTCAAACAATCATGTAAGCATGCTCAAAACATTCAAGGTATCCTCTTATAGGGGCTTCAAGGATGTTTAGAGCTTACCTCTCAAGCCGTGCTTACACGCTGCTTGAGGTGGAGGTAACGTTGGTTGGCGCGTGATCTGAGAATTAGGGCCAATTGTTCGAGCGTTCCTTGTTTGAGGTTTCAAAAGCCTACTTCAAAATAAGCACATAGTCTGGGTTTGTAATAATTATACAATTTTGCCTTCAAGGGCCCAAAACATAAAAGTAAAACTAATACTAATATACTAATTAACTAAAGAAAATCGTAATTAGAGTGTTGATACCAAGTTGATTCAAAGTGTGCGAGTGTATGATACACGACTCACCTCGCACACTCGAACTTCCCAAGGCAATGAAAACTCTAATTCTTTGTAAGTTGCACAATTTCAACCAAGTGATCAACTTATCATAATATAACATAACTAACATTAACTATTTTTTTTTATATTTTCATTTTTTTTTTATATATTTATCAAAACAAGGTTTACTGATGTACACTACTCTATTACAAAATCTGGATCCGTAGTTGAAACCACGAGATCAAGTAGACCTGGCTGTCAAAAAATCGTGTCATTGTTGCTAGAGGTGGACGGGCAGTCGCAGGCAACTCAACTTGATTTAAAGTTCATAACTTGATTTGTTTGTAAAAGGGAAATGACTTGTATTGAAATGATGATTGAATGAAACTTGGTTTTGAATGAAAAGCATTGAGTAGAGATTGCAAAAAACACAAAAACTTGAATGAAAACTTGTATTGAAAAACTTGAATAACAACTTCAATTGAAAACTTGATAAAGAAAAGAGAAAATAAAGCAAATAAAAACTTGAAAGTGAAGGACTTGAAATGAAAAACTACACTACTCCTACATGACCATAGATTAAGTCTAGGTGCTCTCTCTCCTCTCACTTTTTGGTTTATATATTACACCTTTTCCAAGTTACAGATTTGCCCTTCACCCTTAGATTTAAGCCACCTCATGAGTTTGTTTTATGCTTTCTCTAGATACAAGACACCTCATGAGTTGTTTTTTCCTTTATGTTTTATACTTTTTACTTTTGCTTTTGGTTTTCTTCTTGAGCAAGCTTTGGTTATGCAAAGCTACTTTTGAGTCAAGGCCATAAGCTTCAGTCTTTTGGGTTTGGGTCCTTGACCGCTGACCATTGATTTTGACTTTGACATTTTAGCATTTTATCCTGCAAGCTAGAGTCTTCGTAACAAGTGTTAATAGAGCTCCTTTTGGTGCTAAAATGCATCTTTTACAATAAGTGGTCTGAAAATGCATGTAACCTGCAAATGGCAGTAAAAGCTATGAGTTATCTGTTTATAAAGCATAAAGACATATTTGAAGCATTGTAAGGGTAATAAAACACACATTTGGGATCTGATCATTAGTACTCAAGTCAAAAAGGAAAATCCAAGAACAAGAAGACAACTACCATCTCAACAAGTGGATGTTATAACAGTCACTGATGTACCATCCACTCTTTTCAAATTGTCTTAATTTGAATCTGGATGGAATATGTTGTTGGGTAAACGGTTTTAGCCAATTTGATAGGTTTAGTTAAATAGGATGAATAGTAGTTAAATAATTCACAATTTGGCTGATTTCTATAGTTAATAGTTATTGCACTTGCAATACATGTATAGTTGATTGATACAATGGGTTTTAGTTACTTATTAAGTTATTAATGAATTTAATAAATTGCATTTAGTTCATTATATTTTTTTCCCCAGAACATTGGCATACAAGTTGAGTCCTCTGTCGGACGGAAGTGAAGGCTGATGTTTGATCCAGTGCATGTTTTCTCACTTTAACAGTTTAAGCATATTGGGATTTCAAAATGGATGAAACATCAAACCAAAGAAGCTCTTATTAACCAGACTTTAAAAGCATATCTTGGTGTTCAGGTAATTGAGTGTTTTCTATTTCCAAAAATGTGCATTGTTTATGTTTCTTTAATTTGCAGTGGGAATTTCTCTGCTTCACTCTTACTTTCCTAATAGCAATCCTAGACCAATTCATCATGTGAGCATACACATCAATTATTCCATTTGTTTCCCCTTTAGGAGTGTTAGGAGGTCTATGTTTGTAGAATAGTCCACACTTGCTTTCGTGTTTGGTTACTTGGTTATTCAAAGAAACACGACTTGCATGATCAGATAAATTTTACTGTTCACCATTCAAAAACCAAATCCCATTCCCTTTGTATTGACTGGCCAAGGCACATTGAGGATTACCTATTCTACTGGTGTCAATGTCAATAGTCAATATTCAAAGATTGATTAGATCAATCAACTAATTGTTGCTTCGTTTCCATTGCAAGTATTAATTATAGATAACTAGGTTTGGTTATGGAATTTGTGGAAGATATGATGTTCTGCAAATTAGACATGATATCTATATTAGTGATTCATACTACAACTACACATTGTATTGTCATTGATGCAGGTTGTGTTTCTTCTACTATGGTTTCATGCCAAACTTTTCAATCTATGTTACATGTTTGTAGAGCGTTTGGAATTGACTTGCAAGTGTATCACAATACTAATGTTGTGATTGATATATTAACAAGCATCTTATTTGATGCAAAACTAGAGGAGCTCATGGCAGCTAGCATAATTAATGACAAGTGAGGTGGTATTGAATTCGGCACAAAATCATTAACCAAGCATATTTGTTTCATTTTCAACGACGACAGATTGCAAATTGATATTTCAGTGCCATCAAGAGCAAGTCAGTGTCATGGCAGACCTATTGCCACTAGAATTTTTAAGCTTATAAGTTTGTTTACAAAACCCTGTATAGGGTGGATGTACATATATGAAACTCATTTTCAAGGATGTATATACTTTAGCAACTGAAAATTGGAAATCTTTGTTGGGTCGATTTAATGGCATGGGCTGGTGACTTGGTGTGCATCTTACAAATATATATGTTTTAGGACAACGAAAAAAAAATACAAATATGTTGAACCCTATAAATATTTGATGGCAAACGATTTTGTATACTTTGTAGAGATTGATTAATGGATTTTAATCATTATATCCTACATTCCTACTCATAATAGGGAAACTTGATGGATATTTCATATATGAAATTAGGTTTGCTTTTGTGGATTTATATTACCGATATTGAAATTTATCCATTTTTTTTTTTTTTTTTGCTATAATCCATCGCTTATTTAGAACTTAGAAGGGACATACTATTTCCTACTCTTTCTACTGACATACACTTTTGAAGGTAATACTACTGATCTCTCTGTAGATTGCAGTCTTGAAATTTTGTTACTTTAGCTACACGCCTACATCTTAACTTCCTTCTCACCATCATATCCATATTCACATACATGCATACATACTAATTGTATGGCCAATATCATTGTCCAAGTCTTTCTATCTTCGTCAATTTCTTGGAACTTTTTACAATCATTGTTTATTGGGCGAATCTTGATTCCAATTTCAGTATTTAATTAAATTTGGTACTTGCAGTAGAGTCTTTCATTTATTTATTTTTTTCATTTTTATTTTTATTAACGATACAATTATACAATTCCAATCCACTTGGCAGGTTTTCTATTTTCTGATTTCTACAATTGAACAAATTCAATGAATTCAATCATGTTTGGTAAGTTTAATTTTCATTTTCATTTCATATTTTAATTTTGAATTCAGCTATTTCAATTTGAATGAAACGGTACAAGCCTTATTTCAGGTTGTGAAATGGTTTTGGATTGCATCATTTAACTTGGATAACTAATAAACTAATGCAGATTGTGATGTAGAACATAGAACATATGGTTATTGTCTAATTGTGTTTAGTAAATCCAAATTTACTAAAAACAAGTTATTTTCGTTTTTATTATTTAAGTACAATTTAGAAGTGTCTAGAAGTCTAATTTATGAGTTCTAGTAGTCTTAGAAGGTTACTACTATGATATAGATAAATTAGGAAAGTGTTTCTTAGTGTTTTAGTAGGTTTCTAAGATGATTTAATGGAGTTCTCTATGTAAAGAGCTTCACGGACGAAAATTGTAAGCAACTCTTCAATATTATCAAAAAACTTATGTTTCAATTTATTTCTTTTATGTTCCACTAAACTTTTAATATCGCTTCCGCTTCGTCAATTGGTATCAGATTCTAACGATGTTCTAGGGTTGATATCTAGTTCGAAGTTGAAGAACGTTCCCAGGACATAAATACTGGCTTTATTCTGCTCAGAGTATCTTTGGATTGAAGATTTTTATTCAAGGATTTGTGTCTCACCACCCATAGTGTTGATACAACTTTTCTCATTGAAGATCACAACAAGAAGGCAAAGTTAGGAATTTTCAATCAATTCTAACGCACCAACTATAGTGCAACCTCTACATCTTCAAGTTTGATTTTCTACCATCCACATTTTTCATCTTCCACCCCCATCACCCTACCACCAACGATCCTTACCCACCATTGTTTTCATTAAACCACCACCACCACCACTAAAAAAAATATGAAAATTTCTAAGTTAAATCCATAACAACTTTATGCTCGAATTTGTGCTATCGAAACAAAAATATGTGAGCTACAAGACGATCTTTGAGATATTGAATTTGAGTATTATAAATCTCCTCACTATGATTACTATGATCGTTTATGGCATGAAAAAGACTATCTTGATTGTTCTTACAAGTTGTCTCGCTTACAAGCCGCTCATAAAAAATATTCTCAAGCACTACAAGATTATGAATTTCGTTGTCAAGAAAGTATTAGACGGCAACAACCTTATGCACAAAGAATTATAGAAGAACATATGTATGCGCAAAGAGTTACTGAAGAACATATGTATGCTCAGAAATTGCTAAAGAGAATTATCGTTAAGTGCAACAAGAAAATGGAGAGAATTATCATAGATTACAACAAGAAAAAGAAAAAAGACGACAAGAAGAACAAAGACAATGGTTTTCTGACATGAGTAAAAGAGTGATTTCTGAAAGTCGACCTTCTGTTACTAAGAAGTCATCTCCATCTCTACCACCATGTGAAAAGGTATTTTCTGCATCCACTCTTGAAGTTTGTGATTGTATAGTGCATTCTACTCCATAGAAAGAGAAGTTCAAATGCTTACAATTGTTCTAGTATCAAATCAAATTGTAGAGAATGAACAAATTATAGATATTTATTTTGAGGATGAGAAAAATATTCAAGATAAGATTAATGTTGCTAAAGTTTTAAAATATGATGTTGAATTGCATGAGATAATGTCACTTGTTGCTAAAGAGGTTGTCAATGCTTCTTATCTTGAGGACGGGTTAATTGTTAAAGAGGGGGAGAATATGATATATCTTAGTTTCCCAAAGAAATTTATTTTTGAAGACCGACACTTGAGACGGGTGATAGAACAAGTTGATTGAGACCATGGGGAACATGAGTGGGGCGATTGGGAGTGATATAACATAAGTTAATTGTGATCCAGTGCACCCTCTATTTGCCGCTTTTAGCAAAATACAAGCTTTTTATGGAAAACTAATCCTCTCTTCTCCATTATACCTTCCTTTCTAGGTAAATTCCTCCACTGCTCTATAGTGTGAGTTCTGGAAAGTTGGTACATTTCTCCTTTGCTTTTGGGCAAAATCCTCCACTGCGAACAGTGTGAGTTCTAAAAGCCTGGAGATTTCAACTTTGCTTCTTCTCTCTCTTTTCTTCTAGGATCCATCGCCTTTCATGTAAAATCCCACACCGATGCAAAGTATGTGTTCTGAAAAGGCTCAAGCATGGACCTTTACGAGTTTGAGAAGCCTATACAACAGTTGAACGAATCTCAACCAAAACATAACCAAACAACTCTTCCGAGAAAGGCACTGATGAAGTTCAAACAGGAACTCAGAGAGTTTCATATGCGGAGGCCGCATCCCATCATCTTCGGCAACCGGTGGAATACCAGGAACTCCCAATTCCAAAGAAAATGGGAGAATACCCAACAATCACCATCCCAGAGAAAGCTTATGAAAAGGGATTGTTGTATTGCAAACACTGTTTGGTGGGAAGAATAGATTTGCAAAAAGTTTCACTGGAGAGAGTTCAAGCAATTGCTTCGCAACTTTGGAAACTAACAGGAGAATGGATTATCACGCCCATTGGAAAAGGATTCCTTTTTATCCAGTTTTCAAATGCAGACAATCTTAATCGAGTCTGGGCGAAATGATCATGGGACTTTGATAAAATGCCTATGAGAATAAGCCAATGGACTACAAACTTCAATCCTGACAACCAAAGGCAATCTCACGACTTGGTTTGGATTAGACTGCCTGGGCTCGGACAGGAATACTGGGAGCCGGAGGCACTGATGTCCATTGCTCGAGGAGTGGGGTACCCTATGCAAATTGACGAGAAAACACTCAATAGAGAGTACGGATACTATGCTAACATTTTGGTTGACGTGGACCTCTCTGAACCGATCCCGGATCAGATTTATGTCAGGACGAAGAATACCAACTTCTGGCAAACTATTGAGGTGGGCAAACTTCCTAAGATATGCACTCATTGCAAGATTGTGGGGCATTTGGTAACGGAATGTCAGAGGCTTAGGAGTGATATGCAGCATAACAAAGATAAGGGAAACAAGGATAAGGAGGTTGTAGTGGATGCAACTCCCCCCTTGGAACCTGTGGGTGGAAAAAGAACCAGAAGACATGGGAAGAAAAAGTATTCAGGGGAGTCGAGTAAGCAAGGGGAGGCAATATGGAGGGAGAAACCCACTGCGAAACCCAATGAAGTGCAGACAAAAAATCGGTTTGAGGGGCTTGAAGTGGATGAGATTCACACGGTTGAGGACCATGAGCATGAGGGTACTGCTGATCATGAAAGAGCTGATGCCGAACATGAGGGAGTTGTTGAGATTTCTAGTGCTGCCGAACAAGAGAGGGCTGCTGACGAACATGAGGGGGCTGCTGCTGAGCATGAGGGGGCTGCTGCAAAATTTAGCACTGTTGTTAAGGATCATGAGGATCTTGAGTACAAGCATGAGGGCAGTGTTGATGCTATCCATGAGGGCACTGCGGTACATGAGGGCACTGCTTTCCATGAGGATGCGGAGCGCAACCCGGCAGAGAAAGCTCCGGAGATAGCTACGGAGAAGGCAGCGGTGAATTCCACTGCAGAGAAATCTCACTCAGAGTGTGCGACAACTGCAGCATCTAAAGGGGAGTCACTGCAGCATCTAAAGGGGAGACACTGTAAAGAAACACTCTTCAGAGGGAGTCACTGAGTATTTAACTTTAGAGGGTGTGAATTCTGCATAGGGTGTGAATTCTGCAGAGGGAGTTACTGCTAAGCGTTTTCCCTCTGACGCGCACACATTGGTAGCAAGCGACTTGCATGAAATCAGGAAGGTAAAGTCAGTAGTGGACCATGTTTTAAAACTGCGAGTAGCTTGGGATGTGGATGCTATGGCACTGACAAAGGGAGTTACTGTTGAGATTTTTTCCTCAGAAGCGCATAAATGGGCAGCAAGTGTAAAGAATGATGTCAGGAGGGCAAATTCATTAGTGGAAAAAGATTTAAATCCTCGAGCAACATGTGAGGTGGCTGATACGGCACTGACTGAATGAGACTGAGTCCTATCAGGATGAGGCTACTGCGGCAGTTTTTCGGGGTAAGGCTACTGCGACAGCAGCACTGCTAATATCTCCAGTTGCGGGGATTCCGGCCTCTCTAGTTTCAAAAGAAATCACAACCAATATAGTGCCTAACTTCATATATAATTACGATGAGGATGTTGTCTTACAAGTATTGAATACTCCTAATGTGGGCGAGAACTTCGTCTCACCCCCGGCTCATGGGCATTCCCCCAACATAGTGTCTAACTTCACTCATGAAGAGGCTGTTGGAGCTCAGGCTTTGCATAGTAGAGTATTTGATTCCTATTCAACATCGTCAACAAGAGCAGAGTCCTCGTTCTCCACCTCAGATGCAGACAATAGTATCAAAGTAGTGAATGAAACCAACTTTATATCGAGGGTGGTGAATTGGGCCAACTTGATTGACAAGGAGGACATATCGGATGATGGTGATGAGCCATGGCAGATGATACCCAAGAAGAAATATAAGTCACAATGGATGTTGCAGGAACACTCGCCTCCATCCACAAGAGCAAGGAAAACTCCAAAATAGAAGAAATAATCCAGGAGTATAAGCTTGACCTCATTGGACTGGCTGAACCTCTTATTGCCCCCACAGGGACTCCAAAGGTCCTTTCAAAATATGGCTACAGTAAAGATTTTACCCATAACCATATACCGCCGTAAAGGCAATATCTAGATTTTTTGGAAGCAAGAATTAACGGTGAATGTGATTGCTTCATCCAACCAGCAAATCACTTTGGCGAAGCTAGATAGAGCTTTGGTAAATAACAGCTGGCTTTTAGAGAATCAGAACTGGAGATGCAAAATTCTACTGAGGAAATTTTCTGATCATTCTCCAGTTATCGGATGGGATAACAAAAACCTGAGACCATCGAATGTTCCTTTCAGATTCAGAAACATATGATTGAAACATTCCCAGTTGGATCAAGATAAATTTGTATGGAGCGTGGATAGATCACCTTTTGTCACAAAATTGGAAAAACCAGACCAATTATACTTTAGGTTTCCTTAGAGTGTAGCAAGAAGCCTTATTGTACCCTTTTGTTCCTTTTGTAGCAAGTCACTCTTGTAAGTAACCTTATATTTATAATATATTCACATTTGCTTGCAAAAAAAAAAAAAAAAACACTTGATGTTTTGTGAAAAATTGATTGGTGTTCGTGTTTGCCTCAAGAATTTTGTGTCGGATTATCAAAAGAAAATATGGAAGAATGAAGCTATTGTGTCTACTTCGCCTTGCTCCAATCGAAGAATTGTCAATCCTATACATAACTCGAGGGCGAGTTCGTTATTTTAAAGAAGAGGAGAATGATGTAGAACATAGAGCCTATGGTTATTGTCTAATTGTTTTTAGTAAATGAAAATTTACTAAAAGCAAGTTATTTTTGTTTTTATTATTTAAGTACAATTCAGAAATGTCTAGAAGTCTAATTTATGAATTATAGTAATCTTAGAAGGTTACTATTATGATGTAGATAAATTATGAAAGTGTTTCTTAGTATTTTAGTAGGTTTCTAAAATGATTTGATAAAGTTCTTTATATAAAGAGCTTCATTGTCGAAAATTGTAATCAACTCTTCAATATTATCAATAAACTTATGTTTCAATTTATTTCTTTTATGTTCCAATGAACTTTTAATTAATATTGTTTCCGCTACGTCAGATTGTTTTGTGTTTTCTGCTTACATACACTTCGTAAAGACTATTATAGGAACCAAAGGTTTCCGTAGATTTTTTGTTTTTGTGGTGTTCTCGACTGTTAGTACTACAATATTATTAAGAACTGATGATGTAGTTTGTGTGCTCCATCTTACTTTTATAAACCACAGGTCACCGAGGTGTTAAATATACTAGGTTTGCGAGTATATTGGAAGAAATGACAACTAAGTTTAGCTTTTTTCTGCTTAAAATTCAATGGAGGTTGTACTAACACCAACCGACATTGATAGCTTTTTGAGTGTATATGCAATGCTAGATGCTTCAATGAAAAACAAGAAAGGTTGTTGTTCTAGACACCCAACCCACCCCCTATCTCGAGTTAATATGCATTCAATTGATTTTTCTTTATTCTAACATAGTTGCATATCATTTTGTATATTTCCAAACTCCAAGTGCAAGTAACGCTTACAAAGAGTGTTGTGAAGGATTGTGTGGACTTGGTGTGTTAAGACCTCATTAAACTTCCTAATTGACTCTTGAAATTAACAACTAGAAATTAAAAGGTAAGTATGTTGGAAAGTGTTCCCAGCTCACTTTCACATATTATCTGTTACTAATGCTTAATTTTGAACTTTTCTTGGGTGAAAATGTTCCATTTATCAAAGAGAGGGTGTAACAGCCAAGACTTGTGCTCCAGTCTATGTGAGCCAATGGACATCATCCCAGATTTGCAATGGTGCTAAAGAAATACCAACTTTACATAATATTTTAGTCATGCCTTTCTGTAAAAGAATAGTTGTTTTAGTGGGGATAATTAACCCGTTAATAATGGTGGAATGACTTTGTAATGTTATTAATTTTGGGGCTGAATTTTCAGGGTCCGGTCAAAGCTTCAGTAGATATATCTAACAAAAGTTTTGCATGATAACTGACTCGAGAAGTAAACTCATGTGTTTGATGTTATAGTCTATTTTTGTTGAAGCATTTGCTTGCGAAGAGGCTTTGTTATCTCAGTTACCAAAGAAAGTTAAGACATGATGAATCTTCATATATAATTATTTTTATCCATAGTCAATTCAGGAATGTTTTGTATTTTGTATGTTTGCAATATTATTATGGCATGTAGTCTTTTACTTTGAGTAATTAAACACATTTGAAAACATGCATGCAAAGAAAAAAACCGTTTCCGCTAATTCAATATTTCAATAAGGTTCAGGCTACAAAAAGAAAGTTGTAATTACTAGATTTTATCTCATGAAAAGTAACTCTATAGATGTGTTTGGCAACTAGGATTTTAGGGTGGAATTCAGAATATATTTTCGAAAATTAAGAATCACCTTGTTTGGCAACTTTTTCTTCACTAGAATGGAAATTTCAAATCCCCAAAATCAAGGAATTGTAAGTTTCTATAGGAAGCAGAAACTTGAGATTTACATATATTCAGAAATTTTAACTACTTAAAATTGTAAGTATTGGAATTACATTTTCAATACCAATTCCATAGGAAAACTTCCAAACATACCCTATAGTTTTTGCATAACGATAACCTTGAAAACAACTAAACAAGCTTCCTTTTATTGTCATAATAAGGTTTTGCCTTAATCAAGTAGTTTATTCATATCTATTGTTTGGTTATGTGAGTGTGTCATTTTACTTGACAATATGGCTCACAGAGTGCTCAGACTACTCAATGTAATTTATTTTGAAGATTTGAAGATTGTCTTGAAAATCAATATTTATTATGTGTCCATCGCTTAAGAAAGCGGTGATTGTTTAACATTTTTCCATGAATGATGTACTGGACAATGTTTCGTATGGTTGTATATGAAGTTATGAACACGTTCATCAAAAAGTGTTGAAGGCATGGTAGAGGCATAGTTTGTGATTTTGGCGGAATTCTCGGAATGTACTCGGAAATTCGGAATTCTGGTTCAAGGGTCGAAAAATATGGAATTTTGGAATATACTCGGAATAAGGCGAATAAGGGGCGAAATTCCGGCTTTTAGATTTGTATATTCCAAAATCTTGAACTATGGGTAGAGGACAACGTCCATGTCAAATTTTTCCTTAATAGACTTTCAATTCTTTTTGTTAATTTTTTTCCCAAAAATTTATGTATAGGCTCTATAATAATTATTAGGTACAATTCACATACTCCAACTATCATTCATGTCCGACTAATCAAATTATTTTGCACATATCAAATGTTTAGTTCATTAATTACAATTTAGCTTTGTAACCAAAAATGAAATAGTATATGCATTTAGAAAAAAGTGAAATTGCATAACCGTACCAATCAACGTTTTATTGTAAGATACATAGCAAAGGTTTCAACTATCAAAAGGCACAATTTTTTTTTGTATGAAACACCACCACATATTGACATCTACAAAATAAACAACCACTTCAAAATAAAATGTCTACAAATTTCCACATAGGCCATACATTTGAAAATATTTGGGTGTACCAAGATTAATGTCACAAACAACATAATAAGCACCTCATAACAAATCGTGTCGTAGGCACTGTAGGACGAGGCTCGAAAGTTAGTGTTATCTTAAAAAGAAATTCCAACAAACCAATTGATTAGATTTCATCTTTGGATTTGAATATTTCGTCAAGTGTTTCAAGCTCTAAAGCAGGGACACACCTATGAAAGTGTTGTGTTCACGTTGGACACGATGCGGTGATGGACCGTGTCCAACGCAGTCAACATGGTCAAGACACGGTCAATGTAATTGGACGCAGGTCAAGACACATGCAGGACGCGGTCAACCAAAGTTTGGGCGAGGTCAAAATCACAAAAAAAAGCAAAAAAAAAGAAGAAATACATTCGTCCTATACGAACTGATATAATTAGAAACAACAAGAACAATCGAAGGGACAAAGCGGGGTATCCAGGGGCGGATCTATGAGTTGGCACTGTAGCCCCTTTTGCTGACAGTGGTAACTATTCCAAAAAAAAAAAAAAAAAGTAGTGTTAATTAGTGTTAGTAGCCCCCTAACCTCATCCGCCCCTGGGGTATCCCCACCTCAGTTCCCAATTCGCAAATAAACAACTAGTCCATCTCCAGTTCTTTTTCTGGGTCTAGAACTAGATGGCGGATGAACATGAACCTTATTAGACTCTTTTTTTTCTTCACCTTCTTTGTCTTTAGCTTTGAACTTGTGTCTTCTTTCTGCTTCAGTTTTGGCTGTTCTTCTTGTTAAGACTTCTTTCTTTTCTTGATAAAGAATATTTCATCAATCTCATTCTTGGGCTTCTTCCGTTTTGTATTGCTTTTCTTCTTCTCTTTCTCTTAAATAATGGGTTCTAACTTATTAGCACACTAATATGGGCTTGGCTTTGTATATTGTAATTTGGGCCTATTATTTTAGTTAGTTGGGTTGTTATAATTGGGGCCAAAACTGACCAATTATAAATTGTATTGAGGTCTTTTTTTCACTGAAAATATCCATGAATTAGTTTATAAAATTTTATTATTTAAAAAAATAGTATTATATATATTATTTAATTCCGGAGTCCAGGTTGCATCCGTGTCCTATTTTTAAGATTTCATATGCTTAGTCCGTGCAACATAGGTTTCAATCAACTATAATGTGTAGCGTTATGCAAAGTGCCTTCACCCTGCGTTAAAGTTTTTGTTCTTTTTTAACCACCGTACGTTTGAACTACGCACCCCTCGGACTAAGCATATGAACCTCTATGGCTCCATGTTTTGCATGCAAGCCACTTGTTAAAATACATATAAGGAGAAACATTAGGAGTGTGACTTCATATATTAGACTTGAGAAATGCCAAACCAGGAAATTATCACCATCTAAAAGTGAAACTATGCAATTAACTCATGGCACTTTAACACCCCACATGTTTGCCACCGAATCCCACTTTACTCTCTCTGTTTCACGGTGTACTGTTCGTGTCTTCTTCGAACGGCAGAAGAGAAAACAAGATGCTCTCTCCATCCCCTTTCTCTCTTTGTTGCGTTCTCCTACTATGTGTCCCTCTTGCCTTTCTCTTCACATCCACCAACACCACCACCATTTCTCCGCCATCTCCACTTCCACAAGACGACAAATCGCTTTTCCGTCTGGCTTCTCGAGTACACCCAAATCCATCACCCTCAAATGCACCAAAAAGAATTGCTTTCATGTTCCTTACAACTAGTCCTCTCCCATTTGCTCCACTTTGGGAACTCTTTTTCCATTCCAATTATAATTGGAGAACGGCCAAGGACAATCACACTCCAAACCACGACCACCTGTTCAACATCTATATACATGCAGACCCCAATTCCTCGTTCTACAATTTCTCCGGCGTCTTCTCGCACCAAGTCGTCCACTCAAAACCCACTAGACGATTAACCTCGTCTCTAGTCTCAGCCGCTCGCCGCCTCCTCGCTCACGCGCTCCTTCACGACTCGTCCAATGCAATGTTCGCTCTTCTTTCCCCGTCTTGCATCCCTCTTCACTCCTTCAACTTCACCTACACCACCCTTCTAAGTTCAAACAAAAGCTTCATCGAGATTCTCAAAGATGAACCAGGTGCTTACGACAGATGGGCTGCACGTGGGACAGAAGTCATGCTTCCAGAAGTTCCGTTCAGAGACTTCCGTGTCGGCTCACAGTTTTTCGTTCTGACACGTAGACATGCCAAGTTGGTGGTTGAAGACCAGCGACTCTGGAAGAAGTTTAAGCTGCCTTGTGTTCAAAACGACGTGTGCTATCCAGAGGAGCACTATTTTCCCACTTTGATAAGTATGCAGGACCCGTTTGGGTGCGTGCCAGCTACGCTTACTCATGTTGATTGGAGAGGACAATCTGGTGGTCATCCTCGTACATATGAAGCATTTGAGGTGGGACACCAGCTCATCTACGTGTTAAGACAAGGTAGGCCTCGATACGGTGATGAGGTGGGTGGCGCCGTCAATGTTTCTGACGTGCAAAGGCGGCGGCATGATCCATTTCTTTTTGCTAGGAAATTCTCCCCGGATTCTCTACAGCCGTTGATGAACATTGCTAATGATGCTATCTTCACGGACTAAAGATGACAAACGATTACAAATTGTAAAATTTTCCCATACTTTTTCCTGTTTTAGGAAATGAAAGGAAAAAGACCACAAATTCATCTTTTTTTATTTTTGACTCTGTACCGCTTCTCTTCCATACTTTTCTTTTTTTTTTTGGTCGACTTCCATACTCACTCAGAAGTCTGGTCAGATTCTTAGTCAACAAATTGTGAAGCGGAAGCGGAGCATTAAAGCGCCCGAGTAGAGAAGCTCTGTGTTTGAGAGCGCCTCGAGAGCAGCGGCTATGTATACACATAAATTTACAAAATCTCTACACAAACTTTCATTAAAATTGCAAAGTAAACTCTAAAATTAACAATGCTATGTTTTAATAAGATCAAGTTTGCGTCCTCGAGCCAAAATTGCAACCAGTAATGTGTTCTAAGACCAAGTTGCTTCCAATAAGTTTTGGAAATGCAGAGATTCAAAGTTTGAGACCATTTTATGAATTAGATCAAATTAAAACAAAGAAAACCACATTGGAAAACAAGAAAAGTGAACTTGTAAAACCTCGGCATCAGACTATCTATCGAATAATTGAAACCGCTCTACTATAGTACAAGGCCAAGATTATTTTCTTCTTCTAAGAAAAGGGAAAAAACTTTCTCCCACTTGCGTAATACAAGCCTGTGATCAAATCCTCAACTCTCCCCTCGTTTTCGCTTTTCTGCAGCCTCAGAGCATCATCAACGCGCTAAAAAAAAATTGCGACACATTGGCATTTTAGCTTGGTCAAAATTACTAAAACCAACTAATGCATTTTTTCTATTTGGGACGCCAGAATTTTACCCGTGCATTTCAATTTTTTTTATTTAAAAAAAAAAAAAAAAAAAACATTCAAACGAGAATAGTTGTCTCGTCTGTCTCTAATTTTTTTACTAAAAAAAATCAAAATATTGAAACCGCAAAACTTGACCCGTTCAAAAAATGATGATGAATTTTTTGTATTATGGGGTTGGGGATGTTTTACGGTGGCCGTTTTATTTTTATTAAAAAAATTGAAAAACTTCGGACGTGTTGCATCCCCAAAAGTTGATGATGGGACTCGTCCAACATCTAGGCGGCTAAAGTTGTCCCAAGATGGACCGTTTAGCTATATTAATTTAGCTCTGTGGCGCTAAATTTATGAGTATTTTGGTCGAAAATTTAACAATTCTTGAGATAAAACAGTGTTTTGGCAAATATTTCGTTGGTGAACAAAATTTTCAAAAAAATTGTTACCTATCACATTAGAAATGGAATATAGCAGTGCGTTGGTGAACCAAATTTCCAAAAAAAAATGCTACCTATCACATTAGAAATGGAATATAGCAGCGCGTTGATGATGCTCTCATAGAATGCGTGTTGTGCACAAATGCGAAAACTAACAACAACAACAACTAGATCAATCACCAAAAGAGTGATCTTTCACACAAGACAAGATTCCAACAAATACTCAAGCAATAAACCCAATCAACTATATCAACATAAACAAGTGTAGAGAATATATAAAGAACAAACATACACAAGACGATAATTTATCGTGGTTCGGCAATGTGCCTACGTCCACACAGCGAGATCAATAATTTACTAGATGAACAAAATAGAGGGTTATAAAGAAGAGCTCTCTCTTTACTCACTAAGAATGAATCACTCAATCACTCGCTAAGAATACTCTCTAAAATCACTCTCTTTTCTTTTTCATATGTTTAGGTCAAAACTATAACTTCTCTTTTATAGTTGCTGTAATTTTAACCGGGTGACTCACACTCGAGAAAGAGTGGGTCACTCCTTAAAAGTTACTGTTTTTCAACAGTGCGTTTTCCCACTTCCACTCTGTTGTGGAATTTGAAGTTCAGATAATAAGAGAAACCATAGTACAAAATATCCCGATATATCCCGATATTTGGGGATATCTATCCATATTCCAGAAAAAGATATATAAATATCATGATATGTTCAGAAATATATACGACTATAAATATCGGTGATATTTCAATGATATTTGTAATATTTGCTATATTTAGGGATATTTTACGATATTTTGAGATATTTTGTGTATATAATAATTTTATTTAATATTTACCATTATATTTCAAATAAATATAAATAATGTATTATAATATATCAAAAAATATTCACAATATCCACGATATTTTTCGATATTTTAGATATATCTACGATATTTGTATATGAAATAATGTCAAATATCCCCAAAGAGAGGAATATATCCACGATACATATCTAAAATTGAATATCGATAAATACCCATATCCTAATATTTTGTACTATGGGAGAAACTATTGAAACAAATCCACGAACCAATTCTATTTAGTAGTGATTTAAGTAGTGAATCTCTAATCCCTACTATGTTTTCAACATCGATCATCGATCATGGACAAAACTGTTGGTATGTGGAGCTAAATATCTAATTTCAATTGAAAGCGGTATTCATTTCCCAGAGCGCGTATACCAATTACAAGAGCGCGGTTTTCGAATTATGAGAGTGCGTGCAGGAGCAATGGGGACATTGGACAATTTGTGTTACTACAACGCTCTTTAACACAACCACATGTTTATCGAAAAAAAAAAAACACAACCACATGATGTCATAACTAATATTTGAGAATTGAAATTCCACAAATTTCTTTTGGAAAATAAATAAAATTGGTATCACACTAACCAAGCTCATGTAACCATATCGTGATTACAACACCTAATAGTTAAAGTTAGTCCAACAGTGTTTTGATTTGTCAAAAGAAGCCTAGCAGACCAATTAAGCCCAGCATTATTTTTTTACGTAAGGCACATGGGTAGGAGTCCTAAATCCTAAAAATGTTTAAAAATTCGTGAATTTATCTTTTAATTTGGAAAACGTTTAAAAATATCGTATTTTTTAATGATACAAAATTATTCGTTAATTCGGCAATGAATCATTAATTCTCGAATAATTAACTCCCGCATTGATTCCATAGTTAGTAGGAGTTAGTAATTCAGCGAATACTTTGCGAATTTGCAAATTACTCGCAAATTTATTGTATTTTCACTACAAGTCTGTTGTCAAATTTTCTCGTATTTTTTATTTTATTTTTAGCTTTGTATTATACTTGAATTACTTACGAACTTAACTTTTGCCATTTCTGTTTTTTTTAATCTAAATTGAAAAAACGAATTCTTATCGAAACTCGAATTTTACTCGAATACTTTCCGTATCGATTTTTTGCCGCATTACGAATTGCTAACTATAGATAAGACCTATTTTTGGTTAAATGGCAGAATCACCCCAACTCTAAAACAATCTTTTTATTTTAAGTATGGGCACTTAAGGAAATATAAAAAGGAAGTCCCACATCTTTTTTTTTTTTGCTCAAGGCTAAGCCAATAGATTGCACCAAACCACAATAGAATATTGTATAGTGTTAGCAAGTTCACGTTTGGAGACCCAATTTTTTCTCGCACAAAAAAAAACAAAATCACAACCCCCTGGCCGCCATTGACATAGGCATGTAGGATGGAAAAAAGTAAACAAAACTAAAAATTCTAGCCGCCACTCCCAAAAACATATGCCAAATTAGTTTTTCTTTCCCTCCCTATTTTGCCCTTTCTTTCTTTTTTTTTTTTTTTTTTTGGTCGGTAAGCGAGGTTTTTAGAGAGGTCCCCTACCCCATTTTATTAAAATAAAATAAAATAAATAGCTTGTTACATTTCATTCTCTCACATATTTCTTTCCCATCGCATCATCATGTAATATTTTATTTACATCTTCTACAAATGAGCTTGGTACTAATTCTAAATAACTACATGTAAGGGTAATTGCTGCTAAAGCATCTGCTAGCTTATTGGTCTCTCGGAATACATGTATAATGTTAAAGTGGTCAAAATGCCCCTTCATTCGCGCAATGCACCTTATCATCCTCTCTGCTTGCCGCGGGTGTTGACACCTGTTGGATAAGAAATCTATCACCGTCGAAGAGTCAGTTTACGCCTGGAGCGAGTCTTCGTATCCCATGTTTCTTTGCCATCTTCATCCCCTTCTCTAATGCTTCCAGTTAAATTAGATCAATTGAGGTTTTGCTCGCTTTCCCATGACTAGCTGCTAATACCTCTCCGTCATTATCTCTTATAACTGATGCCCATACCCCCATCATCCCTTTCAAAGAACCATCTGTATTAAGGTTATGCGTATTCAGTTCCGCCTTCTGCCATTTACACAAAATATGCTTCCTTTGTTTGATCTGTACCCTGATATTCAAGATCTCAGTAAATCTATTAGTTGCTGGCCCTTGCGGCATCTTGATTTCCACCGCCATCAGTTTTATCCGCACATCTTCAATCAATGATCGGTATAACTATTGCACATTCACATGCTTGTTCTCAAAGATTCTGTCATTCCTTGCCTTCCACATCCAATAATTAAACCCATTCCACACAAAGCCTTATCACATCTTGTTTAATCCCTTTCCCCTTTGCAACAACTACAAGGCATGTAATTTCTCCTTGCCAATCAGGTGCTCTCTGTCTGTTAAAACCCATCTTCTTTAGTAACATGGTCCACACAGCTTGTGGAATCGTGCAATTGTGTGACAGATGCTCCTTGGTCTCTACTTCTCTCCAGTAGAAGACGTGCATATCAGAGTCAACAACCTTTTGTTCTTTAAGTTCCTGTTAGGTCTTCAGTCCACCACTTAGCGCCATCCAACTTATGAATGAATGTCTCGGGTATCTTGTTTGGATACCACACCAGTTTATGCCAATGCACTACTTGCCTTGTTCCCCTCAAACTCTCATAAGTTTCTTTCATGCTGTATTCACCATTTGTTGTTGCAGACCATACTATTTTATCCTCGTCACCCATAATTTCCACTTCACCCTATGTGGTCTCAACAATCTCCCTTATGTGCCGTTTTAAAATTTGTGGAAATACCCATTGGCCAGCTGTTATGAAGTTTGAAACTTTCACCTGTAAGTTGTAGTTAGAGGTATATAGTAGTGATTGTGGAAACTTGTCCCTCAGAATGCCAGAAGGATGCCAAAGTTCATTCCAAAAGCTTGTGACTTCTCCATTCCCAATTTGATGATGGGCTATAGCTAATGCTTCCATTCTAACTTTGAGGAAGTTATTCCAGCTCCGGGAGTAGTCATTGGGTATTTTAAGCTGCCAGAAGTCTCTCCCCCTAATTAAGTTCTTCTGTATCCACTGCACCCACAAATTGTCAGCCTTTGTGATTATTTTCCATAGATGCTTCATAGTTGCTGCTTGATTGACCTTGTCTAAGCTTCAAGCTCCAAGCCCTCCTTCTTCAACTGGGAAGCATACAGCTTTCCACCCTATCAAGGCATGAGATTGCTTGCAATCCGGTCCTGTCCACAAGAAGTTTCTGAGGATTTTATTGATGTCATCAATTGTTTTTTGTGGCAATGTGAAAGCAGCAACCCAGTAAACGCTTAGGTTGTTCAGTACTGCTTTTATCAACTGTAGTCGTCTACCTGCATAAGAAAGTAGTTTCCCCTTCCAACTCTGTATTCTCCTTGTAATCATGGTTATGAGATCGAGGACAACAATCTAGTGATTTTAACCTTGTAGTTATCAAAGGCAGCCCTAGATATTTCACCAACGCGCAATTCACCCCTTAAGAAGAGAAGTGTCTATTCTATATATGTACTTGTGGCATCATCCACCCTTGTAAAGAATAAATTTCTTTTTTGTACATTCACTTCTAATCCTATAACTGTTATGAACTTATGGAGATTCCCTTTTAGTATATTGGTTGTACCATTATCACCATGCATAAATACCATCAAATCATCCACAAAAGATAAGTGAGTAATAATTGGATCAACACACTTGTGATGTAGCTTATACTGGCCTCCTCTCACACTGTGATGCATAATTTCAGAGAATAAGTCCATAACAAGCACAAACAAATATGGCGATATTGGGTCTCCTTGCCTAATTCCTCGACTTCCTCTGAAGTAACCATAAGAAGATCCATTAATCATTATAGAATATGAGGCTGTCTCCACACATACTTTTACACATATAATGAACCTTGCTGGCAGCCCAACTCTTCTCAAAGCAAACTCTTAGCCTCCCATCTTACTGAATCATATGCCTTTCTCAAGTCCACCTTAGCCGCACACCTTGGGGGATACTGATCCCTGTGATAACTATGCATTAACTCCTGAGATAGAAAAATATTGTCCTGGATGCTTCCACCACTAACAAATGTTGACTGGTTAAGATTAACCACTTTAGGCATAATTGCCTTCATCTTTCTTGTCATTATCTTCGTTATGCACTTATATATGACACCACATCATGCAATGGGCATGTTGTCTGACAATGACATAGGGATATGAATTTTTGGTATAAGAATAATACATGTTGCATTTACCTCCTTGAGCATCTGACTCAAGTGGAAGAAATTCCTTATGGCCTTAATGAAATCTTCCCCAATAATTTTCCATGTGCACTTGAAGAAAAAAGCTGAGAATCCATCACTACCAGGTACTTTGTCATTGCCAATATTGGCCAATGCCTCCGTAATCTCATCCCTAGTTACCTCTCGTTGTACTTCCTCATAGTCATTTGGGCTTAACTGCGGTCTCGGCCCAATATCTTGAAACACAGAGAAATCCACCTCCTGCATTGTAGTAGGACTATACAGTTCTCTGTAAAACTCCACACACTCATTACCAATATCATTTAAGTCATGTACAACATTCCCCGCAGTGTCTCGCAAACATGTGATCTTATTTATGACTCTTCTAGCTTGCATAGACTTAAAGAAGTATTTTGTATTATTATCCCCAGTGCCTATCACTTGATCCCTCGACTTCTGCCTATACATATCTTCTTCAGACGTGATTGCTTGGGCATAAGTTGTGATTACTTTCCTCTCTTTTCTTATAATGGCAATATCCCTCGGCTGTACTTGCAAACCAATTTGGATCCTATCCAGTTCAACCTTTATTTCTTGTACCCGACTAGCTACACTTCCAATTCTTTCTCTATTCCAGTGTATCAGTGTTTCTTTTGTCAGTTTCAACTTTCTCATGAATACATTCATTGGATTCCCTACTACCTCATTGCCCCAAGCTGCTGTTACAGTGCTCATGAAATATTTCTCTCGATACCAGAAGTCAAAGAACTTAAATGATTTCCTCTGCTGGTTCCTTTGTACTACTGAGGCTACAATCATAGGCGTGTGATCTGAGCAAGCCCCATAATTCATAAACTCCGTTTCATGATCCCCATACTCACCAACCCATTCTGCATTTTCCATAACTTGATCCAACTTGCAACTAATCCTGTTTTCTTGCTTATTGTTCCACGTAAACATGTTACCCTTAAATTTAATATCAACCAAGCTAGCTGACAAAACATAATCCAAGAGATCAGAGAAGTTCTGAGTTCTCACCTCCAGCCCTCCATCTTTCTCATGAGGTGCCATAATGGAGTTGAAATCTCCCATTAGCATCCAAGGCTTCTGTATAGTGTGTGACATTCACTATATCTCTCCATAGCTCTCTTCGATTATGCATCTTTGTACTCGCATACAAGACCGAAAATCATAAACTCCTCTCCAATTATCGTTGTCATCTCCATAGTTATATGTTGTGTATTCTTTTGTAACACTACTGTTGTGTAATTCCTTGGGTCCTAGCAGCACCATATATTACCTCCATCATTTCTAGTATAGTTACCCTCCATTTGCCACTGATTGAAAGTTCTTGTAAATACTTTCTCTCGATTTTTCAGCTTCACGTACTCTTGTCTCTACCAACCCCATCACACTAATGTCATATTTTCTTACCATATGCTTAACTTCAACTTGCTTAAAAGCTTTATTGAACCCCCCTCATATTCCAACAGGAGAAATTAATCAATTAGATTGAGGAGGGTGTACAAAGTGACTAGTCTTAGTCCCTTCCTTTCTACTGCTACTTGCCTTGTCACTCCTCACTGAAGTTTCTAGTTTCTGTGTTGTATCATTGATTTCTACCATCTCTTCATTTTCTTCAGTGTCCATGAACAAGTGCTTATACCTGTTATCCTCATGCAAGAGTTGCAGTCGTATACTCGTAGTCTCATCACTCTCTAATCCACCCTTTTGTTTATCTGCCACCACCAATTCACACTTCCCCATGTCTCCCCTGTTCTCATCTTCCCTTTCTGAATTTCGGTCATTAATGGTGCTCCTTGCTTTACATATGTGATTTTTGGTTGGTGATTCCCAATTTTTATCATCATCAACAGTGTGTACTTCTTGCACTTCTTGTTCGTTTTTGTCTTTTTCCTTTCGCTCTTGTTGATCGAGATTATTTGTTTCTTTAGTCCCACTTTCTGTTTTTGCATCTTTTTGCAACCATACTTTTCTCATCTCCATCTCTGCCTTTGGTTTCTTTGGGCAAGTTTGATCAGTGTTTCGGCAGTCAACTGCTTCAACACAACGAGAGCAATGGTGATGAACGCACTAATAAACAGAGGATTTTGATGTTGGGGGAGATGAAACTGAACCAAATAATGGCTGCCTACGTACCCAAGATCTATTATCTAGGGATCAAGTTTCCACGTAGTTCCTTATGAAAAATAGTTTGATATTTATAGAGGTAGAGTAGAGAGTCCTTGTAGCTTAAGTAATCTTGTATCTTGAGTAATTGTGATAGAGTATAACTGTCAACTGATAACTATCTCTTTGATGAGAAATGAATCTGGACATAAATCAACGTATATTGGTGGCAAGCCATGTGGCTAAGGTTAATGTACATTAATGGGCCTGTACATTAACCTTAGACACATGAGCTAATGGGCCTGTACATTAATCCATGATATTGCGAATTGGGCTTTAGCCCTGTTGATTAAATGAATAAAATAGAGACCCCTACTAATGGACATTTGCCACGTAGGTGGGGGTCGAAACAATCAGTATGCCCAAACACATTACACCCACTACAACACAATGGCTTCCAGTTGTACTCGAATGTTACCTTGTATGCTCTCCTTGGATCTAAAATCATTGGTATACCAGTAGGATATAGGCATTTAGAATCTATCTCAATACACACTCTTGCATAGGATATTCTAGCCATATTCTCTGTAAGCCTATCTGTAAACATTGGCACACCTATTGTACTCCCTACTTGACTAAACCCCTCTTTATTCCACATTTCCATGGGTAGTTCCTTTACCACAACCCAAATCAGAATCGTTTTCAGTTCTCTTGTTTCTACCTCCACAAAAAGCTTCCACGGCCTTACAACAAATAGCTTGCTCGCAATATGAAAGGAGCCTATGTCCAAGACTGCCTTCCGATCATCTTCCTTCTCAAATTGAAATGTAAACATGGTATCTCCATAAGGTTTCATAGTGAAATTCTTTAGCTGCCATGTTCTACTGACAATTTCCTTGACGTAGTTGTACAATTCAGCCTCTTCCCCATAAAGGACCCAACAACCAAGTTTTCAAACTTCTTATTGAAAGCAATGAATTGTGAGCTCTTTACATGAATGGTCGGTTTCCTATTAACAATGGTAGGCGGTATAAAGCTCAATTCATCTCTTCCCGCTGTTGTTTTCCCTATAACTTCTGCCCAAGTACTTTTAGTAGTAGGCTTCATGGCTGAAACCTTAGTGGTTTGCATATTCTCCTCATTCTCACTATCAACAGCAATATCGATTCCTTTTGTGGTTCTCTCAGTATTCATTGAAGAAGCACTCTCTTTCACTCCCGATGTCTTTGGCTTTGTAAAGTACTGCTCAACATGTTGCTGCAATTTCATGAGCGTATCTTTCATTTCCATTGCTTCTATCTCTGCTACCTTCTTTTCTTTTCCTTCATCTCCATGGATTCTCAAAGCTATGTCCAGTGCAAGATCCTCAATACTATGGTTTTCTAGCCTTCTAGATCCCATTTTTCCACGATTCATTCTTTCCTTGTATCTCTCCAATGAACCATCTCCATATTTCTTGCGTAGTATAGAAACCAATTTCTTCAAAATAATTTTGGTAGGGACACATTGTTCTAGCCGCAATTGTGAGTGGCGAGATTTTTTCTACCCGCCATTCATACTAGCGTGCAGACCATACGCTATATCGCTAAAATTGACGGTATAGATAGCTAAATTAATAGCGATAGTGTTGGTAGGTTAGCGTCTTGACGTACCATTGGATCACAATTTTCGTTATATTTGGTGGGATGGCACACCATTGGACTTAGCCTAAGTTATAATCAAGCAAAACAAGTGGGGTAGCAATGCTTAAAAGCTAGCTGAATTTAACATGTGCGTTTTGGGTCACAGAACTTTGGTGTCGGTGGAGAAGAGTCTGAAGCCTTTGAGTTTGTCACGCTGAAAAACATATCTTCTACCCTATAATGCGGCGTAGGCAAGTGAGCCATTTGGGCATGGCAAATCCGTTCGCACCACTTCAGACGATTTTGTCCTCGGTTTCTATCTTAAATTACAAGAGAGTCAGCTAAATGCAATTGTAATAGCTATTCTAGTTTAGGTGCTAAAATGTAATATACCATTAAGATAAAGTTTCATTTATTGATGACGTGGGCCAATTTCTTGATTGAGTTGTCTCCATCAATACAAACTATTTGGATGATTCTGTCCCTATTTTGCATATTAAATTACGAGATAATTGTTTTTACATCATTATAATAATTGTTATATTTTAGGGATAAAACATTATTAAGTGTTTTTTATTTATTTTTATAATAAAATTGGTCTGTGCAAACTAATGTGGGATATGCCACGTGCTCAAAACTACACAATTAATGGCGTCAAGTAGCAAGTTTGAAGAAAAAATACTAAAAATCATCTCTATAAACATACCAACTTGTTATTATTCACTGCGTAGTAACAAACGTGGTAGCAAATTTGCAGATATGGCATGACCAAAAGCATGTCTCAGTTGTTGTGTTTTTTATATTAATTTTTTGGGAGCGACAAATGAAGTGTAGCATAGAATTTTTCAACTAAAACCCAAACATTCCATCCTCACTTGTTTTGTTTTAGTAGAATTGAACTTTAAAATATTAAAAAATAAAAATATGAAAACCACTTTAACAATTTTATTAGATTTTGTAGATTTGCGGGTCCTTATTTGTTACCATTTACTTTATCAAAAGAAAACTTGTTACCATTTAAGATTTCACTAGTATGTATGTACGTAATTTTAAAATAACACATGAGTGACACATACACATATTTTTAGCCCGTCCATGGTTTGGTTGCAACCGCAGGCCCATTCTCTTTCTTTTAGTTAGGGGCATGTTTTTTTTTTTTTTTTTTTTTTTTTTTAATAATTCAGGGGCATGTTAAACGCATTAAATCCAAGTGTTTTGGTAATAACCTATTTCAACACAACGAGAGAAAATGATAAAGAATGCACTAAGAAACAGAGAAAATTGATGTTGGGGGAGATGAAACTGAACCAAGATAATGACTGCTTACGTACCCAAGATCTACTCTCTAGGGATTAAGTTTCAATGTAGTTCCTTGTTGTGAGAGAAAATGTTTTTTATGAATGAAGAAATTGAGTCCTACGATGACTGTGTTTGTTTGTGTCAAAAAAATTCTTATCTCTTTGAATCTCTATCCTTATATTCTACAATAATGAACCTTGACATATTCATAAATAGACCAATTATTAGGTGTATTTAGGATTAAGCCCTTGGGTTTAATTGATTTGGGTTGGATTCGTAGATTAATGAGCCACAAAGTGGGGGGTCTATATACATCGCCTCTCTTTTGGTGGATGAAAAAGCCCATAATGGCAAAAAAAGTTAATATTGAAAAAAGAATGGAAGAACATCGATTTAAAAAAAAAAAAAAATAGAAAAAAATGTTACTAAGTATTGGTGTGCGGAATCTCATAGTCAAAGGTGATAATAGGTGATGACAGTAGGCGAAAATTATTGGCGACAAAAGACGAAAAATAATTAGCGAAAATTATTTGCGAAAATTATTAACAAAAATAATTAGCGAAAATTATTGACGAAAGTTTATTGGCGAAAATTATTAGCACAAATAATTAACGCGAAAATTATTAGCGAAAGTTATTGGCGAAAATAATGTCTTAACTCTTAACTTAAGAAATAGTATGAGGTTAGCTAAAAGGCTAAAAATAATAGAGTTGTAAAAGTAAGAACATAGGTTGGAACTTGTTTGGTCATAAGAATAAAAGGAAAAAAATTAAATAGGTAAAAGAATTTTAGGGCCTGCTGGCCTGTATCGAGAGTTTAAAACTATATAGGAAGTGGGACGTGCCACACTTAATTGTCTTGGAGTGGGGTTGTGATATAACATTATGACCGGCTTGCTGTATTTTGGCAGGAAGAGACAAAATATTAGACCGGCCTAGTTTAGTCAGACTGTAGAACTTGAAAAAAAAGTAAAGAGTAGTGCAATTTCACTTTTTGAAAAAAGTGAAAGAACAAATTCAGTAGTATAAGGAATGTGTTTGGGCGGTTGACTTTTTGAAAAAAGCGGATAAAACAAATAACAAATAACGTGGTATAAGGAATGGTTGGAGGACCCATATGTGAGAAGGGAACGAATTATTTTTCGATTAGAAAACCAAGAAAAAGGTTTTAGAAGCGGTTTGAACTTAGAGTCCCATTTCATGAGGGAAATAGACGTGCAGTTCCAGTACAACTGAAACAAAATATTTCACCATTATAAATAACAAGGTACGACACATAGATAAAACATATTGAAGGAAAGAAAAAATAACAGAAAAGCGAGATTAAGTAATCTGATTTAACAAATTAGAAGAAAGAATTTGATACGATAATGGTGAGAATTCAACTTCAACGAAGATGGACCTAGACAAAAGGAACTCTATACATAAGAGGTCAACCAAGAAAGACTCCAATAATGGAGATAAAGAAACGTTTTGCATTACAAGAATTCAATGCGGACAGTGTGAAAAGTGTTTTACAAAAAACCAAAGAAGATGAAGTAGTAGCAACATGGCACCAATTATCATATGGGTTGAAATTTCTCTTAGATAATACTGTTGCAAGGATATTAGAATGGTGGCATGTTACACCTGCACAGATAATAGGCGAAAATAATTGGCGGAAGTTATTGGCGAAAATAATTAACAAAAATTATTGGCGGAAGTTATTGGCGGAAATTAGTGGTGAAAGGAGACGGAAATATTGGCGACATGAGACGGAAATAATTGGCGAATTTTTTTGGCGGAAGTTATTGGCGAAAGTAGGTAGAAATAATTGGTGAAAATAATTGGCGGAAGTTATTGGCAGAAAGTATTAGCAGAAATAATGAGCGAAAATTTGTATATGAATACTGTTAAAAGTTGCTCCGAAATGTGTGTGTGTGTGTGTGTGTGTGTGTGTGTGTGTGTGTGTGTTTTTTTTTTTTTTTTTTTTTCAGATGGAAAGTAATAGAACGTTGGTTGTGTAATAAAAATAGGAAAAATAATACCAACCTTTAATGGAAATGCAACATCACTTTTTGTTTTTGATCTTGTGTTGTCCGCTGCATGTTGATAGGTAATATTGATAGAAAAATATGATGACAATATAATGGGGGAATGCAGACGCCCCCAATATAAAATCAGTGTAAGAAAGTGTAAGTCTCGCCAGAATGTCCCGTTATTTTTAAATCGTATTTTTCTATTTAATTAATTAATTAAATTATTTATTTTCAAAATTATTTGGATTGGACTTCGGGATACGTGGGCACATTTTTGGGCCCGAAGTCGGTGTTATTCTTGGGTTTGGACCCAAAGTATATAAACACATTTTAAAATAAAATAGGGTTCGAGAAAAATAATATATTAAAAAATGGAAAATTGAAAGAGAATTTCTTGGAGAGGTGGAAATTGTCGACAGTTCGGACTTCTGATTTTGCTCTTTTTTTGATTCGATAACATTTAATTGGTGAGTAGCTATTTTGCTATTTCACCGGATTTATGGTTTTCGATGTATCGGTGTATATTAAATTGTTTAATGTTTACGTTTTTATATACCGCTCATTATATCGGCTTTATTCAAATCACATGCATTGAAAACTTCTGTTGAATTTGTCGTGTTGTTAAAACTTCAAAACTTCGGAAAAGTGAGGTTGAACTGTCGAACCTTGTTTGGGTCCGTAAAGGCGTTTGCAAAAGAAACCACAAATCGTCCCATATTTTGGTTTGAACTCTTTTTGGGGTGGGTTTTGAAACCGTCTTTGACGATGTGGTTAGGATTGAAGAATGATTTTGATTGGGGATGGTGGTGGTGAAGTGTTGGGGGTATTTGTTGGTTGGTTCCCGATTGGGTTGTAGTGGTTTTGGTGGTTGATTCAGAATGATGAAGTATTGTATGAATTAGAAGTTTTGTCCAATTAAAGTGGGCCTTGAATTTTCGTTTGTTATGAAAGCTCTTCTTTTGGGGTGGGGACGATTTTGTTGGTAGTTTGAACTTTGTGGGTTGTGTTTTTTGAATGTTGTGTTGGTTGTTGTTTGATTGAGTGTTGTAGAGTGGTGGGGGGCTTGTCGGTGGAAGCTTGAAAGCAAGCTTTAATGGTGGCGGTCGAAATTGTAGATCTAGTTTGGATGGAAAATCGGGATTTAATGATTAGGGGATTTTGTATTTGACAAAGTTATAGGGTTTTGTTTGTGATTAAAACCGATATGATGGAGTGGAAGATGGAGAAGAGTTTGTGGTGGCCGATTTTTGGGTGGTTGGTGGGCTTTTCTTGTTGGAAAGATGACCGAAACTTGGGCTTGGGCGAGTTATCGATCTTTTGGGCCAAAAGCTAATTAGTTCATTTATTTCAACTGTTTTAAGTTCTTGGGCCCTAGCTTGTTTTGTTTGGGTTGGATTCTATTTTTTAAGTTGTTGGGCTCGGTTTATATTAAGTTTTGGACCAATTTGGCTTTAGCCTTTATGGACCGGTTTCATTTTAATTTTGGGGCGAACCCTTTTGTTTTTGGACCCGGTTTAATTAAGTTTTGTTTAGGCCTTCTCCACGGATTAGTTTTGGGCGGATTCGATTATCGTTTTGGGCCCGTTTCTAATATTGCTTGGGACCAGTCCATTGGACTTAAAATAGATCTGTTTGGGTTTTCCAATGTTTAAACTTTATTAGTTCTAAGGTTGGGCTCGGCCGGTTTTTATGTCCGAACCATTACCTTGGTCATGAGCCCATGAGCCATGCACCTTTGCCATTAGCCATGAACCATGGCTATGACCCTGAACTGTCGAATCCGGAAAGCGACAATTTGACTTTGACCATGATATGTTGACTTTGACTTTGACCAGGACATGTTGACTTTGACCATGACATGTTGAGTTTGACCTTGACCATGATGCGTTGACCTTTGACTGTTGACTTTGACCTTTGACCGTTGACTTTGACTGTGGAATGTTGACTTTTCTAGTTTTTCACATATTTGATTATATAAAATATTGTCGATATTATATAACTTGGTTGGTCATTATCTAATTTAGATTTGAATTGATGAAATGTAGTGTGTAAAACATATATATATTGGGCTTTGATTGTGGGTTTTGAATTTTTCCATTTATTTGTCTTCGTTTTATGTGTATATTATATGAACACATATAGTAATAAAATCTTTTGTGGAAGCTTGTATAATTTGGTGGTCATTATCTAAGAAAAGATTTGACCTTGATGTTGTGTATTTTTGACACGTGACGATATTGAGATATTAGGAGATATTATATTCCTAATACGTTATAAGAAAAATGTATGTGATCGTTGAAGCATTGTGACATGAGATAATATCTTTGGGATATTTATATTAATACAATATCTTGGAGAAATGTATATACACTCCATTATTTTATATGTGAGATGCTAATATAGTATTGGTGAATATTTGCCTTTTTGGAGTGTGGTGTAGTGCAATAATATATTAGATGTTTCGTGAAAAGAATGAAAGTGACTATGAGATATAATTGAGATGTTTCTAGATATTATGGCTTAGTCTGCAATAAGGTAATTGACCTTGAACCATTGATATAGTAGAAATGTTTATGAGTCATTAATGTATGACACACCGGCCGGATAATAAATTACGTAACGAAAAATCCTAGAACCAACGTTACACTACCACAACTCATGTGATCTGCCTGTGTGGGTTATTTGATATATAAGATGTTGTATATATATGAGATGTTGATTGACCCATGTGTTGGGCAATCGTGAAATAAGTAATAGTGGCTTGATATATAAGATGTTGATATATAAGATGTTGTATATATATGAGATGTTGATTGACCCATGTGTTGGGCAATCGTGGCGAATAGTGGCTTGATTATTCCGTTATGGAAATATTGGAGCGAGACCATGCGATATTTTATGCGAAATAGGGGCATTACTTATATAATTGCTTCCGTGTGAGGATTTACTTATCTCGCGGCATCCCGCTCGGCTTGTGGTTACATTTTCGGAGTTTCATTCATTATATAAGGGGAGGCATGTGGATGTACATGTTAGTATTGGGTTGAGCGATTGTGGTAGCCAGGGGAAACTAGGTAAGACATAGATCTGACGTGATTTTAGGGACACACAAAGAAAACCTGAAAATAATCTAATTATGGTAATATGTTTGGTTGGTTATTTGTTTAGTTAGAACCTAAAATATCGATGGAGGAACTACATGCCTTATTTATGATCGCATTATAGTTTGTTGTGTGGTTAGTGGGAAGTTAAGGTGCCTCGATTGGAGGAACTACCTGCCTTAATTATTGTATTTGAGTATGTTATATTAGTCGTTGAAAGTTAAAATAAAATTTCATTCCATTGAATGCCTCGGTGGAGGAACTAACTGCCCTTATGGATTATGTATATATTTGTATAAGTATATGTTGTTTTAGAGCTACTTCCAAAGATTTTTTTTATAATGTTGACCGATTTGCATGTTTGCTTATCGGGTGTGTTCATTCAATAAACATAGTTGATAAGTTTTGACAGGTTTAGTGTTGAAGAAGAGTGGTTCTTTGCTTGTGGTTTGTGTTAGCGTTGCATCTTTTTTAGATTTGTTTTGTTTTCCCGAGGTGATATAAATTTCAACTAGACAATGTTTTGTATTTCATTTGTAAATTTTATTAAAGAGTTATTGAAAGGAGAGTTGTAACCTAATCTTATTTGTGAATCTTTGTCATGAAGAAGACTTTTGTTTAAGTTAAAATTTTTATGGGTTTTATTATCCTCATATTTAAACCGCTGTTTATGGGTTTTGGGAGTTGAGAAGTCGTCACACCTCGGAGATCGAAGAAATCGGGAACAAATAATGTTTTCAGTGCAATACGAAATTAGGGTGTGACATCGCCCCATTGTTGTCATTGAAAAACTAAGGCAAAAGGCCACGATGGTCCTTAATGACCTTAGCTATTCAAAAGTGTAACAACATATGTATCAAACGTGAGGCAAAGTGCGGAATTTTCAAGTGCAGTGCAAGGTTGTCATTCTTGCAAACTTGGATCAAACTAAAACACAACGTCATTGCCTTAGTAGTGGAATTCACCCACGGATATTAAAATTTGAGAGTATTCCAATAACCGTGATCGAGCAAGAATAACCATCTTATTGACTTCGGATTTTCTTTGATCTTAGGGGCATGAATCGACATACTTGGACCAAACAAGGCATAATATGGATGACCTCTTTGGAATTAATACTAATGAATGACAATATTGTTGAAAGGAGAGTCTGAGGAAGAATAGAGTAATGTAATAAAGGACAACCAAACATATGAGAATGAAAATTGAATGTCTTTATTGATGGATAACATGTTAAAATATAAAAGAACTTATTATTTTCATGCGGTAAAAATGTCGTTTGAGTCTGTTTCAAAGAACCATCGAGATGTCTTTGGAAATCAAATTACGTGGATGAAACCGATTTATTTGCCATATTCAAGGTTGAAAGGTGATAACGCAGTTGAATACTTCGGTGTTGTACTATAAGCCTACAAAATTACAGGTAACTCCTTTACCTAATTCCCCTTGAAAAACGACAAAGCTCTTCATGCCCGTGACCATTATTTGTGGAAGTTACATCAAAGGGACTTTGTGTTAAGCGGGATGCAATCCATTTCATCTAGAAGATTTAAGCAGACAGACGCCCCCGGTCGAGCTTATGTGGAGGATGACACGTGCCATTATATCTTACAAGAGTTGAAGATTTTAGGCGGTACACATGTTCGGGTCCGACTGGAGATTGTCTTTTTCTTTGTGTGTAACTAGCCTATCTAGGCCAGTAGCTTGTCTGGGATCGTGGTCTTCCCTCTAGCTGCTTCTATGACACCTTCCTTCCCTATCGGATCAAACCTGTCTAGGATGGCGATTTTCCTCAGGTCAATGAGGTCGGCCTTCCCTGTCAGCTCGGTCTCGTTTGGGATATTGGTCTTCCTTATATTTTCTTCCGTGATGCCTTCTTTCCCTGTCTGGTCGGACCTGTCTGGGATGACAATTTTTCTCAAATCCGCGAGGTCGGCCTTCCCTGTCAGGTCGGTCCGGTCTGGGATGACGGTATTTCTTATACTTTCTTCCGTGACGCCTTCTTTCCCTATCTGGTCGGACCTGTCTAGGATGGCGATTTTTCTCAAATCTATGAGGTTGGCCTTCCTTGTCAGGTCCATCCGGTTTAGGATGATGGTCTTCTTTATAGTTTTTTCTATTATGCTATATTTTTTTGTTAGGTCGGACCTATCTGGGATGGCGATTTTCCTCAAATCAGCGAGGTCGGCCTTCCCTGTCAGGTCAGACCTATTTGGGATGTCGGTCTTCCCTATCAGGTCAAACCTGTCTGGGATGACATTTTTTCATAACTTATCAAGTACCCTTCCTTGATCGTCAAATTTTAAATTCTGACATCCATTGACTCTCTATCGTTAAGTTCTTTGCAATCTACTATTTCAACTATTGTTCCGTTAGAGTTAAAGTATTTGCTCGAACAGCTAGATGCCCTCGGTCGTGCCCATGTGGAGAAGGATACCTTCCATTGTCTCTTATTGGAGTTAGAGAACTTTGGTGATATGCACAATTAGCTCCAACCGGTGATTGTCTTTCTCTATTCCTATAACCAGCCTTTTTAGGCTAGTAGTCACCCTTGGCAGGGTGGTCAATATAATTATAGCTCCTCAATGTTTTGTTGCTCTTGTCTGCAATGAGACATGTCTAGGATAGTAGTTATCCCTGCCAATCCGATTCTCTCCATAAGTTCGGGTAATAGGGTCATTACTCTTAGAGCGTGCACTGTTGATTGTGCTTGAGAAGTAGCACATTGCTGAGGACTAGAAGTGGATCTTCAAGACAGTCCCATACACTGGGATGGCCTGCATCCCTGCGTGGTTGCCTTGATGTAGTTGAATTGACAACATCGTCCACCGCCCTTTGTCTCTTTGCGAGCTTCCTTCTCAAGTTCCTATTCAAAATGTTGATTCGTCCTAACTCACGCTCAACCGTATTAGGGGTGTATTGGCTGTTACCATCATTTGTTCCATTAGTTGCTGTGGGAGTAATGTCCACTTCCATATCCATGTCAACTGAAGGATCAATATAGACGGACGGCGGACCACATAGAGGATTACTTACTTATAGGTTTTCTTATTGCAAGACTGTTAAGGGTGATGGCAGGGGTGTTTGTACTGTCATTTGCGGCGGCGGAGGGGTGGTGGTGGCGGCAGTACTACTGCAGTTGGATGTTGAAAATTAATCCTACCACTAGGAGCAACTCGATTGTTCAACGGTTCTTGCATTGGCCTAGTTGAATTTCGAGGGTTGTGATTCCTATTGGCAGGAGGAATATGTTGATAGTTCGGTCTACTTCTCGTGCTTACCATCTTGATTGCTTCACGTGATAATGGATTCTAAAAAACCCACAGACAACGCCAATTATGTTTCGGCAATAACCTGCTTCAACACAACGAGAGCAAATGATAAATAATGCACTAAGAAACAGAAGAAATTGATGTTGGGGGAGATGAAACTGAACCAAGATAATGACTGCCTACGTACCCAAGATCTACTCTCTAGGGATCAAGTTTCAACATAGTTCCTTGTTGTGAGAGAGAATGTTTTTTTATGAATGGAGAGATTGAGTCTTATGATGACTGTGTTTGTTTGTGTCAAAAGAATTCTTATCTCTTTGAACCTCTATCCTTATATTCTACAATAATGAACCTGGACATATTCATAAATAGACCAGTTATTGGGTGTAGCTAGGATTATGCCCTTGGGCTTAATTGATTTGGGCTGAATTCGTGGCTTAATTAGCCACAAAGTGGGGGTCTATACACCAAGGTTGGCCACAAAGGTATGAGTACAGTCTTGTCTATAGGATCTATCTAGGGGTGATTTCGGATCGGATAAAAGATTTTCGGAAAAATAAGAATATTGAATAAATTGAGACATGCACTAGAATGACAATATTGATTTTTTGAAGTTGTGAGAGAAACAATGTTTTACATCTGTTACACCCCAACTTTCCAAAAAAATTAAAAATTGATATTCAATCATCTGGAAACCCGGGGTGAAACAAAACCCACTAACATATTATCAACCACGATATTAAAATCTGAGATCAAATTAAAATTGAAAGAATAACTCTTCATTTACAAATAAATTTTTTTACTAACCAACTCTATTACATCTGTTTCAATTCAAAACCGTACACTTTAGAAAAACTTAAACCAGAAGACTCCAAGAGCAAATCCAAGTCACGTGTCTTCATCCACTGCACTCCATCATCTATGTTCCCAAGAACACACCCACGTTGCAAAACAAAGCAAACATGGGTCAGCAAATTGAATTTGCTGGTATGAGTAAACTAACAACAAAATATATATAATAATCTTTCAAATGAATAAATATAACATTACCAACCATTTCAACTTGGAAGACAATATAGTTCCGTTTTTCTAAAACGGCGTGTAGTTTCTTTCCAAGTAAGATTTCACCCCTAATATAAAATTTCAAGAATCTCATATAATAGTACTCATCATTCCCACTTTTCAAAATAGCTCACAACATAAATACCACTTACATTCCATTTATTAAATGCACATATGATAACCTAATTAACTATGAGTTTGGTATACTTTACCTTTAAGCCAACACGTCGTCTTAGGGTAGGATATTTACGTCCCTGCAGAAAAGATTAATAGATCCTACCCTCCTGCAAAACAAAGTTAGACATCACAATAAAATGATTTATCTCAGCCAGTCAAATTTTCATTCATAAGCAAACCTCATTTAAGACATTGAAGTCTAATTAATTCAACATAGTTTGTCCCGTATATTCGGGGAATACCACTTATCATAATACCTATATCAAGGGTAGTCATTCATATGACATCATTACGTCATAAAGTTTCTGCGTGCATAACCATAGATATCAAACTATCACAAGTCATTAATATTTTCTTAATAACATATCAAGTTATAGTCATTTCGCAGTCACGTAGAAATCACAATCATTTACTAATATTATTCACAGTCACACTTCACATCCATAACATCACACAATTCATATACTTTTACTTAAAAATCACTCGTCTACTTATGAGAATGGGGAAACATCACACCCAAGGAGTACATTCACCCTTTGTGAGTATCAACTCATACAAACCACGTATATATTTCTCATAAGAAATCATATACATCATATGCAATAACTCAGTCACACATAAAATCAATATTTTTACTTTGCTTATTAATTATCTTGTTGACTCATTTAATTATTCAAAGACACAGCCCAATCTTTAGTTCCTACTCCATGATTTGCACTACACACATTTGCCAAATCACACATATCCGTGTGCCTCACTCACACCGAGTACCACTATAATACATATGTCCCAAGCGGGATATCGCCTCCAGGAAATATACTTTCATCTTGTAAACTCGTAACTTGTGAGTTACAGCCATCTCTGGAGCTTTTCATACACATAATCACAAAGCCTCCTTTGGGCATAACAAAATATCAAGTCATTCATGGCACATTCAATGAATACCTTGGGTCATTCCCGCCACATTCAAGGAATACCCATCATAATACTAACGAGTCATTCATGACACATTCAATGAATGCCCTGAGTTATTCCCGCCACATTCAAGGAATACCCAAACCTACATTCCCGTACATTCAAGGAATATGACCAACCCGCAAGGCGAATACCTTAGTTCCTCTCTAGGGCAGTCAAAACTATTGGGTCATTCATGGCACATTCAATGAATACCCGGGTCATTCATGACACATTCAATGAATATCCATCTATCACATGACATCACAAGTCATAATATCTCATTACCAAATCCTGAGGCGTGGAGAGTTATAAAGATGTGGGCGACACATTAAAACATTATTATCACTTATAATTATAATAGCATTACTCATGTCAAAACAGACCACACATGCAGAGAGTCATTTTCGCGCGTCAAGGCAAATTAAACACTTAAATATCATTAAATGTAAACAGACTTATAATCAAACAAATACAATTTACATAACTACACTCATATACACAATATCGTAAAAAAATAGTTCATTAGCCCAAATTTAAGTCCACACACACTAATGTCCAAAACAAATCCACATATACTAAAGTCTATATTCATATATAACTTCTATCTCACGCATACATATTTATGTAGTCTCAAAACAACAGTAATTTCTAACACAATCACATAGTTATCACACAAACTAATATATATATTATAGATATAGTATAGTATAGTGGCTGCACTTTTGCTCAAAGTTGTCTACGTATCCAAATCTTTCAAGATTGGAATCAAGCCTTCGTAGTTCTTATTAGCCACATAGTCAATGCTATGGTTTTTCCTAAATTCATCCAAATGACATGTAACTTAATATTTAGAAACTAAGGTATGTAGATATACTTTTTCATGTAGAACTCGAAGTCCCAACCTCAGCCCATCTAGAAGAAAACTTAGGTTGAAAACGGTAAAAATCCTAATTTTCAGCAAACTAGATTTCTGACAGACTATCTTCCGAATGACACAACTCTTTCCACAGGTGTCCAAATGCATCGAGGCTTTTTGTGTTGCAAAGCTGACACACAGAACTTACTTTCTCATGTTTTACAAAAATACTCAATCACATTTTAAATGTGCCAAAACTAGGCTCGAACACAGTGCGCAGAAACTGATTTCTGACGCACTGTTTTCTGCCAGTCAAACTTCCAAACACCATAATTAATTCCACGGGTCTTGGAATACAATAAGGCGAATTGGAATAGAAAGAAGACTTCCAAATCTTACTTTTTTATGTTTTATAAAAATTCTAACTCTCACCCTAACTATTTTAAAACTGGACTTGAATACAGTGCGCAAAAACCGATTTCTGACATACTGTTTTATGTCAACCAAACTTCCAGACCTTATATCTATCACCACAGACCTCGGAATGCGACGAGGCCAATTGGGTTGGAAAGCAGACACATAAAACTTATTTTTTTATGTTTTGACGAGAGTTTGAATCTGACTCTAACTATGTGAAAACTTGATTCCAAACCAGACACAGACCGGATTTCTGCAGTCAGAAAATCTGATATGCTAACTTACGAATACCGTAACCATATCCACAAACCTCAGAATGCAACGAGGTCAATTGGGTTGAAAATCAGACTTCCAGACCTTACTTTTTCGTGTTTTCTAAAAAAACTAGTTCAAACTCTAACTAAACCAAAATTGAGCTTGAAATCAGACTAGCGCTAACCTTTCTTAAAATTTCAGCAAATCTATTCTTACCTTCAATAATTGTTTTCACATCAGCTATAGCTATACCAAACTTTTACATACTCATAAGAATCAAAGATTCAAATATATATTAAGGGCTTCCAAATAATCAATGCCCTATAGACCACCATCGACAATACAAGCAAACCCATATATACCAGAGTGTAGAGAGAATCCATGTCAGACCAGAAGTAAAACTATACTCACATGTAATCAATTCCTTGGATCTATACGGACACACTTTTTCTTGGATTTTATAACTGTTTTGTACTTTTGTAGAATCTATATTATGATAGTCCATTTATGTCAGAGAGCATTTAAACTATAACAAAAAATAGTGACTCCACGAAAAAGGAATTGAATTGCTTGATAAAACTTTCAAGTCTGTAAATACATAACTAGAATAAACAATTATTGTCAATCAACTGTATATATAAAGTTAGTCTACTCACTTGTGATATGCTCCTGTTGCCAGCAAATCCCCCAGCAAGAAACATCCATTTCTTCTTTGAGTAAAACTCTCTCTCTCTCCACTCAAGCACTCTCCCCCAGTAAACACTCATTTTCCTTTTTCTCTTGTACGTCTCTCTCTGTTCTTATTTTATTTTTTTTTTTCTTTTTTCAAAAACCAGAAAAAACCAACAAAAAGGAGAGTTCGGTTGTAACCAAACCCCTCTAACTCTCCCACGTTTTTATCTTATCTTATTTTATCTTTATCATTTTCTTTTCTTTTTAATATTATTATATTTTTTTTAAACCCTAATAAATAGGGAAACCAAAGAAAATAAACGGGGTGTTATAACTTCTCTAGGGTTTTTATTTGGTTTGTAAATTATATGTAGCATTAATTTAGTAACTATATGAAATAGACCGCTATATGTTAAAAATTCAAAAATTAATCGGAAATCGGATTGGATCGGATTTTGGAAACACATCTAATTCCGATCAAATTATTTTTCAGAAAAATCGGATATCGAAATTTCGGATATCGGAACACAAATATCATTGCCAAATTCGGAAAAATATCGGATCGGAATTTGAAAAAATTGTGGTTTCGAAAAAAAGAGACACCCCAAGCATTTTCTAAGTTTAGGTGGGGTAATTCTGGTATGTTTTGTTACTTTGTATCTGTCTGTCTTGAAGTAGGGGTAGATATGTAATTACATAGGGGAAAAGTTACTAACAACTCATTTCAGCCGGAAATTGAGGCGTGCCTTGAGTTTTACTAAAACAAGAAATAAACCAAAAATCCACTTTCTAATTTTAATCATAGTTTAGAACAGTCGGTGTCACACCTCAAATTTCCAGAAAATTTGAAATAGGAAATTATCCAAGATGTAATTATCTCAATCGTCACCCTATTCAATCATCTAAAAACCCATGATGAAATGAAACCCTAATAACATATTATCATATTATCAACCACGATATTAAAATATGAGAGCAAATTTAAAACCAAAAGAAACAATCCTTCAAATACATTACTAAACTACAAAGAAACTAACCAACTTTATTACATCGGTCTCAAAACAAAACCATACACTTCAGAAAAACTTAAACCAGAAGACTCCAAAAGCAAATCCAAATCATGTGTCCTCATCCACTGCACTCCACCATCTATGTTTCTAAAAACACACCCACGTTGCAAAACAAAAGAACATGGGTTGAAGAAATTGAATTTCTTTGGTATGAGTAAGACTAAAAATATAAAAACAATATATTCAATATTTCAAATAAAGAAATATACTAATACAATCATTTAAACTTGGAAGACAAGTTAGTTCCGTTTTTTCAAAATGACATGTAGTTTCTTCCCAAGTAAGATTTCACCCCCAATATAAAATTCAAAGAATCTTATATAACAGTACTCATCATTCCCACTTTCCAAAATAACTCACAACATAAATACCACTTACATTCCACTTATTAAATGCACATATAATAACCTAATTAAATATGAGTTTGATACACCTTACCTTTAAGCCAACACGTTGTCTTAGGGTAGGATATTTACGTCTCTGTATAAAAGATTAATAGATCACAGCCTCCTGCAAAACAGAGTTCTACATCACAATAAAATAATTTATCTCAGCCAGTTAAATTTCCATTCATAATTAAACTTCATTTAAGACATTTAAGTTTAATTGATACAACCTGGTTCGTCCTGCATATTCGGAGAATACCACTTATCATAATACCTATATCAATGATAGTCATTCACATGATATTATTACGTCATAAAGTTTGTGCGTGCATAACCATAGATCTCAGACTATCACAAGCCATTAATATTTTCGTAATAGCATATCAAGTTATAATCATTTCACAATCACATAAAATATCACCAGTATTCACTAATATTATTCACAGTCATACTTCACATCTATAACATCACACAAATTCACATACTTTTAGTTCATTCAATTCCACAATGTATCTTGTTTATTAATCACTTATTTACTGACCTCACATTTAGTTCATACTCCACGATTTGCACTTCACACATTTGCCAAATCACACATACCCGTGTGCCTCTCTGACATATGTCCCAAGCGGGGATATCACTTCCAGGAACATATTTACATCTTGCAAACTCGTAACTTGTGAGTCACAGCCATCTCTGGGCTTTCCATTCGCATAATCACAGTCTCTTATGAGCATTCAATATCTCAAGTCATTTATGACACATTCAATGAATACTTTGAGTTATTCCCGCCACATTCAAGAAATACCCATCATACACTAACATGTCATTCATGACACATTCAATGAATACCTTAGGTCATTCCCGCCACATTCAAGGAATACCCATTATAACGCTAACAGGTCATTTATGGCACATTCAATGAATACTTTGGGTCATTCCCGCCACATTTAAGGAATACCCATCATAACACTAACATGTCATTCATGACACATTCAATGAATACCTTCCTATCACATGACATCTCAAGTCATAATATATCATTACCAAATCCTGAGGCGTGGAGAGTTCTAAAGGTGTGGTCGACTCATTGAAAATATTATTCTCAACTCACTTATCATTGTACTAGTATTAATCATACACAACAATTGATCACACGTACATAGTTATTTTCACGCATCAATGCAAATCAATCACGCATTTAAATATCATGGAACGCAACACGAATGATCATTAATCAAATACAATTCAAACAGTCACAATCACGTACACAATTAAATGATAACATTATACACATATAGTTATCACAAATACTAATATATAATATATAATATAGTGGCTGCACCTGTACATAAGGCTGCCTACATATCCAATCTTTCAATATTAGAATCAAGCCTTACGTAGCTCTTAACCAATAAATATCAACATCCTTGTATGCACTTTTGAGAAAAATAACAATTTATATTATATAAAATCACATACAATAAGTTTCAAATACTCCCACTATCATATACGTAAAGTTTCATACCTAGAGATATACTATGAACCTTTAAATCTAAAAACTCACAAATGAATATTTATCTACTTTTGATTAAAATAAAAATGATCTTATGAACCATGTCGGTTCCAAATAAAACCACAGTCTAAAATAGTGTAACTCTTTCAACGTAAACCGAAATACTACGGGGCTTTTTGAGTTTGAAATAGGACAGCTAAAACTTACTTAACATGTTTTAATCAAAACCTATATCAATTTCTAAATACACTAAAAATCGTCTCCAAATCAGACAAAATTCCTAACTAGAACAAAAACAAAATAACATCAATATTGGAACTAAGTGTAAACCCATTTAAATAATTATCTAATTTAATAGAAGGGTTTATTGCTCAGGTAGGTCTTTTATACTAAAAGAAAATTAAGAGATAAGTTTAAAACCGATGTAAAGGTTAGGCTTATAGCCTTGTATAAGTCTGACTTGTAGGTTCATTATACAAAAGAGAACCAATAGTTAAAGATATTCAAAACTAATATATAGGTTAAGGCCCATGCACATTAATGTTTGACTTAGTTTAGCTTAACCTTATTATAACTAGGTGAGCAACAAATTAAGGTGTACCTCCTAGGTAGTCAAAACAGGAATGCTTTGACTTACAGAATTTAAGTCCACATATTCCTACATAATCATCACCACTTATTTCATATTTTAAATATCATGAAGGTTAACACAAATTGTTACAATCAAATATTCCTTAGATCATCACCGATCATATAAGACACTTCAGTAGCAAATAATTCATACAGACGCTTCAACTACTTAGTTCTCATACATATATATAAGTCATTTCTAATTACATATATATAAGTCATTTCTAATTCATAGACACTTCAAATGTTTATTCTCATAATATCTATAAGCCACTTCAAAAGCAAATAAGTGATGCAGACACCACCGACCATATAAACTCATTTATATCAAAAGAAATCTCAATGTCAGTAACTTAACACAGTATACCCTTTTCTTTTCTTTTTTGGCTTTGATCAACATAACAATTTTTCACTTCAAATTTCCAATAAATAAATTAAGTACATTACTAATATAATTCATATGATAACTAATCAATTAAATTTAAAAATAATAAGGTTTAGACTACTCACCTGAAATTGAATTTGCAAAAGAATACCAATACTTTCTTTTCTCCAATCCCTTTTCTTCTTCTTTCTCTTCTTTTTATTTCTTTCAATAAAAAATATTCTTTTTAATGGAGACTAGAGTTTTGTTTTTGAATAATAAGATTTTTAGAGAAAATTCGCAGGTATTGTTTATTCAAGGTTTTAAGTTTGTTTAAATTAACCTATGGCCCTCAAATGGGTCTAAAAACACCTAAGGTCCATACCTATATGAATGGGTATATTTTAACAATGTTTTCAAGCCCAAAAATAATTCTAAAATACCTACAAAAGTTCTAACAAACAACTTCAAGTAAAAACAATTTTGAAAAATCAACAACAGCCAAACAAATTCTATAACAAACTAGACTTCATAATATAATAGTTATTTTCAATTCAAATAATATAATTTATGTTGTTTAAAAATTAGGGTTGTTATAGTCGGGTTTTGAAACCATTGATAATGACATTTTTTGGGTTATAACTATTAGAAAACACTAGATTTCACATTTTAATTATTAATAAGGACAGACTTAATTTATTTATTTTCCACTTTTTCAATTTTACCCTTCTATAGTCTATGCACACCGACATTTGTGCATACCATTTTCTTGTGATGTTTGGTATGCACAGACAAAACTGATAAGAGCATCTCCAATGGGGGGTGCGTGTAAACCATATAGAGTGGAAAGTTTACACCCCAAGTGTCAAAAAACTCTATCCAATAGGGGTGCTAAAGTGTAGATAATAGACTATTAGTTGATAGAGGGAATGATAAATTTTTCTATCTTGCTATCAGTTGAAAAATAGCTTGGGCGACACTTGAACACACATCTGAATAAAAAAAACGTTCGGACGTCATTTGGAGTGACGTCCCTATCTATTTCTAAAGTCACAATTTGAAAATTTTAAACTCGGACGACACTTGAAGTGATTAAAGAAGGACGTCATTTCAAGTGTCATTTGATTTTAAAAACAAACTTTTTTACACTTCTCCGTTGGGAACAATAGAGAGTGGATATTTAAGGGCTATACAATAATTTGCAATTGTAGTTGTAAAATCCTAATGGCACCTAGGTGGAGCCTATGTGGAGGTGTAATTTTACACCTCCCATTGGAGATGCCCTAAGGACAAAATTCCGAAACCTTGATTTCAAAAACACTCTCAAAATCTCAAGGACAATAGTTGACTCTTGTCCGAAAAAGACAATAGTACCCCGGTATGCTATGCACAAGTGTCGGTATATAGCACTTTTGATCTGTGTATACCAAACATAAAAAGGTAAAATTGGAAAGAGTGAAAAATATAAAAATCAAATTTGTTCTTATTAATAATTAAAACGTGAAATCTGATTTTTCTAGTAATTACAAACAAAAAAATGTCTTGTCTTTATCAATGGTTTTAACTTTTAAAACTTAGTTGTCCTATACAATTAAAATTGGAAAGTGGACATTTTGGTTTATTTCTTGAAGCTGATTTGAGAGGGGAAAAATGGGCTGCTAGCCCGGCTAGGTAAGTTGGCTCGGGGGGGGTCGGGATATATAAGGCGTAAACTTTACACCCCGAAAAAAAAAAAAAAAAAAAAAAAAAAAAAAAAACTTCCAATGGAAAGTGTAAAACATAGGTAATAGTTATTATTGTGTAAAGCAAGGGGGGAATTCTCCAACTCAAATAACAGTTTGTAAAAAGCTCGGATGTTGGTTAAAGTGACGCGCCAACTTAAGTTCTTCTCAAACTTTACCTAAACCCATGCTTTTTTTTTTTGAGATTTTTTGTTGTTTGCAACGGACATAGGCCATCGTTTATTGGTTGTTTATGTTTTAAGTAACTACAAATGATACTAGGAGTTACGGTGTTTTGTTTTGGTTTTTAGTTCAACCTATTTGTGACGGACTTGGACCGTCGTTTTTCTCAAATTACTTTTACAAACTTGTAATTGGATACAATTTTGGATATGAAAACTATTAATTAGTGGGTAACGGGGTTATGAAATCCTAGTGACTCTTATGTGGATCATATGTAGATATGTATATTCATAACCGCATTACCCACTAATAATTTTTATACCCAAAATGGTATCCAATGCAACAAAGCTGATGAAGTTGTAAAATTAAAAAATTGGGAAAAAACGACAGTTAAAGTCCGTCGCAAATTGGTTTAACTAAAAATAAAATAAAATGCAAGTCATTTCGAGTAACGTCCATTGTCAACTAAAACTGACACAACCAATAAATGACAGTCTTTGCCCGTCGCAAACATTACAATTGTTAAAAATAAATAAAAACAGACATGAGTTTATGTGACGTTCGAATTTGTTTTTAGTTGGGATGTTATTTCAAGTGGCATCCTATATATTTATTAACTAATTGCTCGATGGAGAATTTACACCTCCCATTGGAAACAAATTTTTGATATTTGGAGTGTAAACTTTACACTTTAAACAATTTACACCCCCAATTAGAGATGTCCTAATAGTAGATATATAGAGATGACAAAATTTAGTATGCCAAATTCTTCCGAGTTTGAGAAAAATTCTTGCTACTATTCTAGAGATGGTTTTAGGTTACTGCAACATGAAATTGAAATTGAAATGTACACAAGAAAAGAAAATATCCCAACCTACCTTGTTGAAATTTCAAGAAATTGTTATGTAACTAAAACTAACTTTAACTATTACAATATTTTCTTGCTATCCCTATAGACTTGGCAAGATAGATATACTTTGACGTTATAATCTCCAATTTTCAAAAGCCACATGACATGTGAGTTAGCTAGCGTGTGAGAGAACAATATTCACTCGCTTAAAATAATGGGGAGGGGGGATTTGATTTAATAATATATTAGCCTATAATGGAGATTGTAAGTCCAATACTATCCCCTTAAACTACACTATATTTGGTATTAAATCTATATAACTGAACTAGTATGCGATATGTGCTACACACTAGTTCTTGTAAGCTTTTGCATAAAAAGATACATTATCAATATTCTTTATAGATCTATGTCGACTTGTTACATCAACAATAATAATAAAGAATCATAAAAATTAAAATTGTAGTGAGGGAGGTGCTTCTAAATGGTAGAAAAAGAGAAATAAAAAAGGGTTAACTAGTATTACCCCCCACTAGATGAGCCAATTAGGATTTTCCCCCACTAGATGGGAAATTAGGGTCTCTTCTAAATACACACAAAAAAATTTCGGTCAACCCATTTTGACTTTTTTTGTGTGTGTGTTTTTAGAGAGACCCTAATTTCCTATCTAGTGGAGGAGAAATCCTAATTGGCTCATCTAGTGGGGGGTAATACTAGTTAACCCAATAAAAAATAACTTATTTGATAGCGAGGGGTGCTTTGGGAAGTCCGATGGGTTGGCAGTATCACACTATCACCGATAGTTCATGATTTCGAATAGAATATTAGGATTCCATCAAATATTTCAGTGTTTCACGAAATCAAAATAACAATACTGTTTGTATTAGGGTCGAAAAATATAAATTTCAAATTTTAGTTGAAATATGTTGATAATTCTAGCAAAAATTCCGATTTTTAGAACTGTTTGAACTTTGAATTCCAAAATTTCCGAAATTTTGAACTATGGTTTCACACTTTCACCATATCGTGGATTCGTGAGAGAATTTCTAGCGTTCTGCCCAGGGTAGGACAGTCCTGACCTACCTAAGTGATAAAATAAATTACCTGTTGACATTTACTCAAGTTTATATTTTTCAATGAGAAAAAACAAATAAATCAATGAGTTGACTTATCTTCTTCCAAACCAAACCCGCCACCAGTGTTTCAAACACCACCAACGACTTTCCAACACCGGCTAATGGTACAAATATGATTTTCAGAAAGTAATGATTGCAACACTAATAAATTAGTCGATTGTCGGATCCTGTCATAGGTTTACACACCTTTTCCAAATTCCTTTAAATTTCGAAAAAAATATATGTTTAAGATTGTACAATCTTCAAACCCAATCTTAAGTTCAGAAAAACAAAGTGGAAAAAAGCAATTTTTTCTGGGAATCAAAGTTGTTGGGTTAAAACAAAAGTGTTCAAATGTTTATTTTTGTTGGGTTTAATTAATTATTCAAGAGTCTTCATTTTAACATAAACATATATAATATGAAAGTTGTTGTTTATACAGTGGGTTTTCGTTGAATTTGTGGATAGTGAGCATTTCTTTTTCCGATGAACTTCCGTGAGCAGTTTACATTGGTTTGCAAGAAGAAGGAAAGAGAGTGTATTGAGTTTATTTTTAAATTTTGAATCAAGTAACTGGTCGGGACCCTCCAACCCCCTTAAAAGTTCAGGACGCTAGCAATTATCATATCGTGATGGTTGGAGGTTGGTTCCATTCCACCGAATATATAAATGGTTGGAGCTGGTCTAAGTAATAACAAAGTTGAATTTTTGAACATGTTGCATTTCACAGTAACAGTAGGATGGGAAGCAAAGAGACAAGCTTAGTCCACATCAAGGACACACCCATGCAATTTTAAAATGTCAATTATATAATAATTTAAGGTTACTAAAGAACCTGATCTTGCACCTGATCTTCACCGTCGTCGAACAATCCAAATTCACCAACGTCAATCTGGTCAAGAATTAGAACCAAACCCATGGCAAAAGCAGCATCAAAACCAGGTTTAACCACGAGTGTGAACACATCTTTACCAAACACCACATTAGCAGACGCGTTCGCTTTCCTTCGAACCTCCGCCACTGTCTCTCGCGCCGCGTTGTAAAAATCACAGCACCGCCGGCTAAACGAACCATCGATCTGGTACTCCTCACCTGGATTATCTCCATAAACCTCTACAGTCACGGCAGACCGTCCTATTATTGATGATCTTCGTACACTAAAAATTGGTTCATTCTTTTGCCCTTCGATTATTTCTCCTAGAAATCCTTCCCATCTTTGGTGCAGACTTGGCCTCTAAAACAAAATTTCATTTAAAAAATTAATCAATTATAAGATTCACGTACTGAGTTCAGTTGAACATGAATACCAAGACCACTAACCTTTCTGCGAACAGTGATGAGGCATTTGCCAGAAACATCCATGAGGACAAGTTCATGTCTATCTCGGACATCGTGACCATACGAATCAACTCGAAACACACGCTCACCCTTGTTATCATAGGCCGCGAAACCATCCCCCGCAAAGAATAAACATGTCTTGAGTACAGTGAGATGGGTTTCTTCTTCGAAGACGTAACTTCCTCTCATCATGCTCATCAGCTTTTCCTTTTCTTTCCCCTCAAACTTGTTTTGTTATCTGTCTTTACTTCAGTAACACGCTATTCGAAGGGTGTCGGGCAAGTAGGTAAGTATATATTAGGGAAAGAAAATGGGTAGAAACGAAGCTAAAGGGAAATTGATTCCTTCTCAACGTGGTGGGACAGAGCGCTAGACATGTGGTTATTATTAATATAATATCTCTACTAAGATCCGCCAATGAGTACTGGCTGCTCCCTCTCACTTGTCACCTCTAGCTAGTCCTACTACTTTTCATAGGCTCCACGGGAAATAGAACCACAAAAATACAAAACCAAAACCCGTTAACATGAGCCGGGCCTTAACTTAAAATACCCAATCTCATATTCTCATTAACGAGTCCACCAATCCTCCCTCCCAAAAATAAACTTACCTTTCATACAAGTGGGCAAGTGCCATTTCAGTTCGGAGCTATGGCGGCTTATTCTACTACTAGTAGTTGCATAAAAAACACGAAATTTTCATTTGAGAAGCGTTACGATGGAGGGGGGTTTTCGAGAAGCGTGTCGTTATTTAATTGGGGTTCAAAAACTAGAGTTTCGGTGCTGAATGGACGACTGATGGTCTGTGCATCGAAAAGTCTCAGAGCAGTGACAATGCTGCCTTCTCTTTATCCGACTCTTCTGCTCCCAGAGCAAGGTCTAAGTAAGTATATTATTATTATTATTATTATTATTAGTTCAGTTTCTTTTTTTTGCCTATGTGTTGTTTACATTTATCGAATTATGGATTAGTCCAAACGTAGAGAGTAAACATAAAAACTGCATGATTTTAATTCATAATATTAATATTAAGTTTGAACATTCCATTATATGCAAACTTCTTTGGTATAATTCCACAACAGACCCATTCTTAGTCGAAATGTAACAGGATGTGGTGTGCACAACACCTTTCCGCAAAATTCAAAATTAGTTCAACCTCTCCTGTATGGAAAACCTAGAGTACCTTTGATTGGAAGATGGAGAGTATGATTTGAACTATGGACGCATTACTAGAACAATTTAATCCACCATTCATTAGACTTACTGAGAGTGTTAATCTCAGTGATCATAATAACCATTAAAGGCTTTGCAACCATGTAGGCCTGTGTATGGACTGCAATTACGAGCAAAATTATCAGGCATGGTAGAGAGTTTGAGATATGTCCTTATACTGTCTCACTGCTGGATTTGGCTTTTGCTTTTGATCTGTTTTTGAGGGGATGTCAAATTAACATTCTTGGAAGAACCATTCTCCTCCTTTAAATCCTGGAGCCAGGCTTCTTCCTTAATCTCATATCAGACCCTTAATCCTAAATCGTTCCAACAAGGAGGCAACTTGTTCATCAAGACAACTAGTGAAACCACTCATTTGTGTTATTAGGGCCGCAACCAATCTTTCCCATGTAATGCCTGGCCCTACCTTCAAAACAACCTTCGGCCCCTTAAGCACATAGATGACGCATTTGATGGCCTTGGCGACATGCTGACGCCTATAACAGATAAATGTCACCTGACAAGGAAAAAAGAAAACTAAAACAGCCTTAACATCTATATTATTATGGACAAAGACTTCTTTTTGTGTGGTTTCCGGTTATTTTTGCTATTTAATATTATTGCCAAGGTTACTTTCATATCTAAGTGCTAACTCAAACATTTATCCGGTTGCATTTCTGCAAGTTATAGTGATTAATGTCTTGTTAGTAGTGAACACCGACCAACTTAGGTTCATGCTTGACATTCCGTTTCAATATAATTGCAGAGTGAGGCGACACACAATTTCGGTATTTGTTGGTGATGAAAGTGGAATGATAAATCGTATTGCAGGGGTCTTTGCCAGAAGGGGTTATAACATTGAATCCCTTGCTGTTGGCTTGAACAAGGACAGGGCTCTCTTCACTATAGTTGTTTCTGGAACTGAAAGGGTCTTACAACAAGTTGTGGAGCAGCTTCACAAGCTTGTGAATGTCTTGAAGGTTCTCATCTCATCCCATCCCTGATTTTCAGATGATATGTTTTCTCTTTAGTATAAATCATTATCTTCTATCACAAAAACATTTTTATTACGTGGACCATCTGGCTGGAAAGAAATCATAGGACTTTTTGAGATAAGTTTTGCGATTTAGATTGCATTATTTGTAAATGCAGATATGTACTTTGGGCCTGGCCATCTCATCTTCTTACTGTTAGTAATGTGAGTTTTGATTTTATTGTAACTTCTTGTGTCTACTGTTAGGAATGTGGGTTTTGATTCAATTGATTCAAAGGAAGTTCGTCAAATTTCAGGTAACGCCACTATTACGTTCAACTGATTCGATAGAAAAGCAACGTTTCTTCCACCATGCGCTGCATCAAAAGCTCGAAAGGGCATCAAAAACTTGTTGATTCTACTAACAGAATACTAAGATATGGGTGATAAACAAGAGAAACCAATTTCTTTAAACAATTTTCATTAATTTTTTTTTTCGTTTTACAACTTAGTGGTATATTTTATAGCCTCCTACTAGAAACATCCCAAATTGGTTATACGGCCTAAAGGGGCCTAAAACTACTTAAAATACTTCAAATATCACTCAAGAAACATCTGAAAACACCCTAAAAAATGAAAATACTTAAAAATAATAACTTCTAAAGTTTCAAAAAATCACATATGGGCAGAAATTTTGAATCCCATTAATCATGCTTTGAAATTCAACCTGCACCATTAATTAAATCTTGGTGGAAGACAGGGAGACCTTAGAGAAACTGTTATAGGATGATGAGATTCTTGAAGCTCTCACTCGACAAAGGGGATCAAGTGAAAGGGATCTAGCCCCCGGTTCTCATGGTTTTCCTATTGAATTTTGCAAAAAATTTTGTATTAATATTAAAGGAGATCTTTTGGAGATGGTGAGAGATTTTCAACTGAATTTCTTTGGTACTAATCACACCTTTCTTCCTCTCATATCTAAGATGCAATGCGGTGGAAATGGATGATTTCATACCTATTAGTCTTGTGGGCATTGCTTATAAAACAGTTTCCAAAGCTCTCTCTTTGAGGTTAAAGAAGGGTTTGACTCAATCATCTAACAAGAACAAGGGGCCTTTATTTATGATAGCCAAATCCTTGACGGTGTCCTCATTGCTAAAGAAACTATTGATGATAGGATAAGGTCTTGTGAGCCAAGGGTTGTGTAAGGTGGACTTTTCCAAATTCTATGATTATGATAATGTGAGTTGGTACTTTTTGGATTACAGGTTGAGGTGGATGAGTTTTGGAGAGGTGTGGAGGAGTTGGATTCGCAAGTGTGTTTCTTCTGCGTCTTTTTCTGTCTTAGTGAATGGGTCTACTGCAAGGTAATTTAAAAGTCTTAGTGGCTTAAGGTAGGGTGATCCTCTTTCTCCATTCCTTTTGCTTATCGTGGTGGAAGCTATGAGTAGGATTATTCGAAGAGCTAATGAGTGGGGTGTTTTATTAGGTTTCACCGTGGGAAGAGACAATATTAGGGTCACCCATTGACAATTTGCTGATGACACACCATCATTTTTTTGGGTAATGAGGTGATTAAAATTAGATACCTTAGAGGTCTTCTTACTTGTTTTTAGGCGGTATCTTGTTTGAGGATTAACATTGCTAAGAGTAGGAGGGAGAAATAGTGCAATTCAGCTTGCTAAGGTCATAGGGTGTTCCTTGGGTTCTTTTTAAGCTTCATAATTAAGTCTTCCCTTGGGTGTTTTAGTATAGGTGTGTTTCTCTTTGGGACCCTATCATAGAATAATTTGAACACAAGTTGGCCTTCTATAGGGGACGATATGTCTCGGAAGGGGGTGGAGTTGTCGTCATCAAGAGTTCGTTGTCTAGCGGTCTAGCTCTAGCCTAGTTGTTTATTTCATGTCGCTCTTTAAAGATCTAGTGAGTGTCACCAAGCGGCTAGATAAGATCTCGACAAACTTTTTTTCAGGTGATTCCAAGTAGGTACATCACTACCATCTTGTTAGTTGGGATAGAGTGTAACTGTCAAAAAAATGGGTGCTTTGGTCTAAAGAAGCTAAAGACTCAATTTATGAATCGTGCTCCTTTGAGTATGTGATTTTGGAGGTATGACACTCAGAGTGAGAGACTTAGAAGGAGAACTATTGTCTACATGCATGACTTGAATCCTTTTTGGTGGGAAAATTGTGACATGACAACCCCTTATGGGTGAATGTGGAAGGGGATTATGAAGGAAGTGGAGGATTAGACAGAAAATTTTATAAATTTAATGAAAGGGACGGTTAGATTTTGGGAGGATATCTGAATTGTTAATAGAGCTTTACGTAAGGATTTTGGAAATTTCCTTAAGTTACATTGACACAGATACGTGTGTCCCTATCCGACACGGATACGAAAAGTCTTAACACGATGACATGTAAAAAGTTGAGGTATATCACATGCAATATGTGTCTGATATGTGTCTCACACATACATTTGGATACATATCCGACACAAATTATTTCTAAAATATGGCTTGTCCATGTAACATAGGAAATTTCTATGGCATGTCAGATAGGAACCATTCTTGTTGGTTGGAAGATTGATGATGTAGCCACCTTGAGGCAAGATTAGGGCCTCTGATTATTCTCACTTTTGAAGATGATCAGCAGGTCATGATACCGAAGAAATTTTCACTGCTAGATCTTGGTATTCATATATCCTTATCAGCTTGCCTAGCCAACCTCCTATCTTATCTTCTCCTAGTTATCCTTGGAAATATATTTGGAGGGCTTACTCCAGCCAAGGTCTGTTTCTTCTCTTGAACTCTGGGTGTTCGGTTCTGGGTAGGATATCAACCAGTGACAACCTTCGGGAAAGGTAAATGAATATTGTTAACTATTGTCCTTTTTGTTGTGCAAGGAATCCGTTTGTCACATCCTTATCCTCTGCCCCTATTCGTATGCCATTTTGAGCTATTTTCTTCAATCTTTATCAATTAGTTGGGTGTATCTGAGGTCTGTCTGTGATGTCTTGATGATGTGTTCTAATATATGGTCCCCCACCTATAATCTCTTGAGGAAGTTCTGGAGCATCATTCCCTTTGCGATACTTTTGGTATATGGTTGGAAAAGAACCGGAGATACTCTGAGGCTAGAAGCCTAGAAGCCTTTGCATTGCACAGTTGATTCTTTACATCAAAGGGTTGCTTTTCCTTTGGTGTAAGCGGTGGAGGGAGTTCAAGAAGACACCCTTTGGGTCTTTTGCACTTTCCTCGGAAGCAATCTTAGTTCAGTGTTGTTTATTTAGTTACATTTTTTATATTATATTTTATAGTTTTTTTATTGACGTTGTTTGCTGTTCTATACGCTCTCCCTTTCCTTAGTAGGATATCTCATCCTACATTGTACTTATTCCCGTTGTATTGCTAATTTATAAATTGATCAGTTACCTATTCAAAATAAAATTTCAGACCTTTTGTATTACCCCGCTGTAGTGTTTCATATACACCTATGGCAACCAGCTTTTACCCCAATACCCTTACACATCCTATCCCTCCTACAAACCACAACCACAATTCCTCCAAAGCTCCCATATTTGGTACACCGATTTGAACACAGATACCCACCTCCAGCAACTGTCAAGACACCTCAGGGCACCACCACAACAGCAATATGCACACCATAAAACGCCAAAATGTTCACCCACCTCTCCTTTATGAAAGACCTTCCTCTAATTTTTTTAATTCACAAACTACCCACACTAAGGCAAACTTTAACACCAATACCAATCCTAACGCCATCACCAGAACCAGTCCACAATCTCAAACTACCAAAAGTTAACAACACAACACATCCCCAACTTCAAAACCAATCCAGTGCGCCCAAGCTGAAATTTCCTTTCGAAGCACTTCTACCCAGACCCAACGGCCTGCTGAGGGCCTCAATGCCTTTATTTAAGTTGATTTCTGTGTAACTGTATATCTGTACGTGTATAAGCATGAGAATATGTGCCATGTATATGTACGTGTATATATTTAGGTAATATCTCCAAACAGTGTGCTCATATAGTTATTTTAAATAAGGGGATATCTAATACATTATGCTTGATGTAATTTATCAGGTTGAAGATCTTTCAAGGGAGCCACAAGTGGAGCGTGAGTTAATGCTTATAAAACTCAATGCAGATCCAAGCAACCGTCCGGAGGTAACTGCAATTCTTAGTGTTTTTCTTATGTTATGTTTTTATAGTTTCTCTACATCTAATTGCTTTCTATTCTACTTTATTGATTTTATTTTTTATTTTTTTTTATTTTGTTTTTTTTATTTACATAAGAAAAAAGGAACTCAATAAAAGATTACAAGGTGGATAAGAAATAACATGAACAGAAACACACAAAACTCAAGGAATCAAATTTATTAAATAATCTCATCTAAATAGTTGAAATTAACTCCTTAAAAATATTTCTTGAGTGCAATACTTTGGGTGAATATGGTGGCCCGAGACACCTGCCTATTTGGACTGTCCAGGGCAGGCCCTGGCGAGTCAACTGCCCTCGCCTAAACTCATGGATCCAGATCAGGAACCAAATTATTTAATGTTCATGTGGGTCAGATGCAGATCTAAAAGTCGAATCCAAGTCTTAATTGAGTCTGATACTTTTATGGGTAAAACTTGGATTCTCCTTGATTTGTCTCGTGCTGACCTATTTGCACCCTAGTCATCCTTGACTATTTCACCTGATGGTTTGGTCTGCTTCTAGGATGCGGTGGTCGAAAACTTGACATTAATGTCACTTGTACATTTCCTGCAGTAGTCCTTTTAAGAGACTAGATAGAGATAATTTTGCTTCATGTGTAACGAGTTTGATAATTATTGTACCAACGCAAGATTCCTCACTGGACCTTATCTCTTGACTATATTTGTTTCCCCTGAGAAAGTACTGTACTAGTCACAAGCAGCACCAATGTAATTAGCCATAATCAAATACCTGTAAGACTATTCAAATTGTTGAATGAGAATTTTCCAGTAAATGAATAGATGTTGATGATGTACGGAAAGCATCATTCTCATTGCTTCTAAGAACTTGTGAATGCTGTTTCGATGGAAATGGAAATTTAAGTTACATTGACACGGATACGTGTGTGTCCGTGATCGAAAAAGTGTCCTGACATGGATAAAAAATTGTCTACATGGTGACAATATATGTCCGTGAAATATAATAAATTGAGGTATACCACATACAATATATGTCCGTTAGTGTCCGACACCGAAAAAAATGAGTTTCAATGAGTTTTGGCAGTTTTAAAACACGTGCTATACGTTTTATCTCTTAGGTTAACCTGTCATACCCCCTTCTTTTTGGTATTGCTGTTATATTTTCCTCCCTTTTCTGAGTTGTAGACAGGAACTGAATATGTTCTAGTTTTAATTTCAGATCATGTGGTTAGTGGACATTCAGGGCGAAAATTGTGGATATTTCAGAGGATTCACTAACTATTGAGGTGACAATTGTTACATACTTGGTTTTGTGTTTTCACTTGTATATAGCGTTGGTAATGTCACTTAAGCTTTGATTTTTAATTTTTTTTAACAGTGTGAAGGGAAGATTTTTGAATTATTTACATATCTAAACAAGTATATTTTATCAATACAGAGATTTACAATGAAAATAATGATTATCACCTTTACACTAGTTCTTTTAGTCTTTTTAGATGAGTAACTTTTATTTTTCTTTTTTTTGATAAACATCTCTTAGATTATGTAGAGAGCTACTCTACTCTGACTGTGGGAGAAATCCGGAGAATATTCAAGACTATGGTATTGTGGCTTTTGGGACCATTTGACATGATTGTATTAATATTTTCACTCACCATGACTTAACCTATATAACAAATTGTACAAAAAAACAGTTCCTTGATTCCAATATGTGAAAATTGTACCATCTTGATAACATTGCAGGTCAATTTTGGGGGAACAGAAAAATGTAGTGACATAACAATCAATTCAAGGGTTGACGGGTGTCGCTTTTACTCAAAACACTTTATTTGAGTAAATTGGCGTTAAGATGCAACGGGTGTAAGGACAAAGGAGTCAAATTCAACTTTTAGATTCAAAATGTACAAACATATTTCTTACGCATTTTGGATTTCAAAGTTCAAAATGCTAGAACTTTTGATCCGCAAGTCAGTTTTTATTATTTGAAGGAGAGCCGTAGGTATAGCTTATTAAATTGGAAATGGCATATTTGACTAAGAGAGATAGGGGTTGGGATTCTAAAGGATGCACGAGTTAAATCTGGCCTTGATGGGAAGTTGGCTTTGGAAGCTTGGTTCGAAAAACATAGGTTATGGTGAAAGGTCTTTAAGTCTATATTTGGGGAGGCTAATCCCAGACGGGTGTTGCTTTACTCAAAACACTTTATTTGAGTAAATTGGGGTTAAGTTGCAACGGGTGTGTGGACAAAGGAGTCAAATTTCAACTTTTAGATTCAAAATGTCCAAACATATTTCTTACACTTTTGGATTTCAAAGTTCAAAATGCTATAACGTTTGATCCGCAAGCCAGTTTTTATGATTTGAAGGAGAGCCATAGGTATAAATTATGGAACTGGAAATGGCATATTTGACTGAGAAAGATAGGGGTCGGGATTCTATAAGATGTATAATCAAGTGTTTTGCATTCATTTTAATGCAAGCTCACTTGTAGATGCATTCAAACACCTGATTGAATGGATGAATGCATCTACAATTAACCTTAGAATGAATGCAAAACACTTGCATTCAACACCTGATTAATTGAATGAATGCATCATTCATTCTAACGAATGTGAGTTTAATCTGGCCTTGATGGGAGGATGGCTTTGGAATTTTGGTTAAAAAAACATAGGTTATGGTGAAAGGTCATTAAGTCTATATTTGGGGAGGCTAATCCCAGATGGCTGGCCCTGATAGTGTGGTGTGCAACACATAGTAAAACTCCAACCATAGATAAACTTATTAAGAGAACAAAGATTGTCATTATGTATTGTCCTTTGTCTATGTCTTGTGGGAAGTTGGTTAGTCACATTCCCATCCATTGCAAATATTCCTTGTTACCCCCTGATGTCTGTAGGGTGGAAAAATGTTTTGTCTGTTGTTGGAGAGTATTAGGAGACTTATTTTTGATAGAATGGCATCAGTAGTGAGGCAATTGTTTCAACCGAGGACTTTGTCGTCCTTTGGTTGAACTTTTTGTTAGATTGGAGGGACATGTCAATCGGAGCATTCATAATCTGTTGGGACTCTTTGTTGGGGGCTTGCCTTGTAGTTGATCTTGTAGCTAGCTTATTTTAGCTGTTTCCCGGTTTTGTATTTATGTATTTGTATTGTAGGATATCTCATCCTAACAATTTCATTCCCTTTAATAAAAAAGATAGTTATTGGCAGTAACATCAGTCTAAAACCAGTGCATGCCTGGTAACTATTGTCGCACAGAGAGTTTGATTACATTACCAAGAATAAGAATTGTAGGAAATAGATGGAGAACTTAGGTCAGGGTACTTTTCATTTATTTATGCATTTTTTTTTGGCTTGAAGATTGACTCTGTTACAATTGATGTTACTTGAGCTAAAGTGTAGAGATTGAAGAAGAGGAGACAAATTCTAGGGTAGGTCACTGTGATCTTTATCCTATACATATGTAAATAACTTGTAGATTACTGTATGCCGAAATGTATGTGTACAAGTGTTGGCCAATATGAGATGACTAGATTTTTTTAGGACCGATATATAATTCCAAAAGAGAAGCAAGTTCTTAGTTCTTACCCCAAATCAACCACCGTCCTTCTGTCCTCTTCTAATTTTATCCACCTCCTCTTCTTCCTCCATCAAACTCCAAATCCTCCATGAATCTGACAGTGGCACAACTGCTTCCGCAGGTTACGGGCTACTATTACTATTGTTGATTAATCCAAAGGGGAGATAGTTGTCGTGTTCCCTCCAACGTGTTTTCTTTATTTTGTTTTATTTTTTTCCTCCTTGTCCCAAGCTGAAAATGTGGGTGCGATGCAAGTGCTTCGCCAGTCATTGGTTTTCTAGTTTGACTTGTTATCGGGTTGCCTTATTTGAATTAGATGTTGTCGTGTGCCCTTACTAATATGTACTTAAAATGTGTATTGACGTATCATAAAATTTTCTTTCTTGCTAACTTTTGGCTACTGTTTTTCAATTAATTTTTGTTCTTAATTGATTTGATGGCCTAAAGTTTTATAAAATAGATCATTTTTCAATTGACTGTTAATGATGTAGGTGACGGGAGATCCTGGTAAGATGTTTGCTGTGCAAACAAACCTCAGGAAGTTTGGTATTAAGGAACTTGCAAGAACTGGAAAGGTATGCTACGTACTTATATTCAATTAATCATATGAAGTTGTCTTGCATTTCTAGTGCTCTGAACTAGCTGGTTCTTATAGATTGCTTTAAGAAGAGAAAGGATGGGTGAGAATGCTCCCTTTTGGAGGTTTTCTGCAGCTTCGTATCCCGACCTTGAAAGTACAATACCAGTAGATGCTGTTTTGAGGACCACAAATAGAGCTCTCAATGAAGAGTCAGAACTATCTATGGGGGTATAGATTTGTTTCTATTGTTGTTGATTTATTTTTATTTTTTTCTTAATTGGGGACTATTTAGTTTTTATTTGCATAAGAAATTTCTGAAAACTAATTTTACCATTAGGAAAGGAAAGAAAAATTTCGGGGAATGGTAGAAAATATATCAAGGATTGGAATGAACACCTTTCTTTTAAACTTTCTGCCTTAAACTATATAAATTGTTTAAATAGTGTTGGAATTCTTGAGTGCTATTTTTGTAATTCAAATAATAGCTACTTAGACAAACAAATAGTTTTAGATTTTTTTATGTCTTTGGTTATTAACCATTGTGAGCTCCTCAAGTTAAATATTTGGTTCTAGAAATCAATGGTAATGTATCCTCATTATAGTACAAACCAATGATAATGTAGCCTCATTGTGGTACAGCAAACGCCTCGATAATGGGTATGCTAATGGGTATGCAGGACTATTTCGACAATGTACAAGAGACAAATTTATTAGAATCAGTGTTATATAGTTATTTTTATTTGTTGAGGTCTAACTTTTCATAGTTTTTTTTACATTAAATGCATACTTTATTTGAGCCGCACGCAACTAGGTCTGTAGCTGACACTTTGGCCAACTTTCCTAAAAGTCGTTAGGACTCTGAAAAAAAAAGAAAACAAAAGAAAGGGTCCTTCGGGTTAGGTAGTTCCAACTTGGTTATTTGGTGGTCAGGAATCTCTTAAAATATGGTATCGAAAATACTGTTTTATTCCTTAGAATCCATGACGGCTTAGTAGAAAGTTCTCGTTGGACTGATGATCATAGTGACTCAATCTTAAAGTATTAGTGCTTGGCATTCGGCAAAGAAAATTCCTGTTAGTGAGTTTTTATACGGACAAAGTGCGATCCTCTTGAAATGCGTTAAATCACAATTTGTCTGGTACTATTCGTTTTGACTCACTTATTTATTAATTTAGCTTTGTAAACCCAATCTTATATCCTTTTCAGTACCATCGATTCACAAATTCCTCTCTCTCTCTCTCTCATACGCACACACCAATCTTTGCCTGTCCGTTTTATGGTATTGATAGTTCCTTACTTGCGCTTAAATTAATGTTTTATCCATTTCTTTTGTGTCGCATAAATACTACCACTACTACTAATAATAAAAACTATATTCCCAGAAAATCATAGCTTTTATCCTGGACCATGGATTGACAAAGTTTCATTGTAATAGACTAAGAGTGATGACACAATTTGCCACTAATCGTCTTCAACACTTAACTGACTTTTACCTCATTTTATGCCAATTTTGGTTAGCCTTTGTCTTCCTTAAAACACTTAATCTTTTAATATCTTGTGAAGGGTGATGTTTATCCTGTGGAACCTTATGATGGATTTATGATGAATCAAGTTCTTGATGCTCATTGGGGTGTTCTTGATGATGAGACTGTAAGACTTTCATTTCCTGCTCAGAATTTAAATAAATTTTGTTTCATAATTATAACTAGACTTGTTGATGCATGAGCATGGAATAATTAGACTTGATTTATTATTAGATTGGATTTATGAAATTCGTTTTTATTCATTAAACCCTAGTTTTGGGTATTTTATACATTGTGTATCTATTATTCTTGCTTCTGTGGCAAAAATACATCACTTGTTTTCTAATTCCCTATGGAATATATGGAAGAATGTATCCCCAATAGTTTGTAGATTTATACAACTCAATTCTTGATTATTAAATTGAACTCCAAGGTTTGATGGTTCTTTTTTCCCCCCCAGTCTAGTGGTCTTCGGTCTCACACACTTTCTATGCTCGTAAATGACACTCCTGGAGTTCTCAACGTAGTGACTGGTGTTTTTGCCCGTAGAGGTTACAACATTCAGGTTTGTTGGTTTTGGTTTTTTTTCTCCTTTTGTCATGGAGCCTTCATACTTAATAACACTGATCATTTCATGCTTTAGAGTCTGGCTGTTGGACATGCAGAAAAGGAGGGGCTCTCTCGCATTACTACTGTTGTTCCCGGCACTAATGAATCTATTAGCAAGTTGGTTCAGCAACTTTATAAGCTTATCGAGCTTCATGAGGTAAGGTTTATTTCTCATAGATTTACACTTTTAAGTGGAAGCTGTTAAAATTAGGGAAATTGTTTAATTTTTCGTATCCTAACAGCTTGAGAAAAAAGCAGAAAATACAGCACGACTAAGATTATGGATTTCATGATTATTTTTAATATGTTTGGAGTGTCAGATAATCTATAATAAATTGTTATTGCTCTATTTAATAGTTGAGTTTGAAAAAAAAGAAAAAAAGCAAAAAAGAAAACTCAAGATTCTATTGAGAAAGTTCATTTGGGAGCAAGAAGTCAACAAGGAAAGACTTCAACAGCCAACAGGGGAGGTAGACTAAACCGTAAAAACTAAAATAATCAAATGAAAACGGAAATGTGACAATATATAAAATTTGAAGTTTTGTCTGAGATTAGTTTGCATCTTTTTCTTCTGGATAAAGCAACCAGAAGAGAAAAAAACGGATTGAGATTGAGTGCAGTAATGCATAAGAGGATTAAAGCTTTTCTGGAGAGCCCCATCCTCAATAGATGTCCACAAAAGAATTATGTACCTAAGCAGTTAAAATCGGATTTAATCGGCGATCAATCGGTGAGTAATTGCATATCGGGACTGAAGCGAGATGTTTTCCACCGATTTATCAGTTAGTACTCAGTTAGTGATATTTTCGGTCGCATATCGAACGATAACACCGATTTCTCGGAGAAATGAGAAAAAAAATCTCGCCGAGATTATCGAACCCAACAATTAAATAGAAAAAGAAGAAAACATAATCGAATTATCAACCACTTCCGATTCCCCGCGGCTTGTGTTTCATCTCTCTTCTTCAACTATGAAGTGAATGATTAAGAAAACATGTATGACTTATTCTTTGTTCCCTCTTCTCCTCTCCACTCTATCGGAATAGGGTAGTGTGTTAACTTGTTCTGGCTGGTATTCTGAAGGCAAACCACCAGAAACTGATACATTTATGCAAAAATCCGTAACCCCTTTGCTAGAAAAAGGTGAGAAACAGAATGGGTAAGTTTAAATCCAAAGAAATTGAATGAGCTAAAAGTGGAGAAGAGTTGAGTGTGCATAGTGGTACCTTTTTATTATGACTCATCCTGTCACTCCTTGGTTTGGGTGCTTCAAGAAATTAGATGCAATTGTTGTTGTTTTGTTACATGTGTACATGGGTTGGTTTGGTTAACTTCAAGTGGGTCGGTGACTGGTTGATTCCACGTGTCAAGAGTGTGGGTAAAGAATAATTGAAGAAAATTTTCGTTTGAAAAATAATTAAGAGAAAATAATAATGGCATATGGGAGCATAGTCTGTTGATAACACAGTTGTAATTTTGTACTTGAGAGTTGCAACTATTTGTTATTTTGAACTTGTAATTTTGTAAATCTACCTATACTTTGAACGAAAATGGGATATATTAGAATTTACAACTTGTGTTTTACTAAATTGTTTCTTAATTATTACACTTAATGTTGTTGCTATTCTAAATTTCGAAGATATAATTGTATTATTTGTATATAATAATATAAAACCGATTAACCGATTAAATTTCCGATTAATCGCATATCGCTCCTAGACCGATTACTTTTGAAAACCGATTTTAACTGCTTAGTTCTGTACAGACCTTGGACCTTCTTTATCTGTATGAGACACTGATTCATCTGCTGTCACTTGTGGTCCTCATCAATTGGTATTTATTTCGAGTAGATGACAGTGAGCTGTCCAAAGTTGTACCTACTGAAAAAAAAAATAAGAATTAATAAAATTTAAAAGATTTGATCTTACATTTGATAAGTTGATTCTTAGAAAGACTGTTTCGTTGTCCATAGCTCACTATTTCCTTCCTCTAGATCTTTGTATAAAAAAGTAATATGCTTGTTTTATTAGAATTGCTGCTCAATACCCCCAAAAATTAATGAGGAATTGTAGCTTATGTTGGCCCATACTGGACTCCTGGCAGGCCGTTGCCCCGTTAATATACATCAACTTTTGCAAAGATCAAATTTATCCTGAGGGTTCTCCTATTGATTTTGCTAAGTGATCTGGATTTTATGATGAATTGATGACACTGTTGTATATAGTTCACAGTAATGAATATCAAATTTATTAAACAGAGTTCATGACCTTTTCAGGTTCGATCTTACCCATCTTCCGTTTGCTGAGCGAGAACTGATGCTAATAAAGGTTGCTGTAAACACATCTGCTCGAAGGGATGTGCTTGACATTGCTAGCATATTTCGGGCAAACGCTGTTGATGTATCTGATCACACAATTACCCTTGAGGTGTGCATCCTTTCCCTTGAAGTCAAATATCTTTAATTTATTAAACAGAAAAGATATCTTTCCCTTGAAGTCAAATATCGGGCAAATATCTTTCCCTTGAAGTCAAATTTATTAAACAGAAAAGATATCTTTAATTTCCTTTTAGATTAAATTTTGCTGAGTAATAGTACTTTTAATAGTGGATTGGATTAGTTTTTGATGGTAATTGTTTGGGACTGGACCTATAGAACAAAAATCTTAAAACGGATACACAGTGTTATGGAGTCAGTTTAGCAAGGCTATCCATCTCGCAATACAAGTGTATCCCAATAGGCCAATACAATAAAATTTACAAAGTAAACCTCTTTGAATGTTGGACAACCTCCTGCCCAGTAAAATAGTGTCTCCTTACCTCCACTTCCAATTTGTAAAAACTGTCCCAACCAATTGCTATACTCCTCTGTAAAGTAAAGTAATCCATGGGGATTACGCAGCTCCTTCAAATACCACTTGGTTTCCCCTTCCCCATACTTCTCCACTACTCTTTCCATGATTCCATCAAAGTTGGTCCTCCTCTTACCCAAACCTCCTAAGCTATTTACCCAACAAATCTTGGTTCAGTAGCAAAGTGTGCTTACACCCCCAAGGCATCCTCTTCCTTGGAAAGGGAAAGTCTATCACACTTGATCCAATTAATATTCGACTTTCCTTCCTCACCATCGCACAAAGATTCTTCTAAATACATGGATTCTTTGACAATGGAGGGGATTGGTTTCTTTGCCATATTCTTTGATAGTTTGGGATCTTATAGCTTCCTTCAGATCCTCCCAATTGTGCTTGAATATGCTAGAGATGTAAGAACGGCTTAGGTAACTCTGTTTGAGTTATTACCAGACATTGTTCTGAAACCGGCTCACTCACCTATCCAAAATTAAAAACAGATTATAAATGACTTAAGCCAGGCTCTACAGAACTGGAAACTACTTCTGAAAAGTTGAAAATACTGATCCGAGGTTTTAAGGTTTTTGTTGGCACTTGGTAACTAGCACAGATGCTGTAACATCGAGTATACAAATATGCTATATTAATGTTGTATTTCTAGTTCTACATCGACATGTTGTGCCCTGGTACTCTGATTTTAAACTAGGCGATGTATTTCTTTTAGGTAACCATATAATTGTTTAGGCTGTATATTTTAACCGGGCGGTCAAGTATCAATTGTGTTGGGTAATATCTAGGTCATTCTTTGTATTCATCTGCCAAACTTTGGTCCTTTCTCTCGGCACTTCAAAAAAAGCAAAGGATTGAAATTTTAAAAAACTACTGTTTTGCTTATTTTTGCCTCCAATTGAATTTGGTTTTAATGAGCTCCTTCTTTCTTTTTTGGTAAATTCCCTAGAATGCATAGACTCCAAGAGTACTATGGCAGTAGTAGCTTCTCCTGCAGTTATTTGACATTAAACCTTAGATATTCATTTTGGTTTCTTTTAGATATATTTGGTTGTAATTGAATCATGCCTTCCACATTTCAGCTTACTGGAGATTTGGACAAGATGGTGGCATTGCAGAGGTTGTTAGAGCCTTATGGAATTTGTGAGGTCTGCACCACAAACTTGACTTCTCATGGAAAAATAGTGTTGAAATTCTTGTTAAGTTTGATATTATATTTACATTATCTTGGTAAAAAATGTGGGATGCACACACAACGAACAAGGTTTCTTATCTTATAATTCATATACTTGGTTACTACTACAGTTTTGACTGGAATTTTAAAAGTTTATAAACCAAACTGCTTTCTAGTAGTTACACCTTGGACACCTGGTGCTCCACTTTTTAACTCTTCCTTTGCATCTTGGCCTTTTTTGAAGGTGGCACGAACTGGGCGGGTTGCACTGGTTCGCGAGTCTGGAGTGGGTTCAAAGTATCTGCGTGGATATTCTTTACCTCTGTAGTATTGGTTACTTTGGCAGCTTGAAGGAATTGGATGAAATCTGTAGGACGTTCTGCATAGAATATTTCCTTTAGTTAGATCTTATTACCTTGGGTAATTAAGTATCTGAAGAAACAAACACAAAGTGGATTCATATATTCGTGGGTTTTGGCATAATTTTAAGTTTTTAACTAACTTTATTTGTTGAGTTCTGTATATATATATATATACTAGCTTGTAGGCCTCTGCATAAGCACCAGTTTTTTTGAAAACATTTATATTTTTTTTAGAAAATTGGGACTACCGTTTTAATTTTCTAACAAATTGTTTTAAATTAAGTTTTAAAAATCCGTTTTTTCAATTGGTTGAGAGATTTTGTTTTATTAATAAGAGAATGATTCCCGTTTTAATTATATACGCTAGATTTTCGTTTAATTTTCAATAGGGGAGGAATTCTCATTTTAATAGGATAAGAATTCTTGCTTTAATTAAAAGTGTTAGAATTTGTTTTAATATGAGAAGAATTCTCATTATAATAGAAGAGAAATTTCTGTTTTTTAAATAAAAGAAAAATTCTCGTTTTAATAAGAGATGACGTAGAATTTTAATAGAGTTCGAAAAATGTTCCTATGGGAGCTTTAATATTAAGATATTGGCTTGTTCAAGAAAGTCATTCTAGCCACTAAGTAGGTAATGAACCAAATGAAGTGGGGCAATTACTCTTCTGCGATTAAATTGACAAAATCAAGATTTTAGTCTCACCCATGGCGATTTGAGAGCAGTAACTTCATTTAGAGTTTTTAATGCAACTTCCCATTGGCTTCTTTTTTCTTCAAACAGAGCCCGACTTTTCCAATTTGGAAATCATGCTTTGTTTGACGTAACCCAGGTTCGTGGAATCAATCAATGTTCGTAATTCCGAACGAAACTTTGAAATTTCGTCCAATATTTCGGTTTTTGAGAAAACCGAACGAGGGATATTATTGTAATTACAGTTAATTATTCAATTAACAGCTAATAAAACAGATCTCAGTCTCTAACCCTAGCTTGACATCTCCAGCCAAAACAATGTTGTAAAGAAATACAGAAACCTTTGTTGTAAAGAAACACTTTGCATGGGCGTCATGGCGACCATAAACAATGTAAAATAGCCCTAATGATGTTTTATGCTCCCGTGCTTATGTGGTGTGGCTGCTACACTAAAACCACTTTTTCTCGCTTTGAAATTCCAAATGTTGGCTCTCGTTTCCTCTTTTAAGTTTTAATTAAGTTGTAAAGGTTACTATAATACAGTTTATGTTTCTCTTCGTTCATTCCTACCAAGATAATGCTATCTAATTTGGAAAGCTATGAGGTCACTAGGAAAGTCATGTGTATGAGTAATGCAAAAGGGATTCATTGCTCGAGATAGTTGGAATGTTTGTGTAGTGGCCCAATAAAGAGAAATGGACTAGGTCAACAAATTAAGAAATGGGATGTAACGTAATATGAGAATTTGAGGAGTAGGGAATCGTGGCCGCGGAACTCTAGACCACGGACGTAGAATATATATGGCAGGAAGGGGAACCGAGGGATGAGAAGACAGGTGGATGATCCAGATAAAAGGGGGAAGGGGTATAAAAAGAAGAGGCCGCACAGTGAGAAAAGAGAGTGAAGAGAGGCAAGAAAGAGAGAAAAAAGAGAGGAAAAAAGCTTGGTAGAGAGTACATTTAGGTCTTCGGTTTATATTAAAGGTTTTGATGTTCATACATTTGGCGCCATCTGTAGGGAAGATCAGAGCAAGTTAAAAATGGCACCAAAAGTGAAGAGAAGGGTAGGCGCACTGTTAAATCTAATATTTTCCCACTGAGGAGGCGGCTGGTAAGAAGAGCCAACACCGGAGGCGGTGATTGATGAGGAGGGAAATCAAGAAGAGGAGCACGAAACAGAAGAGACCCGGCTTATGTGAGAGGAGATTGTGAGGCTGAGAGAGGAGAACGACAAACTGAGAAGAGAAAAGAAAGAGCGGAGGAAGAAGAAGGGGCAGAAGCAGAGGAGGAGTCTGATGATGAGGAGGGTGGGCCGAATCTTGTCAAAAATCCGGTTGTTGGCTTGACCATGGAGCAAGTCTAGGAGATGATAGATAATGATAGAGAGCTTAATCGGCAAAGCTGGCGGAGGATCGTGGGGGAGCGGCTAGTCAAGTGGTGGCCGGACTGAACCGCAATCCATTAGCAGATGCCATTTGAGCTTCAGAGGTCTTGAAGCGTTTCACTCAGCCGAGGTTCGAAAGATATGTGGGCACGGGAGACTCGGCGGATCACATCCATCATTTCCAACAACAGATGCCTCTTTGACAAGAGGCTGGGTATGATGGGCTGCGGTGTATGATGTTCCCGGCCAGTCTTAAAGGAAGGGCGTCGGATTGGTATTACAGATTGCGAGCAGGAAGCATAAGTAATTTCCAGGAGTTGGAACAGGCGTTCATAGACCACTTTATACGCCAGAAAAGGCGAGTGGTGGATATCGCGGCGTTGTTCAACGTGCGACAGAGATCCGCAGAGTCAGTCAGAGAGTACTTGTGTAGGTTCAAGGCTGAGACATTGAAGGTTGAGAATCTAGATGAGAGAACCGCAGTGATCGCATTTGATAGAGGACTGCATCCAGGGACAGGAGTGCATCAGTTCGTGGCGAAGAATGAGATCGCGACCTTGCACGAGCTATATCCGCGGGTGGAAAAGTATATAAGATATGAGGACACTATGCATAAAGATTCCAGGATGTCAGGGAAGGCAGTGTTAGCGTTAGAGAAAGACAAGGAGCACCAAAGAACAGAGACATCCGTAAAAAAAAAGGGGTATCCGCGTGGAAAGAAACCGGGAGGGGATTCGAAGAGATAACAGGGAGAGGAAGCCATACCGCGAGATAGAGGTGACACCGCTAAATAGACCCTTGGGTGAGATTTTATCCCTGATTAAGAACATGCAGGGATATGAAGGTCCGCGGAGCACACCGACAAAAATACCGGATAAACTTTTCTGCGCATATCACCAAATACGAAATCATGAGACTAATGACTGTTACGCAATAAAGTGGTTGGTCCAGAGATTGGTGGAAAAAGGGAGGATGAGGGAGTTTGTGAGGGGCGCACAGAATGAGGAGCGCTTGCCGCGCCAGGACCGAATATTGAGAACTATTAATGTGATTTTTAGTAGGGAGGTTCTAAGTCATAACGCTCATAGAGATAAGGTAAGGAGAACCGCGAGCATCCAACAGATCAACGAAGGGACAGATAGGTCGCGACCGAGGGTAGGGGCAGCGGAGGAGAGAGACAGGATTGTCTTTTGCAGTGCGGATCTACGGGCTGTGGATTCCCCCCATGAAGACGCGTTGGACATCACAGTAGCCACTACACCATAACATCCTATTTGTAACAGATATACATCCGTTACAAAAAATATTAGTAATGGTTATCTTGCGTTGACACAAAAGCGTGACTAATATTAGTAATGGATATCTGTAACACTTATTATCCGTTACAAAATTTACTAACGGTTATAAAGTGTCACTAAAATTAATTTCCGTAACAGATACATAACCGTTAGAATTTATTAGTAACGGTTACCAAATTTGTTTGCGTCACTTTGATTTTCTATTACTAACGGTTCTATATCCGTTACTAACAAATTTTCATTGTATAAAAAAAATTTATGTTGCTAACGGTTCCATATCCGTTGCTAATGAATTTTCATTATATATAAAAAAATATTGGTTTCTCTGGCCCTTTTATATGTGGGTCACCTGTACTGGTGCACGTACCCGTACCTACACCTTTTTTTTACTCCACAATGTATCACTAATCACTTTGAACAATTGATAGTCAAACAACACTTCATTAAATAATTACAACTCAAGTCTAAAACTTCAAAATATCATATAAACAACTTAAGAAAGTAAAACTTAAGTATAAATAAATCCGCACCACCTAAGTACAAGCTAAATAATTATTCGAATAAGCAATCCTTACACATAAGAATGAAGATCTTATCTTCTCCGACAAAACTATTTTAAGTACAATTTTTACAACACCTTGCAAACTATGATTCGATATCTCCGAAGCATGTAGTCATTCACTCTTCTATATGACATCTTAATTATGCACTTGTGACTCGTCAACATACAATGAATGTCACCTTTCCCTACAAACAATAATTGAAAACAGTGTAAGTGAAGACCCTTGCAACCAAAGATAACACACTAGCACATAATAACACACTAACACATACCCTCTTAGTTCCTTACGCACAATATCCTATAAAGGATGAAACAAAACTTGCCCCATTGACGTAACTTAGAAAGAAACCAACTTGATAAATATTATATTACTAAGAAGAGGATGAATAAGGCGACAAAAACTAACTTAATAAGGTCGTTAAACCAGAAACTAAGGTAGGTAATGAAAATTAATCTAGTGAAACTATTTACAGTTAACCTTCTAGCTAAGAGTTCTCCTGCAAATAATACACGGTAATAAACACAAAATAAAAAGAATTGTTGACAGCAACAAAAAGGCCCAAAACTTCCTTTGTAAGACAGAGTAAATCACAAAAGCCACCATTGGAGGTTTGGATAGTTAGTAGAGGAACAAAAGGTTTGAACATTTAAACAATGTCAGAATGAAAGAAATAAGATCTAAAAAAATCTTATTCCTTCAGCCTTTTTTATTAAGCCACTAAGAAGAACCATAAAACAAATACCTTGCTCGATACAAGCGAATCGGTTTCTACGTGTCTCGCTTGTTATAGCCATACCAGCAGCAACAAGTACCAGTAGGTTCATGGCAAAGAAGCGGCCGGCCGGCAGCAAAGAAGCAAACGCACGGCAAAAGCACCAAGAGGTTCATGGCAAAGAAGATCGACACCAAAGCAGAAGCAAAGCACCAAGAGGTCCATGGCAGCAACAGCAGCAACACCCAACTAATAAGGAGTTATAGATAACAGCTAATCTATCAACAATCTAGCATAGCAATGATTCTACCTTCAACAAAAAAAAAGGTCTGACAAGCATCACAACCAAAATACCAACATTACCTTGATATGTTGACATTACAATGCTTCTACACAAAGTGGACTTTGCCGTCCAACACATGGATTAAATTGCCTGTAGGGTATAAGAAGAGTTCATGAAAGTACACAGGTTAAACAAGACAAACAACCACGATGCTAAGGCAAAAGGAAAATACCTTTGAAAAGCCATCATCACCAAGCAACCCCCCTTCTTCCTCTTCCTTTGTTCAGACTTGGAATCGGCAATGCAAAGACTTTCCTAAGTTTGCATTAGCGGAGTTAGAAACAGGTTAAATAATCATAAAACTTGTCATTGAAATAACATTATCTCCAGCAAAAGGATATTCATAAATAATTTCAAATTTCCTAGATAAACAATATAAGAAATTAGGTATGCAAGGTGTAACAAATTAAGTATTAAATCTGATAAGAGCCCAAAACTGTAGTTTTAACCCTGTAACAGACATACTTTTAGACCAATTATGTGAGTAATAATTAAGAGTTAACATTGATTACGTGTTTTTATGCATTTCAGGCTTCAAAGTCCATTATGTGCAGAAATGTGCCACTTTAGTGAGATAAATGAGCAAAGGTCGGTTACTAAGGAGTTCCGTGATTAAAGGCCAAGATTCAAGAAGACAAAGCCTTTATAAAGCCCCCGTCAAAAGCTGAAAAATCGACGCGCGCGTAAAACAAAGACACAAAGTTAAAGAAACTTCCGGCCATATCTTTGGACTCAGACTTGAATGGGGCCTACCTTATGTCAAAACGACCGCCTCGGAAAGAGCTTTCCAATGGTCTAAGCCGTGATCCAATCAGAGGAGCAGAAGTGGACGAAAAGTCTGTTGAAGCCAACTGCAGCTGAAGAGGCCTTTTGGATCGAAGAATTGGGTTTTGGGCCTGATTCTCTGGCCCAAAACATGGCTCCAAGCCCATGCACGATTTTTGGATCTGAAAGTATAAAAACATTAACTAACTCTTTGTTAATAGTAGATAGTTAATGGTAGATAGGTTAGAGTAAAAAGTAGCCATTAAAATAGCTTCTAGATCTAGTTTTTATTTAATTGTTTTTAATTAAGTTTAATTTCAATCCAATTCTTGTTTTAGATTAAACTATTAGAATCATTACTCTTAATTAGTTTGATTAATAAAATAGCTAGTTGTTAAATTTCGATTCTTGTCATTTACATTTGTGTTAGATCTGATTCATTTATTACTTGTTATTCAATTCTTAGTTATTAATTAGATTTTAATTATTGTTTAATTTAGATTAGTAAATTTCAATTCTTTATATCATGTTTAGTTTAAAATTAATCGGAAATGATTGCGTAATGATTCTCTCGCTAAACCTCCATTAGAGGGGTTGAGAAGCCTTGATGAAAGCTTGATTCCGACTATCGTAGAATCGTCGTAATTTCCTTTCCACTCTAGAAACGATTAGTTCACCATGAGAATGGGTTTAATCGTTCACATGCTAGTTATGAATTGGTAGGAATGTCATGTGTAATTAGGGATTAGGAAGAACCAATTGTTCTCTGGCAATTCAATTACTTTACTGACGATTCGTCGTTAATAGGATTAAGTCGAAGTTAAGGTGGAATCAATCCCTCTCTAACTCCTTATCATAGAATCAATGTAGCATTCCCTTAGTTGTCCTAATAGTTGACTAGTGCATCTTGTGGGTAGTTGCATCGTAGTCTAGTTGCCTTTTCGTAAATCTCTTATTAGACATTAAGTAGAGTAATTACACGTGATAACAAGCATGCGGAAGGACTAGGAGTGGAACGAATCACTCTACTCCACTATATCTCATAGGATTGAGAGTAGAATCTTTGATAAATATAGACACATAAGATAGTTTTAGTTTACTTACGTTTTGAGTTTCATCGTTCATTTCGTAGGTAAACTATCAATCATATGTTTTATCAAAATCATAAAGGAACACGAGATAGAATTCGAAATTAAAAAATGTTGGCGGAAAAAATCATCCGTTAAACAAATAACTATAAGATGCAACCAGCCTTAACAATAGCATAAACATCAATATATAGATTTTAAGACTCATGCATACCTGTACAAGCTCGTGTAAGGTCAGCTTGGCTTCATCATCTACATAAATTTCCATTGGCTGAAGACAAATGTTCACATTTAAAAAATTAGGAGCGTTTCCTCAAGCTAATAGATTTGAGTACTAAATCAATGAAGAACTGATAAATCTTCAACTCATATCCCAATCCAAATAATTTAAAGACATATGCTCACATTCTCAGTGAATCTCACCCAAAAATATCCTACTGCTCCCCAAAAATGTCAACAATGCAAGCTAAAGTGGCATAATACTAGAATGACGCCAGCTAAAGACAGATGCTCACATCAACGAGGTAAGATGCTGATCACCCAAGTACTAATGAGTTGCACAAGATAATGTTAATAGATGACCTAATCACATTACAAAAGGTAATCCAGGCAGCAATTTCTGGATCCGTGCACCAACATTAAAACCTAAGGTACCAAAGGAGATAGCAACTACTTTACGCTTGAAATTTGTCCGTGATTAAATATTGAAACCACCAAGTCCATTAATGTGATTTGTTGCAGAAACATGGCATTACAAAAAGGATGATCGCTATGTTAAAGTATTGGCTTAAGGACATTATGTCTTGCATAAATCTCTTACAGAGTGGCCGTATCTCCTTGCTAAGGGTTGCAGAAAACATCATGACTTGCTTATCATGAGGAGTCATCTTAAAATTCTCCTGCACATCTTTTCGCATGTCTGCATAATTAAAAACATCCAACAACTGGAATCAAGACAAAAAAATGTAACAAAGTAATTTACATAGAGGTCAAAACCAGAAACTATAGAGTCAAAACTGACTTATAAAGTATTAAAATGAATTACCGAGTGACTCCAGCATCTTGTCACATTCATCAAGGATAAAATGTCTCACATTCTTCAAAGGAAGGTCCTTCTCTCTTGCCATTGCCAATATCCTCCCAGGGGTTCCAACAACAACATGTGGGCACTCATTTTTTAGTAGATCTTTATGATTTTTAATATGGACACCACCCATGACAAATCTGCCACAAACACCCATTATCAAAAGTAATCAGTTACCATCACCCACAACAAACGGTGCAAAAGAATGTAGTTATCATCAAAACATTTTTTTTTCAAGTTCTAACAAGTCACAGATTGCAAGACATACCTGGTAAGCTAATTCACTTTTATGGCATAGAACAAGAGCAGCTACTTGACCAGCACTCGGTTCAATCTGCCGCAGCATTGACAGAACAAACACAACCGTTTTCCCCATACCGGACTTTGCTTGACAGATGACATCCATCCCTAGGATAGCTTGAGGGATGCATTCATGTTGCACTGATTAACTAAAAAATCAAAGTGAGCGTCCCTCGGTAAACACAAATTACCTTCTGGATCCTTTTGAATGAAAGGTTACCGGACCAGTTTGTCCTTGATAATCAAGATATGGAAATAGTATATTACCTGTGACGCATAAAAGAATAAAACAACTTAAGAAAAGACCACATAAGTTTAGAGCTTCTTGTTATTCTTTTCTTAGTTTGAAGAGAACTAAAATGTAAAATACCTAAATAAGGAAACAAAATAAGCATGTACAATTTGGTATAATGTAAATCGTTCTGTATCTTTTTTTCCTAGATTTAGATGAATGAAAAATAGAATGGGGAACTACGCATTTATTGGGAAAAAGATTCATACACCAACCAAGACACAACATAGCTTCAAAAGTGATGGAGTTCAACAGCTCTCTAATACCCAGCCCACTTAAAAACTAGTAGTTTGAAGACGACAGAAAATTGCCAACAAAAGTTCAAACTTTGAAAAAAAAATCAATAACCAGTTATCATGTTAATTGTACACTGACTGCAGATTATCAATGTTTTAAATAAGAAATTAAAAATTTAAATAGCAAATAAGGTTATTTTTTTCTAGTACTAAACAGTTAAAGGATATACTCCTATCAGATAAACACAGTCCAACACAGTATTCAGCTTACACATTGTACTAAATATATCCTAGCTTGGTTCACTAAAAAAAAGAGGCTGATTGTAATTAAAAGATAGTATACTAATATGCATCTAAGTTAAAAGCCTAAAAGTGTATACAGTTCATTCTTATTAACATCAACAAAATCATGTTACTTCCACAATGAGTACAGGAAAAACAATGGGAACATATAATGAGCCTACTTCCTTCTCTCTTTTTCTCGATAACTCTACTTCATTCTATAAATCATTAAATATTACATGGAAATCATTCTATTTAGCACATCATGGTAAAAAAAACACTCCATCCGACGAGCTTCCAAGAACATTAAAAAAAAAATGCCCAATGGGGTTAGGAGTTAACCTTCCGAAGGATGCTCGAATCCTAAGTCAACAATCGCACGAAGAAGTTCTGGCTACAATAGGAAATCTCTAAAACCTGAGCTGTGAATTCCAACATGGTCCCTGATAAAACGCTTTTTATACACGTTTATTGGTTTCAGTTACTTATTTTCTTAAGTCCGAGGTCCACAGTCTAAAGTCCGAAGTCCAAGTTCCAACGTCCGTATAGTCGTACGTTTTAGTCAAGTTACCTTACTCACGTGGGTTTGGTAGGATAGGTCGAGTAAGGGATTGTCCAAACCTTAGGGCTCGGATAGGTTCACAACTGGAAATTACAACTTTTAGTGAGTAGGATTTTTAGGTTTCTTTTTAGTTGGTTTTAATTAAATTAATGGTAATGTAAATTACTACGGCGATTAAATGTAGGTAAACAAAATTAGAGAAACAGGGAGAGAGTTAATCATGCTCATACAAGAATCATTTTTCAACAGCTTTTTTATTACCAAATCACTATATCTCTAGTTCGCCTCGCTTCGAGACGACGCCGAAAGTATTGATCCCTAGTGCATGCCCACATCTCTAGGTCGCATTTCACTAGCATAAGGAGTTTCAATAATACCTCATCTCTGGTATATTATTTCAGCTCCTGGCTCGATTTCACATCACCGGACGAATTGAGAGTCAGCCCGACACTGCAGAGTCGCTACGAGACATTTTTGTCGCGCTAGCGCGACCGCCCCGAGCATCGCCATCCAACTTTGTACAAATCTCTCACCATTTTGGGACCGGATGTCAATTCTATGCCTAATTCCTAAGTAGTGATTCTAGAATAGTAACGAGTCAATCTGGATTTTCACACGAGCAACATAACCCTCCCGGGGGGATTAGCTCATGGTCATAGAAGGAATAATAAAACTTGCTGTATACATTAAGTAAATAAATGCAGGACAGAAATTAAACTAGAAAAGAAATGATCTTATTAAGGGTAAAATAACTTACGATTTTAAGTTTCACCAAATAGAAATGGAAGAATGTAAGTATTGAAGAAGAAAATCTAACTAGGCGTAGCTAAAGCATTAATATGCTGAAGCCAGATATATGAAGACCCCCCTCACATATATATAGGCTGGGGACCCTTCACGTGAAATCTTAATATCGAATCAGGTTTGTTTTTTTAGCCCAATTCAATTTGTTAGGATCAAAATTTCCGTTTTTATAAAGTTTTGTTTTATTATCATTTGTTTTGTCCTTTTATGTTTTGGTTTTGTATTTTAGCCCAATTCAATTCAAACATTGAATTGGTTCGTGTCTTCCTCATTGCAAGGTGGCACTAAATTGAAACCATCCTTTGCCACCTGCCTATGCTGATTCGTCATGCCTTCTGGGCCCGCAGAGTGGGTCCACTTAGTGTGTCCAGTGGCTGCGCCGATTTTGGCGTTTTTACGACTTTTTGTCCTTGCGCCGAGTTCGTCGCCCGGGTCGCTATGGCATTTTCACTAGCCAACGTCGGCATCTAGATTTATCCGATTTGAGCTTCGGAAGTTTGCTACTTCTTTATATGTGGACCCGCTCTGCACTGGTTTTGTTCTTTTAGAAACTTCGGCTCTAGTCGCCTCATTTGGGCTTCACGGGGTTGAGTGGGAAACTTCAAATATTCCCAGTATTCCGCATTTGGCAGCTTCACTAGCCAACGCGTCGGCATCTAGATTTATCCGATTTGAGCTTCGGAAGTTTGCTGCTTCTTTATATGTGGACCCATTCTGCACTGGTTTTGTTCTTTTGGAAACTTCGGCTTTAGTCAGGCTTTGTTGGGCTTCACGGGGGTTGAGTGGGAAACTTCAAATATTCCAGTATTCCCGTACTAAACAACAGGAAAGAAGGTAAAATGATTGTGATGCATCAAATTGGGGATGGGCAAAACACTAGATTTTGGCTGGATCCTTGGCACCCACCGAATACTCAAGAAGTTCTTTCCACGCACAATTTCTATATAACTCGACAGTAACCTTAATGCAAAAGTATCGCAGGTTATAGAGAATGGAAACTGGGAGATACCACAAAATATTAAGACGCACTTGTCAGATATAGTGATGCAAATGGAGGAGGTCGTGGGAATAACAGGAGGGGAAGATAAACTCATTTGGTCGGTTTAAGCAGCAAAGGGAATTATAGTATGAAAGACACTTATCATCATGTTAGGAAATAGAAAACAAAAACTGAATGGAGTCAGTTGGTATGGTACTCTATTCGGATACCGAGACATTCTTTCATCAGCTGGATGGCTATACAAGGAGTGTTGAAGACACTCAAGAAGCTTAGAGAATGGGGATGGTATAAATCGGATGTTTGTATTCTTTCTTTGGCGAAAATTGAAGATGAAGAGCATCCGTTCTTCGACCGTTACTATGGACAATTTGTTTGGGCCGTTATTTCAAAGAATTGGGTACGAGGGCAGAGCAGCCACATGGCGGGAAGAACTGGAGTGGGTTATTCAAATAACAAAAGGAAAGGGAGTGAAACAAGATGCAATGAAATTAGTTTGGAATGGGATGATTTATTGGATTTGGAGGGAGCGAAACACTAGAATTATTAAGAAGAAGCAAAGCACAGCAGACCAAGTCGTGGAAATGATATTCAATGATGCAAGAACCAAATTGCAATCAATGAGAATCATGATGGAACCAGGGAATGAGGCGCAGTTCATTAGTAGCATCTGGAATGTGCAAATCAAAGAAAAGGTTGCCGCTCGTAAAAATGCAGATGGGAGCAAGGAGAAGATGACAAACATGTGTTGAATACAGATGGGACACTTCAAGGAGATATGGGAGGATGGGCTGCTTGGATCGAGATGCAAAGGGGAGGAGTGGTTCATGAAAGAAAAGGGAAAGTCGACTATGGGACAATTGCAATGATTGAACCGCAAGGAGTGGAGAAGGGACTGAACCGCAATGAGGTCGGGCATTAGAAGGTTAGAGGCAAGAACAGATTCCACAAATGTTGTCGATTCATGAGAGACACAGGGCAACAGCCATGGCAAGCGAGAAAAGATGCTCGTGAACATCGCGACCGTGTTGGTGGGACAGCCGAAAATTTCAAAATATATCATGTGTATAGAGAAGCAAATAAATTGGCTGATGCATTAGCCAATAATGTACCTAATGTGCGTAATATTGATATTATCGCTAGCTCTTTTTCAGAGGATATTAGGAAAATTGTATACGAAGATGCGATAGGCATGGAATATGTGAGATTGTAACAAGCTGAAATTTATTTTTTAATTTATGAAAAGGGACCTCTTTAAAAACCTCGCTTGCCTACAAAAAAAAAAAAAAAAAAGCAAAGAAGAGACATTAAAACGATAAGTGATCAAAAAATGTGTTGTCCTAAGCTAAATCTCATTTCGCAGAGTGCGGTTGCATTGACCGTATGCAACAAGGCCTTGAACCACTAGGAATTCCCTAGTGGACAAGTTATAGCCTCGTGAGAGTTTTCCAGAGAAGATACTCACAAACTTCATTTATACTACAACGACTCAGTAACAAAGGCTTGTTTCCTTAATTAATCTCAGGTATCTAGACATCTCACTAGCAGGGGCAACAAGGATTTTATTCTTTCGAAATTCAAGTTAATATACATACAATAATTGAAACATCTACGTATGAGCATGCATGCAGTAATCTAATAATGAAATGTACGAGCAGGGCCGTTTCTGGATCCTTTGGATAGCGTCCTTAATTAGGTTCTCACAGGTATGTGTCGAATCACAATTTCTCTCTTATTTTTCCACTCAAGCTTTGCTATCTCCAGTGTGCAGTGGGCACACGTTTCCTCACATACTCAATGACAGTTAGAGGAGCCGAGGTCGAGAAGTCACAACTACTACTTATTATCACACTATCCTATTCCTAATTGAGCTAGAGGTCTTTATTAGGTGTTATGGGGCTTAGGTGGTAGTGTAGAAGAAAATGGAATAGAAAATTCAAAAATGATAAGTATGAGAGAATAAGGTCTTCGAGATATTTATACTAGAGGATCCTTATTTTCTTTCCTGCTTCTAACATGGGTTTCCATACTTGGATTTTTCAAGCTTTTGTATTCCCTTTTGATTTGATTTTTTTTTGGGGAATTCTAACCTTGACATTTCTTTTGATTTTTGGAAACATATTTCTATTTCTTTTGATTTTGAAACAGGTAACTGATTTTGATTTGTGACAAGGTTTTTCTTTTCATTTTTCTGCACTTCATCCTATTTCTCATACTCATCATCTAGGTAGGCTTATTTATTTGTGGTTACTAGATGGGTAATGATTTTTTTTTTTTTTTTTTTTTGTGAAGTAGAAAGGATTAATGAAAGGTTCATTGGGGCGACTAGCGGTAAATTTTGTTTTACAGGTGCGAATTTTTGGCTATATCGATCCAAAGAAAGCCTAAATTCTCACATAGGATTTGGGTAGTGATCAAGTAAGTAGACGTGTGAACTTCTCTATTCGGAAGAACTACTCCTTTGTGTCATTACTCATATATCCTACATTTTGAGGCTTTTGGTTAGATTCTTACAGGATATGGAAATTAAGTTGTCTAACCGTGGGTCCTAGAAACTTACTGCTGTGATACATTTAATGATAGTCAGTGCATGAATGCTCATTAAAAAATGTAAAAACTATTGCATACGTATTAAATTAAGTTTCTCAGAACAAGTCCTAATTTTGATGCTAGGGTGAGATTTCTAAATATTTTTCATCATAGAAAGAGAAACGAGAATTTGTCACTAAATACGCTTATTTAGACATTAAGTAACTATATACAACTATGCATGCCTAATTTTTGCAAAAAGGTTCTCACCACCCCCAAACAAATCGGACACCGTGGTCTTCAAAGTGTTAAGAGGAAGAAGGAGTATACCCGAGGCGCTTGAGCAAAAATAAAGTCGACATCTTCCACATAAATTTATTGTAACACACTATATATTATACATCATAAAAGTAGAAGCACAATCGTTAGAGTAGCACACTCATTAGGTTATTTATTTATTTCACATCAAAACGTAAAACAAATATGTACATGCATCAACTCACATTGCCCCATCCTTGAACCGGGGATAGTCCCTCTTTGCCTCGCCCCCTCAGAGAAATGCCATTCCTTCGCATCCCGCCAATCTATCATAGCTTTCCGACTTCACTCCACTTCCTCTTTTTTGCATTGTCTAGATGAGCTATCATTTTATCATCATCGTGGAAAGAACGAACTTTCTTAAGATACCTTGCATGCGGTCCATGTCCGGAAATCGCAAAGAACGAATTATCTTGTTTGTTGGACACATAGAGTCCACCTTTACCCAAATTCCGAAAGGTGGTCGCAAACTTAGGGAAGTACGCCCTCACTATCTTACATCTTTGAATCGCGTGGTGATATAGTGTTGCCGAAAAGACCGAGCCTTCTTAAGATTCTCAATTACTAGTTCAGAATGTCGGAGGTGGTATGTTCTTTGGGCCAATGCATGGAATGTCTTACATGCCGACTTTGATGCAGCTGGAAAAATGTCAATCCCCCATGATGTTCAAAGAATAAATAACATGGCAGTTCCAACATTCATGGTCATAATCGGCTAGTGGAATAGTGAATTCGCCATCGCCGCCTTCGCACGCTTCTTTGACGTGGGCAAGGCCATCGCCATACCGGGCAACAAAATCTTCCCTAGAATAGTCATTAAGGTCATTCTCTATCATGTATTGAATGGGGAGATCCGGGTGAAGAGGAGGAAGATCTAGAGCCATAGCCACCGCTGGCTCATAAAAGTGTGTCGGTGTTACCAATACGTAGTGTAAAACCATTCAAAGGGAAACCCCCGACACCGGGTAGATCTTCCATGTTATCATAAAAATAAGTTGCCAAACCTGGGGAGTATGTCCGCTCGGTGTAGAAATGAGAGAGTTCCAACCAACTTGAGTTATGTACTCTCCGAAAAAGATGTCCATATGCCGGAGAATTCAAAGAATGAATGGAAAGATTGTTTTGAATCATCTTTGAGCTTCCATTGTGTGAAAAAAATGTGACCTGTTTAGACAAGGATAAACAAATATTAGAGTATGATGAGAATAATTAAGTAAAAACAATTTACCATACCTAAAATTAAAAACTAAAAGGAAAATGATAAATAATATAGAATTGCAAAATTTAAATGGTTTCATTGGCCCAAGTAACGGCGAGGATCCTTTTGTGGGAGGAATCCGCTTATAAGATTCTCTATGCCGTCAATCCGCGGCAAATGCCTTGCTGCAACATTTTGTTTTCTCATCCGTAAATCTCGCGGGTTCTCCATTATGAGAGTGTGATTTGCCAAGAATTGGTTGTGGGTGTGCAAGAATTGTGATTGTTCCTCTTCGCTTATTGTCCGCAGTCCCGAAATTCAAGAAGGCCGGTGATAATAATGTTCGACGCTTGAATAATGTCATAAGTCCTTGTTGAATTAAGCCGGCCCTTCCATGGGATTAAATACGCTGCATAATGCATTTTCAAGAAAGATGTTGTCGGTGGAACAATCTTCGCTTTGGTCCCGTGCATCGACATAGTTCTTTGCAACGCCGGGTTCCGTAATCCGCTCCTACATACTTGAGTGAATGGTAAGAATGTTGGCTGCTCAAGAGGTGTATGAGGAGAAATGCTAGAAAAACCCAAATGTATCATGATAAGTGTCACAATGGTTGGTAAAGGAGCCGTCTTTTTCCGCACGCGCGATCTCATTCCAGAAATTTAATAATGCAAAATCATTGCAATTACTCTGCAAGACCCGTGAGTAAATGGTGGAGGGTTTGGTTATTTCGAAGTCTTAGACGTGCCTAGGACATTATGAGCTACCCATTGGATCACGATAAATTGGTCTTTTGTAAAGATCTCTGATAAACAATACAGTTTTTCCGGTTGTATTCGCCGTGAAGGATACTTGCAAACATCAGATGCCGGATATTATCGAAAGGTGAATCCTGAAGGTGTACTCCTTGGTTTGTAATAGGAATTTGAAGTACCTCAGAGATGATTTCCATAGTCAATTCATTTTTGCATCCGTTAGCACGGACAAAGAATTGTCCGTTTTGGAAATAACCGCTTTTATAAAATAACAAGACCAATTCTTTGGAAGAAAATGCTTGCTTATGGTGTAAGAGAGGGTACCATCCTCGCCGTAATATTTCAGTGTCAAAAAAGGGATGAAAAAGACCATTTTGAAAATTTTCCATAAAATTTTGCTCGGGCACGAAACTTCGAGTGAGGGCCATTAAAGATGGAGTGGTGGAAAATTATTTTTGAAAAAGGGAAGTTAAATTTTTTGAGGTGCCTATCCTTGTTATAAATAGGCACCCATCCGAAATGTAAAAGATACGTTTCGAGGTGTCACCGGGTAGTTAGACCACGTGTATCTTCTAAGATATGCGCAAAAGTGGATGGTGTGTGGATGAGAAGAATGGGGCATGTGACAAGGAGTGCCCCCTTTGTTTGTTTGTTTGTTGTTGTTGTTGTTGTTTTTTTTTTTTTTTTTTTTTTTTTTTTTTTTTAGAGGAGAGTGTTTTATTTATAAACAAAGGAGATATATGTGAAAAACATTGGATGTCCAGGGGAGTCACCATCTTAAATCATAGACAACTGTCATGTCGGCTCTGGAGCGAACCCAATCCAGCCAGACTGTGGCTTCACCTCTATGTATTATGGGGTTAGGGGCAGGACGGTACCATCCCGACCGTCGGCGCTTACGGTCTAATAAAATTGCCCTTATTACATACAACTATCCTCAAACCGCCCCAAAGGGAACTCAAAGTAACCAATTCTAGGGTTGGTCTGGTGGAATCCATTGCCCGTTTGTGTTCCAAGTGTGCAACATCTGAGGTTGGACACGAATCTCATGTGCAAAACTTAATGCAAAGGGAAAAGGCAACAATATAAACATATCTACAAGGTGAGTCTTTTAACGTCATATCCTCAAGACGAGTCCCAACCTGTGGGAGAAACGGCGCGGCGACAAAGATTATCTTGTGCAGCTGGTGTTAGGCAAAAGTATACCATAAACTGGCTAGTATCGGATAGGAAGTCGGGCCTAGATGTAAGGGTGTTTGGCAATGCATACACCAGCCCCATTCTTCTTCGCGCACGCCGCTTACGAAAGCAAAAGAACTATGACCATTCCCTATTCGTGGATGAGTGAGACTTACACCAAATGATTAGCGGAAGTTCGCGAGGTAGAGAGTAGAAAAGGGAAGAGAAGGAAGGAGGTGAAATTTTAGGTACCCATCGCTTATCGAAAAGCACGCTTTGCTCGTGTTCGCGTAAGACATTTATACTCAGCCTGAAAATGAAGTTTTCGTGGACTAAGGTTCCGGGCGCTTGCAACCACACACTTCAAAGAACTTTGGAGATCATAAGATAGAAGATGGCCCGGCTACCAAAATGGCGCACTCTATAGAAACAAGATCGAAAGTATGCCAAACGAAAACATCTAGTCGGTGTATAATCGGATTCTCAAGAAGAGTCCGCTCAACATCCGGTGAGCGTAATTCGTGGTAATGTTTTAGGCGTTGTCCATTGACTTGAAATTCACCGTTATCTTTTGGATTAAGCAAAGAGATTGCCCCATAATGTTTCACAATGTACGACACAATGAAAGGACCGCACCATCGTGTTTTTTTAATTTACTAGGAAAGATGTGTAACTGGAGTTGTACAAGAAAACTTTTTGGCCAATTTTGAAATCCTTACGCGAAAATGTGCTTGTCGTGGCACTCTTTTCATATTAGTTTTGTAGGATTTCGAGAGATCATAAGCATCACTCCGAATCTCCTCCAGCTCATTTAATTGCAGTTTTCACTTCTCGCTTGCCTCGATGATATTGTAATTGAGGCTTTTGATGGCCCAAAAGGCACGATGCTCAAGTTCAACTGGCAGATGACAAGGTTTTCCAAAAACAATGCGGTAAGGAGACATCCCTATAGGTGTCTTAAATGCTGTTCGGTATGCCCACAGGGCATCCGATAAGCAGAGAGACCAGTCATTTCTTGAGGGGTTGACAGTTTTCTCCGGAATAGACTTATCTCTCTGTTGGAGACTTCCACTTGGCCACTTGTTTGTGGGCGGTATGGAGTAGCAACCTTGTGAGTAACTCCATATTTCTTCATTAAAAACCCAAAAATTTTGTTACAAAAATGTGTACCCCCATCACTGATGATAGCTTTGGGAACACCAAAATGAGAGAAAATGTTTTCTTTTACAAATCTCACGATGCATCCTTATGGTCATTTGAGCGACATCGCGAAAGTGCCTCAATCCATTTGGACACATAGTCTACAACAACTAAAATGTATAGAAAACCTTGAGAAATAGGGAAAGGTCCCATAAAATCAATGCCCCAAACATCAAAACTTTCCACAATCAAGATAGGATTTAGGGGCATCATATTTCGCTTTGGTAATTCGACCTAGGTGTCGATTAATGAATGCAAGCTATGCAATGTTCGTGATGCATCGCGAAAAAGGGTGGGCCAAGAAAACCATATTGTAACACCTTGGCCGCAGTTTTTTCCCATCGAAATGACCTCTCGTAAGATTGTTCATGGCAAGGATAATACGCCGGTGTGTTCCCGGTCGGAATGCAACGATTTAATGAGTTGGTCGGAACAATACTTAAAGAGGTAGGGTTCATCCTAGAAATAATATTTTACATGGATAAGAACTTTTATGATCGGGCGTGACCAAAAGGAGGGACTTCCTCAAGAATCCAGGTAGTTAACGATATCCGCGCACCATAGAGATGAGAAAATAGAGTACAAGTATTCGCCTGGGAAGGAATCACCGATGGCTTCGTAATCACTATCGATGTCACCAACCAGCCTTGATAAATGGTCGGCTTACGACATTTTCGGTTCCTTTCTTGTCTTTGATTTCCGGGGTGAATTCTTGTAAGAGAAGGATCCAAATGAACAATCGTGTTTTAAGTCCCTTTTTCACGAGTAAGTACCGAATTGCTGCATGGTCAAGATATACGATGGTTGATGTTCCAACTAGGTAGGGGCTTAAACTTATCCAAAGCATAGACAACAGCTAGGAACTCTTTCTCAGTTGTGGTATAATTACGCTGAGCCGTTAAAGAGTTTTACTAGCGTAGTAAATGACAATGGGTTTGTCGTCCACGCCGCTGGCCTAGCACGGCACCAATAGCAAAGTCGCTAGCGTCACACATCGTTTCTAAATGGTTGAGACCAATTAGGGGTTGAATGATAGGAGCGTAGTCGAGCGGTTTTAGAGTATCAAAAGCTTGTTTGCAATTGAAATTGAAGTCGAATACGCATCCTTAAGTAGGAGATTGGTTAAGGGTCGAAAGCAACTTTAGAAAAATCCTGAATGAATCTCCCCAAAAAACCCAGCCGCGGCCTAAAAAGGCACGGATATCACTTAACCGCATGCGGGAAAGGTAGCGAAGAAATTTTACAATTTTAGCTTTATCGACCTCTATCCCGCCTTTTGAAACAATATGACCTAGAACAAGTCCTTTGGTAACCATGAAATGACACTTCTCCCAATTGAGTACCAGATTTTTCTCTCGCAACGCTGCTAATACTTTAGAAAGGTTGGATAAACAAATCGTTAAAGGAATTTCCATAAATGGAAAAGTCGTCCATGAAGACTTCCATATAACGCTCCACCATATCACTAAAATGTGAAGCATGCAAATAAATATGGAAAGTGCACGGGGCATTACAAAGACCAAAAGGCATTTGTCCGTATGCAAAGGTTCCAAAGGGACATGTGAAAGTTGTCTTTTCTTGATCGGGGGATCAATGACAATTTGGAAGTATCCGAATAGCCATCAAGAAAACAAGAGTAAGCATGACCGCTAAACGCTCTAGCATCCGGGTCAATGAATGGGAGAGGGAAGTGATCTTTACGGTTCCCGCATTAAGTTTGCGATAGTCAATGCAAATTCTCCATTTCAAAGGAATGCGAGTGGAGATGCACTCACCATTTTCATTTTGCACAACTTGAATGCCGGACTTTTTGGGAACAACGTGGACAGGACTAACCCAGTCACTATCTAAGATAGGGTATATGATACCCGCATCAAGTAAACATAAAACTTCCTCTCTCACTACTTCCTTCATGGCGGGATTAAGGCGGCGTTGTGGTTCTCACGATGTCTTTGTGCCGTCATCAAGATGTATACGATGCGTGCATATGCTAGGGTCTATCCCCTTAATATCATCTAAGGACCATATGATAGCATAGCGGTGTTCACGAATGACGTGAATCAAATGTGCCTTTTCGTCTGTAGTTAAGTGAGCAGAAATTATTATAGGGTGACTGCCATCGAGATCGAGATGCACGTACTTCAAATAAGAGAGTAGAGGTTTTAAATCCGGAGTTGGAGGATTGGGGATCAAGGATTCGTGAGGGATCATCTCTTCAATGGAAAAGAGCAAATCCGGTTTTCCGGGCAGGTTTGCACGAAGCATTAGGGTCAAATAGTGGTAATCGACTCTAATAATGCATGGACATCCCTTTATGTAATGAAGTCATCGTCAAACTCAATTATCAAAAGAGAGGAATTGGTGTATCTCGTCTGGGGAAAAGAGTTTGTGAAATAATCATGACCCGCACTATCAACCAAGCTAATCTCGCCTCCATTATAGGATCGAAACTGTTTCATTAATTTGAACACGCTGAGTTTGACAGAAAGGTTCCCGAAAAGACAATGTCATTAAACCGTCCGACAATTTATGAAAGCGCTAGCGCTTGCAAGAAAAGGACGCCCCAAGATGATAGGGATGGAGTCACGTGCTACTTCAAGATCTAGAATGACAAAATCCACCGGTAGTAAAAATCTTGGACCTTTACTATAACGTTCTCTACTATGCCTTTTGGGTATTTGATGGAGCGATCCGCGAAGTCGCAGAGTCATATTGGTAGGTTTTAATTCATGAAGACCTAACTGCTTAAATAAGTAGTAGGGAAGTAGGTTAACACCGCACCTAGGTCTAAAAGTGCGATGGCGGTATACTTGTCGTCAACGCGTGCATGGTATACGGTCGAATTCGGTCCTTGTAATTTTACCACACCATTGGTAGTGGTAATCGAGGGGAAACCGCTCAGTGAGGAATGCTTGTTGAGGTACATTAAGACGTCGTTTGGTGGTGCACATGTCCTTCAAAACTTGGCATGCTTGGGCAAATGCTTTAAGCGATCTAGGAAAGATAAGTTTATGGTCAAATTTTTTTGAGGTTTCACGGATCTCATCAAAATGTTCATCATGTTTGTTCTTTACCAAATGGGCAGGAACGGAGCTTTTGGACGGAATCGCGATATAAGGATCAGTGGCGTCTTTCCCTAGGGGCGTAGGTGTAGATTTTGAAGGTACAAACGTCCGCTATAGGTTGCGAGGTAGGAGTTGGAAGGACGTCGGTCGTGACTTCGCCGATTCCTCGTCCGCATAATGATATTATTGTTGATGGTTCGCCGAAACGAAGAGTGGTAATGGCATTTACCTCACCTTGGCTTGAATTACTAGGTCCCGTGCATTGTTGAGTTCAAAGGCGGTGTTTGTAGGCTTAGGGTTTGGAACCGCTTGCCCGGGAACACGCCTTTGACTTTTTATCCCCGAAAACAAAAAGAAGAGACCGCTTGGATAGAAGCTAGGATTTGATTCTCCTTGATTCATGTATGTCGGAAAGTTTCAGCCGCTTTATCGGGCCGTGGATTGACTAAAGGGGCAAAGGAGCTAGTTCACGATTATTACGCCAAGCTGCTCGATTCGGGGTTTCCGCTATAGCCAAACACGAGGAAAGATCGTTTATACCGATCTTACGACAAGATCATGTTATCGGGTAATAGGGACACTCTAAGCATCCCATTAGTTATATACCAACGTTCCAACAAAAATACTTGTATGCATCAAAACCCCCCGGTTACGCAGGTAAATGTATTAAAAGGGACAAGTTTTAGCGGACGGTCTTTGCAGCTCACAGTTGGTGGCGAGCTCGCTTTGGGAAAAAACGTATTAGTAGCTTATATGCCATGGGAGGGATACAATTTTGAAGATGCGGTACTTATTAGTGAACGTTTGGTATATGGAGATATTTATACTTCTTTTCACATACGGAAATATGAAATTCAGACTCATGCGACAAGTCAAGGTCCCGAAAGGATCACTAATGAAATACCGCGATTTAGAAGCCTATTTACTCCGCAATTTAGAGGACAGAAATGGATTGTGATGCTTGGATCTTGGGTAGAAATGGGTGATATTTTAGTAGGTAAATTAACGCCACGATGACGAAAAGAATCATCATATGCCCCGAAGATAGATTATTACGAGCCATACTTGGCATTCGTGTATCCAATCGCAAAGGAAACTTGTCTAAAACTACCTATAGGTGGCATAGGCCGAAGTTATTGATGTGAGATGGATCCGAAAAGGGGGTTCCAATTATAATCCGTAAACAATTAGGGTATATATTTCACGTAAAACGTGAAATAAAAAGTAGGTGATAAGGTAGCCGGAAGACACGAGAATAAAGGTATCATTTCAAAAATTTTGCCTAGACAAGACATGCCCTATTTGCAAGATGGAACACCCGTTGATATGGTCTTCAACCCACTAGGAGTACCTTCACGAATGAATGTAGGACAGATATTTGAATGCTCGCCGGGTTAGCGGGGATCCGTTAGACAGGCATTATCGAATATCACCCTTTGATGAGAGATATGAGCAAGAGGCTTCGAGAAAACTAGTGTTTTCTGAATTATATGAAGCCAAGAAGCAAACAAATAATCCATGGGTATTTGAACCCGAGTATCCGGAAAAGCGTAATCTTTGATGGAAGAACGGAGATCCTTTCAACAACCTGTTATAATAGGAAAGTCCTATATCCTGAAATTAATTCATCAAGTTGATGATAAAATCCATGGACGTTCCAAAGGGACATTACACACTTGTTACACAACAACCCCTTAGAGGAAGGGCCAAGCAAGGGGGACAACGGGTAGGAGAAATGGAAGTTTGGGCTCTAGAGGGATTTGGTGTTGCTCATATTTTACAAGAGATGCTTACTTATAAATCTGATCATATTAGAGCTCGCGTCAGGAAGTACTTGGTACTACAATCATTGGAGGAACAATATCTAACCCCGAGGATGCTCCCAATCTTTTCGATTGCTTGTTCGAGAACTACGATCTTTGGCTCGAACTCAACCATTTCCTTGTGTCCGAGAAGAACTTCCATTAATAGGAAGGAAGCTTGATCGAATGAATCAGAATTTTTCTTCTATGATCGACCGATATAAACATCAACAACTTCAATTGGATTAGTTTCTCCTCAACAAATAAGTGCCTGGCCAAGAAAATTTTACCTAATGGAGAGATGGTTGGAGAGGTGACAAAACCCTATACTTTTCATTACAAAACTAATAAACCGAAAAAAGATGGGTTGTTTTGTGAAAGAATTTTTTGGGCCTATAAAAAGTGGAATTTGTGCTTGTGGAAATTATCGAAAGTAATTGGAGATGAAAAAGAAGACCTAAATTTTGTGAACAATGCGGAGTCGAATTTGTTGATTCTCGGGTACGAAGATATCAAATGGGATGCATCAAACTCACGTCCAGAACTCATGTGTGGTATTTGAAGCGCCTTCCTAGTTATATCGCTTGAATCTTTTAGATAAACCTCTTAAAGAATTAGAAGGCCTTGTATATTGCGATGTGTGATTTGATCTAAATTCTGATTTTACAGTTTCGAATGAGAAACCGTCATCCCGCTCAATCGATTGGGATGCCCCGGCTCGACATGCCTCTTAGTAGGAGTAACATGAAGCTCAGAATTATGGGTGTATTCAATACTCCAAATATAAGGGGATTTATCTATGGTCGATTCCGTAATGATAAATAGGAATTGCTAGTTGTACCTCGTTAAAAAGACTTCCGTGGAATTAACCATTCATTCCGTTTATTTTAGAAAAAAAAATTTTTCTGTTCAAGTAAACGTAAATATATATGGCATGGTTACAGGAGTCTATCCATCGTATATAGGCTTTAACAGGACATAACCGCCGAGGTGAAGTAGGGACCTGAAAGATCAGATGGAACGATATATGGACAAGTAAATCCCTTGTGGGTTCTAAGGTATTCTTTTAAGAAGGGGATTCCTCATTCAAGGGAAGTAGACTACTCAAGAATTTAATATTTAATTTATGTTATGTCGAATTGATTAATTTGAATTTTGAATAAGGAATTCAGAAAATCTAAATCAAAGATCTAACTAAAAGGAAGAATGAATCAATGAAATGTTGGTTGGTCCTCACTGGGAACTTGAGTAAGGAGTAGATCTTTGGGGTCTTTTATATAAAAAAATGTAAAGCGAGAACCCCTCTGTTTATCTTTTTTTGGTGTAACTACTTGAGCCGGATGAGAGGAAACCTTCACGTCCGGTTTTGAAGGGGGAATCCTATAGGAACCTATCCCAATTTTTTCTTTTGCTAGGCCCAGAATTAAAAACCCACTTTCTTTACGATTCTGAGGGTTCATTCAATATGAAATCCAATCATGGAAATACAAGATCCCACTTTTTTTACTACCCAAGGCTTCGATACATTTCAAATCGAGAAATATCTACCGAGCAGGTGCTATCAGAGAACAATTAGCCGATCCGGATTTGCGACTTATTACAGATTCTTCATTGTTAGAATGGAAAGAATTAGGTGAAGAAGGGCCCACCGGTAATGAATGGGAAGATAGAAAAATTGGAAGAAGAAAAGATTTTTTGGTTAGACGTATGGAATTAGTTAAGCATTTTATTCGAACAAACGTAGAACCAGAACGGATGGTTTTGTGCCTATTGCCGGTTCTTCCTCCCGAATTGAGACCAATCATTCAGATAGATGGGGGCAAAACTAATGAGTTCGATATTAATGAACTCTATCGATGAGTTATCTATCTGAACAATACTCTTACCGATCTATTAACAACAAGTAGATCTACGCCAGGGGAATTAGTAATGTGTCAGGAGAAATTAGTACAAGAAGCCGTGGACACACTTCTTGATAATGGGATCCGCGGACAGCCAATGAGGGACGGTCATAATAAAGTTTACAAATCGTTTTGATGTAATTGAAGGAAAAGAGGGAAGATTTCACAGACTCTACTTGGTAAACGGGTCGACTATTCTTTAAAGCCCGGTCATTGTCGTGGCCCTTTCATTACATCGATGTGGATTGCCTCATGAAATAGCAATAGAGCTTTTCCACACATTTGTAATTAGGTGGTCTAATCGGACAACACGTTGCTTCCAACATAGTAGTTGCTAAAAGTAAAAATTGGGAAAAAGCACCAATTGTGTGGGAAATACTTCAAGAATCTATGCAGGACATCCTCATCTGTTGCTGAATAAAGCCACTTTGCATAGATTAGGCATACAGGCATTCCAATCCATTTTAGTCGAAAGCCGTGCTATTTGTTTACATCCATTAGTTTGTAAGGGATTCAATGCGGATTTTGATGGGGATCAAATGGTCGCTCATATACCCTTATCTTTGGAGGCTCGGCGCGAGGCTCGCTTACTTATGTTTTCTCATATGAATCTCTTTGTCTCCAGCTATTGGAGATCCCATTTCCCAACTCAAGATATGCTTATGGGACTCTATGTATTAACGGGTCGGTAATCGCCGAGGTATTTGTGCAAATAGGTATAATCCATGGAATCACGAAACTATCAAAATAAAAAAATTGACGATAATAAACATAAGTATACAAAAGAACCCTATTTTTGTAGTTCCTATGATGCGCTTGGGGCTTATCGGCAGAAACGAATTCATTTAGATAGTCCTTTGTGGCTTCGGTGGCGACTAGATCAACGCGTCATTGCACCAAGAGAAGTTCCTATCGGGTTCAGGTGTGAATCTTTTGGTACCTATAATGAAATTTATGGTCACTATCTAATAGTAAGAAATGTCAAAAAGAAATCCTTTGTATAGACATTGAACCACCATTGGTCATATTTCTTTTATCACCGCGCAAATCGTTCAGGGTTCCAAACTCAACGGTGGCAACTAAACACCGAGGTTGGCGCGTTCGGGGACTAACCCAACACCTTAAGGCACGAAATGACCATGCAGCCATGCACCACCAGATCCGCGCCTCGAGGCACCCTCTCTTTCAAGAGGATTCGCGACATGTCAAGCCCCTCGGTAAGGTTCTTCGCTTTGCATCGAATTAAACCACATGCTCCACCGGGCTTTGCGGGCCCCCGCCAATTCCTTTGAGTTTCATTCTTGCGAATTACTCCCAGCGGGATACTTAACGCCGTTAGCTACAAAGATCGCATCGGTCGATACGCGACAGCCTAGTATCCATCGCTTACGGCTAGGACTCTTTCGGGTATCTAATCCCATTCGCTCCCCTAGCTTTAGCCTCGTTGTCGGTGTCGGCCCAAAGAGTGCTTTCGCCGTTGGTGTTCTTTTTCGATCTCTGCGATTTCACCGCTCCACCGAAATTCCTCCTCCTCTACCGTGCTCGGCTTGGCGGTTTCCATCACCGCTGTCCGTGGTTGAGCCACGGGATTTGACGGCGGACTTGAAAAGCCACCCTGGGGCGCTTTACGCCCAATCATTCCGGATAACGCTTTGCATCCTCTGTCTTACCGCTGTACGGCAGTTAGCCGATGCTTATTCCCCGATACCGCCATTGCTTCTTCTCCGAAAAGAAGTTCACGACCGTGCCTTCTACCTCCACGCGGCATTGTTCCGTCGGGCTTTAAGCCCCATTGCGGAAAATTCCCCCGCTGCCTCCCCGTAGAGTCCGGGCCGTGTCTCGATCCCCCAAGTGGCTGATCATCCTCTCGGACTAGCTCTCGATCATCGCCTTGGTAAGCTATTGCCTCACCAACTAGCTAATCGACGCGAGCCCCTCCCTCGGCGGATTCCTCCTTTTGCTCCTCACCTCACACGGGTATTAGCAGCCGTTTCCAGTTGTTGTTCCCCTCCCAAGGTTTCTTACGCGCTTACTCACCCGTCCGCCACTGGAAACACCACTTCCGTCCGACTTGCATGTGTTAAGCATGCCGCCAGCTTCATCCCGAGCGGATCGAACTCTCCATGAGATTCATAGTTGCATTACTTATAGCTTCCTTGTTCGTAGACAAAGCGGATTCGAATTGTCTTTCATTCCAAGGCATAACTTGTATCCATGCGCTTCATATTCGCCTCGAGGTTGCTTCCAGAAATATAGCCATTTCTACCCCTCACGTCAATCCCACGAGCCTCTTATCCATTTTCATTCGATCACGGCGGGGAACAAGTCAAAATAGAAAAACTCACATTGGATTTAGGGATAATCGGGCTCGAACTGATGACTTCCACCACGCAAGGTGACACTCTACCGCTGAGTTATATCCCTTCCCCGCCTCCATCGAAAATAGAACCGACTAATCCTAAGGCAAAGGGTCGAGAAACTCAACGCCACTATTCCCCGAACAACTTGAGTCGGGCCTTCTTTTCGCACTATTACGGATACGAAAATAATGGCAAAATTTGGATTCAATTGTCAACCGCTTCCTATCGGAAATAGGATTGACTACGGATTCGAGCCATAGCACACGGTTTCATAAAATCCGTGCGATTTTCCCGATCTAAATCGAAAGCAGGTTTTACATGAAGAAGATTTTGCTCAAGATGTTCTATTCGATACGGGTAGGAGAAGAACCCGACTCGGTATTGTTGTATTGTTAAAAAGAAAGGAAGCAGAACCAAGTCAAGATGATACTGATCAACCCCTTCTTCTTGCGCCAAAGATCTTACCCTTTCCGGCAACCGGAGCTACACCTCTTTTCAATTTCCACTCAAGAGTTCTTATGTGTTTCCACCCTTTGAGACCTCCAAAATGGACAAATTCCTTTTCTTAGGAACACATACAAGATTCGTCACTACAAAAAGAGAATGGTAACCCCCGCCATTAACTACTTCATTTATTAATTTCATAGTAATCAAAATACATGTCATGTCCTACCCGAGACAGAATTTGTAACTTGCTATCCTCTTGCATAGCGGGCAAAGATTTACCTCGTGGAAAGGCTGATTCATTCGATCGACATGAGGGTCCAACTACATTGCATTGCCAGAATCCAATCCATGTTGTATATTTGAAACAGGTTGACCTCCTTGCTTCTCTCATGGTACAATCTTCTTCCCGCGGAGCCCCCTTTCCCTCGGTCCCACGAGAAAAAATATAGGACTGGTGCCAACAGTTCATCACGGAAGAAAGGACTCACCGAGCGATCACTAACTAATATAATAGAAAATAACGCGTTTTCTCAGATACTTTCCCGGTTCTGTTGCTACCGCGGGCCTTTACGCATCGATCGGATCATATAGATATCCCTTCAACACAACATAGGTCATCGAAAGGATCTCGGACGACCCACCAAAAAGCACGAAAGCCGGATCTTTCGGAAAACGGATTCCTATTCAAGAGTGCATAACCGCGCATGGATAAGCTCACGCTTAGCCCGGTCAATTTGGGATCCAATTCGATTTTCCTTGGGAGGTATCGGAAGGAATTGGAATGTAATAATATCGATTCATACAGAAGAAAAGGTTCTCTATTGATTCAAACGCTTTACCTATGGATAGGGATAGAGGAAGAGAAAAAACCGAAGATTTCACATAGTACTTTTGATCGACAAATAAATCTGATTTATTTCAGTACCCTCGCCGATGAGAAAATGGGTCGATTCTACAGATCAAACCTATGGGACTTAAGTAATGATGGAAGGGAGTAAAAAGAAAAGAGAGGGAAATATAGAAATGAAATAAAGAATAAAAATAAATAAATAACAATAAGTAGAAGAAAAGAACCCGATTCAAAATGAACAAATTCAAACTTGAAAAGATTTTTCTCGATTCTCAAGAATGAAGGGCAAAGGGATTGATTGAGGAAGATCTCTTGTTCTTATTAGAAGATTATAAGATTAAGATCGTGATTGATCCGCATATGTTTGGTAAAAGAAGAATCTTCTCCTTTGAGAATAATCAAAAATGGAGAGTGTTCCATTGGAACATGAAAACGTGGATGAATGAATTGGTCCTAGTTGCTCTTCGGGACGGAGTGGAAGAAGGGAGGAGATTCTCGAACGAGGAAAGGGATCCAATGACTTCGAAAAGAGTTGAACGAGGAGCCGATGAGGTGAAAATCTCATGTACGGTTCTGTAGAGTGACAATAAGGGTGACTTATCCATCAACTTTTCCACTATCACCCCCAAAAACCAAACTTCGCCTTATGTAAAGTTGCCGAGTAACGATTAACCTCTGGATTTGAAATCACTGCTTATATACCTGGTATTGGCCATAATTTACAAGAACATTCTGTAGTCTTAGTAAGAGGAGGAAGGGTTAAGGATTTACCCGGTGTGAGATATCACATTGTTCGAGGAACCCTAGATGCCGCCGGAGTAAAAGATCGTCCAACAAGGGCGTTCTAGTGCGTTGTAGATTCTTATCCAAGACTTGTATCATTTGATGATGCCATGTGAATCGCTAGAAACATGTGAAGTGTAATGGCTAACCCAATAACGAAAGTTTAGAAGGGGACTGGAGCAGGCTACCATGAGACAAAAGATCTTCTTTCTAAAGAGATTCGATTCGAACTATTATGTGTCCAAGGTCCAATATTGAAATCATTTCGAGAGGTTTTCCCCGACTTTGTCCGTGTCAACAAACAATTGAAAATACCTCGACTTTTTTTAGAACAGTCCGAGTCAAATAGCAATGATTCAAGCACTTCTTTTTACACTATTTCGAAACCCAAGGACTCAATCGTATGGATATGTAAAATACAGGATTTCCAATCCTAGCAGGAAAAGGAGGGAAACGGATACCAATTTAAAGTGAGTAAACAGAATTCCATACTCGATCTCATAGATACATATTTTTTTTTTAGAGGAGAGTGTTTTATTTATAAACAAAGGAGATATAATGAAAAACACCGGATGTCCGGGAGTCACCATCTTAAATCATAGACAACCGTCATGTCGGCTCTGGGAGCTTAACCCAATCCAAATGCATCGCGGCTTCACCTCTATGTATTATGGGGTTAGGGGCGATCTGCAGTATCATCCCTCGACCGCGGCGCTTCACGGTCTAATAAAATTGCCCTTATTACATACGACTATCCTCAAACTGCCCCAAAGGGAACTCAAAAGTAACCAATTCTAGGGTTGGTCTGGTGGAATCCATTGCCCGTTTGTGTTCCAAGTGTGCAACATCTGAGGTTGGACACCTAATCTCATGTGCAAAACTTAATGCAAAGGGAAAAGGCAACAATATAAACATATCTACAAGGTGAGTCTTTTAACGCCGATCCTCAAGACGAAGTCCCAACCTGGGAGAAACGGCGCTGGGCGACAAAGATTAACTTGGCGGCGAAGACTGGTGTTAGGAAAAGTATACCATAAACCGGCTAGTATCGGATAGGAAGTCGTGGCCTAGACGTAGGGTGTTTGGCAATGCATACACCAGCCCATTCTTCACAAGACGCCGCCAAGCGAAAGCAAAAGAACTATGACCATTCCCTATTCGTGATGAGTGAGACTTACACCAAATGATTAGCTGAAGTTCGCGAGGTAGAGAGTAGAAAAGGGAAGAGAAGGAAGGAGGTGAAATTTTAGGTACCCATCGTTTACCGAAAAGCACGCTTTGCTCGTGGTTGCGGAAAGACATTTATACTTTCGCCTTAAAACGAAGTTTTCGTGGACTAAGGTTCCGCGCTTGCAACCATACACTTCAAAGAACTTTGGAGATCATAAGATAGAAGATGGCCCGGCTACCAAAATGGCGCACCCTCTATAGAAACAAGATCGAAAAGTATGCCAAACGAAAACATCTAGTCGGGCATAATCGGATTCTCAAGAAGAGTCCTTCAACATCCGGTGGCGTAATTAAATGGTAATGTTTTTAGGCGTTGTCCATCGACTTAAAATTCATCGCTATCTTTTGGATTAAGCAAAGAGATTGCCCCATAATGTTTCACACCACCTGAATGAAAGGACCGGACCATCATGTTTTCAATTTACTAGGAAAGATGTGTAACTGGAGTTGTATAGTAAAACTTTTTGGCCAATTTTGAAATCCTTACGCAAAATGCTTATGTCGTGCACTCTTTTCATATTAGTTTTGTAGGATTTCGAGATCATAAGCATCAATCCAATCTCCTCCACTCATTTAATTGCAGTTTTCACTTCTCGCTTTGCCTCGATGATATTGTAATTGAGGCTTTTGATGGCCCAAAAGGCAACGATGCTCAAGTTCAACTGGCGATGACAAGGTTTTCCAAAACAATGCGGTAAGGAGACATCCCTATAGGTGTCTTAAATGTCGTTTCTATGCCCACAGGGCATCCGATAAGCCGGAGAGACCATCCTTTCTTGAGGGGTTGGCCAGTTTTCTCCCTAATAGACTTTATCTCTTTGTTGGAGACTTCCACTTGGCCACTTGTTTGTGGGCTGTATGGAGTAGCAACCTTGTGAGTAACTCCATATTTCTTCATTAAAACCCAAAAATTTTGTTACAAAATGTGTACCCCCATCATCGATGATAGCTTTGGGAACACCAAAATGAGAGAAATGTTTTCTTTTACAAATCTCATGACAGCCTTATGGTCATTTGAGAACGCGACGCGAAAGTGCCCTCAATCCATTTGGACACATAGTCTACAACCCATTAAAATGTATAGAAAACCTTGAGAAATAGGGAAAGGTCCCATAAAATCAATGCCCCAAACATCAAAACTTTCCACAATCAAGATAGGATTTAGGGGCATCATATTTCGCTTGGTAATTAGACCTAGGTGCTTTGACAATGAATGCAAGCTATGCAATGTTCGCGGTGCATCGTGAAAAAGGGTGGGCCAGTAAAAACCACATTGTAACACCTTGGCAGCTTTCTTCCATCGAAATGACCTCTCAAAAGATTGTTCATGGCAAAGGATAATACGTCCGGTGTGTTCCCGGGAATGCAACGGCACGAATGAAGTTGGTCGGAACAATACTTAAAGAGGTAGGGTTCATCCCGTAAATAATATTTTACAAAGGATAAGAACTTTTTATGATCGGGACGCGACCAAAAGGAGGGGACTTCCCTCAAGAACTAGGGTAGTTAACGATATCCGCATTCCATGGAGATGAGAAAATAGAGTACAAGTATTCGCCCCGGGAAGGAATCACCGATGGCTTCGTAATCACTATCGATGTCACCAACCAGCCTTGATAAATGGTCGGCTACTTACATTTTCGGTTCCTTTCTTGTCTTTGATTTCCGTGGTGAATTCTTGTAAGAGAAGGATCCAGCGGAACAATCGTTGTTTTCGTCCTTTTTCGGTAAGTACCGAATTGCTGCATGGTCGATATACGATGGTTGATGTTCCAACTAGGTAGGGCTAAACTTATCCAAAGCATAGATAACAGCTAGAAACTCTTTCTCAGTTGTGGTATAATTACGTTGAGCGTCGTTAAGAGTTTTACTACGTAGTAAATGACAATGGCTTTGTCGCCACGCCGTTGGCCTAGCACGGCACCAATAGCAAAGTCGCTAGCGCCACACATCGATTCGAATGGTTGAGACCAATCGTGGGTTGAATGATAGAGCGTAGTCGAGCGGTTTTAGAGTATCAAAAGCTTGTTTGCAATTGAAATTGAAGTCGAATACTGCATCCTTAAGTAGGAGATTGGTTAAAGGGTCGAGCAACTTTAGAAAAAATCCCGAATGAATCTCCGTGTAAAACCCGTGTGGCCTAAAAAGGCACGGATATCACTAACTGCGTACGGAAAGGTAGCGAAGAAATTTTAACAATTTTAGCTTTATCGACCTCTATCCCGCCTTTTGAAACAATATGACCTAGAACAAGTCCTTTGGTAACCATGAAATGACACTTCTCCCAATTGAGTACCAGATTTTTCTCTTACAACGCCGCTAATACTTTTAGAAAGGTTGGATAAACAAATGTTAAAGGAATTTCCATAAATGGAAAAGTCGTCCATGAAGACTTCCATATAACGCTCCACCATATCACTAAAAATGTGAAGCATGCAGCGGAAAGTGCCTGGGGCATTACAAAGACCAAAAGGCATTTGTCCAGATGCAAAGGTTCCAAAGGGACATGTGAAAGTTGTCTTTTCTTGATCGGGCGGATCAATGACAATTTGGAAGTATCCGAATAGCAATCAAGAAAACAAGTAAGTAAGCATGACCGGCTAAACGCTCTAGCATCCGGGTCAATGAATGGGAGAGGAAAGTGATCTTTACACGGTTCGCATTAAGTTTGGCGATAGTCAATGCAAATTCTCCATTTCAAAGGAATGCGAGTGGAGATGCACTCACCATTTTCATTTTGCACAACTTGAATGCCGGACTTTTGGGAACAACGTGACAGACTAACCCCGGCCACTATCCGAGATAGGGTATATGATACCGCGATCAAGTAAACGTAAAACTTCCTCTCTCACTACTTCCTTCATGGCGGGATTAAGGCGCGTTGTGGTTCTCGCGATGTCTTTGTGCGCCATCAAGATGTATACGATCGTGCATATGCTGGTGGTCTATCCCCTTAATATAATCTAAAGGACCATCCGATAATGGGCGTTGTTCACGAATGACGGAATCAAATGTGCCTTTTAAATCGTCAGAAGTTAAGTGAGCAGAAATTATTATAGGGTGACTGCCATCGAGATCGAGATGCACGCATTTCAAATTAGAGGGTAGAGGTTTTAAACCGAGTTGAGGATTGGGGATCAAGGATTCGTGAGGATCATCTCTTCAATGGAAAAGAGCGAATCCGTTCTTCCGGCGCTTTGCACGAAGCATTAGGGTCAAATAGTGGTAATGACTCTAATAATGCATGGACATCCCTTATGTACGAAGTCATCGCCAAACTCCGGATTATCAAAAGAGAGAAATTGGTTGTGTCTCGTCTGGGGAAAAGAGTTTGTGAAATAATCATGACCTTACACTATCAACCAAGCTAATCTCGCCTCCATTATAGGATCGGAAACTGTTTCATTAATTTGAACACGCTTGAGTTTGACGAAAGGTTCCCGAAAGACAATGTCATTGAACCGTCCCGACAATTTATGAGAGCCGTTAGCGATTGCAAGAAAAGGACGCCCCAAGATGATAGGGATGGAGTCACGTGCTACTTCCGATGATCTAGAATGACAAAATCCACCGGGTAGTAAAAATCTTGGACCTTTACTATAACGTTTCTCTACTATGCCTTTTGGGTATTGATAATCAGAAAATGAATAGTCTACCTACCTAAATGAACGATGAATTCACAACGTAAGTAAACTAAAAACTGGACTTTAACGAGTCTCAATTATCAATAATTCTTCTACTCTCAATCCTATGAGATAAAGTGGAGTAGAAGTTCGCTCCACTCTTAGTCCTTCCCGTGATGCTTGTTTTTCTAGTCTCAATACTCTACTTAAAGTCAATGAGAGCTTTGCGAAGGGGCAACTAAACTACGGTGCAACTACCCACAAGATGCAACTAGTCGATTATCAGACAACTAAGGGAATGCTACGTTGATTCGATGATAAGGAGTTAGAGGGGGATTGATTCCACCTTAACTCAACTTAATCCACTAGCGGCATTTAGTCGTCGTAATCCGAATTGAACTGCTACACAGAACAATCGGTTCTTCCTAATCCCTAATTACACATGGCATTCTACCAATTTATAACTAGCATGTGAACAATTAAACCCATTCTCATGGTGAACTAATTATTTCTACGTGGAATAGAAATTACGCGACTTTCTTCTACGATAAACGAATCAAGCTTTCATCAAGGCTTCACAACCCTCTAATGGAGTTTAGCCTTGAATCATTCCGCCAATCATTCCCATTTAGATTAAAACTAAACATAATATAAAACATTGAAATTTACTTAATTAAACAATAAAGAAATCTAATTTAATGACTAAAATGAAATAAAGAACAAGAATTGAAATTAGATCTAGAAATGGAAATGACAAAAAATCGAAATTGATAAAGAATACAACTTTATTGATCTAATCAAATTGAAGAGCAAGATTCAAAGGTTTAATCTAATACAGATTTGAAACTAATTAAATAAAACAATTAAATCTAGATCTAGAAGCTATTTTAATGGCTACTTTCTATTCTAAGCTATCTACCTAACCTAACTGCCCTTAACAATGAGTTAAGCTTTTGTTCTTATACATTCAGATCCAAAAATCGTGCATGGGCTTGGAGCCATGTTTTGGGCGGAGAATCGTGCCCAAAACCCAATCTTTCAAATCAAAAAGGCCTCTTCAGCTGCAGTTGGCTTCCACAGACTTTTCGTCCACTTCTGCTCCTCTGATTGGGTCAAGGCTTGGACCATTGCAAAGATCTTTCCGAGCGGTCGTTTTGACACATAAGGTAGGCCTCAATCCGAGGTCTGAGTCCAAAGATATGGCATTCTGAAGTTCTGCTTGACTTTTGCTCCTTTATCTCGCTAAAAAGTGGCACATTTACGCACATAATGGACTTTGAAGCCCGAAATGCATAAAACACTTAATCAGTATTAACTCTTACTTATTATTCACATAATTGGTCTAACAAGATGATTATTAAGGGGTTAAAACTACAGATTTTGGCTCTTATCAAACCACCCCCTTAAACAAAGATTTTGCTTGTCCTCAAGCAAAGATGAGAAAATTAGAATAAGTGACCAAAATGGAGTTCTACCTAATCTCGTTTTATTGAAAGCGATTGCATTGACCATATGCAACAAGGCCTTAAACCACTAGAAATTCCTAGTGGACGAGTTATAGCCTCGTGAGAGTTTTCCAAATGAAGGTACTCACAAACTTCATCTATACTACAACGACTAAGAAAATAAAACTATTGTTTCCTTATTCATGCTCCAAATGATCTATACATCTCTAGCAATGAACAAGAATAACCAAGTCAAAAACCTAAGTTAATATATGCATAATAATCTATCATCTACAATAAACATATACACAATGAGTAGTACTATAAAATGTTTAGCGAGGTTTGTTTAGAGAACTTCGAATAAGCGTCCTTAAGTAGGTTCTCACAATAATAGTCAAGAAACAACACTCTGATTTTTCTACTCAAGTTTAAGCTACTCCAATACAATGGGCACACTTTACCTTACAATCTCAATGAATGACACACAGGAAGCCGGAGTCGATCAAACACATCTCGCCACTTACTATCACACTAACCTATTCCTAATTGAGCTAGAGGTCTTTATTAGGTGTTCTGGGGGGATTAGGAGATGGTTTAAGAAGGAAGGAAATGGATATTCTAAAGGACAAGTCTGAGATAATAGAGTCTTCATATTATGTAACTAGAGAAAACTTTGTTATTTACTTTTGCTTCTACACTTTGTTTCCATCCTTAGCCATATTTTTCCTTTTCTTTTCTTTGGCTTTTGACTCCCTTTTATTCTATTTTTGGAGTTTTTATTTTATTTCTATTTTTTTTTCTTTTCCTTGGATGGAAACTTATTTTCTTTATTTTTTAAAGACTAACTAATTTTTTGTTTACAAGGGTTTTTCTCTTCTTCTTCTTTCTTCATTCATTCTATTCTTCTGGACTTATTCTAAATTGGGTAGGTTGATTTATTATATATATATATATATATATATATATATATATATATATATATATATATATATATTTTGTTTTGTTTTTGTTTTGTAGCGGGGTAAAGGAATTGTGGGTTTATGGAAGGGCTAATGAAAGGCTCGAGGGGCTTAATTAGAAAATAATTCATAGGTTTGAATTTCTGCTATATCGATCCAAAGAGGGCCTAAATTCTCGCTTAGGATATGGTTTAGTGATCAAGCAAGTGGACGGTGATTTCTCTATCCGGATTTTACTTCTCCCTTGTGTCATTTCTCAAATGTTTCACTCATATATAAGGCTTTAGGCTATATTCTCCTCACAGGATTTGTAGAATAAGTACTCTAGCCTAGATTTGAAAAACTTCTTGCTAACAATCATAGATACTCATGTAATATATTTATAGATAGATGCAAAGATTATTACCTATATATTAACCTAAGTTTCTAACAATTATTACGCCTTGAGCTCATTGAGACTTCTAGATTGTTAAGAGCATGGAGAAAGAAACAATACCAATATTCCTAAGTGTATAGCATAACTTATTTATTTATATTTTTAAATTTTTTTGAAATTTTAACTAGAAAGCAAATGCATATTATACATATTTATATCCTAGCAGATGTCTTAATTACACGTGTTTCTATGCCCCCAAACAAGAAGCATGCTTTGTCCTCAAAGCATTTAAATAAAGAGGGTAGTAAAAATACCATTGAAACGCAGCGTGAAATTCGGAACATCTGCAAAACAAAGTTAGAACGCACTAATATAGGAAATAAAAACTGACTCAACTCTATCTGAGTTTCTACCCATTATGGGGTTAAAAAGAATTAAATTGCTTGGGACATAAGCGGACACTAATGTAAACTAAAACTTACCTCCACTCCACTTGTTATTCGTCATATTCGCCATCCTCTACTTCTATAAAGAAGTGAGGCTCCTTAATCTGCCATGCTATAATAATTTGCCGCTTCACGCCATTTATCATCTATGGTTGCTAACCTATTAAGTGCCACTTGGTCTGATGGGGTGTAGGGTGCAACCTGGTGAGGTTGTATCCGCCACCCTTGCCAAGTCATTGCACTGGGAAAGATCGAATAATACTATTGGTGGGTCGCCGCGCCGCCTACTAATCCAATCCGCGAAACGTGTACAAAAAGCGGGAAAGAAACATAGCATAATACGTGAAATTAGAAATGGCATAAGAAGGTACTTATGCCTCATGGTATGGGCTCGTGCTAAACTAGACATCAAAGTTAAGGGAAGGTCATAGAACCGGCGCCCCGTGGCTAAAGCAAGGAAAACGGCGCAAAGTGGCGTCATTCACGGAAGAAAAACGCCATTCCCTAAAAATGTTTAGCATAATCCAAAACATAACAGTTCCTATGTTCATGGACCGGCTACCAAGGGCAACGTTATAGTCCCTTGGTCCTCAATACGGAAAAATGCCTGCCCCATAAGCCTCGTGCAAAAACTCATAAGTGTAGACATGCATATTATCGACCCAATAGCACCATGGGTCTTGTATCTCGGCGGGCATAGCAAGTCCAAGAACAAATGCTAGCAAGAACACGGTAATTTCCATTGGTTCTTCATTCAATGTTGATGGAGAACACTTGTTCTCCATCCGGTCTCTCAAAGAAAATGCAGTTATTATAAAAATAAGATGCAAGTCTTTGGAGAATAAAGTTCAGCCGGTCTTACCATAAGAGGTTCCCACCAACGTATGCTGATCACCTCGCAAACCAAGCACCGTAAGTAGTGCTTTGGAACAAATCTTCGAAAAAAGATCATTCCGGTATCAATGTTGGAGATGTCATCTCAAAATTACGCTTTGGAATAGCTGCGAAGATCCGGATACTACGCTAACTGGAAAATTTCTGGTCCGTCCACTAAGTCGCGGCCCTTGCGAAGCTCAACTAAAGCGCGAGTCGCTCTTTGTATTTTGAATTCCAGTGTTTTAGCCGGAATTCGCTTCTATGAAGGCGTGGCCTCGAAAGTAAAATTTTCGTCGTCAGTGTAGAGCGGCGCTTACTCACAGAAGCTGGCCCCGAAAGTTCTTGATTTGCAAAATGAAGTCAAAACGGGAATCGCGGGTGTGAAGGGTGAGTGATGGAGTTTAGGTGTAGTGTGAGTTGTGAGAATAGTTTGTATCACTTTATATAGGTTTAAAGTTGCTAAAAAGGATCGGGAAAGTTGCCAAAACTAATTACGGCGGTTTAGAATCCTAAAATTTCCAAACTTCAAAACGGACACAACTCATAACCCTCGGATTCTAATTCAAACCCAATTATCTTTTAGGTTGATTTTATGATAGAATGTACCTATTTAATCTAGATTTCATCCTACAATGATACTTGATCATATTTCTGCCCTAAACAACCATATTTTCACCTTGACTCCATAAATTAACTCTAATCATGAGGGTTATATAAAAATAATGCTTGAATTGATAAAACCACCCCAAACAAGTTGGGAAGGTGGGGTCGATATGAAACAACCATGCATAATGAAAATAGGCCCTTATATTAAAATTTCATTCGAGTACCACTACAAAATTCAAATTACGGAAATAAAAGTTATATTACAATAAAACAACAAAAGTAAATAAAACAACAACCACTATCAATCCTCGGACTCTCTAAACAAATTTCGCCATGTGGTGGCGAGGGCACACTCTCTAGTGGTGGCTCCCGGGGTCCGGGGTCCGGTCAGCTAGCCGCCCTTCGGCGACGACGCCATGCCTCAAAGGCGCGTGTCCTCCGGGCGATGAAATATGAGGTGGGAAGCGTGCAAGCATATCCACTCTAAACCGGTGCTGGCCTTTCCATCTCACCGCTCGCCTGCTCCCATCTCTCATCCTCTCTGCGCGGGATCTCGAAGTTGTGATGAATAGTCGCACCGTCGAGTCCCGGAGGTCTGTGCGCAGATAGTGTTTAGTGAACGCATGCCCCTATGAAGCATAGCCATGCGTTCGCATCGGAACCAACACCTCGAAGGCATCCGCATCAAAGCGAGTCACGCCCCTCCTCATCCTGGAGGCATCCGATATCCCCCACCTCCTCTTCATTCCCAGCTCCACCATCCTCTTCTTCTTCTTCTCTATCCTCGGCCCTCCTCCAAACTTGTTGGACACACTCCCTATAGATACGCGTGTTATGGTGCAGGGTAATGTAAATCCTCTCGCACACCGGAGTTGGTTTCATCTTCGAAGATGATCTTGGTGATTAACACGGAAGAGGTGCCAAAGACCTTCCGACCCCCCTAATCATGCTTCGGCAAAAACTCCGGATACGAAATCGTATTCCGCTCACCGGAGTACCCATAGGACGTGGAGGCAGGTTAGACCGATGTCACCGACCTTGTCCTTCCCTAGGACATTCCGACCAATCCACCAGGGTTTGGTTGGTCCCGGAGGATGCTGGCGAACCTGATGGGAGTTTGTATTGTAGCTCCCATTGATGACGATGCGCCCATCAATGGCTCTACCCGTCAAACCGGGGCTCTGTAAAGTGGCCTCGGATGGATTCTAGGCGGAATGCCTAGAATCTCGACCAACGATCCGTAGTCAACTCCGCTTCTCTTCTTCCTTACCATCACAAAAATCTTACTCCCTCCAACTCCCCGGTGTTGTAGAACCCTCGGACCAAGTCTTCGTGGTAAGGCTTCGGTCGAAAGTACCGAAGACTATTCCAGTCTCTACTAGCCATTCGTCACCGTAAAAGCGGAGCGAAATGGTCGGCGAAGGAAAACTTGTCTCGGTATAATTCGGCGTTGTTGAGCCATCTAGTGTTTGAAATGGAGTGAGGGTTTAAATATGATGTGGTGGTGGTGGTTTGACTTGACCGGACCGAAAGAAAGAGCGATGGTGGTGGGTGGAGTGGTGGCGGCGCGCACCAAATTTTTGAATTTTGGTGGTTTTTAGTTATTTAAATCGGTGGGGGTTGTGGTGGTTTGGTTTTAGAGAAGATTTGGGGTTAGGATTTGATTTTTGGCGTGGGTTTATGGTATTTTCTTTTTAATTTTTATTTTTCTAGGTTTGGAGCTTTGTTAATGGCGGTGGAAGATGAAAAAACGATGAACTGTTGCTGAAGAAGGTAAGGGCGCGAGCGCGCTGGTCGTGGGCGCGGGTTGGGCGCGGGTTGGGCCCAAGCCCAAAATCGAAATTTTTGATTTTTTCGATTTTTTCGCGAATTTCAAATCAAAATTCCCCGCCATTTACCGGTCCGATTTTTGCGAATGAGATATGGAAATGATCAGGAGAGAATTTCCTATCCAATGATCCATAAAACACTCTATTCCAACTTCAGATGCCATACGAGATAGTGGAAAACGCCTTGAAGTGCGTGCATGACGAAGTTATCGCGAACGAATGAACTCTAAAATTAATAGATTATGTCAATCCGAGTCGTAATACAATAAAACGCCTAAGCAACTGTAATGGGACATAAACATTTAGTATCGAACACGAACACCCACCCCAAACAAATTTTACAACGGCTTAGAAAATTTGTTTTTAGTAGTGGTCTTTTAAAGTCGATTCCCTCGACTTCCTAGATTACTATGTTTATTTTTATTTTTATTTTTTATTTTTATTTATTTTTAGAAGGAAAAACGATAAGCAATAAAGACATAATTCACACCATAGAGAAACATGACTCAAAAATCCGAGAAAAACATGCAAGATTGGAAAACGTGAACTATGTGAACCGTGGACTTAGGATCCGGTACTTACAGCCACACACTCCATAGGGAGGGCCCGGTTACCTTAATGGTGCACTCACCAATATATTAAAGTGAAAGGAAGTGCACCAAACACGAGAAATTGAGTCGTTTATAGTCGATACTTTCGAGACTTTATCTAAAACATATGTATGAACATGAAGTTGATCATATATCAACAACCGAAATAGTTGTGGATCATTCCATAAATAAATATCACAGAAAACATATCCAAACACAATCAAGCGCCAAGTTTTCCTACTAACGCAAACCTAGTGAAATGAAAAGTTAAGTCGGATTACCCTATTGTGTAACCTATCATGCACCTTATTTTTCATTTTTGGATGAGTGGGTGTTCTAGTAAATGAGTGTGGAAAAGTGAATGGTTGTGGAGAATATGGTGGATATGGATAAGTTGTAGAAAGATTGCTTGTACACAATGAGGATGTGGTTTTAGCACCAACTCATTCATTGTGTGTGTGTAGGGACCGCCTCAATTCTGAAAATTAAGGTGTCAAATAGTTTGTCCTTCCGAAGTATCTGTTTTGCTAGGGAGGATTTAAAAAATTATGAAGCACGGGAGAAACAAAAGGATCGAGTGCAAACTTCGAGATTCCTTTGAAAGGGGTGGAAGGAGGGAATCGAGGTGGATGTCAGGCAAGTTAGTTCTTGATAGGGTGAATTGTCACCTACCGAAGAAACTCATCGACTTCCTCATCTAGATTGGTCATATCCACATTACTATGGTAGTCCTCTACATCTTTAAGAAAATCATCTATCCCTTCCTCATCAATAATATGTGTATCGACTAGTGTAGGAATGAAAATGTTGGAATCGACTTTCCAAAGGAAAGAATTTTGGGCATATGACTATCGGGGAACATGTTGTTGAAATAATCTCGAAAACGCTTTCGATCATGCTAACCTCTCCATCCATAGACGATTCGGTAATCGTGTGTCCTTGTTTTAAAACATTGACTTCAAATGACAAGATGGCCAAAAGACATGGACATTGAACCATCACGGCAGTAATGAGCGCATTGGCGGCTACACAAGAACGGACCTTCCCTAAAATAATCGGACGAGTCGTTAGCGACTTCAGATCGAGGACTACAAAATCAGCCGGATAGTAGAAATCCCGAACTTTTACCAAAGACATTTTCGACTACACCCTTAGGATACTTAATAGACCGATCGACTAATTGCAACGCCATTTTAGTGGGTTGCATCTTGTCTAGACCTATTTGTCTATACAAATAAAATGGGAGTAAGTTAACACTAGCCCCCGTGTCTAATAACGCCGGTCGTCGTGATAGGAATCTCCTAAGGTGCATTATCACAAGGGATCTACCGGGGTCCTTGTACTTAACAATTCCATTATGTTCAGATAAGGTTGGGAATTGTTCTATTAAAAAGCGTCTTTTGGTATATTTGTCTTGCCTAGTAGTACACAATTCCTTAAGAAACTTAGCATGATGTGGTAGCTTTTAATAGCTTCGAGGAAGGGAAGGTTTATAGTTAGATTCTTGAAAACGTCCCTAATCTCCTCGTAATTTGTATCCCTAGTTAACATGGCTAATTTTTTGGAAACGGTGGTTTTACATATATTTAGCTATGGTATCACCGGATGTTTAACCGTGGCTTTCGTTTCTTAGGTTGTGTTGTAACCGGTACCTCTACGGTGGTAGGCTCTTCCAGTTTCTATTTCGGTATCTAGTAAAATAGTAGGTGTAGGGTTATCGGGTGGGTAACTATAGGCATAGTTACCTTATTATCAACCACTCTGCCGAACGGAGAGTGGTGATGGCATTTATCTCACCTACATTTTCAAATTCATTACTAGTATTATCCGTTACCTCAAAGGCTGTGTTTGTTGTTTTAGGATTATGTATTGGCGTGACTTGGCAACACACCTTTGGTTTGGGCTTTATCTTGAGCCAACCGTTGGGTTAAATTATTAATGGATTGTAGAAGCCGTTGGTTAGATTGAGCCATAGTTTGGAAAAGTTTTGGCTCACTTGTATGAAGGTGTCAAAGCGATCCGGTTGTGTGGGTGTAGTAGTCACGGTGTGGACCGAACTATTTCACGGAATTATTTATAGGTGGATTCTGATAATTATTATTGACCGGAACGATACCTCTATTAGCATTATAATTATTATAATTACCTTGACCTTGTGCTTGACCTTGTCGAGGTTGCACTTGGTTGTTATAATTATTAAAATTACCCTGACCCTGTCCTTGTCGTAGTGGAGCTTGGTTAAAGCTGCGTTGGCCTAACATATTGATTATTGTACCCTTGAGGTGTGACTTGTTGGTTATTTCTCCAACCGGAGTTGGGATTTTGTCTCCAAGGGGCGTTAGGTTCACTATTAATGGAACAAGCCTGTTCATAGGCTATAGGACGATTAAGCTCGGGATGCTCGAGATTCCAATGAAACTACATGGATTTGAATTTACATTCATGACGGGATAGGCTTTTGTTGTACGAGAAATGGCCTTTACCTTTTTAGTGAGTGATTCGATTAGAGTTTTAAGCTCGAATCGTGTTTAATTTCAAACATACCGCGCCTTAATCGTATTAGTAGAACTAAGCGGATGGGGGATATCATCACTACCCCCACATTATTATTTCGCTTTAGTTTGGTCCTCTAAAAATTTATAAGCCTCCGAGGCTCCTTTACTTAAGAAACTACCCCCATTCATTATGTCAAGGACTTCTTTATGGTGATGTTGAAGTCCTTTGAAAAAGGCACCTAACTAACGTGTCTTTTGCTAGGTTATGGTGTGGACACTCTATAAGCAGATCGGTGAAACGATTCCAAGCCTCTGAAAATGATTCATGAGGATTTTGTCGAAAGAAATGAATCTTGGAAAGCATCTCATCCGTCTTTAGGGGTGGGTAAAAATGTTCCATAAACAGCTGAACAAGTTTAGCCCACGAGTCCACGTAATTAGGCTTTGCCAGGGCTTAACCAAGACGCCGCCTTATCGGCTAAGGTGAAAGGGAATACCCTTAATTTAATTTGTTCCGTACCAACCGTAGGATGGTGGAATGTTGTTAAGACTTGTTCAATCCTACGCATGTGCTGATAAGGTTTTTCATGGTCTAAACCATGAAAAACGGGTAACAAATTAAAAATATTTGGAGGGATTCGAAATCCCCACTGGTCCGCTAGAACGATGCAAGATTTGGGGCTATCGCTCAAGGCTTTGTAGAAGTCCGAGAGAGGAGTCTCTCTTTCTTCCCCCATTATATCAGGTGGTGTGTGTGTAGTAGTAGCTAGAGGTGTAGTGTGTGGTATACTAGATAGACTTGTTTGTTGCTGTTGTTGTGTATTTACGTTCGGTGTTTTTGTTCGGCAGGACCTTAATCTCATGCAAGACTAAGTTGAGCTTAACTAAACATGCAACACTCCAAACAATTCTGATATACTAGTATAAAACCTCTAACAGGAGATGCGAGGTGTGGAAGAAAGGAATACCTGATTGCGTCCTTGCTTTCGCTTATAAATAGCGCCTTGTTTACGCTTTGTTCAATATATAGCGAGGTTAGAACACTGAAAAATATGAAAGAGCAAAGTTCGAATCAAAACCGTCGAACCGAAAAATTAACACGCATGCCGCGGCCATATAGCGATTTCGCTTCACCGAGGTATTTTCAATTTACAGTTTTTTTTAATTCGCTACCCACATGGGGGCGGGTCGCTCAGTGTCCAAAGAACATAGGGCGGTCGCTACAAGGAGAGGGCTGCCGCTTCGTAAATTTTGCTCGAATTTTTCAACTCTAAAATGGACAGCCACACGATGATTCAAACAAGGGTGGGTGGGTGAAATGGGACTTTAAAAAACAAGACTAACACTATGAAAACAATACGAAAGTGAAACTAAGATGGCAGCGGCGCCATTTGATAAAAGTGTAAAATGAATAGTCTACCTACGAAATGAACGATGAATTCACAACGTAAGTAAATTAAAACTGGACTTTAACGAGTCTCAATTATCAATAATTCTTCTACTCTCAATCCTATTTAATTTGTTACCCGTTTTTCATGGGTTAGACCATGAAAAACCTTATCAGCACATGCGTAGGATTGAACAAGTCCTTACAACATTCCATCATCCTACGGTAGGTGCGGAACAAATTAAACCGAGGGTATTCCCTTTCACATTAGCCGATAAGGCGCGCCTTGGTTAACTGCTTGGCAAGCCTAATTACGTGGACTCGTGGGCTAAACTTGTTCACCCGTTTATGGAACATTTTTACCCACCCCTAAAGACGGATGAGATGCTTTCCAAGATTCATTTTTCTGCGTAATCCTCATGAATAATTTTTCGAGGCATGGAATCGTTTCACCGATCTCCTTATAGAGTGTCCACATCATAACTTAGCTAAAGACACGCTAGTTCGTGCCTTTTCAAAGGTCTTCTACACCACCATAAAGAAGTCCTTGACATAATGAATGGGGGTAGTTTCCTAAGTAAAGGAGCCTCTGAGGCTTATAAATTTTAGAAGACCAAACTAAACGGAATAATAATTGGGGGTAGTGATGATATCCCCCGCCAGCTAGTTCTTCTTCAACAATAAAGGCCACGGTATGTTTGAGAAGAAAACCGATCCGAACTTAAAAATCTAATCAATCTCTAACTAAAAAGTAGAGGCTATTTCGCTCAAAAGCCTATCCCGTCATGAATGTAAACTCCAACCCATGTAATTTCTGTTTGAGTCCGTGAGCACCCGACGATTATTGTCCTCTAGCTTATGAACAACAACCACCGAACAAGATAATGTTTACTCTATTAATAACTATCCTATTCCTAACGCCCTTGGAGACAACATCCCAACTTCAGTTGGAGAAATAATCAACAAGTAACACCTCCGTGGTACAATAATCAAAACGTTAGGCAAGCAAACAATTATAACCAAGCTCCACCTAGGCAAGGACAAGGACAAGGTCAAGGAATTATAATAATTATAACAACCAACCGCAACCACGACAAGGTCAAGCACAAGGTCGAATAATTATAATAATTATAATACCATAGAGAGGTATCGTTCTAGGTTAATAATAATAACTATCACAACCCACCCATAAATAATCAACGAGATAGTTCCAAATACACCACCCGTGACTACTACACCTACACAACCGGATCGTGATCGATGCCTTTATACAAGTTACCCAACAACTTTTCCGCACAATGACTCAATCAAACCAACAGATTTTACAATCCATAAATCGGGGCATACAACAAGTTAGCCCAAGCGAAAAGCCCAACCAAAAGGCGTGTTTCGGGACAATCAATACCAAACCCTAAAACAAAAAACACAGCCTTTGAGGTAAACGGTAATTCTAGTACAGAAACTACAATCGTAGGTGACCTAAATGCCATCACCACTCTCCGCCTCGAAGAGTGGTTGATAACAAAGTAACTATGCCTATAGTTACCCCATCAAGATACTCCTACACGGATATAGAACTAGATACCGAAATAGAAACCGAAGAACCTACACCAATCGAGGTCCCAGTTAAACCACAACCTAAGAAACAGAAAGCCAAGGTTACACTTCAAGTCGAGCCATACACTAAATATAGAAGCGAAACCACCGTTCCTCAAAAATTAGCCATGCTAACCCGGGGATACAAACTTTGAGGAAATTAGGAACGTTTTCAAGAATCTAACGATAAACCTTCCTTTTCTCGGCTATTAAAAGCTACCTAACCACGCTAAGTTTCTTAAAGAGTTGTGCACTACTAGGCGTAAGACCAATATACCTAAAAGACGCCTTTTAACCTAAGCAGTTCCCACGTTATCCCAAAACAATGGAATTGTTAAGTACAAGGACCACAATCGCCCCATCAGAAAATGCACCTTAGGAGATTCCCACACGACGACCGCCTTATTAGACACGGGCGAAAGTGTTAACTTACTCCCCGTATTACTTTTATAAACAAATAGGTCTACGGAAAATGCAACCTACAAAAATAACGCTGCAATTAGAGGACGGGTCAATTAAGTATCCTAAAGGTGTAGTGGAAAAACGTGCTTGTTAAGGTTCAGGATTTCTACTATCCTGCTGATTTTGTTATCCTCGATACGTAAGTCGCTAATGACTCTGTACCCGATCATTTTAGGGCGCCCTTCTTGGCAACCGCCAATGCGCTTATAAATTGTCGCGATGGAAAGATGTCCTTATCTTTTGGCCATCAAATGCATCGAGGTAAATGTTTTAAAATGATGAAACAGATTACCGATTCGGTCAGATGGGGAGGTTAGCATGATCGAGAGTTTAGCTCAAGATTATTTTAACAACACGTTTCACGAAAACAATATGTACAAATTCCTTTCTTTTGGAACTTCGATTTTGTAAATGACTCCTACTTAGAGGAAGTCAACACCATCCCCGAGTCCACACCAATTGTAGACCCCGGCCGGTTGCTCCATATATCGATTACGAAGACTTGCTACCTAAGCAAGTCTTCATTACGCAATAAAAGAACACGTATGAAACATCAACGGACTTTGCGTCCACACCAGTGCTTAAACCTCTTCCTCCGGAGTTAAAATATATTCAACTTGATCCGGATGGTAGTCACCCGATAATTATATCTTCTCGCGGTAACTAAGGATGAAGAGACATGTTTAATAAGGGTGATTAGGGAACATCGGTCTGCGATTGGTTGGTCCCTAGCCGATATTAAGGAATTGACCCCAATGTTTGCACTCATCGTATCCATTTGGAGGATAACAACGAAGACTTCTCGCGAACCTCGGCCGCTTGAACCCCGCCATGAAAGAGGTGGTTAGGGAAGAAGTCTTTGCGATTACTCGATCGCGGGTATTATATACCCAATCTCCGATAGTGAATGGGTAAGTCCCATTCATGTAGTTCCTAAGAAATCGGGAGTTACCATGGTACGAACGGAAGGGTGACTATGTTGTCACTCATGGTCCTATGAAATGGAGAATCTGTATTGATTACATGACGCGTTTAAATGCTATGACACGAAAGGATCACTTTCCCTTACCATTTATAGATCGGATGCTAGAACGTCTAGTCGGGTCATGCCTTTTATTGTTTTGGATGGCTACTCGGCTATTTTCAGATTATTATTGATATTGATGACCAAGAAAAGACAACCTTCACATGTCCCTTCTAACATATGCCTATAAACGAATGCCTTTTGGCCTTTGTAATGCCCCCGTACCTTCCAAATGATGTATGCTTCATATATTTAGTGACATGGTAGAGCTTTATGGAAGTGTTCATGGATGATTTTTCTATCTATGGAGACTCCTTTACAGAATGTTTGTCTAACTTTGTCTAAGGTCTTGACACGTGTGAAGAAAAGAGCCTCGTTTTAAATTGGGAAAAGTGTCATTTCATGGTCAAAAGGGCATAGTACTAGGTCATATTGTATCTAGTGATGGTATCGAAGTAGATAAAGCCAAACTAGATAAGATAGCGAATTCCTACCTAAACCACGGATGTCCGCGGTGAGATTAGAGCCTTTCTAGGCCATGCGAGGGTTTTATAGCGTTTCATTAAAGATTTTTCAAAAATAGCTAGGCCTTTAACTAACCTCGCTTTTGAAGGATGCAATCTTTGATTTTAATTTTAACTGTAAACAGGCTTTTGAAACCTTAAAAGCCACCCTAACCACTTGCACCTATTATACATACCTCCTCGATTGGTCTAAACCTTCGAACTCATGTGTGATGCTAGTGACTATGCATTGGTGTCGTCTTGGGACGTAAACTAGATAATAAGTCCACTTTATTTTTATTATGCTAGTAAAACATTAAACGATGCTCAACGGAATTATTCAACTACTTGAAAGAATTCTTAGTCATCATTTACGCTTTTAGATAAGTTTCGTCCTTATTTGGTTGGTTCTAAAACTTTAGTTTACACGGACCATGCAGCCATTAGTACCTTCTTGCAAAGAAGGATGCTAAGCAGATTAATCCGATGGATTCTTCTCTCCGCAAGAGTTCACATTAGAAATAAAGGACAAAAAAGAGGGTCGAAAACGTAGTTGCCGACCACTTATCTAGATTTACAAATGACGATAGTAGTGATTCCGAGTCCATACCGGACTCTTTTCCCCGATGAGCATCCGTATGCTATTTTTTCATCACCATGGTATCGCGGACATCGTGAAATTATTTAGCGGCTGATGTTATGCCTTATAATTGGACAAGAAATGAATGTAAGAAGTTCTTGGCCGAGTCAAGTTATACTTCTTGGGATGAGCCCTACCTTTTAAGTATTGTGCGGATCAGATTATTCGTCGTTGCATTCCCGGTGGGAATATAATGAAGTTCTATCGCTACGCCATGACAAAGAGTGTGGCCACTTTTAATGAATGAAAACAGCCGCTAAAGTTCTTCAATGTGGATTTTATTGGCCTACCCTTTTAAGGATGCCCAAGTGCATTGCAAGACGTGTATTCGTTGCCAACAACTTGGGCGAATCACGGCTTAATATGATGCCATTAAATTCAATCTTGATAGTAGAAATTTTTGATGTTTGGGGTATTGATTTCATGGGCCCTTTTCCTATTTCCCACGGTTATATTTATATTCTAGTTGCCGTGGATTACGTGTCTAAATGGATAGAGGCCCTAGCTTGCCGTAGCAATGACCATAAGACCGTGGTATTTTTATTAAAGAATATATTTTCTCGGCCGGTTTGGCATTCCTAAAGCCATCATTAGTGATGGTGGAACACATTTTTGCAACAGAGTTGTTGCATCCCTAGTGAAAAAGTATGGAGTTACACACAAAGTAGCAACTCCTTATCATCTACAAACTAGCGGCCAAGTAGAAGTTTCTAATAGGGAAATCAAAAAGATTTTAGAAACAACAAGAAACCCCGATAGGAAAGATCGGTCGGCGTCTATCGGATGCCTTATGGGCGATAGAACTGCTTTCAAAACTCCTATAGGTATGTCTCCCTTTAGACTTGTATTTGGGAAACCATGTCATTTGCCCGTTGAATTAGAGCACCGTGCTCGCGTGAGCTATAAAAAGCCTTAACTACAATATTGATGAGGGGTGTTAAACGCAGTTACAATTAAATGAGCTTGAAGAAATCCGTGAGCGATTCTTACGATCTCGCTGAAGGATTATAAAGCTAACATGAAACGTGTTCATGATAAGCATATCTTGGCGCAGAGTTTGTGGTCGGACAAAAGGTTTGCTTTACAACTCCCGCCTACATATTTTCCTGGGAAACTAAAACCCGTTGGTCCGGTCCTTTTCGTTATCAAGTCACCCCTTACGGGGCAATTACCTTGGTAAATCCCAAGGACAACGGTACCTTTCAAGTTAACGGTCAACGGTTAAAACATTTTCACGAAACTTCTGTCCCCTCGATATAGAGGAAGTCCTTTTACAGGACCCTATATATGAGGAATGACCCTTGTCATTGGTGTACTTCCTTTCACTTCCATTTAATGGTAAGTGCACCATTAAGGTAACCGGCCCTCCCTATGGAGTGTGTGGTACATAAGTACCGATCCTAAGTCCACGGTTCACATATTTCACGTTTTCCACTCTTGATAACTATAAAATGAATAGTCTACCTACGAAATGAACGATGAATTCACAACGTAAGTAAACTAAAACTGGACTTTAACGAGTCTCAATTATCAATAATTCTTCTACTCTCAATCCTATGAGATAAAGTGGAGTAGGAAGTTCGTTCCACTCTTAGTCCTTCCGTATGCTTGTTTTCTAGTCTCAATACTCTACTTAAAGTCAATGAGAGCTTTACGAAGGGGCAACTAAACTACGGTGCAACTACCCACAAGATGCAACTAGTCGATTATCAGACAACTAAGGGAATGCTACGTTGATTCGATGATAAGGAGTTAGAGGGGGATTGATTCCACCTTAACTCAACTTAATCCACTAGCGACGAGTCGTCGTAATCCGAATTGAACTGCTACACAGAACAATCGGTTCTTCCTAATCCCTAATTACACATGGCATTCTACCAATTTATAACTAGCATGTGAACAATTAAACCCATTCTCATGGTGAACTAATTATTTCTAGAGTAGAATAGAAATTACGACGACTCTACGATAAACGGAATCAAGCTTTCATCAAGGCTTCACAACCCCCTCTAATGGAGTTTAGCCTTGAATCATTCCGCAATCATTCCCATTTAGATTAAAACTAAACATAATATAAAACATTGAAATTTACTTAATTAAAGAATAAAGAAATCTAATTTAATGACTAAAATGAAATAAGAACAAGAATTGAAATTAGATCTAGAAATGGAAATTACAAAAATCGAAATTGATAAAGAATACTACTTTATTGATCTCATCAAATTGAAGAGCAAGATTCAAAGGTTTAATCTAATACAGGATTTGAAACTAATTAAATAAAACAATTAAATCTAGATCTAGAAGCTATTTTAATGGCTACTTTCTATTCTAAGCTATCTACCTAACCTAACTCCATTAACAATGAGTTAAGCTTTTGTTCTTATATATTCAGATCCAAAAATCGTGCATGGGCTTGGAGCCATGTTTTGGGCCAGAGAATCAGGCCCGAAACCCAATTCTTTCAGTCCAAAAAGGCCTCTTCAGCTGCAGTTGGCTTCCACAGACTTTTCGTCCACTTCTCCTCCTCTGATTGGGTCAAGGCTTGGACCATTGCAAAGATCTTTCCGAGCCGGTCGTTTTGACATAAGGTAGGCCTCAATCCGAGGTCTGAGTCCAAAGATATGGCATTCGAAGTTCTCACGACTTTTGCTCCTTTATCTCGCTAAAGTGCCACATTTCGCATTATAATAATGGACTTTGAAGCCCCGAAATGCATAAAACACTTAATCAGATTAACTCTTACTTATTATTCACATAATTGGTCTAACAAAGATGATTATTAAGGGGTTAAAACTACAGTTTTGGGCTCTTATCAAACCACCCCCAAACAAAGATTTTGCTTGTCCTCAAAAAAAGATGAAAATTAGAATAAGTGACCAAAAAATGGAGTTCTACCTAATCTCGTTTAGCTGAGTGCGATTGCATTGACCATATGCAACAAGGCCTTAAACCACTAGGAATTCCCTAGTGGACGAGTTATAGCCTCGTGAGAGTTTTCCAGTGAAGGTACTCACAAACTTCATCTATACTACAACGACTAAGAAAATAAAACTATTGTTTCCTTATTCATGCTCCAAATTATCTATACATCTCTCTAGCAATGAACAAGAATAACCAAGTCAAAAACCTAAGTTAATATATGCATAATAATCTATCATCTACAATAAACATATACACAATGAGTAGTACTATAAAATGTTTAGCAGGTTTGTTTTAAAGAACTCCTCGGAATAGCTCGCCCTTAAGTAGGTTCTCACAATAATAGTCAAGAAACAACACTGATTTTTCCACTCAAGTTTTCACTACTCCAAAGTTACAAAGTGGGCACACTTTACCTTACAATCTCAATGACACACAGAAGTTCGGAGTCGATCAAACACATCCGCCACTTACTATCACACTAACCTATTCCTAATTGAGCTAGAGGTCTTTATTAGGTGTTACTGTGGATTAGGAGATGGTTTAAGAAGGAAGGAAATGGATATTCTAAAGGACAAGTCCGAGATAATAGAGTATTCATATTATGTAACTAGAGAAAACTTGTTATTTACTTTTGCTTCTACACTTTGTTTCCATCCTTAGCCATATTTTTCTTTTTCTTTTCTTTGGCTTTTGACTCCCTTTTATTCTATTTTTTGGAGTTTTTATTTTATTTCTATTTTTTTTTCTTTTCCTTGGATGGAAACTTATTTTTTATTTATTTTCCTCAAGCACTAACTAATTTTTTGTTTACACAGGTTTTCTCTTCTTCTTTCTTCATTCATTCTATTCTCGGACTTATTCTAAATTGGTAGTTGATTTATATATATATATATATATATATATATATATATATATATATATATATATATATATATATTTTTTTTTTTTTTTGTTTTTGTTTTTGTAACGGGGGTAAAAGGAATTGTGGTTTATGGAAGGGCTAATGAAAGGCTCGGAGGGGCTTACTAGAAAATAATTCATAGGTTTGAATTTCTGGCTATATCGATCCAAAGAGGGCCTAACTCTGCTTTTAGGATATGGTTTAGTGATCAAGCAAGTGGACATATATATATATTTTGTTTTGTTTTTGTTTTTGTAACAGGGTAAAGGAATTGTGGTTTATGGAAGGGCTAATGAAAGGCTCGTGAGGGGCTTAATTAGCGGAAAATAATTCATAGGTTTGAATTTCTGGCTATATCGATCCAAAGAGGGCCTAAATTCTCGCTTAGGATATGGTTTAGTGATCAAGCAAGTGGGACGTGTGATTTCTCTATCCGATTTTACTTCTCCCTTGTGTCATTTCTCAAATGTTTCGCTTCATATAAGGCTTTAGGCTATATTCTCACAGGATTTGTAGAATAAGTACTCTAGCCTAGATTTCAGAAACTTCTTGCTAACAATCATAGATACTCATGTAATATATTTATAGATAGATGCAAAGATTATTACCTATATATTAACCTAAGTTTCTAACAATTATTCCTCGACGCTAAATGTGCACGTGAGACTTCTAGATTGTTAAGAGCATGGAGAAAGAAACAATACCAATATTCCTAAGTGTATAGCATAACTTATTTATTTATATTTTTAAATTTTTGAAATTTTAACTAGAAAACAAATGCATATTATACATATTTATATCCTAGCAGATGTCTTAATTACATGTGTTTCTATGCCCCCCCCCCCCCCAAACAAGAAGCATGCTTTGTCCTCAAAGCATTTAAATAAAGAGGGTAGTAAAATACCATTGAAACGCGTGAAATTCAGGAACATCTGCAAAACAAAATTAGAATGTACTAATATAGGAAATAAAAACTGACTCAACTCTATACGAGTTCTACCCATTATGGGGTTAACAGAATTAAATTGCTTGGGACATAAGCAGACACTAACGAAAACTAAAACTTACCTCCACTCCCGCTGTTATTCGTCATATTCGTCATCCTCTACTTCTATAAAGAAGTGAGGCTCCTTCGCGTCCTGCCATGCTATGATAATTTGCCAGGCTTCACGCCATTTATCATCTATGGTTGCTAACCTATTAAGTGCCACTTGGTCCGATGGGGTGGTGCAACCTCGTGAGGTTGTATCCGCCACCCTTGCCAAGTCATTGCACGTAAAGATCGAATAATACTATTGGTGGGTCGCCGACCGTCTACCCTAATCCAATCCGTGAAACGTGATAAAAAACAGAAAGAAACATAGCATAATACGCGAAATTAGAACAGCATAAGAAGGTACTTATGCCTCATGGTATGGGCTCGTGCTAAACTAGACATCAAAGTTCGGGAAGGTCATAGAACCGGGCGCCCCCGTGGCTAAAGCAAGGAAAACGCAAGCAAGTGGCGCCATTCACGTAAGAAAACGCCATTCCCCTAAAATGTTTAGCATAATCCAAAACATAATAGTTCCTATGTTCATGGACCCGGCTACCAAGGGCAACGCTATAGTCCCCTTGGTCCTCAATCTGAAAAATGCCCGCCCCATAAGCCTCGTTGCAAAAACTCATAAGTGTAGACATGCATATTATCGACCCTAATAGCACCATGGGTCTTGTATCTCACCGGCATAGCAAGTCCAAGAACAAATGCTAGCAAACACCCGTAATTTCCATTGGTTCTTCGTCAATGTTGATGGAGAACACTTGTTCTCCATCCGTCTCTCAAAGAAAATGCGTTTATTATAAAAATAAGATGCAAGTCTTTGGAGAATAAAGTTCAGCCGGTCTTACCATAAGAGGTTCCCGGCCAACGATGTGATCACCTCGCGAAAACCAAGCACCGTAAGTAGTGCTTTTGGAACAAATCTTCGAAAAGATCGTTCGGTATCAATGTTGGAGATGTCATCTCAAAATTACGCTTTTAATGGCATAGTCATTTCAAGTATAGTGGTGAGTATTCCCACTGTCACGCTGGGTGACCCGGTTCGATCCCCGGCGCCGCCATTTGATAATCAGAAATGAATAGTATACCTACTGAAATGAACGATGAATTCACAACGTAAGTAAACTAAAACGGACTTTAACGAAGTCTCAATTATCAATAATTCTTCTACTCTCAATCCTATGAGATAAAGTGGAGTAGAAGTTCGCTCCACTCTTAGTCCTTCCGTATGCTTGTTTTCTAGTCTCAATACTCTACTTAAAGTCAATGAGAGCTTTATGGGCGGGCAACGAAAACTACGGTGCAACTACCCACAAGATGCAACTAGTCGATTATCAGACAACTAAGGGAATGCTACGTTGATTCGATGATAAGGAGTTAGAGGGGGATTGATTCCACCTTAACTCAACTTAATCCACTAGCGACGAGTCGTCGTAATCCGAATTGAACTGCTACATAGAACAATCGGTTCTTCCTAATCCCTAATTACACATGGCATTCTACCAATTTATAACTAGCATGTGAACAATTAAACCCATTCTCATGGTGAACTAATTATTTCTGGCGTGGAATAGAAATTACGACGACTCTACGATAAACGGAATCAAGCTTTCATCAAGGCTTCACAACCCCTCTAATGGAGTTTAGCCTTGAATCATTCCAATCATTCCCATTTAGAATAAAACTAAACATAATATAAAACATTGAAATTTACTTAATTAAACAATAAAGAAATCTAATTTAATGACTAAAATGAAATAAGAACAAGAATTGAAATTAGATCTAGAAATGGAAATGACAAAAAATAAATTGATAAAGAATACTACTTTATTGATCTAATCAAATTGAAGAGCAAGATTCAAAGGTTTAATCTAATACGAGATTTGAAACTAATTAAATAAAACAATTAAATCTAGATCTAGAAGCTATTTTAATGGCTACTTTCTATTCTAAGCTATCCGCCTAACCTAACTGCCCCTTAACAATGAGTTAAGCTTTTGTTCTTATACATTCAGATCCAAAAATCGTGCATGGGCTTGGAGCCATGTTTTGGGCCGAGAATCGTGCCCAAAACCCAATTCTTTCAAATTCAAAAAGGGCCTCTTCAGCTGCAGTTGGCTTCCACAGACTTTTCGTCCATTTCTGCTCCTCTGATTGGGTCAAGGCTTGACCATTGCAAAGCTCTTTCCGAGCCGGTCGTTTTGACATAAGGTAGGCCTCAATCCGGTGGTCCGAGTCCAAAGATATGGCATTCGAAGTTCTCACGACTTTTGCTCCTTTATCTCGCTAAAAGTGGCACATTTCTCACATAATGGACTTTGAAGCCCTGAAATGCATAAAACACTTAATCAAGATTAACTCTTACTTATTATTCACATAATTGGTCTAACAAAGATGATTATTAAGGGGTTAAAACTACGCTTTTGGGCTCTTATCGCATTTTGATGGAGCGATCCGCGAAAGTTTCAGAGTCATATTGGTAGGTTTTGATTCATGAAGACCTAACCGCTAAATAAGTAGTAGGAAGTAGGTTAACACCGCACCTAGGTCTAAAAGTGCAGTAGCGGTATACTTTGTCGCCAAACGCATGGTATGCAGTTGGTCGAATTCGGTCCTCAGACTTTACCACACCATTGGTAGTGGTAATCGAGGAAACCGCTCGTGAGGAACGCTTGTTCGAGGTACATTCGATGACGTCGTTTGGTGGTGCACATGTCCTTCAAAAACTTGGCATGCTTGGGCAAATGCTTTAGCGATCTAGGAAAGATAAGTTTATGGTCAAATTTTTGAAGGTTTCACGGATCTCATCAAAATGTTCATCATGTTTGTTCTTTACCAAACGGGCGTGGAACGGAGCTTTTGACGGAATCGCTGCGATAAGGATCAGTGGCGCTCTTTCCCTAGGGGACGTAGGTGTAGATTTTGAAGGTACAACTTCGGCCCCGCTATAGGTTGGCGGGTAGGAGTTGGAAGGACGTCGGTCCGTGACTTCCGGCCGATTCCTCGTCCCGCATACGTATATTATTGTCGATGGTTCGCCGTAACGAAGAGTGGTAATGGCATTTACCTCACCCCGGTTTGAATTACTAGGTCCCCGGTGCATTGTTGAGTTCAAAGGCAGTTTTGTAGGCTTAGGGTTTGGAACCGCTTTTGCCCGGGGAACACGCCTTTGACTTTTATCCCGAAAGCCAACAAACCAAGAGACCGGCTGGATAGAAGCTAGGATTTGATTCATTGATTCATGTATGTCGGGAAAGTTTCACCGCTTTTATCGGGTGTGGATTGACTAAAGGCGGGCGCAGGAACTAGTTCACGGTTATTATTCACGGGTTGATTTTGGTAGCCATATCCTTGATTAAGCGGGAACAAGGTTGCGTTGTTTTGGTACCCTATATTTGGCGTTGTTGGGAAAATTACTTTGCCCTTTGCTGGAATTGTGGAGGATTTCCTTGACGATAGGAATTGTAGTTCGCGGGTGGTCGACAGAACGTTATTGCCACCGAAGGAGCTTGTTGTTGTTGGACGAAGGGTGCCCAAGCTAAATTCGGATGTTGTCGCCAAGGTGCATTAGGGATGTTGAAAGCACAAGCCTCTTGAAGGGTTGGGATGACACTCGTGATACCAAAGGACAATAAGAATCGGCGCGGTTTCGGGACTTAAACAAAGAGGGCATGGGAAGCGTTGGCGCACCCATGACCGTTTGGGTTTTGTTCATTTACTTGTACCGAAAAGAGCATCAACCTTTTTGTTTAGGGACTCGATTAGAGTTTTAATTCGGATCGGGTTTGACCTCAAACATAGACGTAACTTTGGTAGGAGTAATTTTAGAAGATCTAGAGGAATCAGTGTTTCCCCAATGGGTGCTTCGCGAGGCCTTCTCAAGAAAAGTGTATGCTTCAAGAAATTTTGTCCATGAAACAACCACCGCTCATGATATCTAATGTTTCCTTTTGATGGTCGAGAGACCATTAAAGAATGAACGGACTAATACAGCGGTGTCGAGTTGATGATGGGGACATTCGAGAAGTAGATCAGTAAATCTGCTCCACGTTTCTAAAAAAGGATTCCCCGGGTGCTAGCGAAAGAATTGAATCTTTTGAAGCATTTCGTAGTTTTCTTTCCGAAAGTATAAAACTTTATCATGAATGCTTGAACAAGTTTGGCCCATGTGTCAATGGATTGCGGGCGCTTGTCCGGGCGAGCCAAACCGCTTTATCGACCCAAGGTGAAGGGAAACAACCTAAGCAAGACTTGTTCGTTGGTAACGGTCGGATGTCGGAAAGTGGTGACTACTTGTTGCATCCGACGAAGATGATTGTACGATTTTTCATGGTCTAACCCATGGTAAACAGGTAACAAACCGAAAATGTTTGGCGGAATACGAAAATCACCGACAATCACATCGAGTTTAATGCAGAAGCGTGTCCTTCCCTGTAAGGCGAGATAGAAATCGAAAGGGTTTCTCAATCAGAAGATTTTCCTCAGCCATAATTAAAGGAGATAATGGCAACGGAGATGTTTGACGAGGTTGATTTACGGAGGAGGGACTATGTCTAGGAGATAACATAAACAGTTGTTTCTTGTATTTTCGACGATGATATGTAAGTTCTAATTCCTTATGTTTACCAGACCGTAGTCTCATACAAATATAAATTTTAATTTAAGGCTCATAATTAAGGAATGAATAATGACTGGAGGTTTTAGAATTTAGGAAGGAGGGAGTTGAAGCACGTCTTCCTAAGCTGTTGCTAACTCGAGCAGGGAAGCTAGGATAACGTGTGAATATTCCAGCAGCCAGGTCACCTGAGAGAATTGAGGGAGGTTGTTCGTGCTAGCACGTTCCTTAATTAGGCAACCTCAATTTTTTCCAAGTTTTCTAGGCAATCGATGGAATAGAATGATGATTTATGATGGTGTATTATGGGGTGTTATTAAGATGATTTAGATGAAATTTTTAATTACTATGATTTTTTATTTTTTTTATTATTATTTTTATTTTAATTTACGTAATTAGTGTATTATGGAGACGTGATTACGAAATATGCAATTAAAAACGATAGATGCCAAAATAGAAACTAACTAACATATACTAGTTTACGCAGAAAGTCTACCCATGCAAATCTATATTACCTATAATGCGCAACTATGTAAGTTATAATGTGAGCTAGGGAATGTCGAGAACAAACTCATGCAATTGAATACCGCGTACGTGAATTGATGTAACATACACATACAAAAATATTCTAAGCAGGTGGTTTGGCGCTATGCATATATCAAAATATATTAGAATCATATTAATTGTGTTACGTGAATATGTAATGACGAACCACCTTTACATGCATGGAGTTCTCATGCCAACATACAAATATACGAGGTAAAACAGGTTATAGCAAATAATATCCTCGACAAAGTTTGAGGAGTTTAAGAGTTTGAAACCTGGGGTCCCGCGATTCCTTGTATAACGATCGACTATTCCCGAGCTTATGCTTACTAGCAAAACAGGACCAAAGAGCCCAAAAGAGTACTGAAAAGGAAAGTGGTTTGTACCTGAAAACTGGAGTGTTGATACTCCAGGTTAGTCTCACGTGCTACTAATTCAGTCTCATCCGAGACTCTTTTGTCTGTTCAGTACTTCAAATTCCTACGGAGTACTTAGGATCAGGCTTCATGAAAATAAACAAACTTGGTTCACCGATATTTGTTAGTAGAAAAAGTTAAGGTAAACTGTTCCGTAACTTGTTAGTATTGTAACAGAAATGAAAATTAGAAAGATGAGGAGGTAGGGGTAGGGGTTTTTATGGATGTATTCCAGTTATTACGTTAAGTCCAGAGTCCCTCGGCGTGCAGCGGCGCCATTTGATAAAACGCTCTTTATACACGTTTATTGGTTTCAGTTACTTATTTTCTTAAGTCCGAGGTCCACAGTCCGAAGTCCAAGTTCCAACGTCCATATAGTCGTACGTTTTAGTCAAGTTACCTTACTCACGTGGGTTTGGTAGGATAGGTCGAGTAAGGGATCGTCCAAACCTTAGGGCTCGGATAGGTTCACAACTGGAAATTACAACTTTTAGTGAGTAGGATTTTTAGGTTTCTTTTTAGTTGGTTTTAATTAAATTAACGGTAATGTAAATTACTACGGGCGATTAAATGTAGGTAAACAAAATTAGAGAAACAGGGGAGAGTTAATCATGCTCATGCAAGAATCATTTTTCAACAATTTTTATTACAAAATCACTACATCTCTAGTTAGTTCTCCCATTTCGAGACGACGCCGAAAGTATTGATCCCTAGTGCATGCCCACATCTCTAGGTCGCATTTCACTAGCATAAGGAGTTTCAATAATACCTCATCTCCGGTATATTATTTCAGCTCCTCGCTCGATTTCACATCACCGGATTTAATTGAGAGAGTCACCCCGACACTGCAGAGTCGCTGAGACATTTTAGGTTGGCTGCTAGACCGTCTCCGAGCATCGCTAATCCAACTTTGTACAGCTCGATCATTTTGGGGACCGGATGTCAATTCTATGCCTAATTCCTAAGTAGTGATTCTAGAATAGTAACGAAGTCAATCCGATTTTCACACGAAGCAAAGATAACCCTCCCACGGGGGATTAGCTCATGGTCATAGAAGGAATAATAAAACTTGTTTGATACATTAAGTAAATAAATGCGTGACAGAAATTAAACTAGAAAAGAAATGATCATATTAAGGGTAAAATAACTTACGATTTTAAGCTGAAATGGAAATGGAAGAATGTAAGAATCTTGAAGAAGAAAATCTAACTAGGCGTGAGCTAAAGCATTAATATGTTTGAAGCCGATATATGAATACCCCCCTCACATATATATAGGCTGGGGACCCTTCACGTGAAATCTTAATATCGAATCAGGTTTGTTTTTTAGCCCAATTCAGTTTGTTAGAATCAAAACTTTGGTTTTTATAAAGTTTTGTTTTATTATCATTTGTTTTGTCCTTTTATGTTTTGGTTTTTTATTTTAGCCCAATTCAATTCAAACATTGAATTGGTACGTGTCTTCCTCATTGCAAGGTGGCACTAAATTGAAACCATCCTTTGCCACCTGCCTATGCTGACTCGTCATGCCTTCTGGGCCCGCAGAGTGGGTCCACTTAGTGTGTCCAGTGGCTGCGCCGATTTTGGCGTTTTTACGACTTTTTGTCCTTGCGCCGAGTTCGTCGCCCGAGGTCGCTATGGCAGCTTCACTAGCCAACGTCGGCATCTAGATTTATCCGATTTGAGATTCGGAAGTTTGCTGCTTCTTTATATGTGGACCCGCTCTCGCCCGGTTTTGTTCTTTTGGAAACTTCGCTCTAGTTAGGCTCTTTTGGGCTTCACACGGGGTTGAGTGGGAAACTTCAAATATTCCCCAGATTCCGTGCTTGGCAGCTTCACTAGCCAACGCCGGCATCTAGATTTATCCTCGATTTGAGCTTCGGAAGTTTGCTGCTTCTTTATATGTGGACCCGTTCTGCACTGGTTTTGTTCTTTTGGAAACTTCGGCTTTAGTCAGGCTTTGTTGGGCTTCATGGGGGTTGAGTGGGAAACTTCAAATATTCCAGTATTCCCGTACTTCGATGCATGTTTTATCATTATATTCATTTTAATTGCGGAAACCTGCAAAATTACGAAAATATAATTATTACATGATTATTAAACACATAATCGACCAAAATGCTATGTCTCTCGGGGTTTAATATTACAGTTTTGGGTGCTTATCAGCCCCTGTATTCCAAAAATGAAAAAGGACACAATTTAAATTAGAATAACGCATCAACAAAAATTGTCAACAAACACACATACAAACTTTTACTTTCGATGGTTAAAACTTTAAACTTATACAAATAATTTTAGACTGATATTGAAATATCAAAACATGATTGAAACCTTTTTCTTGTCACTAAATCTCGTAAAACACCTGCCATAGAAAAAAAAAAACAATGAGCTGACTATACAATTCAGTAAAATAAGTGGTTTATATTATCAAAGTATATAAATACATGATAAAAATCAAACCTTTATAAGAAGAGAAACAAAAAAAAAAGTTTAACTGGCATAAATATCATAGTAGCTTGATATATACAATAAAAATAAAGTCCTTGTATTAAATTGACAGGTCAATTAAACACATGGAAAAATTAGATCTCAAAATGAAATCAAGAGAAGTACATACTTTTTGGCAGATTTGCCAATGGCTTTAGCGGAGACGGAATCAAGAACTTTATCTTCATCCTCTTCGTAATCGAGTAGCTCCTACTCATATGCGTCATTGTTGTTGTCCCTTACTTTTCCCATTCTACTTTAAAATAAACAAATTAGAGAGATTTCCAGGTAAGGGTTAGGGTTTGAAGGGAAGAGAGAATTAAAAACGTGGATAGTTTGAGAAAAGCATTGGTAGCGATTTTCTCTGGCGGCTTACCTCTTCCCATTTCTCTTTTGTTATTTTCTCACATTTGGTGAGAGATGAGCGCGAGAATGAAAAACATCCCCCAAATGTTTTCACCCTTTTTCATTAGTTTTCAGGTTTTCCTTTATTTTTTTTGCAATAGGTCACACTTTTGTATCTGTCACTTAATATTGGTAAATGTTACTAAATAAAGCAAGAATTTGCCTACAAAATATGTAACGGTTGGTAAGATTACTAACGGATAAAGTGTGTGACAAAAATTGTAACAAATGAATAAGTGTTAGTAATCAATTTTACTATATGTTGCAAATTCAGTGTTATGGTGTAGTGAGCGATGGGCAACTATATGGTGAAGAGGGTGTTGATTGACTGTGGCAGTGTAGTGGATTTGTTGTTCAAAGGAGCTTTGGAAGAAATGAGAATTGATCCTAGACAATTGAGGCCTCCGCGAACCAATTTATACGGCTTCAATGGCAGTATGACGGAACCCATGGGGGAGCTCTTATTGCCGGTGACCACGGGTCCAGTGACGGTCTTCGCCTGGTTTATGGTGGTGGATTCTACTTCTCAATACAACGCAATTTTAGGGAGGCGGTGGATTCATGAGATGAAGGTTGTCCCATCGATGTATTACCAAGTTATACGATTTACCACCCCGACTGACATGTATGAAGTTCGCGGCGATCAAGTGACGGCCAAGAACAATCATTGGGGTACAGTGAAACGATTGATTTGCGGACAAGAAGGAGAGACTTCAAACCCTCGGAAGTGGCAAGCATATCAATTACAGTGTGCCTCTGTAGAGGGGGAGGAGGAGTCAACGGTGGGTCTGAAGACACTCGATGAGATTGAAGTAGTGAATATTGGTGAGGGGGAAGAAGAGAGGTTCACGTCGGTAGGATCCAATTTGCCGGAAGAGTGGAAGAGTAAGTTGGTACAATTCTTGTTTGAAAATAAAGATGTCTTTGCTTGGGTAATTAAGGATGTCAAGGGACTAGACCCAGACTTCGCATGTCATCGGTTACACATGAAGAAAGACACCAAGCCAGTGAGGTAAAGGATGCGAAGCATTAGACCGAAGTATGCTGAGGGAATTTGTGAAGAGGTCGCGAGGTTAAAAGGAGCTGGAATAATATGAGAATTGGAATTCACAGATTGGTTGTCCAATGTCGTCGTGGTACCGAAAAAGAATGGCAAGGTTTGAATGTGTGTCGATTTTACAGATGTGAATTTAGAGTGTCCCAAGGATAGCTATCCCATGTCGCGGGTGGATGAATTGGTGGATAGAACAACATGATTCAAAATATTTTTGTTCATGGATGCATTTATGGGGTATAACCAGGTCGCGATGTACGGACCGGATCAGGAGAGGACAACATTTGTGGTTGAAGGCGGCACGTATTGCTACACTAGGATGCCATTTGGACTGAAGAATGCTGGAGCTACTTTCCACCGGTTGGGAGAGAAAATGTTCAAAAGCAAGATTCGGAAGGGGATCGAAATATACATAGATGACATGGTGGAAAAGAGCATGTCGGAGGAGGAGCATCTAGAGGGTTTAAGAGAGACATTTGGGATATTGTGGAAGTACAACTTGAAGTTGAATCCTGAGAAATGCACATTCGGAATGACCACGGGAAAGTTCTTGGGCTACATTGTTACTCACCGGGGAATAGAGGCTAACCCTGAGCAAATAAGATCCATGGTGGAGATGTCATCACCGCAGAATGTCAAGGAAGTGTAGTGGCTAGCCGGTAGGGTCACAGCTTTGAATAGGTTTATTTCCAAGTCATCTGACAAATGTAGACCGTTGTATCAATTACTAAGAAGCACACAAAATTTCTTGTGGACATCAGAATGCGAGGATGCATTTCAAGAGTTGAAAAGGTATTTGGGCAAGGCTCCTCTGTTGTCACGACCAGAGCAGGGGGAGAAATTATACTTGTATTTAGGGGCCACCGAATATGCAGTTAGTTCAGTTCTTGTCCGGCTTATCGACAGAATGGAGAAGTTGGTGTATTTTCAAAGCAAAACATTGTTAGATGCAAAAATGCGGTATAGTAGAATTGAGAACTATGCCCTGGACATTAATCTTCTCGGCCCTAAAGCTAAAACCCTATTTCGAATCACACTCAATGGTAGTGGTGATGAACCTACCTCTAAAACAAGCATTAAAGGTAGAAAAATCAGGCAAAATGTTGAAATGGGTAGTGATGCTTAGTTCGTACGAGATACAATATCAAATAAGAACCGCGGAGAAAGCACAGGCGGTGGTAGAGTTTCTAGCATAGTTCCCCACGGAAGATCCCACTTGGGGAGAAGAGATGGTCATGGAACCGGAGAGGGATGTAGAGCCCGACCTCCTAGACCCTTGGGATAAGAGGAATGAGTGGAAAGTATTCATAGATGAATCTACTACTGACGCATGCAGCGACATAGGGGTTGTATTGGTTACACCTGATAATAACAAAATAGAACAGACCATGAAGCTAGGGTTCGCAGCAACCAGTAATGAAGCAGAGTATGATGCAGTGATAGTGGGATTGAGAATAGCCGAGGACTTGGGGGTGAAGGAACTGACCGTGTATTCTGATTCAAACTTAGTGGTGTGTCAGGCAAATGGAGGGTTCGCTGCCCGCTGTCCGCGGATGGCAAAGTATTTAGAGGTGTTCCACAAAAGGTCCACCAATTTTGCGAAGCTCAGATTTGTACACTTGGGTCGCGGTGAGAATAGGCATGCAGACGCCCTTGCGTATGTGGCTGTAGCCATACCTGGGTCAGAGGAAAAGATGATACGGGTAGGAAGATTGGAGAAACCAAGCATAGAGAAAGTGATGGAGGTGTGTCAGATCACAAAAGAAGAAGGGGGATGGATGGATCCCATTAAGTGTTTCTTGGAGGGAAAGGAGGTGACAGATAAGAAAGAAAGAAGAAAGTTGGAACAGACTTCTCAGAGATACGTACTGTTGGAAGGCGAACTGTACCGAAAGAACTTCAATGGGCCATTGTTAAAATGCCCAAGGACATGGTTAGCCTTAGAGGTACTAGCATAGATGCATGAAGGGGACTGTGGGAGCCATTCCGCTGGAAGGACTACGGCACACCGACTCTTGACGCAGGGCTACTTCTGGCCCCACATGAAAAGGGATGCAGTGGAGTTCCCTAAGAAGTGTGACAATTGCCAGAGATTTTCTCAGTTGATATTCGCCCTTGCGGAACCACTACATAATGTCTCAAGTCCGTGGCCTTTTGCTATATGGGCGATGGATATCGTAGGATCATTTCCCATGGCTAGCGGCAAAAGAAGATATATGATAGTAGCTACGGACTACTTCACTAAATAGATAGAAGCCGTACCCTTGCAGTAGGTGAAGGAGACGCATGTGATTAAGTTTTTATGGGAGAACATCATATGTCGGTTTGGACTCCCATATTGCATCATTGCAGACAATGGGACACAGTTCACAGGAGCTAAGGTGACCGAGTTTATACAGGCATACAAGGTGAAATAGGGCTTCTTGGCCCCCTACAACCCTAAGGGCAATGGACAGGCCGAATCTTCTAACAAAACGATAATGAACAACCTTAAGAGGAAGTTGGAAGACAAGAAGGGGGCATGGGCAGACGAGTTGAACCAGGCTCTTTGGGCATATCGAACTACTCTTCGGACGACCACCAAAGAGACCCCATTTGCCTTAGCCTATGGCGTTGAGGCTGTGATTCCTTCAGAGATGGTGGCAGTTACAATGCAAACCAAGGCCATGGAGGAGGGATTGAACTGGTGCATCTTGGCAGGGGATTTGAATTTGGCAGAAGAAAGAAGGGACTCAGCCCGCCATTCAGTTAGAAGAGTATCACAGGCACTTACAGAGGCAATACAATAAGCGGGTTAAGCCGCGGCAATTCCAAATAGGGGACTTAGTGCTCCACCGAGTGACTCTTAGTACAAAGAGGGAAAAGGACGGGAAACTGAGTCCAAACTGGGAAGGGCCATACACCGTGGTGGAAGTAGGAGGGGTTGGTACTTACAAGTTACGAACAATGAAGGGCAAATTGATAGAAAAGCCTTGGAATGTAAGAATACTGAAAAAGTTTTACAATTGAATGTAATAAAGGTACAAAGCAATGTAATGGAGGTACAAAGCAATGTAATGGAGGTCCAGAGCAAAAGACCAAAGCTGTTTGTAAATATATAATACCACGACCCTTTTGTGAAAATAAATGTGCTTGCTATATATGATTTCTAAGTAAGAATGTGGATAGCGGAATGGTATAGACCTTCCGTGGATGAGAGATGGAGGTACATTACAATGTAAACAAATAATCAGAATTAAAGAGTAAAGAGGCAACAAACTCATTTGGCAAAATCCAGTACTACATTAAACAAAATATTTGCAAAACATGAAATGAAACAAGTACCAGATACAGAGTTTGTAAAAAGGTCTTAATACAAAAAGAAGGCTCCTAGAGCATTTCAGAAGTAGGTTCATCAATGGTCATCGCATCCGTGGCTTATTCAATAGTCGCATCGGTAGTCTCTTTAGTGGCCGCCGTCTGGCTTATGAGTCCTTCTATCACGGGATGCTCGGGGGTTACCTCGGTGCCCAACACCTCTTCATTGGCTATATTAGGGGTTGCGAACGCCGGGACGGCAGGCCCTTCAGGGAGAAGACGACCTTCGCGAAATAGGCGTGCATGCTCCTATTGAATTTTCTTGGCCGCCCTCTTGTCGGCTAGGAGCCTGTAGCGTTCCTGAAGGGTGGTCATATCCAATTGGTGCTGCTACATCAGGTCCGTAGAGGCATCCTCATGCTTCTGATTGAGAGCATCCAGGGCCTCCTGGTGTCGTTGAGCGAGGGCATCCAGATTGGCCTGGTGTTGTTGAAGGAGCACTTCCCTTTGATGGCTCAGGCGTTTGTTGACCAAGTCCATGTATTGTTGGTGGGAGGACTCCGCGGTCTTCAGCTCGTCTTGAGCCTAAACTTTAGCCAAATTGGCAGCTTCTAAATCCGATTGAAGGTGGGCATAGGCAGTTCGTAGTCCGGTAGGGCCGCTGAGTTCTTTCTCGAGGGACTCCACCTTGGCCTTGGCACCAAATAGGTTGCGGATCATGTAGGACATATCCAGGCTGATAGGGTTATATACTAAAAGCATTACTTTTGTATTAACTCTAATTCTTTATATTTTGAATGAGAATCATATGGGCAAATGTTATGCATATTATATATGTTATTAGTTATATGTATGTGTCTAATACTTTATGTTGTAGATGATATAGTGTGAACACACAGAAGATCATATTATCAGTACCTTATAAAGTATAAGTAATTAATCATTTACAACCTAGATGGATTTGAACAAACCATTGGTACGGTTGTAGTATAATCTGGTATTAGTCTATCTTGACTATAGGATTACACTAGTACACTTTGTATATATTGAACAGGACCAAGTGAGGTTGTTTCTCCTTATACTGACTATATAAGAGAACAAACACCTCTGTTATTATGGATGCTTGTCCTCCTAATCTGGATATAATAACGGGCACTTACATTCATTGTACATTGCTTTAAATCATCAATGAGTGAGATTCATTTGTGAATCAACAAACTCGATGGATTGGGTAATGACATTGTATGTAAGGTGTGCTATTGATTATAAAAGGAATCCGTGTCCCGTAAGAAGTCGGGTTGATGATGTCCCCTTAAGGAGCTCAAAAAGATTGTCATGTAAACCCTGCAGGTGGATTTATTCCGACATGACAATGAGGTTGAGTGGTACTACTCAAGGACATAAGAAGTTAATTAATGTAGTTGTCAGTAACTTGACTTAATCAACGAACATTCGATATCTTAAATACGGGGAGATCAACCGGCATATAATATGGAGCCCATAAATGCTGACATGTAATTTGGGATTAGGGCGGTAGTGCAACAATGGCCTTTAGTGGAATAAACCATTTGTTGACGGACTTGGCCCGTGTGTTCTGGGTGAACATGGGAAGCCCAAGCCCGTCAGGAGGCCCAACCCTAATTTCTCCTCATGGTCCCTGTTGTAGCCTATAAATAGAATAATCTCTCTCTGGCTGAAATTCACTATTCATCTGAACAGAAAAAGAGGCAAGGAAAGTTAGATCCAAAATTGGATCTAGCTTTGTGAGAAAGAAGGGGATTGGTAGATCGTTGTCCATACAACGTCCAATCTATTATAAAGGAATACAACAGAATATCAAGGGGTTGATTGTTGATTCGGATTCATAAAGTTTGGATTCTCAGAGTTATAAAAACCGGATCTAAAAGGTATGTTCTCTTCACAAAGCGTGGACACCCATTAATTCTTCTGCGCGTGGTGTTCGTGGTTTGTAGAAATATTTGCATTCTGAATAACGGTTCCTACACAGGCTCACCTATGAACAGGGAAGAGGATGAAAAAAAAAAGAAAAAAAGAAAAGGGAGAAGAGAGATAGTACCTTCTCCCAGTTGGTGTACAGGGAGGTCCGGTGTTGTTCAAAGGAACCCCCTTCAGCATAGGCTAGGTCCTTAGGCAGATGAGCCCCAAAAAATAAGGAGGAAGCCACGGCTAGGTTTTCCAGAGCGGAGTCTACGGTATTCACCTTGCGATGGCGCACCTTAAAAGTAGGACGGAAGGCCTCGGGGATGGCAAGCTCGGATGTCGGGGCGACGGGAGGAACGAGGCCTTTTCTAGATCGACGTGCGCGGGGGAAGAGACTGCAGACTGAGCAGGTAGAATGGTAGGCACAGGCTCTTCGAACACTGATGTCCGCGGTCTCTTGGTCAAGGGCCTGTCAGCAACAGCCTGCACTTCCGTGGAAGGAACCTCCCTCACGTTATCATCTCCTTCAGAGTCACTATCAAACAGTTTCACCTTGTGGACATCCATGTCTTCAGGAGGGGAGGTAGGAGAAGTGTATTGATCATCCCAAGTGGAGATAGAGCGGTATGAAGGGACGTCCTCAGGGGCGGAGGAGATAGGAAGATTGTGAGATTCAAAGGATGCGGGGGAGTGTAAGGAGGTTCGGGGATGGGTACGGCGAGAGGAATGGAGGCGACTCTTTTTCTTTGGAGGAGGAGACGCTCTGGGTTTTTGTTCCTTAGGAGGGGGAGGACGGTAAAAAGGAGTTGAGTAGCCGCTGATAGTGTGGAGAGTAGGGATTGGCAACAGAGGTGTAGCGGTAGTGGGGTGGATACCCAGGAGGTCAGCCTGAGCAGGACCAAGTTCGTGGAGCCTTTGAAAAATAGGACACGAGACGCCAGCATAGATTCGAGACTTGGAGTCTAGCCGCCAACCTACAAAGAAGAGTAACCGTAGGTTAGTTGATAATAGGGAAACCACATCAAGAGAAAATGGAAGAGCTAAGATACTCACCGCGGGCTATGAAGGCGAGATGGTTAAGAGTTAAGTTAGAAGGAATGTCCGCAGACAGAAATTGCCCCGATACGTATAACGGGTAGTGGTGCCACACTTTGTCAGAGGTTGTGACACGGAGTACGTACAAAAGATTATTTCTGGGAGTGCACACAAAAGGACTGGTACCCTACACTGACATCTTTAGTATTGGTCTTGATATAGTATTGAGAGAAGATATCGCGGCTCGTAATCTTAGGTTCTTCAGTCTTATTGTACGAGTTCGCGACATACATAATGCTTCGAAAATTCCCTATACCTTGGCAGGGGGGAATATTGAAGTGATTACACACCTCGACGTCTAGTAGAGTGAGAGGAAGCTGTAGATCGGCGACAATTTGACCTACATTGATTACCAGGTACCCCTGACGTCGGGAAACCTAATGGGGGTAATGGGTGACAGATGACACATGTTCCAGCACTATATCTGCCGGAATTCCATAGGCAGCCCTAATTACGGTCAAATTAGGTCTACGACACCTAGATGGGGGTGGCAGTAAAGGGGACTGACGACCGGAGGTGGATGGGACCGCAGTAGGGGCAAGAGCGGGTTGAGAGGCTACTCGGTCGGATTGGGAAGAGGAAGAGTCATTGATTTCAGAGCCCGACATTGGAAAAGAAGATGAATAGACGCAAGATATCGAACCAACTCAAAAACACAGTGCAAACAAAAGAAAGTAAGGCCTAAAAAACTTACCAATGGGAATGAAGAGAGAGGTGATGAGCCCGAAGAGTGTGCTGGAAAGGAAAAGAAGTCACTGGAGAAACGGAGGAAGCGAACGCAAGTCGAAAGGTTGATCGGAGAAGGGAGCAGAGCAGTGGAAAAGTAAAAGAAGAGGGGGAAAACTAAAATGAGAAGGGAAGGAGAAGGAGAAGAGTTTAAATAGGAGAGGGGTAAAAGAGTCATTTTCAAAGATTGGAAAAATCGAAGAGTCGGGTGGTAGATCCAGATAAAGGGTGACACGTGGAAGCTCGAGGTACGAGGGGCTGCAGAAAACACGCGTGATGATTGCCATCAACATCACATGCAAACCGATGAAGAAAATGATTAGCTGTAATGGGAAAGAAGTGGTTGGAGTTCTCGACCCCGGGTCCATTATCAGAACTACGGAGTCGAGAAGGGGCATTTGTAGTGGCCCAATAAAGAGAAGTGGACTAGGTCAACAGATTAAGGAACGAGATGTAACGTAATAGGGGAATTCGTGGAATCGTGGCCGCGGAACTAACCCTAGACCGTAGACGTGGCATATGTACGGCAGGAAGGGGAACCGAGGGATGAGAAGACAGGTGGATGATCCAGATGAAAGGGGGAAGGAGTATAAAAAGAAGAGAATGGGGAGAAGAAAAGAGGAGGCTGCACAGTGAGAAAAGAGAGTGAAGAGAGACAAGAAAGAGAGGAAAAAAGCTTGGTAGAGAGCACATTTTAGGTTCATACAGTTTGCATTTGGTTTTAAAATAATTTCATTTAACAGCCTAACAGGTCGGCTGTGACTTTTGTTCAACTCCCAACATCGTAATGTAGGCTTTTGTTTCAGTCATTATTTCCTTATAACGAGCTCCTCCGTTTTTCATTGAAAGTGCTTTAGTTTGATGATTACGGTTTTAAGTGGCCGTTTAGCCATTATATGCTATGGCAATTAAATCTTGTCTGAAGGTTTGCGAGGAAATCTATTTCGATGCTGAAAGGAACTACAGTGTATGGCCGAAATAATTTAAAGTCACTGAACCTTTACAAAAGCGCCACATATATATATGCACCGGGCTGCCTAGTTTCTCGGGGGGTTCTCTCTTTCCCCAGACATCAAGATTCAAGGTAACTAAAACACTAGCCAAGTTGATAGTGATTTCTTTAAGTACAAAAAGTGCAGAAAAAAGGCAATTTCGGAATGGGCAAGAGAATATGTTCCCATGGTAACAATGAGCTGCTGCTGTATGTAGACTCTACAACTACATACATAGGTGCATGGGATGATCAGAATATAGTGTTAAGTAATAGGAATAATATATCTGCATGCTTTGGTTAGACTTTGAGACAGAAGCTAAATAAAGGTGAAAAGTAGCTGCGCGCTTTGTTGATGTTGGTATACATATAGAAATGGTGCAGGCAGGCAGGCTAGCTGACAATACCAGCCAGTTGCTAGCATGCAGAGAAGTGAACGCCGCATCTGTACAAAAAAGGGAAGAAAGCACGCGAGGTGACAACGTACGGGCCATAGCAGGTTATGCTTCAAATTCTTAATTAATAACAATATTCCAATTTCTACTGCTCTTGGTCTGGTAGATTCCACACATTTACCTCGATTGTAGTCCCAATGCAAGGCCAATCTCAAATTCCTCATTTGACATTTATTTTAGTCTCACTTCAATCCATCTAGGCCCTTTAAATTCACCACGCACTTCCCGCGCTTCAAAGCAAGCACAACTTTGAGAACGAAAACAAAGTTTAAAAGTTTAAATAAACACCTAGAAGAAGAAGAGAACGTACTGATTGAGAAGCATCTGTTTATCTGCTTCTTCTAACTTGCTTGTTAAGTTTCATCATTCAGTCAAGACGGGTCTTCCTTTGTGGTTGCTGGGTTTCGGTATGGATCGGTTGCGAACCGATATGAATCGCTTACTCGCATTACTCTTCCACCAGGGTGTATTGGACGAACAGTTTTTACAACTCCAGCAGCTTCAAGATGAGACGTCTCCCAACTTTGTTTCCGAAGTTGTTACTATCTACTTTCGAGAATCGGAAAAACTTCTCAGGAACCTTAGGGAGCTACTGTAACTTTTCTCTATCTCTTGCTACTCCATTTAATTTGTAGACAACGTTTCAAGCATGCTGTTTCATTATATATTAGGTTTAATCGACTTCGGCATGGAACAGGTCCGATAGGGAGTTCTCGGATTATAGGAGAATGGGTATACACCTAAACCAGTTCATGGGCAGTAGCTCCAGCATTGGAGCCAAACGAGTTAGAAACGTGTGTGCCGCCTTCCGTGCGGCTTCCGAACAGAATAACAGGCTTGGGTATACATCTTTTTTCCATGATCCGATAATTAATTACTAGAATACGTACACCATTTTCTTTCCTGTTTATTTTACATACAACTTACAAACTAAATCTATCCATCATGGCATCATCTAATTCAACTTGCATTGTTGTTTTCAGGTGTTTTCATGCTCTAGAACTACTTGAGCATGAGTACTGTTACCTTAAAAATAAACTGCACGAGTTCTTCCAAGTAAATTATGAATCCTTTATGTTCTACATTACGTTTATACATATACATACACATGGATCGAACCATGTTTCATGGGAAGAGATTAAAAAATGATTAACTTTATGATTTTCTTCATGTCCTCAGGTAGAACAACAACGAGTAATGGCAGCTGGAGTCAGATACCCAATACAGAACTGAGTCATAGTGATGAGTACTATCAAACTAGCAGTCCATTAAATGAAGCTTACCAAGTACCAGCCAAAAGCGGAATGAAAAAGGTTGATTTATAGCCTTGTAGAGTTATTCATTGATACCTGCCTCGAAGCAAAATAGGAATAGGTGTATTGCTAGAGGTGCATTATTTTTGGTGTAAGAGCAAGGCGTCTCTTTAATCAGCATTATATAAATGCTTCTGTTTCAATCAATCTAGCGGTTTATCTTTGCGTGGTCGATCACGAACCAGTGTCTTGAAAAGCGGCCTGGACCTGGATGTCGTACGTCCAACCGGGTCACACTGGTCCTCCAACAATATTTTCAGTTGATTCTAAATTTGTTTTTAAATTACGGATGTTCGGAACTAGTGTTAAAAAAACCTAAACGAAATCGGAATCACAGTATAGTGCTGGAATTCCATTGGGGTATGGGTATCGCCGGATCACAATCTTTGAATTTTGTCTTCATTCTAGTTTTTGAAGCCGTCGGAATTCCAAATTTCCGAAATCCCAAACTATATTTCGAACCGCAAGTATAAAAAATGAATGCTTAATGAACATTATACGAAATTTAAATTTGGGATACAAACTTTTCTTTTAGCAATTTTGGGGAACCAACTTGTCACTTTGTTCAGTTGTTGTAATGCCTAGGTTATGTTTGTGTATCGTCTATTATTTTCATACGTGGCACGCTTTTTGAATATCCCTGCAGTAAACTAAAATTGAAACTTCAAAGTAACATAAAAAATGGCACATGAAAATAATGGACGGAACACTAATGGAACCTAACGTTGCAATAAAGTCATAGATTGGTTTTACAATTGATCCAAAAAAAAATTTGCACCCGAAATTCAAATTTGGTGTAGAGTTCCATGTTAGATATTTCTTAACATGAATCCTAAGATCGTGAACTACATAATAATCACATGTAGGATTAATAAAAAACAATTTAAATGTTACCTCCAGACATCCTAATGCAGAGAGCTTGTCGATCCTGCTGTCTGATGTTGTTATTGATTGGATGCTTTAATCGCCAGAAAATAGATCTCTTTCTCTCTCCTTGCCTACAAATCTTAATGTGTTGAATTTTGTGAATTCAAGTTTTTGTGATGAACAAAAACTTTTACTTATAGGTGGAGAGAAGACCGATTATACCAATTAGGATTTCTTTAATTTCAGCCGTACATCAAGGCAGAAGATATTGCACAATCTTGTGCAAGATAGAAACCAATATTTAGCATATATCCTAAAATATTGGATTTCCTATAATGACCATATTTAGGAGAAGGAAAGAAAATATAAATTCCTTACAATCTCCCACTTGGTCGATAGGAAGATCCATCAATGATTTCATTTTAGGAATCATAAGGCGTGCATTATATGCTAAACACTTCTTTAGTTGGTTATCATAAGTGTCGTGGCTAATTCGGTTGTCAATGGGAGTCATGGTGTGCACACATTATTTTGTAACATGCTTACTTCCATGTACTACGTCATTTACAACTTTCATAGTTAGACCGTAATAGGAGATTTATGTAATGGTCTCATAATGTCTTTGTTTAAAGACTATTCTGTTATCATTCATCCAAACGTAAATGTGTGACAATGGAAAACAAAAATAGTAGATGTAGAATTGCTTTAAGAGCTCAATAAATGTCAAATACAAGTACATAAATAAAAGCAGAAAATGTTAACTAAGAACTATCTTCAAGACCCATGCTTTCAGTATGTCCCTGAAATGTCTTTGGAGGTAGTCTTTTCGTGAATATGTCTGCGACCATGTAATCTGTACGTATAGACTCAATGACAATTTTCTTTAATTTAACATCTTGCTTCAGTGATAGATATTTAAGGTCCATGTGTTTGGCTCCCTTAGATATCCTATCATGCTTGGAGAAAATGTTGCAGCTTCATTATCACAATAGAGTGTTAATGGCTTAAAGATGAAACTCAAAGCGTCGAATTGAGAGACAAAATTGTGCAACCATGTTCCCTGAATTGTAGCCTCATAACATGCCATGTATCCAGCCATCATGGTGGATGTGTAAAGCAACTCAGATTTCTGGCTTTTCCATGATATTGCACTTCCACATAAGAGATACACATAGCCAAGAGTGCAAAGTCTAGTGTCAGGACATCTAGCAAAATCTGAATCTGAATAACCAATCACCTGTAGGTGATTTGATTTTTTTTATGTGAGCATATAATTTCTTGTTCCCTTGAGGTATCGCAGCACTTTCTTTGCAGCTTTCTAATGAGCAATTCCTGGGTTACTCTGAAATCTACCCAAAGATGCCAACAAAGATGACTAATGTCGTCTTTGTACAGACACTGCATACATCAAACTCCCTACAAGAGAAGCATAAGGATATTTTTCCATTTCTTTACGTTCCAAAGGGTTCTGTAGACACTGCTCAAGATCAAGCTTGTCTCCTTTATGCAGTGGAACAGGGCTAGAGGAACATGTCATCATGCCAAATCGCTCTAGAACTTTGTCAATATATGCTTTCTGAGACAATCCCAAAATACCAAGTGACCTATCATGGAATATTTATATTCCTATCACATAAGAAGCCTCACCCATATCTTTCATTTCAAAGTTCTCAAAGAGATAATCTTTTGTAGCATGTAATAAACCAAGGTTGCTACTAGCCAGTAATATGTCATCAACATACAGAACCAAAAATATAAACTTACTCCCACTTATCTTGAGATATATGCAAGGGTCAACTATGTTTTCTTTGAAATCGAATTGCGTAATGATTTCATGAAACTTTAGATACCACTGCCTCGAAGCTTGTTTCAGTCCATATATTGATTTCTTAACTTTGCAGACCATGTCTTCCTGACCTTCAATTTTTAAGCCTTCAGGTTGACTCATGTAGACTTCTTCATCTAAGTTTCCATTAAGAAAGGCGGTTTTCACATCCATTTGATGTAACTCAAGGTCATAGTGAGCTACTAATGCCATGATGATTCTAAGAGAATCCTTCCTAGACATAGGGGAAAATGTCTCAGTATAATCAATGCTTTCTTTCTGATTGAAACCTTTGGCAACAAGTCTAGCTTTATATCGTTCAATATTGCCTTTACAGTTGTGTTTGGTCTTGAAGACCCATTTACTGCTAACTGGTTTGTGTCCTGGAGGCAATTGAACAACTTTTCATACTTTATTTTCATCCATAAATTTCAGTTCATCTTTCATGGCATCAATCCATTTACTAGAATTAACATCCTTAATGGCTTGTGAATAAGAAACCGGGTCTTTAATTGTCCATTCTTCAAATTAAACTTGGTAAAGCATGTAATCATTGGAAATAGCGGATCTGTTTTCTCTTTGAGACCTTCTTAATGCTGGTTCCTCTGATGCTTCATCCATGTGTTGGTTGGCAATAATATCATTATGGAGTTGTTGATCATTTATTGGGTTTTCCTCATTGTGAAAAGGTTCAACAACGGGAGGGTTTTCAATATCTTTTGGAATAGAAGGAAAAATAATAGGTACCCTTATTTCCTGAATGATCACATCTTGAGTTTTATTACTCCCACTAATTTCGCCATTCTCAAAGAATTTGGCATTATTGGTTTCAACAATTCTCGTACTATGGTTAGGACAGTAGAACCTAAATCCTTTGAACTTTTCTGGGTAACCTATAAAGTAACCACTAATCGTTTTAAAGTCCAATTTCTTTTCATGTGGATTGTAGATTCTAGCCTCAGCTGGACAACCCCATACTTGGAGATGTCTTAAACTAGGTTTCCATCCTTTCCATAGTTCAAAAGGTGTTTTGGAACTACCTTCTTCGGGAACCTGCTCAAGATATAAACAGGTTGTGCGTAGAGCATCCATCCACAAGGATATAGGTAAGTTAGCATGACTCATCATGGATCTAACCATTTCCATATATGTATGATTTCGCCTTTCAGCTACACCATTCTGCCATGGGGAACCAGGCGTTGTGTATTGGGCAACAATTCCAAGCTTTTGGAGTAGTTTTGCAAAAGGTCCAGGATGTTGTCCTGTTTCGTCATACCTTCCATAAAACTCACCACCTCTATCAGACCTTATGATTTTCACTTTTCTGTCTAGTTGTCGTTCGACTTCAGTAATGAACACTTGTACAACATCTACAGACTGAGATTTGTCATGCAACAAGTATAGATAACAGTAACGTGAGTAATCATCAATAAAGGTAATGAAATACTTTTCTCTCCCAAAGGTTGGAACGTCAAAAGGTCCGCAAATATCTGTTTGAATTATTTTGAGAAGCTGGGTACTTCTTGTGGCTCCTTTCTTTGTGTGTTTTGTTGTTTTTCCTTTAATACAATCCACACATACTTTAATATTAGTAAAATTTAGCTCTGGAAGGACACCATCTTTTACTAATCGTTTGATTCTTTCACTGGATATGTGACCTAGTCTTTTATGCCACAAGAAATAAGAGTCATTTGAAGATGACTCTCGTTTTGTTTCCTTAGAATGCAGGGTAAGATGGGTTTCAGCAATTTGATTATCAAGATGAAACTTGTATAGACCTTCAATCAAAATTCCAGAACCAATTCGACTAGAATTTTTGAATAAGCTGAAAATGCCATTTCCTATTTCAAATGAATAACCAAATTACGGGAAATAGACGGAACATAAATAGTTTGACATAAGTCTAACTAATAACCGCTATCTAAAACAAGATGAAAGGTTCCAATAGCTTCAACTGGAGCTTTGTCTTTATTTCCCATGAAGAGGAAGTTCTCGCTTGGGTTTGTGGTTTGGATTGTAAGGAATCCCTGTATTGAGTTGGAAACATGGACATTAGCACCGGTGTCAATCCACCAAGTATCAGAAGAAGCATAAGTAAGATTTGATTAGAAATAACTTATGAAACCCATGGGGTTACCTTTCTTATCGAACCATTCTTTGCAATTAGTGCAGTCGGCCTGAAAGTGTCCAGGTTTCTTGCAAAATTTGCATACGTCTTCCTTCTTTGTCTTCTTGAGGTTTTGACTAGCCTCATTAGATCTGGGTGGTGCCCTTTTATGGCCTGAATTATGCTTTCTCCCAACTTTGTGTCCAGCTCTGTGAACGAGATGAGCTACTTTAATACCTTGTTGATTCAGCCTGGCCTCCTCTTGAACTAGTTTGTTAGCCAATTCATTCATTGTCCACTTGTCCGTAATAGTGTTGTAATGAATTTGGAAAGGCCTGTACTGAGGAGGTAAACTATTCAGGATAAATTGGATGAGAAAAGCCTCATCCACTGATAGTCCCAAATTCTTTATTTTTGCTGCAAGGTTGGTCATCTCAATGACATGCTCATGCATTGAGCGAGTGCCATCAAACTTCATGGTTGTAAGATCTGCCATTAGTTTCCCAGCAAGGGATTTGTCTACAGTCTTAAACCTATCTTGAATGGACTACATGTAGTCCTTAGCATTCTCAGATTTAGAAAGGGATTTTTTGATGTTGGTAGTAATAGTCATTCGGAAAAACATAATGCTTAGTCTGTCAGACCTCTCCCAAGTATTAAGGAGATTCTTTTCCTCAACAGTACTTTCGGCAGTAAGTGGAGGTGGCTTATCATTAAGAAGAACCATATCCAGTTCAAGTACCCCCAATGTGAACTCAACTTGCTCTTTCCATTCTAAGAAGTTGGTTCCATTGAGCTTAGTGATAGAGGTAGCGAATTTAGATTGGTAGGTATGATAACTGCAAATAGAGATACAATAAGGCTTTGAATTAAAACAACACGTGTATGAATATATACGACATAAAATTTAGGTGCTCCTGTAGGTAGTCACCATAATTTCTACACATTATACCATCTAAGGTCGTCATATTCAAGGTGATAAAAATTTGAGTGATGTTTCTCCTAATTAAGATTTGTGCATATCCTTGGTCTACGTGCGAACAAAACACTCATTAATTATTGTTTGGACGTATGAATATAATCCGCCTGTGGGTGATTAAAAGCTTCATGTTTGAACAATATGTAGTTTAAACATCATGATGGTACTAGTAGGGCTAAAACCAATGTTTAATAGTTAGGGTCACTGTGGTGAAACCTAACCATACTCCAAAAAAAAAAAATAAAAAATGAACATGATGAGGAGTATGAGTCAACTTAGACCATTCTATATGCGAACTTAGATGATCTACTTTAACAGCTTGACCATTTTAAGCACTTGAAGTTCTATTTCTGTGAACAAACAACAAACAGAGACTGTCTTTCAAGTTTCAATTAGGTAGTATATATGTACGCAACTCATTTGTGATGGATACCATTCGCTTAAAATTTGTAATGTGGCATCAAAGAGTTACCAACTCCAGTACAATTGCGACTCCATAGCAATGACTCAACAAAATTTGAAGCATGACTGTAGGTTTTTTTTTGTTTGCACCTTTCTAATTATTCTGGTAACATAAAGGGCATAATTGTGATGTTCGAACTTCTAAACGGGACATAGTTCACTACATCAAAATGAATTATATAATTAAGCTAGTCGATTGACAGATGGAATATCCAGATGATGCCTTAGCCTTCTTGCCCATGCCAAATAAATACATCATCCCATGCCAAATAAATACATGATGTGAATGAAAAAGCTATTTGTTATCATTGTGAACCCGTGAAGGCGAATAAGACCAACACAGTAAATATAACAAATATATTTAACTATTACATTGATTTCTCACGATCAAACAGTCGTGCATTAATTAAAATTGCGGAATAAATTAAACACAAACCATTTATGCAAACCATAATAGTTGGATCGATAAATTGCTGCAAAACAGAGTAATCATAACTATTGGACTATCATGTGTTCTAAAACAAAGCTCCTGATACCACATGTTAGATATTTCTTAACATGAATCTTAAGATCGTGAACTACATAATAATCACATGTAGGATTAATCAAAAACAATTTAAATGTTACCTCCAGACATCCTGATGCAGAGAGCTTGTCGATTCTGCTGTCTGATGTTGTTATTGATTGAATGCTTTAATCGACAGAAAATAGATTTGTTTCTCTCTCCTTGCCTACAAATCTTAATGTGTTGAATTTTGTGAAGTCAAGTTTTTGTGATGAACAAAAGGTTTTACTTATAGGTGGAGAGAGGACCGATTCTACCAATTAGGATTTCCTTAATTTCAGCCGTACATCAAGGCAGAGGATGTTGCACAATCTTCTGCAAGATAGAAACCAATATTTAGCATATATCCTAAAATATTGGATTTCCTATAATGACCATATTTAGGGAAGGAAAGAAAATATAAATTCCTTACATTCCATACCCAATTATGCATTTACTTTCAAGTATAATAAGAACAAATGCAAGTTCGAATCTCATTGTATTGGTTGAGATTTATTTCTTGTGTAATTATGTGATGGGCCTTTAGGCCAGGGGGCTAGAGACATGGTGCCACCTACAATAGGTGGGTCGAGGAGTGATAGGAAATCTTCATAACAAGGTGGAGGCGGTTGATTCTACTCAAAGGGGTGCATTGGCGAGAGCCTTCGCGCTAGGTTCCCTTCAGGGTTGATGAGCCCTTCGGACAATGTAAGCTTTCGGGCTAGGGTCTTTCAATGTAACCGGTGTGGGTTTGCCTTACAAGAAATAAGTCAAAATGCCCAATTTCCAATTTTAATCATAGTCTAGAACAGCTGGGTTTTGAAACAATTGATAAGGACATTTTTTAGCTTATAACTATTTGAAAAACCAAATTTCATGTTTTAATTATTAATAAGGACAAACTTGACTTTTTTTATTTTTTACTCTTTCCAATTTTACCCTTCTATGCTTAGTTTGCACTGACGTCTGTGCATACTTCGCATACCAAGAGGTGGTATGCATTGACACTTGTGCATACTATTTTCTTTGTGATGCTTGGTATGCACTGACGTCTGTGCATACCTCGCATACCAAGAGGCGGTATGCACTGACACTTGTGCATACCATTTTCTTTGTGATGTTAATTTGGTATGCACTGACGTTTGTGCATACCTTGCATACCAAGAGGTGGTATGTACTAACACTTGTGCATACCATTTTCTTTGTGATGCTTGGTATGCATTGACGTCTGTGCATACCTCACATACCAAGAGGTGGTATGCACTGACACGTGTGCATACCATTTTCTTTGTGATGTTTGGTATGCACAGATGCATGTGCATACCTCACATACCAAGAGGTGGTATGCACTGAAACTTGTGCATACCATTTTCTTTGTGATGATTGGTATGCACTGACGTCTGTGCATACCTCGCATACCAGGAGGTGGTATGCATTGACACTTGTGCATACCATTTTCTTTGTGATGTTTGGTATGCACATACGTTTGTGCATACCTCGCATACCAAGAGGTGGTATGCACTGACACTTGTGCATACCATTTTCTTTGTGATGCTTGGTATGCACTGACGTCTGTGCATACCTAAGGTGGTATGCACCGACACCTGTGCATACCAATGTACTATTGTCTTTTACGAACAAAAGTCAACCATTGTCCTTGAGAGTGTTTTTGAAATGAGGGTGGGTTTTTTGGTTCGTTATTTCGGAATTTTGTCCTTTTTAGTTTTGTCCCCCTTTGCCTTAACCCTCTAAATATTTCAAAAATAAAATAACATATTGTTGATTAGCTAAATCTGATCGAACTAGATAAAAAACAAGATAACATTTTGGCACCACAGTATGGCTTTGTAATGTGTTATAGGGTAAGTCAAATATCGTTGCCTCATGGGATTTTGTTACAACTTACAAAAACCTTCCAGAATATTTCTGCAAATATTGCGAAGCCCCTGTTACAAAAACTTGTAAGTTGTAACATTGCCAAAATGTTATATGCATGGATACATGCTATGTCACATATTGGAAATGTTATGAATAATATGTGCTTTGTCACATTTTGGAAATTCCCCAACCATTTGCAATATTTTAGAAGTATGGGTAATGAATAGAGCTACCACAACATTTTAGAAATGCCACAAAGCTTCTTCTACAGATTGTTATAAACCTAATGGATGTGACCTCGATCCAATGATTTGGCGACTCACAAACTTATAACAATAGCTAAAATTTCGTTGATAATAAAACTGATGGAAACGTGAAAAAAAAACATATCATTAACCATCATGAAATTTTCACCCAACAACATATGTTCCACAAATTGAACTATAGCAACATTCAAAGTAGTGGCATTGATAAGGTTTCTAACATCATCTCTAGCTTTTAATACATTTCTCCAAGACCAGGAGCAATCTCTTGGAATTTGCATTGTCCAAAAGTACTTGTTTATAATATGTTTTTTTTTTTAAGCTAGGGTTAGGCGGACCCCTACCTGTATTAATCAACCAAATCGTACATATATGGTACCCACTGCATCCTCCTCAACAAGATTATATAATTTTCTATCTAGAGGAGGACCAACATGCAAAATATCAATACCATGGGAACTAGAGAGTCTTGCAAGATGATCAGTGACTCTATTGGTCTCCCGATATACATGAGCAAAATTATAGATTTTAAATTTGGTCGAAATTTCTAAGATGTGTATTAACACATCAAGACAGTTCCATGGTGGCTTCGCCAGTTTAGTTATCATTTGGATTGCTAGAAGTGAGTTTGTAGCCACATCTACATTCTCGAAGCCAATCTCCATACATCTGCACAACCCAACCTCAATAGCTTTCAGTTCTTGGAATAGAACTAACCGCTCGCCACCACTACCAAAAAACGCTGCCAGAACTTTGCCCTTTCTGTTCCTGATTGCTCCACCATGTCATGTACCCTCTCCTGTTAGTGACCCATCAGTATTCAGCTTAACTCGTTCTTGTTCTGGTTGGGATCCACTGACATTGCTACTGTGTCGCTCTTTGAAACTTGACCTGGATGTCGATAGCCTGAGACAACCTTCTGGCTTCAGTTGTGTCCTCCATTTCCGATATTTGCACTTGAATGTAGGTTTTCATATTTTTTAGGATTCTTTTCAAAACCACTGATGCTGGCCTTCCCTGATTGTTAAACCTACGTGCATTTCACTCTTTCCAGATTCCATCAACTGCTGCACAAATGTAGCTCTTATATATTTCAGTCACCCAACTCGAGCCCCTGCAGAATCTCAGAATAGACGACCATTCTCTGTTGGAATTTCTGCAATCAGTAACTATACCCAAAATTTGCTTGATTCTATTGATGATCTCACGAGAATATGTGCAGTCAAAGTAGAGGTGATTAGAGAACTCCCTACTTTGCTGACACAAGCAACAAGAGGAGTAAGAGAGTATCTTCTTTTGCACTAACCTGTCTTGGGTGGACAGACTATTGGAGAACAGTTGCCAACAAGTAAAGGAATGTCGAGGGATTACCAGTCGGCCCCATACCAGACCATTTTACTTTTTCCCTTTGTCTTCTCAAAGCTTGATATGCACTGTTTGAAGTGAAGGAACCACTGTGATGAGGAAGCCACACCACTCGGTCTCTATCGAGGTGTCGATTAATTGGTGTGCACAAGATATCTTCTCTCAGGTTGAGACACTGCAAATCTTTCACTATGTTGTTCCACTCTCACTTATCAAGAGTTCCTTCATTGTCGCATTGGGAGGTAGTTGAATTTCTGCTACTGCTTGAGCATTATTAATTAATGGGCTACTACTACACCAAATGTCATGCCAAAGCAGCGTATCTTCGCCATTTGAGATTGAGTATCTAATCAACTCTCTTGCTTCTTTCCTGTACTTCAAGATGTTTCTCCATGACCATGAGTAGTCAGCTGGAATCGGTATGGTCCACAAGTATTTATTTCTCATCTGATTCTCCCGAATCCAGTTGACCCAGACACTGCTATCTTTATTTGCTATCTTGAACAACAACCCACAATGAGCACCCTTATTCCATGTTTCCATATTCATCATGCCTAAACCACCCTCCTCCTTAGTTTTGCATATAGTGCTCAAACTTGCTTGATGCACATATCTCTTAGCTTCTGTCCCACTCCAAAGGAAAGTGGCACATATCTTCTCCACTTGTTCAAGGACCATTAATGGCAGAATGAAAGTTTGAGCCTAATAGATGTTTAGAGAGCTCAAAACCGACAGATTAATTGTAATCTACATGCATGGGATAGAAGTTTAGCTTTCCAATCCTTGATTCTACATGTTATCTTTTCAATCAAAGGTTGACATTCTTTGATACCCAGACGATCAAAAAATAGTAGGAGGCTGAGATATCTCACTGGCGGTTTCACAAGTTCTAGACCCAGTAACTGAGCCAATATTGTTGCTTCTTGATGCTCCATAGCACCCATCATGATTGTAGTCTTTTGAGAGTTGATTATAAGGCCAGTCGCTTCATTGCAGATCTGTAAGCAATCCCTGAGAGCTACAATAGAGCTTGCTTCCCCTTTGCAGAAAATAAGGACATCATCAGCGAAGGCCAAGTGCGTCAACAAAGTCTTCTTACATTTAGAATGGTAGCGCATGAGTTTTGAAGCAATACTCACCCTGATTACAATACCCAGAATTTCCATGACAATCATAAATAGATATGGGGACATGGGGTCACCCTGTCTCAACCCTCTTCCTCCAGCAAAAAACCCTTCAGGAGACCCATTCACCAAGACAGAATAGAATGGCGAGCTGATGCACATATGAATCCATCGGCGCATCTTCGGGGGGAATCCAAATCTCTCCAGTAAGTAGAGAATAGATTGCCAACTGACCGTATCATATGCCTTCCTGATATCTAGTTTAATAGAACATCTGGGAGTACCATGTCTTCTATTATACCCTTTCAACACTTCATGCGCCATGAGTATGTTGTCTTGTATATATCTACCTGGGATGAAAGCAGACTGGTTCTCATGAACATGGTCAGAAATCACCAGTTGCATTCTAGTAGTGATTACTTTGGAAACACACTTGTCGAAAATCTTCTAAGTTAAGAGCATTGGAGAGTGATCAGAGACCCCTTGAGGCAAAAAATCAGCTATAACTTGTGGATAACGAGTTAGCCACAAATTATTAACCAGGCATCTATCTATCCTTGATATAACTCTGGCTGTTCCAATAGATTTATTCCACCAAGTATAAATGAATCCAGTAGACTTGATGTCCGAAATCCCCGCATTCTGTAGACATATATTAAAATCAGCCGCTTCATTCGGATGCATTGGTTCTCCACCTAATCTTTTGTCTGCAGTCAGTATGTTATTGAAATCCCCTATTACACACCATGGCTTCTGTACCGATCTTTGAATGACTAACACCTCTTTCCACAACTCTATCCTTTCTTGTAGAGAATTACTCGCATATACCACTGTGAGTAAGAAGTCTTCTGCCTCTGGAAGATAGGTAACCCTACAATGTATAAATTATTCTGAATTTGTTAAATGGACTACTTTAACAACATACGGATCCTAACAAACCCAAATTCTGCCTGATTGACTCTTGCCATAGTTGTTAGTACGCTCCCAGGAAGGGCATCAAATTTTTCTTATGAGATCATACTTCAGATACTTAACTTTCGTTTCCAGTAAACCAAAGATACACAGCTTCTTATCTACCCTCACCTTAATGATTTCCTTTGCTTTTAATAAGTCATTAGCTCCCCTCACATTCCAAATACAAATAAGACCTATCATTTAGAACTTAGGATGTTTGTTTTTTGAACCTTTGGGTCGCCCCCTGCTCTTTTTTCCTTTTTTTTTCCTTTCCACTTGATTCATTCGTTTTCTTTCCTTGATTCTTTGTCTCAATTCCATTCCTTGGAGTTGCCGGAGATTGTAAATCAGCCAATGGAATATTGTTCATATCCTTAAAGTAGAGGGTTTCATCCTCTGATGGCTCCTCGACAGATAAATCCCCATTTCTAGTAGTTTCAAGGAGATTATTATACTCATTATGCTCTAAATCATAGTGCATCAAAGGGTTCGAGTTAGTCTGCATATCATCACTTTGCCTGCCCTCCACAAACGGCACTAAAGCAGCAAACATATTACTCTGGCTCATTTTAGTATCACTTTCGCTATCATATTCCTATGCATTCCCTGTGGCTACTTCTGTTACTTCTGTTGTTGCTATCACTACTGCCAACTCTGAGCCCTCAAGTCTATCCAGAACCATGTTCGTTTCCTGTAATCCCACCGCAGAACTCTCTACAAGAGGGATTGACTCTTCCGTAGCAACTATTCTCTCTGAATTCTCGGACACCACTATTGTCTCATCAGTTCTCCTTAGTACCCCTTCAGTTTCAACTACTGTTGCACTCAAACACAAATCTGACATTGAAACCTCATTAGAATTTCCTTCAGCTCTATCCACTCCCTCTTCAGTGATTGCTTCAGCTTGCCTAAGTATAGTTGATGCATCAGTATGACCTATGTTTACTTCCCCTGGCACATTTATACTATTATTGTTTTCATCCACCTCCACATTAGTATTCACCCCAGCTTCCACCTGAGTATCTGCCCTTTGATTATTGCCTCTCCTGAGACATCCATCTGTTTTGTGTCCAAAACTCTTGCAATGATCACAGAGTTTTGGAATCCACCCATATTCAACTGAAATTTTCCTTATATCATCTCCACCCATATTGATATCAAATGACTCAAGTAACTCTGAGGCAATTGATAAGCACCCAAAACTGTAATATTAAACCCCGAGAGACATAGCATTTTGGTCGATTATGTGTTTAATAATCATGTAATAATTATATTTTCGTACTTTTACAGGTTTCCGCATTTAAAATAAATATAATGATAAACGCGCATCAAGCACGGGATACTTGGAATATTTGAAGTTTCCCACTCAACCCCAAAATGAAGCCCAACAAAGCCCGACTAGAGCGAAGTTTCCAAAGAACAAAACCAAAGTCGTAACCGGTCCACATATAAAGAAGCAGCAAACTTCCAAAGCTCAAATCGGATAAATCGGAGTGCCGACATTGGCTAGTGAACTACCAGAGCGACCAGGGCGACAAACTCTACGCAAAGACAGAAAGTTGTAAAAACGCCAAAATTGGCGCCGTCACTAGACATACTAAGTGGACCCACTCTGCGGGCCCAAAAGGCATGACGAGTCAGCATAGGCAGGTGGCAAGTAATGGTCACAAATTTGTGCCACCTTGCAATGAGAAAGACACGTACCAATTCAATGTTTGAATTGAATTGGGCTAAAAGACGAAACTAAAACATATAAAGACAAAACCTTATAAGCTAAAGGACAAAATTTAATCTGAATTAAAACAAAAACTTTGATTCTCAAAGTTTTGAACGTTTCAAATAGGTAACAAACAAACCTGATTAATTGTTAGGATTTCACGTGAAGGGTCTTCCGCCTATATATATGAGGGGGTAGCCTTCATTATTTTCCCTTCAGCATTTTATGCTCTAGCTTCCGCTTAGTAGTAGTTAGTTTTAATTTAGCACTTGCATTCCGTCATTTACTTTCCAGCAGCTTAAATACTGTAAGTCATTTTACCCTTAATAACAGTCATTTCTTTTCTAGTGTAATTCTTGTCCTGCATTTATTTACTTAATGTATACAGCAAGTTTTATTATTCCTTCAATGACCATGAGCTAATCCCCCCCTCAGGGGGAGAGTTATGCTGCTCGTGTGAGAATCCGAATTGACTCGTTAATATTCTAGAATCACTACTTAGGAATTAGGCATAGATTAGACATCCGGTCCCAAAATGACTGAGGACTGCATAAAATTTGGAGTCTTGATGCTCGTATCAGTCTCGGCGACCAAAAATGTCTCGCGACTCTATGGTGTCAAACAGCTCTCTCAATTTGTCCAAATGATGTGGAATCGAGCGAGGAGCTGAAATGATATTCCAGAGATGAAATATTAGTTCAACTCCTTATGCTAGTGTGATGCGGCTCAGAGATGTGGGCATGTGCTAGGGATCAATAATCGACGTCGTCTCCAAACACGAGACGAATTAGAGATGTAGTGATGTGGTAATATAAACTGTTAAAAAATTATTCTTGCATGAGTATGATTCACTCTCTCCCTGTTTCTCTATTTTTGTTTACCCACATATAATCACCGTAGTAATTTACATTATTTGCATTACCGTTAATTTAATTAAAACCAACTAAAAAACCTAAAATCTTACTCACTAAAAGTTGTAATTCCAGTTGTGAACCTTTTCCGAGCCCTAAGGTTTGGACGATCCCTTACTCGACCTATCTTACCAAACTCACGTGAGTAAGGTAACTTGACTAAAATGTACGACTATACGGACGTTGGACTTTGGACTTTGGACTTGGGTCTTTGGACTTCGGACTTTGGACTGTGGACCTCGGACTTAAGAAAATAAGTAACCGAAAACAATAAACGTGTATTAAGAGAGTTTTATCAGCAATCTCTACCAATACACAAACCCTAGCATACAAGAGTCTTTTCCTAGCTACTGTAGCTTCATCCATCCTCTGAAGGTCTCCTATTCGACTGGCTAAAAAACCCAGCCCTTCCCCAGTCCATAAGTCCTTCGGCACATTGTACAGATTTAACCAAATTGGAATTGCTTTCACAGTATTCTTTCTCTTCTCAATATCCTGTGTCCACTGAGTAACAATAAAACATTTCCCTGCAATATAAATTTGAGAATTTTCTAGCACTTTCCTCTTATCTTCCTCTTTGGAGAACTTGAAGTAGAACAGTTCTGTATCCGCAACCATCTCATAATCTCCCTTTGTTTTCCATTTTTTCTTCAAGACTTCCTTTACTACCGGATATGGCAACCTTTATTCCAAGAAAAAACCCACCACATAATCTCTTCACACATTTAATCCTTTCCATTGCAAATCAAATAGTACTAGGGTAACACCCTCTATCATATCAAGTTCAAATCTTTGAAGTGATGTATCAGTGGAACTGTCCTTACCTCCTTGAAATAGTGAGTTCCAAAATTCGTTTCTTGGGTGGTTTGCTTGATTATTTTGCTCTTGGATGTTTGCCATAACTGGATTGTAACCCTGCTCTCGAGAAGATTGCATTGCGACATTTGGAGCTTGTAGCAGTGGAAAATGCTGTAAATTTTCCAACTGAGTATTCATCTTGGATTCGAAAATCAATTGCTAGGTCAGGTTCAAATTCTTCTTTCTCTGAACTCACACTGTGTGCAATGGAGGATTTTACCAGAAAAGGAAAGAACCATGAAAAAGAGCGGATAAGAGAGGGAAAACTTGAAGTTTTAGCTAAAAGAGGAAGGAACGGTGTGTACACGATCACGAAACCACTTAAGTTATGTTGCTACCAATCGCCCAAAAAAGGGTCCCCATTTTAAACCTGACCCTTAGGTTGACGAAATTATTAATGAGCCTAAAACCGAAATAATATGTTAGTTGCTTCCAAGTCCATTGAATTTAGCCCAACTGGCCTCTTTCTTTGCAACTTAAAAACGTAGACCACAATTATAGGAGGCACCTCTATTCCAGCATTGAAGATTCATAGTTCCTAGGCCCCCTTAATCTTTGAGTTTGCTGATAGTACTAATTAAAGCTAGCTTGGTGAAAATCTTTCTTCATACTTGCCCCATTCCATAGGAACTGAGCACATATTTTCTCAACAATTTGCAAGCATGTCTTAGGGAAGATAAAAGTCATAGCCTAATAGGTATGAAACGTCATGAGTACCGAATGTATAATTTGAAGTCTTCTCGCATGGGACAAGAATCTGGATTTCCAATTTTTTATTTTGGCAGTAATTTTCTCAATGAGAGGTTAGCATTCCCTGACACCAAGACTGGATGAGATGAGAGAAAGCCCGAGATATCAAATTGGGGGCTTAACAAGCTCTGGATTTCCAGTTTTTTTTTTTTTTTTGGGAAGTAACTTTCCCAATGAGCGGCTGTCACTCCCTTACACCAAGACTGGATGAGTTGATCAGAGGAAGCCCGAGATATCAAACTAACAAACTCCACTCCAAGGATAGAAGCCAAATCAGTTTCTTCTTGATAAGAAGATTCAAGGCACCAATAAGTAAATAAGAAGATTTGTCAGCATTGATTATCAATCTTGTTGCCTGACCAAACTCCTCTAAAGTTTTTTTCATGAAGAAATGTCACCTCTGTAGAAAATTAACACATCATCTGCAAAAACTAAGTGAGATAATTGGCTTCTTTTGCATTTCGGTAGTAGTTGATCTGCTTGGAAACCAACTTCTCCTTTAAGATGCAACTCAAAATCTCTATGACAAGGACAAACATATAAGGGGATAGGGGGTCTCCTTGTCTCAATCCTTTTTGGCCTGAAAAAAAAAACTTTCTGGAGCACCATTTATAAGAATTGATCATAATGTAGTAGAGGCAATACACATATCTATCCATTTTCTAAATGGCTCTGGAAAGTTAAACTTGACCAGCATTGCTTCCCAACTCACTGTATCAAATGCTTTCTTGATCTCAAGCTTGATGAAGCATTGGGGTGCGTGCCATATTTCTTGCCATATCCTCTGAGTAGCTCATGTGAGAGTAAAATATTTTCCTGAATATATCCACCAGGAATGAAAGAAAATTGGTTAAAGTAGATCGATCAGTTCATCTATATGATTATTTTAGGCCTGTTGATGATCACTTTTGATATACATTTATAAATGCTATTACAAAGAGCAATAGCTAGGTATGTAGTCTTTTGAAGGATTCATGATTATAGGAATGAGACATAAAAAGGTAGCATTGATACCTCCTCTTGGCAGTTTACATGAAAGAAAAGCATTTTAAATGGCAGAAATGAAATCGAGTGCAATTCTCCCTTTTTCACAAAGGAATGGGTCATGAGGATTTGATTAGAGGAGAATTTGTACATTGCCTCTTCCACTCTTCTATGAAGATTTGAGAACTTTCTGGTAGCCCAAGTCTATATTTTCTTTTTGAGCAGTTCTAGCTTCTCCATCAAAACATATATAGGATTGCAATAATATATCAGTATACTCCAAACCTCCTTGAAACTCTAGCTGAATTATGTGGTAACAAATTCTTGAATTTGAATTGCAATGATTTTTTGTAGTGTAATCACTCCAAGATAACATAATTGGGGAGTGGTCTAATACAGTTGGTGGCAAAAATTCCACTTTAGGAAGGAAATCTACCCATCCAAGTAGGGTTGTTCAACAAAAAACAAAACCAGGAAACCGAACCAAACCAAACTAGTTTACGGTTCCTTATATCTCGGTTCGGTTTACAGTTCCAAAAATTAGGAATTGGTTGGTTAGGTTCAGTCTTTGGGTTATGGGCTTTGGTTTGTAGTGAAAACTGAAACCAAGCCGTATAATAATTTTGAGCACATAATAACTATATTTAAATCTACTAAGTATAAAAGTGTAGGGTTTCTATAAACATTAAAGTATTAAACAACCAAACATAAAGCCTATTTTTTGTTGGATGGCTATATTAATCTCAATGAATGTTTATCTTATTCTTTGAGATGTATTAACATATTGAATAGACTATAGACATGTCTCTTTATGGGGAACTATGAAATCAAATCCTTTCTAAGTGTTTGCTTGAATTTTAACTTAGTCCATGGGTTTCAATTGTTTGTGATTGGTATCAATTGGTTCAATATTAATTGGATATGGAACTTGACAACAAGCCCAATGGCACCCAAACCAAATAACAGAACCGGAACTGAACCGTTAAGTTGGTTTTATATTAGGTTCTACTTAACAACGGTTCGGTTTTGGTTTTGAAAATAGGAAAACCGACAATGGTGCGTAGGGGTGTGCATAAAACCGGTCAAACCAACAAAACTGATCGAACCGAATCGAACCGGTCGGTTTCAAGTTGATTATGCTTATGAGTTGGTTCGGTTCGGTTAAGTACTTTTGAAAACCGATAGGGTCGGTTCGATCATCTGTTTAGTCCTAAACCCGACCCGCTATATATAATATATATTAGAATATATATATTTAATTAATTTAATTTAAATAATATATGAAAACCGGTCAGTTCGGTCGGTTAACATCGGTTAAACTGTAACCAAGTTGATTAGTTCAGATATCTGTTCGGTTGGAAATTAGTTCGGTTCGGTTCAGTTCGGTTTGGTTAGTATAACAAAACTGGTTCGGTTCGGTTTCAAAAATATATAAACCGATATGATCGGTTAAGTTGTCAGTTTAGACCCAAACCCGACCCGAACTAAATCGTGCACACCCCTAATGGTGCGTTTCTATAGGAACCGGACCATGAACACCCTTACATCCAAGTGTTCACAAGGATCAATTTTTGTCGATACTATGGAACTACCATCCGCTTTGTTGCTCCAAGTAAATTGACAACCAGAATAGGTGAGATTATGGATTCTGCTTGTTGCAATTTGCAAACAGCCAGCAAACTCCCTAACTTCATTAGGGTGCATGGGTGCCCTTCCAACTCTTTTCATGCGAATGCAAGATATTGTTGAAGTCTCCAATTACCAAAAAAACTGAATTGAACTAGACAGAGCAAGGATGTCCCTCCAGGGTTCTATATTGGGGTCAAAAGGAAAACTTCATTACTACTAGGAAGGAAGAAACCTTGACCCTCCATTGATAGCTAAAACTATTCTTGTCAACAAGAACATCCACTAGCACCATTTAGTGGTCTAGGTAATTTAACGAATGAGGTTATATTGTCAATAATTTGGAAAAGAGAGAAAATTTACTTGAGAATTGACAATTCGATGCAAAATTTTAGTTGATTCCAATTACGAATTAAGAGCTTCTATTTAATTTTAATTTTACGAACTATGGACCGCAGTTGCTCATAGATTTGATTTTTTTTATACCCTATTAGTTCCAATTAGTGATACCCCCCCCCCCCATTTTCACGCCCATCAAAGTCCATACCATAGGGGCCTATTGCTAATTACTTTTATTGGAGTATTGTGGTATTTTCACTACAGTTGACTATTGAAATAACATTGAAATAACAGTTAAGATATTTTGATTTGGAAAATAGGGGGTATCACTTATTTTGATCAATAGAAAGTTACTGACAACCAAACATCCAGAAAGACTAGTAGTGTGGTCCGACTGAAATTGTTTTGGTGTACCTAAACCAAAGCCCAAAATATCGATATCAATCAATATATCGGTTTTTAAAAAACCGATATATATTAGATATATCCATTATTTTGGTGACCATTCCAAACTATTTAAAATATCAGATATATTGGACATATAATATCAGAAATATCAGAAATATATTAAAAATATCAGATTTATATTAAAAAATGATCAAAAAATCAACCAATATATATCATAAATATCAAATATATCAATTATATATATAAAATTTTATATCGGAAATTCCAATATATATCGGAAAAAAAAAGATTCTATATTTGGTGGATATATAACAGAGCCTGTACCCTCGTAAGAAGAAAAAAGACGAAAAGAATAGAGCTACTACACATAAGCATAGAACAGCCAAATCAAAAACTAAACTCCCAGCTTTTATCTGTATTATCTTAAAAGCCCACAAACACACCTAATCAAATAAAAACCTTTGCAAATGAGAAGGCGCAGAAAGCTGTCTTTTACAAATAAGTTCAAATTAAACCTGCATGGACATAAAGGTTTAGCTACAATATAGATAGAAATGAAATAAAATTCGCAAGTCTAGAATTCCATTTTTACGACAGAATTCAAAGGCTCTTTCATTGCATACTGAAGCCAGTCCTTGGCACAAATCAGAGCCTCTACAGTCTCAGGACGAAGAGAACTCCGGTACGTATCAAGTTTATTGCCTGCAGTGTTAAACACAGACTGGGGACCAACTGTTGACACCGACACTGACAAGATGTCACGGGCCATCTTGGAAAGTGTAGGGTACTTCAGGTCGTTCAGCTTCCACCAACCCAAGATGTCAAACTCCATAGTCCGAGGCAACAGAGACTCTTCCAAGTACTGATCCAACTCAGACTTTGACTGTTGGGTGCCGGACAGCTCAGATATAAAGACATCAAAGTCTAAAAGCCTATCACCAACAGGCAGAAGGGGTTCTACCTTTGGAGATACCAGAGGTGGATCAATCTTCTCAATGGCCATCTCATCAGCCATCTCATCAGCCGTCTCATCAGCCATCTCATTCACTGTCTCATCGGCTGTCTCATTGGTCGTCTCATTGGTTATCTCAGTGGCCGTCTCAGTGGCCACCTCAGTAGCCTCCTCATTGACCATCTCAGTGGCCGACTCGTTGACTGTTTCATCACCACCACCATTTTCGAGTTCCATAAAACCTGCTGTAAGCAGAAGGGGTTGCACAACATATTCAGAAAATAGTTCATGAATACTCTCATCTACAATCTTGACATAAGTGCCTGCTTCTTCTCCATATATCTTTGCAAAACTGAACTCCACCAGTTTCATCTTAAACCGCGGATCCATAACTACCGCCATTGCTAAAACAAGTCTGCAACCGTTCCAGTACTCATCGAACTTTTCCTTGAGTGGCCCTGTAAGGTTGCTCACAAAAGTATCCTCGCTTGTTGCCGCATGACTCAGCTCTAACTGGAGCTTCCAGACTTCATGGAAATATACATTCGCAGTTGGATATGGTGTACCAGTCAAGACCTTGGCAGCATCGTACAATAGTTTCAAGTAGGTACAAAGAGCTTCAACCTGTTTCCACTCTTCCATAGATGGGGCTAACCTATATTCTGGATCAGCTGTATCCAAGCATGAAAAGACTTCCTTTAACTCCACAGCAGCCACAAGCATTAGATACGTCGAATCCCACTGTGTCTGGTCATCGAAGGATAAACTCTTCATGCTAGGAACTTGAAGTTGTTGTTTGAGCTCCACAAACTTTTCTTCTTGTGCCTGTGATGTCTTCACAAATTTCACACTTTCACGAACTTTGTTGATGATTCCTTCCATGGCACGTAGTGCATCTTGGGCAACGTTGCTTAAAACATGGGCATAGCAACTCTCAATTAGTAACTGACCATTCAGTATATTTGTGTTCTTGACGGAAAGATAGCCTCTGAGACTTCCAGGGTCGCTGTCATTTGTGATGCTCTTATCCAAAGTTAAGGTAAATAACTTGTTCTCCAAACCCCAATCACCAAGGCAGACTCCGACAGCATGACTAAGGGCATCACCACTATGAGGAGACGGTACCATAACGACATTAAGAATCCTCCTATTCAACTTCCAATCACTACCAATGAACTGTCCAGTAAGAAACACATAACCAAGGGTTTGATTTGAGCACCACACATCTAAAGTGAGGTTAATCCGCCCAGGAATTCCTCCTAGAAGCTTTACAAGATCTTGCTTCTCCCTCAAATAAATTGCAACACAATCCCCTTGAACAGTGTTGAAGTTCACCATATTGAATCGTGGCTGGAGATTCTGCACAAAAGACACAAATGCAGGATGTTCTACCATGTGTAGCTGATACTCATGCATTATTATCATCTCCGCAACCTCCTGGCGGCAACGGTCCTGATCGAATAAGAAGTTTGGTGAGTACATACCTCCTCTGTAGCGCCTTTTGGGTGGATCAGTAGCACTACCAGTAACACCAGATTTGGATGGCGGAAAATATGGGGTTAATTGATTCTTCTCTTCTCTACGTCGTATAACTGGACAAGTCCCCAAAGCAATGTGCCTTTTGAGGTGGCTTGTACCAGCTACTTTTGTACCAGTACTGTATGCAAAAGTTTGCTTGCACCGCTTACAGCAAGCCCTAGTACATCCCTCACCAACGCTTTCCACAGTAAAGTGTTCCCACACTATCGACTTCTTCCTTCGGCGTTTGTTAGGCTGTGCTTCTGAAGTCTCAGGTTCATTGTTTTCAACAGTGTTTGTCATCTTCAACAAAAAGGGAAATTATCAAAAGGAGAGAAAATCCAATTTTTTCGTAAGTAAAAAGTAGACTAACTGTAACTTGTAAAAGTTTCAATGTACATCAAACTTTTAGAAATTCAAGTGGAATCATCATCAAGTAATATAAACAAGCTGAAACAACAAAGCACCATGCTCCCACACATAAAAGATCAGTATCAAGTAGAAAATTCGAATTTTTTCATAAGAAATAAAATAGACTAACTGTAACTTAACTTTTACTAAACAAGCTGAAATTGATGAAGCACCGCGCTTCATACACACAAAAAATCGGCATAAAGTAGAACCACTGAATCATTAAATAATGAGTTATTAATTCAGAAATCAACAGCAGATCAAAGAACATTTCATTTCTGAAGCTTCAATATGCACCTTTCACCTATATATACTGTCCAGCAGAATGACCTCCCATTTGAGTAAGCACATCCAAAAGAAAAACACACAAATACATTGATCCTACCAATCTAATAGCATTGGAGATTTTTTTTATCCATAAAACATATTCAACTGATATATTTGGTAAATTACATAAATACAATTGAGATTAGCTGATCTCCAAGGACCCGTATACACCTCTTTAGACACCTTTAAACGCTATTACAAAGTTGGAATTAGCAATAAAAATTGTTAACAGCCAAAAATATGCTTCACGATTAGTTCAGACTAATACAAATTAAGATTAGCATTGTGGCAATAACCTCCCATTGTAGCATTGTACTAGAGATTTCTTATTTCCATTAAGTAGAAAATGGGAGAAAAGAGAATAAGAGAACACACAATCCATAAGAAAAGGAAAAGCCAAATACGTAAATTGAAATGTGCGAAAAGATGCCAATGTTCAAGGCAAGCAAGCAAATGACTAATTGACTGAATATTGTGACAATCACAACATTATCAAATAATAACTTCGAGCAGTCCAAAGAACAAGGAGTAACCACTCTGTAACCGAGTAACCCATGTCACCACCTAGAAAACTCTGGCTACTCGACACCAAATATGACTAACTGAATTGACTTCCCTACCGAAAAATGGAGCTACACAAATCGCTGATTTTTCGTAGAGAAGATCTCCCCAATCACCCCAACATGAGGTCTTCTCCACTTCTCCACCAAAAATCATCTCAACCGCATATTCCTCCACACAAAAAGAGTGGTACAAAATTGAAAAATTGTGAACAAATGAATGACGACTTATTAACACAAACGCAAATTTTGGCAAGGCTCACCCTAGCTCCGCATTCCTACAGTCGCCTAGGCTAACACCCACCACATAGTGAATGCCTTTAGCTGCATAGGGTGCTATATTGGTCAGCCAAAGACCTCTGCTAGTGGATTTAATCCTTCTACTTTTACCAGTACAACTTGAGCACAACTTTTTGGACTGGGTGACATTGAATGGTCAATTACTAACTTGAGCACAACTTTTTGGCAAAGCTCACCGCCTATTGTCGCCAGATTCAACCACACAGAACATCGCCAGCACCTTAAACTGCCTAGTGTGCATCCTGGTTAGCCGTAGACCTCTGCTAGTGGATTTAATACTCCAATTTTTATTACCACAAATGATGTAGAATGGCATGATGGTGTTACCTAATATAACTTACGGTCGGTTGTATATAGTGTGGTTTCTCATGAACTTAAAAGATAACGTGCCAAAAAGAGACTTAAAACCTTCCCTGAATCTAAGAGAAATTTGTAAGTGAATAATAATAAACAAAATACAAAATCAGGGAAGCTCCTTGAACCAATAAAGTAATGATTCTCAATAATAAAATAAAAAACAAGGGGCTTCACATTTTGACCGGTTTGTTAGAAACAAGGGACCTGGTGAAAAGGTTGTCTGTCCCATATGCAAAAAAAAAAAAAAAAAAAAAATTAAGTTAAAAAAGTTACTGCCAAATACAGCCTGCTTTTCCTGACCCCTTATATCTGAAGTTTTACTAGTGCTTTTTTAAAAAAATTACCCCATATATCTGAAGTTTTACTAGTGATTTTTTTAAAATTTTACAGAAAATGTCATAAGCCAACCAATCAATTGACATTCAACTAGTTTATCCTCAAATGGTCTTTGAACCATCCAGTTCATGCAGCCACATAACTGGGCCCCCTCTTGGGCCTCGGACTGGTCCATGGAATTGTTTATAATGGATCTGACAAGTTCACAAATACTTATATCCTATCCTAATAAACAGTAATAACGGGGACAACATCAAGCAACGAAATAACAAAAAGCCCAACTTTGCTTGTATTAGCTTATACATTATTTTGGAATATAATATGACGACCCACGGAAACGCTCAAACGCTGGAGCATACTCAAGACCAGGATAGATTTTATTAGATCAAAACTGCTCTTTTATCTTTTCACAGTTAATTTCATATAACCACCAAGCAGGTCGTTAAACGTACTACCAAGTGAATGGACGGTGGTAATTGAACGGTTTAAAATTAGATCTAGCTCAGATCTGGCGATTTTAGCCGGCCATAAAAAAAACGTACATACATATTTAACACAAAAATACCCAAATCAGAACAAACAAAAACAGATCTGTCAACAATTTAAAAAAAAAACAACTCTTCTAAGCAAAATGAAACATAATGAAGAAAACCAAGTCAAAGATTCTAGAAAACACAAAGAAACGGCAGATCTAACAACTTGAGGAAAAAATGATACGAGGAGAGAGATTATACCTGATCCATCGTTCCCTGTTCGAGAGTTCCCATAAAAGATAAAAGATTTGAGATCGACGATCTCTGCAAGTGGAGGAGATCTAGGGTTTGAACGGAAAAAAGAGAGATAGAGAGAAGGAGGAGAGAGGTAATGGGCTTTGGACCCAAAAACAGAAAGGGGCTAATAACAGACCTAAGTTTAGTTTGTTTTGTGGTGTGGGGATAATAATAAAAGGGTTTTTGTAGAAGACCAGTTTTAAGAGAAGAAAGAGGTTTTTGCTTCGAAAGAAAAACTCGATTGGATTTGGACTTGAGATCCACAATAATAAAAATCTCTTTCCTTAAAACGTAATGGACCGTAATGCCCATGGAATATATATCTTTAAAGGGATAGACTTTTCAAACTGCCAGGATAATAAGGGGGCCACATCGTTAGCTGACCAACCAAAAATTGTTAGCCCATATTCACGAAAACAAAACCAACTCTGTAGTCTCTACCGACCCAAAAACATGCCGAGCGTATATTTAAGGTCTTCTGTGTGCAGCTGTTACTCACGTGTTTTAGACTAGAGTTTCTTACACGCTATGATGGGACGGCGATGCCCCTTCTCTTTGGAAATTAGACACCAGGACCCCATCCAAGTCAACTTCAGTTGACTGCATCTTTAATAGTCAAGCGACGATAAAGGGGTATGCGTTTGATAAGGTATCATCGTTATGTTATCACCGTTGCAATACAAGTCCTTAGGGCTGTGTTTTGGTTCACAAGTTCCTATTTCTTTCCGGTTAACTATTGACTATTTGGTCATGGGATCAAGTCGTGGCGACCAACAAAAATAAAAATATTCCTATTTCTTGTTGAAAGCATATTTTGGGAAAGTATATGGATGAAATTTATTTAGCAAGAATTTACTTTCTACTAGTTTGTATGTTTGTGCATCTGCACCCGCTATTTTAAAATTTATCTTGATTAAAATCGGTTAATTTGAAGCTTTAATATCCCATTTATTGGGGGTAGGATCCTGCTGACTTAGTTTAGAAGTGTGATATCTCTATTAGTAAAGTACATCATAATTAACCTGGCCTTTTAAATTAGACCAGCCTTTTTACTACCACCAAATACCTTTAATTAAATATAAAGAAAAATTATTCAATGTCTTTAAAAATGACTATTTCGTCATTTAAATTTTTATTTCTATTTATACCCTTCAGTTACAACACACTCACAAAGGAGTTTTATGTAAATTCAGGTTGAAAACCAAATCCACGCTTATATTGAAATGTACGTGGGTGGTCTTACCATTAATACCCACTTAAATACCATTAATACCGGGTCTTAAAAACAGCCCAAAAAATTTAGTTCTTTCAACTTTCCCTCCTTTCTTCATGAACTCATTCTTTGTTTTATGATTAACCCAAAAAATTTAGTTCTTTCAACTTCCCCTCCTTTCTTCATAAACTCATTCTTTGTTTTATGCCTCTAATTCATGTTAGATCGAACAGAACTAAAGAAGGACTTCTGTCAAATTTCGCCGTTATGCATGGTGGTTTCTAGCGTGGTCGTCGACATGGGAGGAAGGAACCCATAAAAAATCCCCATATGAAATTTGAACCCGGTAATTGGATAACTATCTAGGTGAAGCCATTAATACTTCATATTGTATTGGTATCACGTTACATACTATCTTCAATTGAGACTTCTAGAAAAAACCTGTTATGGAGTCGTTGCCACTTTGTAGCACCCACAGGTTTGGTTCCATTATTGTTTTTTCGGACTTTTTGTCTTTGAATTATATAATGAAATATTTTTCAAGTTTTCTATTTGATTTGGCCATTCACTTCTTATTTCTTACTTGAAAATTATTTTTTCTGGCCATGGAATATGATTGTTGTTGTCTGCGTTCTTGATTTTTGCCCCATACATGCAAAGTCAATTGCTAATCTGTAATGATGATGCTCGCTAAGCAAGAGGTGTTTTGGTCCTAGCCTCTAGACATTAGGCCAGTTCCAGCATCCGAAGTTCAGTTACCTTCGTAGCATTGTGGGTGCAAGCAAAAAATCATGTTGCGCCTATGCCCTATCCAACTCCAGAAACAATTAGTTGAAGTCTTAAAGTATACTTTTTGAATTCTTATGAAAAAGATAACAAAGGCATCTAATTGAGTTAATCCCCTTCTTCACTATCCATGCAACATTTAGCTATTGAAGGGGTTTCGGTTAGGTTCAATTGAGTTATTTGGTGTTGATTGGTTTTGAGTTAAAAATCTGTCGAATCGGTTTGTGTTTAGGTGGGTTTTGAATTAGAAGTGAATTGGTTTGTGTTTTGTATAGTTTTGAGTTTAACAGAACCTTATATGGAGAATTTTGAAATATTCAGTTAGTCACATATGGCTTACGTAAAATGATTAGCTATCATTATTTCATCGTTGTTAACTATTACCAGTTTGAGAAGCTATCTTGGTGTTGCTCCTTTATTATGTTTCTTTTTTGCTTCGTTTGGTAGTTTTTAATTGAAAACACCAATTTAGTTATGTAGTTTGAAGTGATCCATATATCTTAATTTTTATTAAGCTTTCATATTATTTATTGTTGCTGCTAAAAGTTCCAGTTAGACGTGTTATTCTATTGATTAACTTCGGGCATTACTCTGCGGGGGATATTCTCTAAGACTATTCCCAAGTTAAGACGGCAGAAATTCTCGAGACCCTTCGATCTCAAGATATCAATAGCAAAGAACTTCGAGGCGGGCTTCTTCATCCTCTCATTGTAAAAGCGTGCCTTTTGACACTATATTGGAATCTTTGCTTGTTAATGTGTTTTCCCTTTAATCAACAATATATATAGTTTTTTCTTTCACGCGACATTAAAGAAAACAAATAAGCATATAGTCCGAATATGCATCCCAAAGTCCGGATTTGAGTACTAAAATAAGCATATAGTGTCATATTTTTCACGCTGGTGCCCTTTCACCTTATAGTACTATAATTGATTGCCTAGATTGTTCTCTTCATTTCCAGCCTTCGAAGTGGAAATTCTTTCATGCGACATCTTTTGTTTTTTTCTAAACGAAGAAGTATATGTATGTTCATTTCGAAGTATAGGTATAAGAACAACACTCTTTTACGAAGAAGTATAGGTATGTTTAAAAGGAAATTAAGTTGGTGTTTTGGTTTTTTCTTTTTTTCCTTTGTTCAAAATACATCAGAAGATTTTCAAGTAACTTAGTTGTATAGCTGTAAGTTATTTCATATCTCAGTCATGAGAACTAAATTCTGCCGTTGAGGTCGTTCAACATGCTCAATTTTATATGCTTTTGATCTGCCCCGTTTTGTTACTGTAAATATAAATTGTTACTAGACTTATTAGTTTCTTGCATGTGGCTAGCACGGGGGTGTAGGATTCAGCCTTCATTTCGTTACTTGCTTCAACTTTAACCTTTCTTTGGATGATTTGGTGCAAGTCTACCTTTTCTTGATATCTCTCTTCTTTATTTTTTTTAAATATTCATTTTCAAGATTTATATATCTACAGAAAGTATGTGCTAGCTTACTGAAATTTCTCTTTACAAGCTTACATATGTAACTGTACGTATTGGGGCATATTGCAGAAAAGAAGATGGGGGATTCGCTGGAGTGGGTATTTGTGTTTTGGATCTCATAGAAATAGGAAGCGAATTGGCCATTACGCCTTAGTCCCCTGAACTGCGGTGTCGAAACTCTTTGGGGCTTCCACCGAAATTCAGCCCATCCGCTCTCATGTTGTATTACCCCCCTTCTCCTCCCTCTTTCCCTGCTTCATTCCTTCATCCGAACCCCTTCGCTACCCGGACACCTTAGCATGATTCTTATCCTTCACTTCTCTATCTGCAAATGTCTATTCCCCGGTCCCAATTCCATCTTTGCCATTGGGCCTTATCGCGACGAGACCAGTAGTTTCTCCACCTGTTTTCTCAACCTTCACCATGAACCATCCACTTTGCTCCCTTTACTCCCCTCCGGAACCTTTGCATCGACAACACCTTCATCACCGGAGGTTCATTTGCTCGACTACTAACATCCTCATTTGGATGCAAGTTGCGAGAAATAGTGTAGCCGGTCGAAATTTCCACCTTCTCACTATGAATTCCAGTCCTATTATCTGTATCCAGGAAGCCCAGTTGGCCACCTTATCACCCAGTTTAGTGATCTCTAATTCAGGCACTTCTTCTCCTTTCCTGGATAATGAGTTCACTTTAGCCTGACATCTTTTTCTCGAGTTTCGTACTGGAGAACCTCCTAAGCTCTGGAGTATTGATGGGTTCTCTACATGCAATTGGGGGCCACATCAAGGTTCTAGTTCCATAACACCAGATCCCATGACACTACCTTCCGGAGACAATTTCCATCTGGAGAATCAGATTTTGGAGGTTGCATCACTTGCAAACTCAGACAATGGGTCCCAAAATGATGACATTGTCATTGGTCCGCGAGGTATCGTTTGAGTTAACGCAAAAGTGGGTACCAACCGTATGGGAATGGATCATCGGCATCGGTAGAATCTACAGCAGAGCCTTTTATTAGACGAAACAATAGCGAGAGCTACAATCGAAAGAGATTGCCATTCCAATGGAGCGAGAAACTCAATCGACTGTCATGAAAATCTTTTAATGAGATTGTTTTGTATTACAGGAAGCTAAAAAACCAAAACTGTCGATACTACCGGAAGACTGTACTATCATAGATGTGGATGAGTACAAGGCAGCTAATGACTTACCTTTGCCGATGTTCACAAAACTCACAGAAGTTGAGATTGTATGTACTATCTATGTTGTTGATTAACTAAGACAGCTTTGTGAAACAAGTTTTAAAAATTTTAACTGATGATCTTACACCTTCTTGGGATTATTGTAGGAGGAGGTTGAAATGGAGGACGTATTGCCAGATCCCATTATTGATATAGACAGCTGTGATTCGAATAATCCACTTGCCGTTGTTGAATACATTAAAGACATTTACTCCTATTATAGGAAAACTGAGGTACACTAACTTTAGTCCTGTTTTGTTTCAATAAGCTATTTAGCCGTTTTAACGTTCATCAGAAAAAAATTCCATATTCAAAGTAAATTTCTATAAGAACCTAGCTTTATGTGACCTTAGATAGAAACTATATAGGGATCGATGGGAAATAATATATGGTCGCAAACTTTACTATTCACTCAAATTTTGTTTGGAAAAAGATTTGTTTGTTTTCTCAAATACAAAAGCCCCTTTGAAGAATTGTTTTGTTGGTTGAGCTAAATTGATTTTAATAGTCCTTGGGTACTCTATGAGTTTGATATGTTTTGGAATTTTTTTTTTAAGAAGGAAATTACGATCTTCCAATGGTTTTAGATCCTTTGAAAGCGGCTCATGCGCTCTGACCTTGGCTCTGTTGCTCTTGGTTCCCCTGATTGTACCATTTGTCCACTTAATATTAATTACGTGTCTTTAATTACCATAAATACATATAGTCCTTTCACATTCCGTCTCCTTCTCAATCTCCGTCTCTCTCTCACTTTCTTTTGCCAACAGTAAAAATAACAAAATGAAAAAAAAATCATATTTTCTCCGGAGACAACAAGATATGCACCATTGTACAACTGGACTGCTTATGAAGAAGCTTTAAGAGAAAATCCTATTTTAGCTAAAATGATGATAAGTGGCGTAGTCTACTCTCTGGGAGATTGGATTGCGCAGGTAACTCTTTGAGGCTCTCTGATACATTTAGTTTCTATTTCCATAGTTTTCTTCTCATATTCTGTTGATTTGTAGTGCGTTGAAGGAAAACCTCTTTTTGATTTTGATCGGACACGCATGTTCAGATCAGGCCTTGTTGGGTTCTCTCTTCATGGATCTCTTTCTCATTATTATTACCAATTCTGTGAGGTGATTATTATCTTTTGATATTTTGTAAGAGTCGTTAATTATACCTTAATTTTATCTTATTAATTGAAATTGAGTGGAAGCCTGACACAGGTTTTGTTGCTTTGCAGGCTCTATTCCCCTTCCAGGATTGGTGGGTTGTTCCTATCAAAGTTGCCTTTGACCAAACTACACGGGCAACACTTTGGAACAACATCTACTTTGCGGTTCTGAGGTTGTTGCGTTTCGAATCGCCAGCCAGCATCTCAAGTGAACTAAAGGCCACATTTTTGCCAATGCTTACTGTAAGGATATTTCTGTGGTTTCGTTTTCTTCATCTCCTCATTCTGTTGTTTACTACAAACTTTTTAACTATATGTAGCCTAAGGTCACCCGTTACTTAAAAACAGTGTTTTTTCTTTTCTTTTGAAATCCTTTTCTTTATGGATAATATTGTAATGTTTGTATTAGTTTCTCTTTGTGTGGAATGATTTGAAACTAAAAAGTGAAAGCCCAGTATGTGGAATGATTTGTTTACTAAACTATGTTGGTCTATCATTTTATATGACAATGTGAACACTCTTCTTCTAATTGTCAGAACCAAGAAGAGGAGTTTAAATCCCTCGACATCCTGACTGATTTAAAATGATTTTGTTTTTTTGACTTTGTCAATCCTCCTCTACTGGTAAATAATTCCAGATATGGTTAAAATGTTAAATAAGTAACTCAGTTTATGTCGTACTAAAGCATGGTTAAAAACCAAACTTACCAGTTCAGAGATATTTGATGATTAGTTTTATGTGTAATGGCATCGGTATAAGGGGGAACATATTTTCTTTAGTAAATGCAATGCCTTTTTGGTGTTAAAGTCGTTTTTCGCTAACTTCTTTTGTGGACTTTGAGTGATAACTTAAGTTGAATAGTACTTTTAAGGTTTTACGGTAACATAATCAATACCTAAACTTTTAAGTTGAACAATACTTTTAGAATGTTCATATGAGTATTATTTACTATGAGTACTAATTTTACAAAGATTAACTCTTATTGTTGTACTTTTGTAGTCATGTGTTGTCCGTCGGTAGCAATGGTCTTAAGCAAAGAACAACTAGCATATGCATAAAAAGATTGAGCGAAAATGAAAGCTGCGACAAAAAGGCATGTGGATGCTATGAGTCCTCACTTTTTTAATCTGCAAAAAACAGACAAGGCAAAGAATAGGTAGTACACAAGTTCACCCATACTATTCCCATGGTACAAATGTTCATATGGATGGTACATATTCACAATGTATCATATATCCCTCTTTGGGGATATTTGATATTGTTCACATACAAATATCGTGGATATATCCAAAATTCAACAAATATCGTGGATATTGTGGATATTTCTTGATATATCATGATACTTTATATTTGAAATATAATGGTAAATATTAAATAAAATTGTAATAAACCGAATTTGCAAGCTTTTTTCTGAAATATGGATAGATATAAATATCGCGATATAGCATAATTGTTTTTTTCACGATATATATAATCAATCAATTTTTTTGTTATTATTCAATCAATTTTTGTTATTATTTCCCTTGATATTTAATTATGGTTTTGCTCTCTTTATATACCTTTGCTATCTTCAATGCAGGTGCAGTCTAAAGCCACCAGTTTACTCTAACGTCTCATTTTAAGGTGTACCAATGCCTGTGTGGTATCCGTGTTTTGTGGAGATACCTTAAGTTGGAATAAGAGCTTTTTAAGGACTATTCTTCTGTATTTCTTTCATTTCGTTATTTCACACCAATAGGCACTCGCTGTCTTTTTAACATGTATAGAAGATATAGTGTAAAACATTGGTGGGCTCTTTTAGAAGGTTTAAATAAAGCATAAAATGTGTTTGGACTATACATCATATCCTTCAACCCCCACCTATAGCATCTCTGTTACCACTAAAGGATCTATGCTCCTCTATCCTTCTTCACATGTAGTCTAGAAATTTTGAGCGGTGCATCATACCTTCAGTGATCCTAATTTTTACAGACATGCTTGCTGAATGGCCAAATGATTGTAAACTTGGAATAAAAACAACAATTTGTATATCAGTTGCAAGGATCTTAGTGCTTTTTCTATTTGGGATTGGTGCTATTGCTTTGGCAAGTAAAATAGTTAACATATTGGATTGTGGTGATCAAATACATAATTTTGTGCTTCTACCGCAGAACACAACTCCAAGTGCCATATTACTTACTGGGAGCATTTGCCAGCTTGAAGCGATATGCAGTTCATGCGGCTTCTTCCCTTCTCTTTTGGCCAGTATATCTTTGTCATTTTCTCTCTTACCCATGTAAATCACCATTTTCTTTAATTTGCTACTATGTATTTGAGATATACAAGGAAGATTTTCTTTAAATATTCAAATTTTTGGTTATGTCTACGTTCTCCATCACATGTCATCATGTCAACAAATGTTGCGAAATACCAAAGCCAACGCCCTCAGTCAAATAGAAACAATTACTCAAAACCACCTCACCAGTTCACGACTTCACGCTCAACGAGCGTGCCCAAAAAGCTTTTAATTTATTGTCCAGCATGCAGTCAAGCGAAAAAAAAGACTATGTGAGTAACTCCATATTAAATACTATGTCATTGTAACTTTATTTTGGATGATTGATTAACAAACCAAATGACTCAACTTTTGGAGGGTATGTCCCATTCTTCCAATTCAATACCTACGGTTGCATATTACCTATTTATCTAAGATTTGGATATTGGTTTCAGTGCATAACGTTACATAGATGCTTTTGATGCACTAACCTTTTATCTTTGTCATTTGCAATGTGCACTTGCTAGGATGAGCGGCTCAAAGTACATGTGATTTGGAGCTATACTTAGAAGTTTATTGCTTACGTATGTCTGGAAATCAAATAGGCATGGAGTTCCATTCAATTCAAATTTTAAATGGATGTCAGTGTATCTGCTCAGGCATAATGTCAATTGTAAGTGTGCTCACCCAAATTATGTTTACACTCATCTTTACATTTTGTTTGACATCGCGTGCATAGCACGTGCATCTTGCTAGTTTGTTTAATAGGTGAGGAATTTCTATTTAAATGGACACCACTTGAAAATTGAATAGGCACCGCTTGAGATTTTTATTTTTATTTTATAAAAAAATTGTTTAATTTTGATTAGTTTGGTTTTATCTTACATTCAATTAAATCAATGTGTCTTTTCAATATTGACAAAATTCAAAATTTTAATCATCTTCTATAAAATTGAATGAATGGGTATATTCAAATGTGCGATTGAATAATTTCATTAAAAGTTTTGCTTTTATTTCAACTGTGACAATGTGGAGAAAAGATTATGGATTTGATTCGTAAATTATTAAGAGACTTATTTGTTTTTGTGTTCGGGTTCCTCCAAATTTTGATATTTTTTATAATTCAATCATTTTTTTTTTTATAAATCAATAAGTATCTTCAATTAGTTATAAATTTTATAAATCTTTCTTGTTTGATTTTAAATATTATAAAATTTCGTAAAAAAAAAAATTTGTGTCTTGGTTATTAATAAATTATTTTTTTCATTCCTAATTATAGGACCATTTGTTTTGTGGATAGTGTGTGGTGTCTATATGACAATCCTTAAATAATAGATTACTTAATTTAGAAGAGTGATTCCCATTTTGAATTGTAGAGGAATTCCCATTTTAATAAATAGTTTAATTTAGAATGAAGTGTGATTCTCGTTTTAGTAGAAGAAGGACTCCTATTGTAATTTAGAAGTGCCAAAATTTCCCTTTTCAATAAAAGGAGGAATTCCTGTTTTAACATAAGATGATATAGATTTTTAGTGGAGCTTGAACCAAAAAAATATTCAATTTTGCCATATTGCAACACCTAAAAACCAAAAAATTTGATTTGAAACCGAAAAATCAAGTTGGAAATTCGATACTATTCCCTTGACATAGTTGGAACCGAAAAATAAGAAAGAAATATTCCTTATGTTACATACCTTAGGTGTTTGCCTCCTTGTTCTTTGACCTAGTACCGAGCATACGGTACCACATATACCAGGATTTTTATCACGATCTTGACATTTCTGCCAATACCAGGATTTTCATCACGATCTTGACCTAATATTGACATTCCTGCCAATACCAGGATTTTTTGAGTCGAACTTTCAAGAACTGGATTTTTTGACCCGAACTCGACATCGCTGCCAAGAACTAGATTTTTTTACCTGAATTCGACATTGCTGCCAAGAACTGGATTTTTTGACCCGAACTCAACATTGCTGCCAAGAACTAGATTTTTTAACCCGAACTCGACATTGTTGCCAAGAACTGGATTTTTTGACCTGGTATTGAGATGAGGATCCACAGATCACCAGGGTTTTTTATTTGACCTGGTTCGAGATGAGGATCTATAGATCACTAGGATTTTTTGTTTGACCTGTTATCAACATATAATTCTAGAAATACGAGGATTTGCGATATTTGTATAGATATTGCTTTTGGAAATATCAATCTCTTTACTGAATGCATAACTTCGAAACTACATCATATTATAATATTCTTTATTGATAAAATGCTTTCAAATTGCTTACATTTTGAGACTTTGGTAATATTACACATTCAACCGTTTTTAAGTAATAAGCTCAATTGATTCCTACTTTGTAAATGATGTAAGGCCCATCCCAACTTGCTGCTAGTTTGCCAACCCCTTTCTCTTTAGTTGCTTGAGTGGCCATTTTCAAGACCAAACCACCTTCCTGAAAATGTCTTTCTCTCACTTTCTTGTTGAAAGCTTTTCTGAGCTGCTAATGGTATGTGTCGAGCCTTAATCTTGCTTAATCTCTTGTTTTCTCGAGATTGAGGACTTATGCTGCCATTACTTAATTATTTTGGCCATTCATTAAGACTTTGGTTCTGGATGTTGATATCACCATTTCTGATGGAGTTACTGCTTCCATGCCATAAGCTAATGTAAAGGGAGATTCACCCGTGGCAGTTCGAGGTGTCATTCTATAAGCCCATAGAACACTGTTTAATTCATCCACCCAGAGACCTTTCTTGTCTTCCATCTTTTTCTTGATATTATCCATAATATGGCGCAGATGTGAAATGCTTTACCTTGTATGATTCCAAGAAAGCTTTGACTTTTCTTCCCTCGAACTGTTGCCCGCGTTATCTGATATAATGACATATGGCAACCTGTATCGACATATTACTCTTTTGGAAAAAATATATATCACATCTTGCTCTTTTATGTGGTGTAAGGCTATGACCTCTACCCACTTGGTGAAATAGTCTGTGATCGAGAGCATGAATCATCTTTTACCTTTTCCAGATGCTAGAGGACCAACAATATCCATGCCCCATAGTGCAAAAGGCCATGGATTCGATACACAGTGCAACTCCTCAGCTGGAACATGTATAGCATTTCCATGTATTTGGCATTGCATACACTTTTTAGCATAACGAAGACAATCTCTTCGCATCTGAGGCCAAAAATATCCTTGCCTCATTATTTTATTTGCCAATGATCTTCCAGCTGAGTGGTTTCCACATTCTCCTTCGTGGAGTTCTGCAATGATTAAATGCGCATCTTAAGGTGATATACACTTCAAATGCGGACCTCCAGGATTCTTTCGATATAGCTAATTATCAATCAATACATATCTTTGCGCTCCAAATTTGATCCTTCTGGCCTCATTTTTGTCCTCAGGTACTTTACCATCAGACAAGTATGATATATACGTTTCCATCCATGACGCCCCCAGTGTGTCGATTTCCATAACCTCTGATTTGTCGACATCGATGCTTGGCCTCTGTTGGATGCTGATGTGCAAAGTGCGACCCTCCATGTTTTCTAACATCGCTGTAGTATACGCCAGGGCATCTACATGCTTGTTTTCATTTCTATTGAGGTGTTGAAGCCTTATTTTATTAAAGTATCTCAACTTAGTTTTTATAAAACTCAAGTAATCCACCATGTTTTCACATTTTGCTGAATATCCTCCATTTATCTGACTGACAATCAGCATTGAGTCGCTAAAAATTGATAATTATTTTACTTTGAGAGACTTGGCCATCTCGAGTCCAGCGATTAAAGCTTCATACTCATCCTTGTTGTTAGATGCATGGAATCCCAATGTCACTGCTGTTTCGAGCCTTTGATTTTCGGGTGTAACCAATACAATCCCGATGCCACATCTATTACTCCTAGATGATCCATCGACAAATAGTCTCTAACCATTTGTTTCAACCCATGGATCATCTGTATCGATAATATCCTTAGGCTCTTGCAGCGTTGAAAACTCATCCTCTTCCATGCCCTAACTAGCATCCTCGCATGGGAAATCAGTGAGGAAATTGGCCAGTACTTGACTTTTTTCCGATACCTGATTTCGATATTCGACCCCAAATTTGTTTATTAGTAGTGACCATTTCGACATTCTTCCTGACTTAACAGTTTTCGCCAGAGTTTGCTTTAATGGGAGATTCGTCATAACAATCACAGAGTGTGATTGAAAATACAGCTTCAGCATATGAGATGATAATAAAATGCCAAAGCATATTTCTCTAGTGTTGAATACGTGTCTCTGTCTCGAGCATTGTTTTGCTTTGAAAATACACCAGTATTTCAACACCATTTTCAACTTTCACCAATACCGAACTTATAGCAAATTCAGCGCTAAATAGAGAAGCAAACTTTCTCCCTCATCAGGTTTTGTAAGTATTGGCATTTCTTGCAGATATTTCTTTAACTCCGAAAATGCTTATTCACATTCTTCATTCCAACAAAATTTAGTATTCTTTTTAAGCAACTTGAAAAAAGACTTACGTCGATCAGAAGTTCTGGAGATGAATCTGTTGAGAGCAGCTATTCTCCCAGTTAACCTTTATATTTGCTTTCTAGTTGTTGGTGATGGCATCTGCTGAAGTGCTCATATCTGATTTGGATTAGCGTCGATACTTCATTTGGTAACAATGTACCCCAAGAATTTCCCATAACTAACCCCGAAGGTACACTTCTCTTGGTTAAGTTTCATGTTAAATTCTCTCAGTATTCGAAATACAGTATTGAGATCCTTCACATGGTCTTCAACTCTTATGGATTTTATCACCATATCATCGATATACACCTCGATGATTTGCTTAATGAGCTTTTTAAACATTTTCTCCACTAACCTTTGATAAGTAGCTCCTGCGTTTTTCAATCCAAATGGCATTCTAATGAAGTAATATATGCCTCCATTTATAACGGACGCCATTTTGAGTTGATCTATAATAGCCATTAGAATATGAAAATATCTTGAATATCCATCGCAGAAACTGATTAACTCGAAACTAACTGTTCGGTCAACCAACTCATCTATCCTTGGCATCGGATAATGATCTTTGGGACATTTCTTATTTACATCGGTAAAGTCGACGTAGATTCGAACTTTACCATCTTTCTTGGGCACTACGACTATGTTTTCCACCCATTCAGAATTATCCACTTCTCTAATTATGCCATTATTTAACATCTTTTATATTTCGACTTGCACCACTTCTTCGTACATTAGTCTAACCTATCGATGCTTTTGATGGACAGGAGTTGCATTTTCTTCCATATTCAGCTTGTACGAACAAATAGCTAGGTTGATAAAAGGTAAAATGATAAAATGATAATTTACCTACGAAATGAACGATGAAACTCAAAACGTAAGTAAACTAAAACTATTTACGAGTCTATATTTATCAAAGTTTCTACTCTCAATTCTATCGAAATAGAGTGGAGTAACAAATTCGTTCCATTCCTAGTTCTCTAGCATGGAATGCTTTCATAGTTAACTAATCGGTCTTAAGTCTAATGAGAGCTTTACGAAGGGTGTTATACTACGATACAATATGAAATTGATTATGTTAAATTTAAACTACGAATGCTATGGAAATATGATTGTTTTTGAATCTAGATAAAGGATTAGAGGGGAATTGAATCCACCTCGAATCCAACTTAATAACCTAGCATAGATTCTTGTATCTCGATTCTCACGTTCTTACGGCAAGAATTTCGAGTTCTAATCCCTAGTGTTCATGGCATTTCTACAAAATACTAACTAGCATGTGAGGTCGTCCACCCATTCTCATGGCGAATCACGACCTTCTAGAGTGGAATAGATTCTACAACGCTTCTACACTATACCACTAAGTTTTCATCAAGGCTTCATCAACCCCTCTAATGGAGGTTTTAGCCTTGAGTCATCAACCCATCATTTCCCATTAAATTATAACTACACATCATATTAAAATTCTAACTTAACTAATTTAACTAACAATGTTTCAATCTACTTAAACTATGAAATGATAATCAACAAGAATTAAAACTAGATCTATAAATTGAAATAACAAAAATTGAAATTTACAAAATAATGATTTTATTTATCTAATCAATCAAGAACAATGATTCAAAGACTTAATCTAAAACAAGAATTGAAAATGGAACTTAAACTTAATTAATTTACTGAAAACTAGATCTAGAATTATATATATTTTTAGGTCTAACTAGCTACCATTAACAAAGAGTTAAGCTTTGGTTTTTATACTTTCAGATCCAAAAATCGTGCATGGGCTTGGAGCCATATTTTGGGCCAGAGAATCAGGCCCAAAACCCAATTCTTTTAGTCCAAAAAGGCCTCTTCAGCTGCAGTTGGCTTTAACAGACTTTTCGTCTACTTCTGCTCCTTTGATTGGATCAAGGCTTAGACCATTGGAAAGCTCTTTCTGAGCCAGTCGTTTTGACATAAGGTAGGCCCCATTCTGAGGTTTGAGTCCAAAGATACGGCCTTTGGAAGTTCTGATGACTTGTGTGCTGTTTCTGCCCGCGGTGACTTTTCACCTTTTGACCGGGCTTTAGAAAGGCTTTGTCTTCTTGAATCTTGGCCTTTAATCACGAAACTCCTTAGTAACCGACCTTTGCCCCTTTATCTCGCTAAAGTGGCACATTTCTGCACATAATGGACTTTGAAGCCTGAAATGCATAAAAACACGTAATCAGTGTTAACTCTTAATTATTACTCACATAATTGGTCTAATAGTATGATTATATGGGGGTTAAAACTACAGTTTTGGGCTCTTATCAAACCACCCCCAAACAGCATTTTGCTTGTCCTCAAGCAAAGATGAGAAATTAGAATAAGTGACCAAAAATGGAGTTCTAACTACTCTCGTTTCGTGAGTGCGATTGCATTGACCATATGCAACAAGGCCTTAAACCACTAGGAATTCCCTAGTGGATCGAGTTATAGCCTCGTGAGAGTTTTCCAAAGTGAAGGTACTCACAAACTTCATCTATACTACAACGACTAAGAAATAAAACTATTGTTTCCTCATTCATGTCTCAACTATCTATACATCTCCCTAGCAATTGAATAAGAATAACCAAGTCAAAACCTAAACTAATATATGCATAATAATCAATCATCTATGATACAAATATATATACTATGAGTAATACTATGAAATGCCTAGCGTTCGTTTAAAAACTTCGAATAAGCGCCCTTAAGTAGGTCCTCACATAAATGTCAAGACAAAAACCACTCTGATTTTTCCGCAAAGTTTATTTACTCCAAAGTGTAGTGGGCACACTTTACCTTACAATCTCAATGATGACAACAAGGAAGCCGGGGTCGATCAAACACATCTACCACTTACTATCACACTAACCTATTCCTAATTGAGCTAGAGGTCTTTATTAGGTGTTGCGGGGATTAGGAGATGGTTTAAGAAGGAAGGAAATTGATATTCAAAAGGACAAGTCTGAGATAGTAGAGTCTTCATATTATGTAACTTAGAGAAAACCTTGTTATTTACTTTTGCTTCTACACTTTGTTTCCATCCTTAGCCATTTTTTTTTCTTTGGCTTTTAACTCCTTTTATTCTATTTTTTCAGAGTTTTTATTTTATTTATGTTTTTACTTTTCTTTTCTTTGGATGGAAACTTCTTTTCTGAAGCAATTAACTAACTTTTGTTTACACCGGTTTTTCTCTTCTTCTTTCTTCCTCATTCTATTCTCAGACTTATTCTAAATTGGGTAGGTTGATTTTTTTTATTTTTTTTTTTTTTTTTTTATTTTTATTTTTTCGTTTTGTTTTTGTAACAAGGTAAAGGATTTGTGGGTTATGAAAGGCTAAAGAAAGGCTTAGAGGGGCGACTAGCGGAAAATAATTCATAGGTTTGAATTTCTGGCTATATTGATCCAAAGAGGGCCTAAATTCTCACTTAGGATACGGCATAGTGATCAAGCAAGTGGATGTGTGATTTCTCTATCCGGATTTTACTTCTTCCTTGTGTCATTTCTCAAATGTTTCGCTCATATAAGGCTTTAGGCTATATTCTCACAGGATTTGTAAAATAAGTACTCTAGCCTAGATTTCGTAAACTTCATCGCTAACATTCATAGATACTCATGTAATATATTTATAGATAGATGCAAATATTATTACCTACATATTAACCTAAGTTTCTAACAATTATTCGATGCAAAAGCTACGTGAGACTTCTAGATTGTTAAGAGCATAGAGAAAGAAAACAATACCAATATTCCTAAGTGTATAGCATAAACTTATTTATTTATATTTTTGAAAATTTTAACTTGAAAACAAATGCATATTATACATATCTATATCCTAACAGATGCCTTAATTACACGTGTTTCTATGCCCCCAAACAAGAAGCATGCTTTGTCCTCAAAACATTTAAATAAAGAGGGTAAAAAATACCATGGAAACGCTGCGGAAATTCTCGAACATCCGCAAAACAAGGTTAGAACATACTAATATAGGAAATAAAAATACTGACGCAACTCTATAAGAGTTCCACCCATTATGGGGTTAATGAATTAAATTGCTTGGGACATAAGGAATAATAACAAAACTAAAAACTTACCTTATCTCCCGCTTTTAAGCATCCTCCTCCTCATTAAAGAGATGAGGTTCCTTCGCGATCCCGCCACCATTATAACTTGCCAAGCTTGCCGCCATTTATCATCTACTAATGCTAACCTGTTAAGTGTAATTATGTCTGATGGGATGTATGGGGTGACCAATTGAGGCTGCACTTGCCATCCCGGTCAAGTCATTATTCGCAATGAGCGAACCACCCAATTGGTGGGTCTCATGACTTCAACCCTTTTCCAATCTGTGAATTGTGCACAGAATACAAGTAAACAACTACGCATGATGCGGCTTACCAAAACAGGCATAAGAAGATACTTACGCCTCATGCTTTGGGCTCTCTTAAAACTAGCGACTAAAACTCGGGGAATGTCATATCGGCGACGTCCCTCAGCTAAAGCGAGGAAAATGTCACCAGCATCGCTTTTTGCGAAATGAACCGCCATTCCCCAAAATATTCATCAGGATGAATAACATGGTGGTGCCTACGTTTAGGGAAAGGCTACCAAGGGCAAAGCTATATCGCCCCTGGTCCATTTCTCGAAATACCCCTCCCCCCATAATACTCATGGAAATATGTATAATCATAAAGTTATGCATTATCAGTCATATATGTCCATGTGTGAACAGGATCAGGTATTGGTAATCCTGAAACTAAAGCGACCACATTTTTATTGAACTTATGTGTCGTGTCATCGACTATGATGGAGAATTCTTGTTCTCCATCCTGATTACAATAGAATTTAACGTGGTCGTAGAAATAAGCAGTAAGCTGTGGTGAATATGAATCGTCATCACTTACCAGTAGATGACGCCATCCTAACTGCAGGATCCTGTGTTGGAACCAATGTCCATAGGTCTCGGTTCCCAACACGTCTTCGAAAGACTGTTCAGGTATGACAATAGGAGATGTCATCTCAACAACTCTTTGAACAGTTCCAAAAATCCTGGAATGACCCTCAGAAAATTGGATTTCAAGTCTCGTCTGAAGGTTCGTTTGCTTATTTCGAACTACAATCTGTCTATCTCGGATATTTTCACAAATACCATAAACGCAACGCAAGGCAGTTTGCAACACTTGCATGTGTTCTAAATTAGAACTACAACTATCTAATGCATCGTCATCCAGACATGTCATATCCTCCCTTTCATCCTCCGACTCAACCACCTTTCCTTCAGACAACGGCCAAGTCTCTTGGATGCAATCCATATAGATACTTGCATTAGAATGCAATTTGATCTTAATAGGAGTAAATTTTGCGACAGCTCTAAAGGAGAGCATGATCTTAGTGATCAATACGGGAAGAGGCCCCAAGCTCTTTCCCACTCCTCTAATCACATTAAACATTAAATCGAGGATGCAGAAATTATACTTATTTTTGTTTGCAAAATCCGAGAACGTCACGCACATTGCGGACCGATATCACCGACTTTGTCTTTCCCGACGACGTTCCTACCAATCCACCGAGCTCTGACCAGGTTGATTGGTTCTCGAGGTTGATCGGCCGGACGAATGAGATGTCGAATTGTATTCACCCTCCACGACGATATCTTTCATCAAAGCGGAACTCCAAAGATAATTGGGATTCTTGAATTATCGTTACTAGGTTGCATTCAAGCTGCATTCCTAACAGATTCGACCAACAACCGCCTCGTTACTTCCCTCCTCGTTCCTCGCTACCTTTATAAAAATCCTATCCCCTCCAATTCTCATTTCTTATAAAACCTGTTCTACCAAATCATAGTGATAGAACTCCTCAGCGAAAGTACCACAATCCGTTCCAATCCCTCCTAATCATCTCCACATCGTAAAATGCGCGAACCGGTTTAAGGCAAAGAAACGCGTGCTCGACAAAATTCTTCGTCGTAAGCGCCATTGAAGTTTCGAGACAACTAATGGTTTGTAGGCCGGTGGGGAGGCGAGTTTGATGTAAAACAACCACAGACACGGTGGTGGCGATGGTGGGTACGGTGGTAGTTTGAAAACTTGATTGGTGGCTGTTTTCGGAGTTTTAAAATTGTTGGGTTTGGTGGTAGTAATGGTTTGGAGAAGATTTCAATTTGATTTAAATGCTAGGCGTGGGTGTAGTTAGGTTTTTTTTTTTTTTTTTTTTTTTATTTTTTTTTTTATTTTGGTGTTCAAGGTTTGTTTTAAACTTTGGTAACCGGTGGGATTGGAAAAGGAAAGAACTGTGCGTTTTTGGGAAGGAAGGAGACGCACAGACGTGCGTGCGGTTTGGGCCCAAGCCCAATTTGAATTCCGAGTTTTCCGATTTTTCGTGCAATTTCAAATTCAATTTGCCGCTTCGTTACTGGTTCGATTTTGGCGAATGAGTTATGGAAATGATCAGTAGAGGATTTCCAATTCAATGATCCATAAAACACTCAATTCCAACCATGGGTGATGTATAAGAAGGTGGAAAAATGCCTCAAAGTGCGTGTGTGACGTAAGTTATGCGAGCGAAGGAAATCTAAATTTTAGATAACGTCAACCCAATTGAACTACAAGTAATGGGCCTAAGCAACACAAATGGAAAGTTCGAGCAATCCAGATGGAAAGACCGACTGCCCACCCCCAAACAAATTTTTAAACACAAAATTTGTTCTAACGTGGGTCGTTTAAAGTCAGATTCCCAAGACTTGTTGGATTGCTATTTCTACGATTTAGAATTTTTTATTTTTTTATTAGTTTATTATAAGAAAAACGAAAAATAATAAATACATAATTCACCCCATATAGGAATATGACTCAAAAACCGAGAAAATATGCAAAAGTGGAAAACGTGAATTATGTTAACTGTGGACTTAGGATCCGGTACTTACAGCCACACACTCCATAGGGAGGGCCCGGTTACCTGAATGGTGCAATTACCACTATATGGAAGTGAAAGGAAGTACACCAAATGACTAAGGTCAATCCTCATAGACAGGGTCCTATAAAAGGACTTCCTCTACATCAGGGGACAGAAGTTCGTGAAAATGTTTTAACCGTTGACCATTAACTTGAAAGGTACTGTTGTCATTGGGATTTACCAAGGTGATTGCCCCATAAAGGGTGACTTCAGTAACCAGAAAAGGACCAGACCAACGGGTTATTAGTTTCCTTGGGAAAATATGTAGACGGGAGTTGTAAAGCAAGACCTTTTGACCGACCACAAACTCTTTGCGCAAGATTTGCTTATCATGAACACGTTTCATGTTAGCTTTATAATCCTTCGCGAGATCGTAAGAATCGCCACGGATTTCTTCAAGCTCATTCAATTGCAACTTCGTTTGACACCGCCTCATCAATATTGAAGTTAAGGCTTTTATAGCCCACGAGCACGGTGCTCTAATTCAACGGGACAAATGACATGGTTTCCCAAATACAAGTCTAAAGGGAGACATACCTATAGGAGTTTTGAAAGCAGTTCTATACGCCAATAAGGCATCCGATAGACGCTTCGACCAGTCTTTCCTATCAAGGTTTATAATTGTTTCTAAAATCTTTTTGATTCCCTATTAGAAACTTTTACTTGTCCGCTAGTTTGTGGATGATACGGAGTTGCTACTTTGTGTGTAACTCCATACTTTTTCACTAGGGATGCAACAACTCTGTTACAAAAATGTGTTCCACCATCACTAATGATGGCTTTAGGAATGCCAAACCGATAGAAAATATATTCTTTAATAAAAAATACAACGGTCTTATGGTCATTACTACGGCAAGCTAGGGCCTCTATCCATTTAGACACATAGTCCACGACAACTAGAATATAAATGAAACCGTGGGAAACAGGAAAGGGACCCATTAAATCAATGCCCCAAACGTCAAAAATTTCTACTATCAAGATTGGATTTAATGGCATCATATTACGCTTCGTGATTCGCCCAAGTTGTTGGCAACGAATACACGTCTTGCAATGTACTTGGGCATCCTTAAAAAGGGTAGGCCAATAAAATCCACATTGAAGAACTTTAGCGGCTGTTTTCATCCCACTAAAATGGCCACCACACTCTTTGTCATGGAAGAACGATATAACTTCATTATATTCCCACTGGGGAATACAACGACGAATAATCTGATCCGCACAATACTTAAAAAGGTAGGGCTCATCCCAGTAGTATAACTTAAGAACTTCTTACGTTCATTTCTTGACCAATTATAAGGCATAACATCAGCCGCTAAATAATTTACAATGTCAAAGATACCATGGTGGTGAAAAATAGCATACGATGCTCATCGGGAAAAGAATCCGGTATGGACTCGAGAATCACTATTATCGCCGCTTATGAAGTCTAGATAAGTGGTCGGTAACTACGTTTTCGACCCTCTTTTCGTCCTTTATTTCTAATGTGAACTCTTGCGGAGAAGGATCCATCGACTAATCTCGCTTTCGATCCTTCTTTGCAAGAAGGTGTACTTTAATGGTTGTATGGTCCGTGTAAACTAAAGTTTTAGAACCAACCAAATAAGGACCTAAACTTATCTAAAGCATAAATGACAGCTAAGAATTCTTTTTCGTAGTTGAATAATTCCGTTGAGTATCGTTTAAGGTTTTACTAGCATAATAAATAACAAAGTGGACTTATTATCTAGTTTTTGTCCCAAAGATCGCACCAACTACATAGTCACTAGCATCACACATGAGTTCGAAAGGTTTAGACCAATCGAGGTCAGTATAATTGGTGCAGATTAGAGCGGCTTTTAAAGTTTCAAAAGCCTGCTACGCTTAAAATTAAAATCAAAGATTGCATCCTTCAAAAACAGATTAGTTAAAGGCCTAGCTATTTTCGAGAAGTCTTTAATAAACCGCCTATAAAACTCCTGCATGGCCTAGAAAGGCTCTAATATCACGGTCCGTGGGTTTAGGTAGAGTCGCTATCTTATCTAGTTTGGCCTTATCTACTTCGATGCCATCACTAGATACAATGTGACCTAGTACTATGCCCTTTTTCACCATAAAATGACACTTTTCCCAGTTTAAAAACGAGGCTCTTTTCTTCACACCGTGTCAAAACCTTAGACAAAGTTAGACAAACAGATCGTGAAGGAGTCTCCATAGATAGAAAAATCATCCATGAAAACTTCCATAAAATACTTCTACCATATCACTAAATATATGAAGCATACAATCACCGGAAGGTACCGGGAGCATTACAAAGGCCAAAAGGCATTCGCTTATAGGCATACGCGTCCAAAGGGACATGTGAAGGTAGTCTTTTCTTGGTCATCAATATCAATAATAATCTGAAAATAGCCCGAGTAGCCATCCAGAAAACAATAAAAAACATGACCAGCTAGGCGTTCGAGCATTTGATCTATAAAAGGTAAAGGAAAGTGATCCTTTTGTGTCATAGCATTTAAACGTCTGTAATCAATACAGATCCTCCATTTCATAGGACCTTGTGTGACAATATAGTCACCCTTCCCGTTACGTAGCATGGTAACTCCCGATTTCTTAGGAACTACATGAATGGGGCTTATCCATTCGCTATCAGAGATTGGGTATATGCTACCCGCATCGAGTAAATGTAAGACTTCTTCCCTAACCACCTCTTTCATGGTAGGGTTCAAGCGACGCTGAGGTTCGCGAGAAGTCTTCACGTTATCCTCCAAATGGATACGATGAGTGCAAACATTAGGGTCAATTCCCTTAATGTCGGCTAGGGACCAACCAATCGTGAGACCGATGTTCCCTAATCACCCTGGATTAAACGCGGTCTCTTCATTCTTAGATAACAGAGAAGATATAATTACCGGATGACTACCATCCGGATCAAGTTGAATATATTTTAACTCGGGGAAGAGGTTTAAGACCGGGGTGGAAGGAAAATCAATAGATGTTTCGTCGGGTCCTCATTTTTGCATAATGAATACTTGCTTAGGTAGCAAGTCTTCATACTCAATATATGGAGCAACCGGGCGGTCTACAATTGGTGTGGACTCAAGGATGGTGTTGACTTCCTCTAAGTAGGAGTCATTTACAAAATCTGAAGTTCCAAAAGAAAAGAATTTGTACATATTGTTTTCGAAACGTGTTGTTAAAATAATCTTGAGCTAAGCTCTCGATCATGCTAACCTCCCCATCTGTATCTAATCCGTAATCTGTTTCATCATTTTAAAACATTTACCTCAACAAAGATGGCCAAAAGATAAGGACATCTTACCATCGCGGCAATTTATAAGTCGTTGGCGGTTGCCAAGAAGGGACGCAAAGATGATCGGTGACAGTCGTTAGCTTACTTTCGTATCGAAAGTATAACAAAATCCGCAGGATAGTAGAAATCCTGAACCTTAACAAGCACGTTTTCCACGACACCCTTATGATACTTAATTGACTTGTCACTAATTTCAACGTTATTTTTGTAGGTTGCAATTCCAGTAGACCTATTTGTTTATACAAATAATACGGGAGTAAGTTAACACTCGCCCCCAGGTCTAATAAAGTGGTCGTCGTGTGGGAATCTCCTAAGGTGCATTTTACAGTAGGATGACCAGGGTCCTTATACTTAACAATTCCATTATTTTCGGATAAAGTTGGGAACTATTCAGTTAGAAAGGCGTCTTTAGGTATGTTGGTCTTACGCCTAGTAGTGCACAACTCTTTAAGAAACTTAGCGTGGTTAGGTAGCTTTTTAATAGCTTCGAGAAAAGGAAGGTTTATCGTTAGATTCTTGAAAACGTTCCTAATCTCCTCAAAGTTTGTATCCCTGGTTAGCATGGCTAATTTTTGAGGGAACGGTTGTTTCGCTCTATATTTCGCGTATGGCTCGACTTGATGTGTAACGTTAGCTTTCGGTTTCTTAGGTTGTGGTTTAACTGGTCCCTCTACAGTGGTAGGCTCTTCATTTTCTATTTCGGTATCTAGTTCGATATCCGGTGTAGGGAGTACTGATGGGGTAACTATAGGCATAGTTACTTTGTTATCAACCACTCTTCCAGAACGGAGAGTGGTGATGGCATTTAGGTCACCTACTATTGTAGTTTCCGTACTAGTATTACCATTTACCTCAAAGGCTGTGTTTGTTGTTTTAGGGTTTGGTATCGCTTGTCCTGGAAACACGCCTTTTGGTTGGGCTTTCTCTTGGGCTAATTGTTGTATGCCCTAATTTATGGATTGTAAGATTTGTTGGTTTGATTGAGTCATTGATTGGAAAAGTTGTTGGGTAACCTGTATAAAGGCGTCGATACGATCCGGTTGTGTAGGTGTAGTTGTCACAGGTGGTGCGACTGGAACTATCTCACGTTGATTATTTATGGGTAGGTTGTGATAGTTACTATTGTTAACCGGAATGATACCTCTATTGGTATTATAACTATTATAATTACCCTGACCTTGTGCTAGACCTTGTCGGGTTGGCGCTTTGGTTGTTATAATTATTATAATTTCCGACTTTGTCCCCTGTCCTTGCCTAGGTGGAGCTTGGTTATAGTTGTTTGCTTGCCTAACATTTTGGTTATTAAACCCTGGAGGTGTAACTTGTTGATTGTTTCGCCAACTAAAGTTGGGATGTTGTCTCCATGGGGCATGAGGAATAGGATAGCTATTAATGGAGCAAACATTATCTTGCTCTGATTGTTGTTGTTCATAGGCGAGAGAACAATAAGAGTCAGGGTGCTCAGGACTCAAACAGAAATTACATGGGTTGGAGTTTACATTCATGACAGGGATAGGCTTTTGTTAAACAGAAATAGCCTCAACCTTTTTAGTTAGAGATTCGATTAAATTTTTAAGTTCTAGATCGGATTTCATCTCAAACATATCGGCGGCCTTAACTATTGAAGAAGAACTAGCGAGAGCGGGGATATCATCACTACCCCCAATTGTTATTATTAAGTTTAGTTTGATCTTCTAAAAATTTGTAAGCCTCCCGAGGCTCCTTTACTTAGGAAACTACCCCATTCATTATGTCAAGTACTTCTTTATGGTGATGTTGAAGTCCTTTGAAAAGGCACGAACTAACGTGTCTTTTGCTAGGTTATGGTGTGGACACTCTATAAGCGGATCGGGTGAAACGATTCCAAGCCTCGTAAAATGATTCATGAGGATTTTGTCGGAAAAAATGAATCTTGGAAAACATCTCATCCGTCTTTAGGGGTGGGTAAAAATGTTCCATAAACAAATTGAACAAGTTTAGCCCACGAGTCCACAGAGTTAGGCCAGGGCGCTTAACCAAGACGCCTTTATCGGCTAAGGTGAAGGAAATACCCTCGCTTTAATTTGTTCCGCACCAACCGTAGGATGATGGAATGTTGTAAGGACTTGTTCAATCCTACGATGTGTGTTGATAAGGTTTTTCATGGTCTAAACCATGGAAAACGGGTTATAAATTAAATATGTTTGGGGAATTCAAAAATCCCCACCGGGTCGGCTAGAATGATGCAAGATTTAGGGCTATCGCCAAGGCTTTGTAAAAGTCTGGAGAGGAGTCTCTCTTTCTTCACCCATTATGTCGTGTGGTTAGTGGAATAGTAGCTAGAGGTGTAGTGATTGGTATACTCGATAGATTTGTTTGTTGACGCGTTGACGGTTAATTACGCTTTGGTGTTTTTCTCCGACCGAGCACACTTTAATCTCATACAAGTCTAAGTCTAAACACGACAACACTCCAAACAATCTTGATATTTTAGTATAAACCTCTAACCGAGATCGCGAGGTATGGAAGAAAGGAATACCGATAAGCGTCCTTGCTTCGCTTATGAATAGCGCCTTGTTTACGCGTGTTCAAGTGTAAATAACAAGTTAGAACACTGAAAAACTTAAAAATCGAAGTTCAAACAAACCTCAGAAACTGAAAATTTAGCTTAGTATGGTGCGCCGGTCGCTTAGGCTAGTAGCTGTCGCTCCGTGTAACTCCAAGTTTCGTGTTTTGTATTTTTCAAGATGGGGCGGGTAGAAAGTTCTTTTCAACGCTTAAAACGACAACCTCCGGTAATGAATCAAACAAGGGTGGGGGTGGGTTTTAATGGGACTTAAAAATGACTAATTATACTATGAAAACAATGCTAAAGTGAAACTAAGATGGCAGCGGCGCCATTTGATAAAAGGTAAAATGATAATTTACCTATGAAATGAACGATGAAACTCAAAACGTAAGTAAACTAAAACTATTTACGAGTCTATATTTATCCAAGTTTCTACTCTCAATTCTATCGAAATAGAGTGGAGTAACAAATTCGTTCCACTCCTAGTTCTTTAGCATGGAATGCTTTCGTAGTTAACTAATCGGTCTTAAGTCTAATGAGAGCTTTACGAATGGTGTTATACTACGATACAATATGAAATTGATTATGTTGAATTTAAACTACAAATGCTATGGAAATATGATTGTTTTTGAATCTAGATAAATGATTAGAGGGGAATTAAATCCACCTCGAATCCAACTTAATAACCTAGCATAGATTCTTGTATCTCGATTCTCATGTTCTTACGGCAAGAATTTCGAGTTCTAATCCCTAGTGTTCATGACATTTCTACCAAATACTAACTAGAATGTGAGGTCGTCCACCCATTCTCATGGCGAATCACGACCTTCTAGAGTGGAATAGATTCTACAACGCTTCTACACTATACCACTAAGTTTTCATCAAGGCTTCATCAACCCCTCTAATGGAGGTTTTAGCCTTGAGTCATCAACCCATTATTTCCCATTAAATTATAACTACACATCATATTAAAATTCTAACTTAACTAATTTAACTAACAATGTTTCAATCTACTTAAACTATGAAATGATAATCAACAAGAATTAAAACTAGATCTATAAATTGAAATAACAAAAATCGAAATTGACAAAATAACTATTTTATTTATCTAATCAATCAAGAACAATGATTCAAAGACTTAATCTAAAACAAAAATTGAAAATGGAACTTAAACTTAATTAATTTACTGAAAACTAGATCTAGAATTATATATATTTTTAGGTCTAACTAGCTACCATTAACAAAGAGTTAAACTTTGGTTTTTATACTTTCAGATCCAAAAATCATGCATGGGCTTGGAGCCATGTTTTGGGCCAGAGAATTAGGCCCAAAACCCAATTCTTTCTGTCCAAAAAGGCCTCTTCAGCTGCAGTTGGCTTCAACAGACTTTTCGTCCACTTTTGCTCCTCTGATTGGATCAAGGGTTAGACTATTGGAAAGCTCTTTCCGAGCCGGTCGTTTTGACATAAGGTAGGCCCCATTCTGAGGTCTGAGTCCAAAGATACGACCTTCGGAAGTTTTGTCGACTTTGTGTGTCTTTGTTTAGACGCGGCGTCGACTTTTCACCTTTTAACCGGGCTTTAGAAAGGCTTTGTCTTCTTGAATCTTGGCCTTTAATCACGGAACTCCTTAGTAACCGACCTTTGCTCCTTTATCTCGCTAAAGTGGCACATTTCTGCACATAATGGACTTTGAAGCCTGAAATGCATAAAAACACGTAATCAGTGTTAACTCTTAATTATTACTCACATAATTGGTCTAATAGTATGACTGTTACAGGGTTAAAACTACAGTTTTGGGCTCTTATCATAGGTCGATACTAGTGAGGTATGACATTAACCATGCAAAAACATCCTGATTCTCTTTCAAGAAGACCATTAACCCATTTTTTATATTGGCAGACATTTTTGTTGCAATGAACGTATGATGCTCACTTTCTCCTGTGCCAATATCAATTTTTTCCATTGCCTCGATTGTTTTTCTTTCCCAGGGTTCTTCGTTTTGCTTTAGCTCTTGTGTGAACTTTACCTGCTCATGTATCTGCATATCGGTATCGGTAGGTAAAGCTTGCTGTAACTGCTACCTAGAGCATTCTAAGACGCCCCTAGTGTCTCGGCGTTTTCCCTTTATCATCCCCTTTACAGTGACGAAATTATACTTTTCTGACTCCGACAGATCCCCCCTGATTTCGTGCAAGCCATACACTGTGGGAAATCGGATTAACTGGTAGAACGTACTTGGGACAGCACACATATCTTGTATCTACTTTCTACCAAGTATTGCATTGTGATTGGAGTGATGTTTTATGACCATGAACTTCATCATCACTGTCTGAGGTCCCGCTCAAACTGGCAATTTTATCTCTATAACGGGCTTGGTAGAGCTTCCATTAAACCCAAACAGACTGAATTGTGGTGGCTTTAGATGAGTCTCATCGAGACCAATGCCTGTGAACGCTTTCCAAAATAAAATGTTCACAGAACTACCACAATCCACCAGTATCTTTTGCACATTATATCCAGAGATACGCAAAATGATTAATAATACATTATCATGCGGCAACAACACCTTAGACAGGTCATCTAGTATGAATATAATTGCTCCTGGAATGCTAGCCGATACTAGACTCTGATTTACTAGAATAGGCATGACATTGACCTCGAGCACTTGTTTTACCATTGAAATCTTTCTTATTTTATCTCTAATGATTATCTTCTGTGGTATTTTGAAGCTTTAGATAGTGGTGTGTAACTTCAAAAAGTTTGTTTTAGAAGTGAGGTTCATCCTAAATTGCTTAGAGTTTGAGTGAGGGAGATGTGAAGAAGAAAGGTAAACTCTTGTATGGATTAGAATGGTTCTAAGCTAATGAAAACTTGAAAGCTTTAATTGTTGTATTGAATGACTTGAAAACATGGAAGTAAAGATTGATTAAAACTTGAAACAAGAACAAGTAAACAAGATTGAATATTGAAACTTGAAACAAGAACAAGTAAATAAGATTGAAATAAGAACAAGTAAATAACAAGTTGATTGAAATAAAATAAAACAAGAAAAAAAATGTAAAATCATGAATTGAAAAACAAGACAAGAAATTAAACAAACCAAATGGTTTAGATCCTAAGACAATAGATGGTTTCTCTCTCTTTTGCTTTTAGCTTATATACCCCAACTTTTGCCTTTTACAGATTTGTCGTTCTCCATTACAAACTAGACACCTCACACTTCACTTTTTCTTTTGCTTTTTGGTTTCTTCTTGACCAAGGTAGGTTTAGGGAGAAAGTCATCATATTTTGAGATAAGGGCCTCCATATCTGGTCTTCTGATTTGAGGGCTTACACTTTTGATTTTGATCATTGACTTTGACCGTTGACTTTGACTTTTTCAGCACTTTTCCATACCAGCTACTGGTCTTCATAATAAGCGTGATTTAGGCTGCTTTTGGTGCTAAGACGCAGCTTTTATGATAAGTGGTCTGAAATACTCCTCAACTTGAAAAAGACAATAAAAGCTATGAGTTGACTTTTCGTTAAGTGTAAGAGAGATTGTAATGCAGGGGAAATATACAAGTAATAAAATGCACATTTGGGAGCTGATCACCACCCCCAAATAGCATCTTGCTTGTCTTCAAGCAAGGATGAGGGAAAAAACTAAGATCACAAATGAGGGATTTATTATAAGTTATACTAATCTCGTTTTGTAGAGTGCGATTCCATTGACCATATGCAACAAGGCCTTAAACCACTAGGAATTCCCTAGTGGATGAGTTTTAAGCCTCATGAGAGTTTTCCAGTGAAGGTACTCACAAACTTCTTCTATTTAGTACAAAGGGTCTTGTTTCCTTATTTATTCTTAGAAGTTCATACATCTCATTAGCGGTGAATAAAGACAAGCTCCTTTGAACTTAGAATAACATATATACAGTAATTTAATCATCTAAAGATAAATGTACAAAACATGAGCAATGAAATGCAAAAGTAGAGTTATTTTTGAGGCTTTTGGAGATCTTCCTTAAGGTGCGTTCTCATAGGGGTGTGTTGCAATCACAACTCTCTGATAGATTCACTCAAGGTTCGTTCTCTCAAGTGCAGCGGCACTTATATTCCTCGCATACTCAAATGACGTCCAAAGAAATCGGGGTCGATTGATCACGCTTGCCACTTACTATCACACTATCCTATTCCTAATCGAGCTAGAGGTCTTTTATTAGGAGTTACAGGGCTAGGGTGATGGTTTAGAAAGAAAAAGGAAAAAAACAAAATCTGATAATTCGAGAAATTGGGTCTTCAAGATACTTATAACCAGAGAAGAACCTCGTTTTGTTCTTTTGCTTCCAAATTATGATATATTCTTTTAGCCTTTTGGCTTTGTGACTCCATATGATTTTGAAATTTTGGGAGTTATAACTTTGCTTTTGTTTCCTTTTGCTTTTGATATCGTCTCCTTTTGATTTTGAACTTTTAGGAGATTCGATTTTTGACTCCTTTGATTTTTTTTTTGGAGTTTTGGTTTTGGATGAGTCTTTATTTTCTTTTTGAAGCAAATAACTATTCTATTTTTGTACAAGGTCTTCTTTTTTTTTTTTTTTTTTTTCGATATCCATCTAGTTCTCAACTCATTAGCTGGGTAAGTTTTTTTTATTATGTATTGTAATGGGTTAGGAATTTTTGGTAAAGAATAAAAAGGCTTTTAGAAAGGGTGAAGGCTCAAGAGGGGTAACTAGAGGAAAACTATCTTTTTGGGTTTTTAATATTTATTTGGCTATATCGATCTAAAAAGGGCCTAAATTCTCTCATAGGATATGGCGTGGTGATCAAGAAAGTGGACGTGTGGTCTTTCTATCTGGATATCCTTTATGTCATCACTCAATAATTATTCAGATGAGGCTTTTGGCTAGATTCTCACAGGATATGGAACTTAATTGTTCTAACCATGGCTTTGAAAACTCACTGCTATATACAAACAAATGCTGATGCATGCCATTCATGAAAAGATGCAGAAACTATTGTACGTATATTAGTTTAAGTATGAATAACAAGTCCTTACTCTATTGCTATAATGAGACTTCTAAATTTTTATTCATCATAGAAAAAGGAAACAAGACTTTTTAATACTAAATGAAAAAATATTTTTGGTCTTTTTCGAAAATTTTTTTTTAGAAAGGAAGAAATATACTATTATATATACTATATAAAAAATGTCTAATTTTTGCAAAATGTTACTATACCACCCCCAAATAGAACTATGTTTTGTCCTCAAAATATGAAGAGATAAGGAAAGAGATTACTATAGAAACATAAGCAAAAACAGCGATACATTTGTATTATGTTCTTCATGATGAAAATACGCCACCCCCAAATGAGTTTGGGGAGTGGGTTGTTTGATATAGAACGAGAAATACATGGTTTATTATACTAGGGATATTTATTCTACTAAAAAATCTTTTTGGGTTTTTGTATTTTTGAAAACATAAATGAAATGCATGAAAGAAATATGGAAAATTTTGCAATTGATGTATCTATTTTTTTTTTTTAAATAAGCTGGGGTTAGGCGGACCCCCACTTGTATTATATTACTCATTAACCATTTCTTACATAAATTTGTCTACTCGCATCATCATTTACAATACATTGTAATCTCTGATCTAATGGGGGAACAAATTGCAATACACAATCAGTTGCATCATGAAGGGACGCTAGGTAGTCTGCAGCTCGATTCACTTCTCTAAACGCGTGAGAGAAGGATATGAAATTGAAGTCGCTCCGCTTCATATCAATAGCTTTGAGTATATCCCGGCAGTACCATGGAGGTTTTTCCACTTTGTTGATTGCATTCACCGCTCTCAAAGAGTCAGATTCCAGCTCCACCTCCACCTCCTTGTAATCCTCTGCTATACATCGATGTAAGCATATGTCTATAGCCTTAAGCTCCTGGAATAGAACCGAAGCCAAACCTCCACTCCCACTAAAGCCAACAAGCACCTGTCCATCCTTGTCTTGTATTACCCCACCATGGCCAACACCATTACTGCTCATATCACCATCAGCATTAGCTTTTACTTTTCTCCTATTGGTGGATTCCAAACAATGCCAGTTTGCTTTGGAATTTTATACCTTGTGTCAATGTGAAGTCTGTGAAACAGATTTCTGACCTTGACCGTATCCTTGACCTCAGTTTGAGAACTTGCAGGTAATTTTTAATATCCCTGACCATCTTCTCAAAAACACTTTTTGCGGTCTTGCTAGTATTCTGAAACCTCCGAGCATTTCTCTCCTTCCAAATATAATCAACTAATGCACAGAAGAATACTCTATATATATCTCCTACGTCTGACTCTTTGCAAATCCGAAGAATCGATGACCATTTTCTATTCACTGAGCGATTATCAGTGATAATGCCGAGCATGTGCTTGAGTCTTGTGATGATTTCCTTAGAGAATTGGCACTCGAAAAACTAGGTGTCCAGAAAATTCTTGACTGTTGTTGCATAAGCAGCACGCAGAAAAGAGGAGAATTTTTCTTTGCACTAACCTGTCTTGTGTCGGTATGCTTTGTGAGAACAATTGCCATGCATGTCGTGAAGGAATGTCTTGGTAAGACCCACTTTCCCCAAACCAAGTGATGCCATCTCTTCCTTTCCTTTGCCTATGTCAGAGCCTCATATGCACTGTGGGATGTAAACTGTCCACTCTAGTGCGGAGTCCAAACAATTTTGTCTCTGGAGAGGTGTCGGTTAATCTCCATTGCTCTAATAACCTCTCTCAATGATTATGGTAGCATTAGGAGTATATCATCATTCCATTCACCATTAGAAATGACGGTGTTAACTTTTGAATTCAGTGGAAAGTCCCATGCTGCTCTTGCTTCTACATCCTCAATCAGTGGAGATCGTGAGCACCAGATGTCATGCCACAGTAGTGCCTCTTATCAATTAGCAATGGAGTATTTGATAAACTTTTTAGCTGTGCTTCTAGTGTTCAGGATACTTCTCCACGTCTAGGAACAGTCATTCGGTACCTTCATACTCCAGAAATTTCTGCTTCCATGTCCAGTCAACCCAAATGGTATCTTCTCGAGTCACTAGCTTATAAATCAACCCACAATATGCGCCAAGGTTCCATCTATGAACATTCATGATTCCCAAGACTCCTTCCTCCTTTGGATGGCATATAGTATTCCAACTTGCTTGGTTCAGCCCCTTCCTCGTAGTTGTACCATTCCATAGGAATTGAGCACACATGCTTTGTACTTGTTCGATCTCCATTTTGGGCAGAATGAATGTTCTTGCCCAGTATATATGGAAAGAAAGAAGCAATGAGTTGATTACTTGAAGTCTACCTGCATGAGAGAGCACTTGTTCTTTCCAGTTCGTGATCTTGTGAGTTATCTTTTCTACCAAAGGTTGACATTCCTTAATTCCCAATCGAGCAGAGATGAGAGGAAGTCCAAGATATTTCACTGGAGGTTTAACTAACTCTACATTTAAAATGTTGGCCAGAGCAAAAACATCTTGATCATTGAGTCCCCCAACTAGGAGAGATGTCTTGTGGTTATTAATCTGCAATCCAGTTGCATTCCCAAATATATCGATACCTTCCTTAAGCACTTGTATAGATGCCACTTCCCCTTTGCAGAATATAAGAACATCGTCGGCAAAAGCGAGATGAGATAACTTCACCTTCGTGTATTTGGAGTGGTAAAGGATGGATCTATCATAGAGTTTTTGCTTGAGCACACAACTGAGTATCTCCATTACAAACACAAAGAGATATGGAGATAAGGGATCGCCTTGTCTAACACCACGACCTCCATAAAATATCCTTCCGGGACTCCATTGATCATAACAGAATACAAAGGAGAGGAGATGCACATATCAATCCACTGGGCCATTTTATCCGAAAAACCATAGGTCCTGATCATTGTCATGATAGACTCCTAACTGACCATGTCATATGCCTTCTTTATGTCCAGCTTGATAGTATATCTAGAGTTCCATGCTTCCTGTCATATCCACGAAGAAGCTCATGAGATAGCAGGATGTTATCTTGAATAGATCTGCCAGGAATGAAAGCTGATTGATTAGTCTACACTAAATCATCAATCACTAACTTAATCTTATTTGCAATAATCTTAGATATACATTTGTAGATGGTGTTACATAATGCTATAGGCCTAAATTCCTCTACCTTTGTGGGATTGTTGATTTTTGGAATAAGACATAAAAATGTAGCATTAACACCTCTAGGGAATTTGCAAAATTTAAAAGCATTAAGTATAGTAGAAGTGAAATCATGACCAACTAGATTCCATCATTTCTTGAAGAAAATGGGAGTGAAACCATTTGGCCCTGGAGCTGCGTTCTCTTCCATCTGAAATAGAGCAATTTTGACTTCCTCAGCAGAAACGTCCACTTCAAGCAAATGCTTCATATGCTCTGAGATAGTGTTTCTTACTTGAAGGTTAGCAAAAAACTCCTCTCCGCATAATTCACCCGCCTTAGTTCCCAGCATATCCGAGTAGTAGTCAATGATAGCTCTATTTACTTCCGCTGGTCTTGTGATAGTGTTCCCTTGGCTATTCTGGAGAGTCCATATTCCTGTTCTTGCCTTCTTTTCCTCCAGGGTTTTGACAAAGAATGTCGTACACTTGTCACCTTCTAGCATCTACTTCCCATCTTGCTTACTTTTGATTTCAGACATTTCAATTCTTGCCAGTTCACTATATCTTTGTAATGCTTCATGCTCCCTTTGTCCCAAGAAAGGGTCTGTAGGATTAGCTGCTGCCTTTGTATATCATATAGCTCCTCTTTGGCTTGTTGCACTCTCCCATGTATGTTTGAGAAGTTGTTCCTAGCCCACGACTTTATTCTCTCCTTCAAAAGCTTTAACTTTTACATAAAAACATACATCAGATTAGAGAAAATCTCCAATTTCCAAACATCTTGAAGAATGATATGAAACTGAGGCTGGTCTAGCCCGAAGTTCTTGAATCTAAAAGGTGCTGCCTTACACTCAAAATCCTTCCAGAAAAGTAAGATAGGTGAATGATCAGAGACACCATGAGGAAGAAATTCCGCCTTCGAGTTAACATATTATGCCTCCCATAGGCTATTTACCAGACATCTATCTATCTTGGTCATGATCATGCCTTTCCCTTCCACTTTATTGTTCCAGGTATAGAAAAAGCCGTTGAATCTCAAGTTTGTTAATCTAGATTTTTGCAGACAATCTACAAATTCCTTTGCTTCTCTTGGGTGCATGGGACTCCCTCCCATTCTCTCTTTAGCTTTGGTTATATTGTTAAAATCCCCAGCTGTACACCATGGCAGGTTCACTGTACTTTGAATGGTAAGCAAATCTCTCCATAAGTTCAGTCGAAGATTCTTATTGTTTCGAGCAAACACTACTATTAACAGAAACTCTTCGTTAGAGGGTTTGAATCTCCCTTTGCAATGGATATATTGATCAGATTCTGCCAATTTACAAATTTCCAGAATGAAAGGATTCCAACAAACCCAGATGCGCCCAGAAGGGTCTTTGTTGTAGTTGTTAGTATGCTCCCATTGTGGACAACAAGTATTTCGGATGAAATCATACTTATGTTGTCTGACTTTGGTTTCAAGAAGACAAAATAAACTGAGCTTCTTCTCTATTTTAACCTTGTTTATTTCTCGTGCTTTCTCAACTTCATTCGCCCCTCTCACATTCCAAAAACACATGGATGTATTCATCTATGATTCTTAGTTTTGGAGCCTTTAGGTCCGCCCTTTCTTCTTCTTCCCTCTTGTTATTCTTTGATGCAGAATCTTTCTGTTTGTTATCATTAGACCTCCCTCCACACTGTTTACCTGACCGCATCGTGACACCGGTTTGGGTCCTCACTATTGGTGTAGAAAGTTCATTTATAGCAACATCAGGTATTTGGACACGATCATAGAAGTGTAGTGTCTCTTCTTCAGAAATAACAGACTCCTCTAACTCATTATCCACATCCAACAAGAAGTATCTTCCTGCTTCTGTATTAAACAAATTTCACTCTTCTGCTTCCTAAATCGAGTTAAGAGGTTTTGACTGATCTGCCTCATGTAAGACTACAACTTGCGCATTCTCTACCCTTCTGAGATCCTGTTGCACATGGATCACTAGCTGGGCCTAATTTGGAGTATGGATATTCTCATGTACATTAGCACAAAGATCGAATGCTTCATGGACAGCACAAGGGTCAGGAGCCTCATGGCCATCAGCGCAAGTATCGGGAGCCTCATGGACAACGCAAGGGTCAGGAGCCTCATGGCCAACAGCGCAAGGATCAGGAGCCTCATGGACAGCGCAATGGTCAGCTGATTCTACTTGTGCATTCCCAGTATCCCGAGTCAGTCCATTGCATGCCTCAGTTATTACTGTCGCTTGCATTGTCTTTGGTCGCCATTCCTAGGCTTGTTCTCTATTCCTTCTCTTCAACCTTCATTTTTAACACTTAGATAGTCTAACTCCTTCCATATGTGTCTCTTGTACTACTGGCTCTTTTCCTTTATCATTTGCTTGAGGAGCACTGTCTTCGTTTGATTGTGGGTCCGGTTCCTTTTCCTTTGCCGCATTCCTGCACTCAGACACTAAGTATCCAACATACTTGCAATGATTGCAAAACTTCGGAATTGGGCCAAACTTGATTTTTTGCCAAAATTCAATTCCTTTTTCGGGCACTTCAACATGTATTTGATCCAGAATATCTTGAGCCAAATCTATATCTACCAGCACACTTGCGTAGTATCCATTCATTCTTTCCAACGAGTTCATGTCAACTTGGATTGGACATCCAAGACCTCTACCCAGACTCATCAATATTTCAACTTCCCAATATTCTAACCACAATCATGGAAATTTAACCCAAACAAAAGCAGAGGTTTGTCTGTGAGTTTCAATATTAAAGTTAGGAATCCACTTAGTGAATCTTACAAGTTGGCCTTGCAAGTATCACGGTCCACCAAAGTATATCCTATTATAATCTTCCGCATTTGAGAATCGAAACATCACATAACCTTTCCCCATTGGAGAAAGCTTGAACGAAGCAGTAAGACCCCACTCGATGCTGATGACTGATCTGATGGTGTCGAAGTTCAAGATTTTAGCACCCAATCTAGAGATTAAAGCATACTTGCACGCTTCAATACCTTTATCTACCACAGCAACTGGAACTTTGATGGCTGGTTTGTCTCCTTTACGAGTTGGGATCGGTAGAGAAGAGATATCCATTGTTTGCTTCATTCTTCCACTCGCCTTATCCGCATATGATTCTGTTTGATTGGAACCTCTATTTCTACGCTCTCCTTGTCTCGAAGACTCCCCTACACTCCAAGTTGGAAATGAGGTCTGATGTTTACCCACTCCAAGACCAAAAGGGAGTGTCGTCTCAGAGCGCATTGAAGCTACAACATTGCTCACTGAATTATTCAAATGAGAGGAAAAAGATTGTGCTTCATTATCAGTGCTTCTGGGATTTTCGAACTCATAAAGGTCCATCTTTTTCCTTTCAGAACTCTCTTTGTAATTCAAAGAAGGATTTTACCTGAAAGGAAAAGAGACATGAAGAAATAACCAAACTTTTTAGAGCTCCCGCTGTTCAACAATGGTGGATACCCGAAAAGGAAAGAACCAAACTTTTCAGAGCTCTCGCTGTTCAACAATGGTGGATACCCGAAAAAGAAAGAACCAAACTTTTCAGAGCTCCCATTGTTCAACAATGGTGGATACCCGAAAAGAAAAGAACCAAACTTTTCAGAGCTCCTTTTCACAATGGTGGATACCCAAAAAGGAAAGAACCAAACTTTTCAGAGCTCCTACTGTTCAACAATGGTGGATTACCCAAAAAGGAAAGTTCTAGAAAAGACCAAAGCCACAAACCCCACAACAGCAAGATGGAGTCAGAGACCAGGAGATGAACCTAGAGAGGATGTACAGTAAAAACTTGTTCGGAGCTTTTCTGAACTTATCACTGTGCGCAGTGGAGGGTTTTACCAGAAAAGCCCAAACACAAGCCCAATAACACTAAGAAGGAAACGGAGACCAGCAAAGCTGAGACCAGAGAAGAAGAACGGTTGAGTTTCCAGCTTCACTCAATATCCTTGCTGAACTCTCTTCCTCCGACAATAATCTTGGACTGAAAGTTTCTATAAGAGGTAACTATCTGGTGGATAAGATTATCTACCTACTTTAACTTACTCAGAAAGGAAATCTTTGGGAGCACAGGATCAATAAAGCTGATTAGGCTAAGTTACACCCATTCTCCCACTAAAGGTCCCCATTGAATATCCTTTTCTGAACTCTTTTATGAAGGTTTACGATGTATCTATTTTACCTTCTACTCATAAACCAAATTCCACAAAAAAACAAAATAAAACAAGCAGATAATATTAAGCATAAAGTTAAACTTATACTACATCATACATGTGAAAAAGAAATAAATTCAACTATACGGACACTAGGAATCCTAGTCAGAATCTGTGCGTGACTCGTCTCAACGTCTAGAAGATCCTTCTCCTTGCTGACGTCGAGACCTGGCATGTCTATCACTACGCGGGAGCGCATCTCTGATGCTCAGCAGTATTCTAGTGACACTGTGATGAAAAACATCGCTGCTCCTGGTGGAAGGTCCGCTGCTCTTTTATGAGGGTCTGCTGTTTTGCTCTGATAGTCTATTGTTCCGCTATGATGTTCCCTTGAGTTTCCTTAAGCTGATAGATATACGAATGTAGAATCCTCTGGCCTCCATGAAGGATGTGAATTCCATCCATGGGCTGAGTGAACTGTCGAGTGGCATCTTCAGCGAAGTAATCCACCTTCTTGGTCGGGCGTGCTTGCTCAGTGGCTCTGGTAAAAGGTGGAAGCCATAACTTCTGGATGCAGTAGGCATAGATAGGACCTATGGCTTTCTAGTCTTTGAACTCCACTAGGGCGTCTGTGGCTTGGAACCCCTAGTGCTGCATGATCTTGGTGACCAACATTGGCAGAGGGGCGGTTGACTTCTTCGGTTTACAGAGTTGCTCGAAGATAAAGGAGACGATGTAGAAGCTATTTTTCTGCTCTTGAAGAATCCATAAAAGATGAAGCATTGCCTTACCTATATCCGAAGGCTTGGCTGAGCCTAGCAGGTTGTAAGCTGCCACTGAGATACTGCTAGCTGGTTCCTTTGTAGCGAACTCTGAAAAGCCCAGTAAGACTTGGGGTTTTTAACCCCCTCAAGAGGCGTCTCTACCATCATCACGTCGATTGTCTTACCGTTTGAACATAAGCCTTCAGAGGAATCCCCAGAGCTCCCCTCACCACCTCCTTGGTGAGCTCCAGCGAGCGGCTATCCTTGACAACCGTGATGTGGTCATCCTCCCCTCTAAGCATGTAGTTATAAAATGAAAGAGTAAGAGAGGGAGAATAAGCCACACCTTCCAACAAAACCAAGGGTTCCCATCCTCTTCTTCTAATCTCAGCTCTGAAGTGCACTTCAAATAGATCGGAATAGAAGAGGTCTTGAAAGTTTTGCTCTAGCACGATTTCAAAAACTCGAGCCATTTGGAGTAGGAATTGATAAAATTGGGGTTTCTTGTTGGAATGGGGGTTGAAAATGGGGTAGGCAGTAAAAATATTAGATGGTGGTGTGTTGAGGTAAGGTCGCGGTCTCGAGTTGGATGGGGGCGGGTGCGCGAGTTGAGCGGGGCGGCTAGGGTTTGGGATTTTCGTGATGGAGAAGAAAGGAAGTGGGCGGTCATGTGGACTTAATGGTTTGAGAGGCACGCGCCTCTTTAAAGAAATTGAATTTTTGGTCCAAGCCCAAATGAAATCAGAAAATTCCGATCTTGTCCTCAGTGCCTTACCAAATTCAAGAGTCGATCTGTGCTTCGTTACTCATTCGAAATGTTATGGAATTAGACTTTGGTCCTAGAAATGTTGAAATATTAGGTTTTGGTCCTACTTATGTTACTTGACCGTCAGTCAACTTAGTTGACTGTGGTCATGTCGTTTGCTCTTTTGAGCGTGCGTCACAGGTGCTTACAAGTAAGACTAAACTCTAACATCTAACTTACAAGTAGGACTAAACTCTAATATATAACTTACAAGTAGGACTAAACTATAATATATAACTTATAGTAAAACTATTATTTAGTTGAGAGTTCTAATTGACCATTCAGATGGAATTTGATTCCCATATTGAGGAATGTTTTTTTTCACGTTTTACAATAAATTGCCTCGAAATTGGTTGATATGTTGCATAAACCAATTCTCTAGCTTAGTGGGGAATAAATTCAAAGCACCGCCTTCAGTGGCATCTTTAGCGCTAGAAATAGTAATATGTATGATAGATAAGAAACTAAACAACATATAACCAGCATTGGACACTACAATTATTTTAGGATCTATAGGATTTTCTGTTAGGGTAAAGATTTTTCTTGTTTGTTTATTTTTAATTGTGTTAGGGTTCATATTTCCATGACACAGTTTTTGATCGATGGATGTTTTACAAGTGTATGTATTGAATTTCTGTGGGTATCAGGAACGTGTATCCAAAGAAAAGATTGTGGGTATAATTCCAGAAAGTAGAATTGTCATTCAATGTTCAAGCTAAGTAAAAACTTAATATGTTCCACCTCATATATAATGGACCGAACATGTAAAGATTATCACTACAACATAAATAGCATTTCCCATCACTTAAAAAGTGATGTCAAAAGTATAAGACATCACTTTTGAGAGTGATGTGAATGGTGGCGACGTGAAAAGTCAAGGGGCTTTCCACATCACTTTTTAAACAATGTCCACAAGTGATATTATTTCACATCACTTTTTAATTGATGTCCACAAGTGATGTTATACCTTTGCATCACTTTTTAATCGATGTCCATAAGTGATGTTATAACGTTTAACATCACTTAGGAAGTGACGTTTCATTCAGATTCCAAATTACTTGTAAAGTGATGTGAAATAACTCTATAAATCACTTTAAAAGTGATGTCCCATTTATCAAAATAATAATAATAATAAAAAAAATAATAATAATAAAACAAAATTGCCAATATCATCCCAATATAATACCATTTTCCTGGTCATTTATCACCAAATAAAGATGAAATGTATCTTAAAATCACATTCATCACACAAATTACACTATATACAAAAAATTATAACGAGCCAACATATACCAACAAAATCTAATCTGCACAAGCTCTGCGTCACCTCTGCACCTCTTTCCTGCGACAAAAAAAATGTGACCTTTTAGCTGCATGAAGTTGGTTAAGAGTAATATACATATACATTTTTTTCAAGTGAAATTGAAAAAATATTACATAGTCTACTTTAATAAATCTATCGTGCCATTTTGAACCACCAAAAATCAGATAATATAATTGGATATATATATCATTTGATCCAAATATCCAATATCAGCAAGTGATGATTTTTTAACACCATCGCAAAATCAAATAGGCTTGAATATTCAAAATAATATAGCATACCGATATATGCGAGTGTGAAGAATGAGAAGAAGCTACCAGTGACAGACAAGAGCCATAGACAAACCACGACCTGTCGGTAAAATAATTTCATTAGCTAAGCATACCTCACAACCCAATTAAGTTGTCTTCTCATATATATATATATATAAAACGTCATAAGTAAAAGGACAGCAGCATATCCCGAGTAGAACAATTATTGACCTGCCTTACCAAAACATGCAAAGTTATTTTATATGGCCAAACAATTGGATATAGTTTATATGTTAACTATATGATGTCAATGTTAATAAATATTATACTAGTGGCACCTAACTAGTACAAGCGTGGGTACAAAACTAGTTAGCACTAGTCATGTGAAGATTACTATAAAACATAGTGTTAGCTAGGGAAGATGGAAGTAATAAATTAACGGATGGCTGATGGATAATATCATTACTCCTAAGTTTCACCTAAACATTAACAGTAACTCTAATACAACAAGAATAATTAGAGTGCAAATAGTAAATTTGATACTGCCAGTTATCAAAGATATACATTAATGATCAATAATTCAAGCAAACTATAGAAAACCTAACCAGATCTAAGAAAATAAACTTAGCAGTCAGTCCAGTCACCAATATGGATTAACTACAACAACATAGCTTTTAGCTGTCCATGACAGTTTAAAGCTATGGAGGCCACTTGATACTCAGCTTTGATTGGTGAAGGCATTATTTTGGGAAATTTTCATGGGGAAAAGGACCACCATGGTTCTTATCCAAAACTTAGCGGTAGATATTTTACCTCCATTGCTCGAATGCACGTAGATAGGCGTTTATTACTGTGGGAATCTATTATATGCATTTAGGTGGCAACTATTATTGCATCTCTAAGGAGTGAGTGGATAACTACATTTTGTTTACCAAGTATACTTCTTTGTTTATATGATACTAAAGGGTCTTCCTAGTTTCCTAACACCTCAATGGCTCCTCCCACTAAAATCGGGGACGAAAGAGAATAATGCTTGTTAAATCTAGACAACTTCATACCAATTTCATCAATAATTAAATATAAATACACATTCATAACATCAAAGACGACATACAACTCCAATATGCTCCTTTGCTGAAGATGTCCCACCAGTTTCCTCAAGCGCATGCCGCACTTTCGAATCTATCTCTAAGACTATGCATAAATCACAAAATTAATAATCATTACTACACACATTTTTAATTTTTCCTAAATGCCCATCATTCGAAAACTAAAAAATTGTGCAAAACTAGGTCCCACTGTGGTACCTGAAAATGGGGCGAAGCAAACTAGAGTCCTCATGGATCCGAGTTGAGAATTTTGAGTTATGGAATCACAATTGCTTATGTCAACTAATTTGTCTTTACATAAACCTGCCGTCAAAATACAAAATAACAGTGAGTTTACAAGCACATAAAAATCTAATCCCACAACAAATCAAAACCCCTCTCCAACAAAAACTTACATAAATTGGAGTGACTTCAATTTAGCCAAAGATTTCTGATTACTTCCTTTCCTTTGAGCGCATTCTCCTAGAAATCCAAGCTTATTAAATTCTTCAGTGATTGAGAGCGACCTCCCAGTGATAAGAGAAGAGAAAGAATAAGGGGTTTCGAGAAGATGAGAGAAAGCGGAAGGGGTTTCGAGCATGGAGGAGGGACACAATTTGGTTTCAAGAAGAGAGGGTTTGAGTTATCCGCTGAAATTAATTGAGTGCAGTATTTGGCAGTGGCAGTGGCAGTGGTAGTGAGAGATAATAGAATGAAACCCTAGTTGGGAAGAGGAGGAGAAGCGCCACTGAGAGAAAAAAGAGAAGGAGATTATGTTTTCTATTTCACGAAATAATACAAACGCGATTTTTTTTCGGTTTCCCTCTTTCTTCAAATTTTGAAATTTGATTGGTTTTCAGGGTTTGTAACACCACATGATTTTATCTGATTTGACCTAATTTTTTAGATGGTCTTTTTCTAACTAATTAACTTAATTAAGAGGTATATTAATAATAATACTTATGGAAGTCACATTATAAGTGATTTTGAAAACTTAGCAAATTCACTTTTAAAGTGATGTTGAATATATAGATACTATATCACTTTATAAGTGACACGGTGAGTGACAATACCTTTAAAGTGATGTTGAATACATAGATATTACATCACTTTATAAGTGACACAACGAGTGACGTAAAAAAGTGTTACTACATCACTATCTCGACATCACTAATTAAAATGATGTTGTACAACTCTACTACATCAGCTTCTGAAATAAGTGATGCTAAAAAAAATTGTGATAATTATTACATCACATGCTAAGAAAAGTGATGTCATAATTTATGACATCACATCGCTGAAAGTGATGTAAAATTAGCGATGTCATATGTCATATTTGTTGTAGTGTATATGAACCTTTATGCCCTTGATCTATATAACATGTTCCAAGACCTTAGTAGAAAGATGCATATTTATTTCTTTTGTGACTACTTACTTTGTAGTGAGATACTCACTACACCATAGTGCTTCTTCTATGAATGTGTTTTCAAAACAATTTTTCTAGTTTCCTTCTTCTATGCATGTGTTTTCTAAACAATTCTTCTGGTTTTCTTTTGTTTTTTGATTCTCTATGAGGCATATACTATGGAACTAGAAGAAAAACTTGCAAAACTTAGAGAGCATAAGGAAGAATTGCAGAAGATCAAAACAGGAGTATTGGAAGATACACATTGTCTAAACCATCGTTCTTTCTCACTCTTAAAGATACATTAGTATTTGCCCCAGATAATAATGTCATTGTTAGGACATGGTCCTTATTATAAGTTAGATATTAGAGTTTAGTCCTACTTGTAAGCACGTGTGACACACGCTTAAAAAAGCAAATGACATGGCCACAGTCAACTAAGTTGACTGACGGTCAAGTAACAGAAGTAGGACCAAAACCTAATATTTCAGCATTTCTGGACCAAAGTCTAATTACCATAGTAATAGTAGGACCAATGTCTAAAAGGCCTATTAATTTTTTTGGGTTTTGAATAAGTTTGACTGAAACTTTAAAAAGGTGGGTCATTTTAAGTCAGATCCTCAAGACTTGGAAGTTTTTTGAAAACTTGAGTCAATCCCAACCAGATGGCTGGATTACTCTCCTCAGCTGTGCTCGATGAGCAAGTGGCTGACACATGAAAACCATAAAAACTAAATTATTATGAGGTTGAAGACCGGGGCAAGTTGATGTTTGACAATTCGAGCACCAACCTTCTCTCATAGTTCGTCTCTTACATGTGTATGAACTCTTACCTAAACCAAGAATGATTTTCGGTATATGTGTCCATATCTTAAGCTGCAGTTATCTAGGAAGTGCTTGCACACGATCATTGAAACTGATCCATCTAGTCTTGCTAGGTGGAGGGTTTTTGTTTGCTATAGAAGACATTTTTGAATTTTTTTTCAGAAACGATAGAGATTTAAACGAGAGGGGAAAGATTTTTAAGAAAGGAAATTTTTGAAAATTTGAAAATTTTTGAGTCTTTTAACGTCAGATTATTGAGACAAAATAGAAAGGTGGAGGCAAAAAGATAGAATTAAATGAAAAATAGTATCACTTTGGGTTACTCTATTTGTTTAATTCTTGTTTGGAGACGCATCGTTTTTTTTTTTTTTTTGGTTTTCTCATTCAAAATATCTCTATCCATATAGAGGTTTTGCCAAGAAGATAAAAATTATACGGTAATCCGGTATCATTTTGGTTACTCTGGGCGTATAACTTTCATTTTTATATCCTCTGGTTTTGAAAACTATGGAGAGATATTTTAAGAAACTCGTACTCAAAAACTGTGATTCTAGATGTTACTACTTGAAAACAAAACATAACAGATAATCTTAGACAACTTTCGTGTCGGCTCTGTGGTGAACCCAATCTAGATAGATAGAGCTTCAGCTATGTAAGTTAGGGGATTTACTGCGTAAGGCATGGAATGTCCTAACCCGGTGTGAATAGCTCGGTGATATAGGCGACCTTTAGTAAGCAAAGCTGCTCTCAAATGGCCCCTTGATTGCATTGTTCTAGGGGTTGGTCTGTGTAAAATCCATTGCCCGTTTTGAAAAATCACTTAACTATTGATGTATTGAGAATCTATCATTAATAGCACAAAGAAAACAAACATTTTTTTGAAAAAGAAGTGTAAAATGAACAAAAGAAAAATTATATACTCTCTCTACAGGTTCACACTTACTCAAATGGCGAGTAAAAAATGTTTTACAAAGAATATGCGAGATATACTGTGGACTAAGGCTCTGACACTTACAACCACACCCTCCACGTGGAGAGGTCCGGTTACCTTATTGATGTATCCACTTAAAGGAAAAGATGGAATGGAATAGGAATACATCGGAAAAGAGAAGTCAATCCTCATAGATGGGATTATTAAGAAATTGTTTTTAACATTCCAACTTCGTTCACGTCACTTGTTGCTTCAAAGGCTGTGTTTGTTGGTTTAGGATTAGGGATAACTTGACCTGGGAACACACCTTTCTGGGTTTTATCTTGGGCTAACCAGTTTAGAGATTGTTGCATGGATGCTAGGATTTGGGTTTGCTGTTGCATGACAGATAACATTATTTTTGTAGGCTTATCTGTTTGGATACTAGTTGATGGTGTAATGGGAACTATGTCTCTTTGGTTATTGATAGGTGGGTTTTGATAGTTCTGGTTAAACTGTAATGAAACCAATGCTCTATTCTGATTGTTATAGGTACCTTGTCATTGTCCTTGTCTGAATGTATTTGTTGGTTTGTTAAAACCTGGTGGTGTTTGGTTTTGTGGAATGTTGGTCCATCTGAAGTTTGGATGTTGTCTCCATGGTGCATTTGGTATATTGAAAGCACACACTTCTTTTGGCTGAAGTGATGATAGGTTTATGATCAAGGGACAGTTGGTATCTATATGACTTAAGCTTAGATAGAAATTATATGATGAGGGGTTTGGTCTTTTTGTTTGGTTATGAGGGCATCTATCTTTCTTATGAGGGTTTCTATTAGGGTTTTGATTTCTAGATCTGATTTCACCTAAAAAATACCACTAGCCTTAGTTGTACTGGATTGGTTGTTATGGAATTATTTATATCGCCCCAATGGGTACTCTTTTCAACTTGGTTTTCAAGAAAGGTTAAGGCTTCAGTTGCACCTCTATCCAAAAAATTATTATTACTCATGATGTCGAGGGTTACTTTGTGTTTTGGGAGAAGGCCTTTGAAGAAACATTGGACAAGAGTGAATTTTTCTAGTTTATGGTGAGGACATGAATGGAGTAGGTCAAAGAATCTATCCCATGTTTCAAAAAATGTCTCACTCGAACTCTGTCTGAAGAATTGTATCTTGCTTTTTATCTCTTCTATTTTCTTCGGTGGAAAGTACTTCTTCATGAAGGAGAACACAACCTTTTCCCATGTATCGAAAGAGTCGGCCTTCTGTGAGAGAAGCCAAGCATGACTCTTAGCAAATAGAGTGAAAGGAAACACTCGTAGCTTCTCTCATGCCTATATGGAAGTGAACCGAGCTGCGAATTATCTAGCTTCTCTTCATGACGCATCTAGTTTTGTTGTACATTTTGTCCCTACATTAGATCATAGATTACAATGTATTGTAAATGATGATGCAAGTGGACAAACTTATGTACGAAACAGTTGAATCAATATAGGTGGGGGTCTGCCTAACCCTAGCTTAACTTTTGAAAAAAAAAAAAAACACTCGTAGCTTCACCTGATCGTTGGTGACGCCCGGATGATGAAAAGTATTACATACTTCATGTATTCGGCGTAGATGCTCGTACGATAACTCGTGTTCTAACCCATGGAAGATGGGTAGAAGATTGAGCACAATCAATGGAATCCTAAAATCGCTTGTAAGTGGTGTGAGTCGTATACAAGATGGAGGCCCATCTTGCAACGGTGTGTAGAAGTTGGAGAGAGGCTTTTCAGCTTGTACTACTTCGTCAGCCATTTTATGAGATAGAGGACTAGAAACAGGAGATTGTCTAAGGCGACGAGCTGTTCTACGTGAGTAAGTTTTATTCTTGCTAATACTAGAAGTGCCTGAACGCAGTATCATACACTTTTAGCAAGAACCCAAAACTATCCTAACATGCGCAAATGGTGCAATGTATGCTCAAGTAATCGAAATTCGTTTTTGCAAGTATGGAGTTTTGAAAACTTTGCTTTTGGTCTATATTTTACTATGCCCTGTTCAGAGGAATAGTTGGGTACAAGACAAGGATGGCTCTACTACACGTCTCAGAAGAGTAGGCAGCCACTTCACTAAGTGGTGTGCTACCAAAAATCTCACTCACGATGAATCTGGGGGAGGGTAGTGAAGAAGGTAGTTGGTCCACCAGAATCTAGTAACTGATTACTCTAAATCCTCGTGGCTATATTTTTGTTATTTTCTAGAAGAGCATGACTACTTTAGGCTCTAGTGGATTGATTTTAATTAATTTTTTTTGGTCTAGGGCTTTCAAGAATCAAGCAACGCCCAATTTACCTACATTGGGCAATAACTTCCCAGTGGTTGTTATGTGGCTCGGGTTCAGCCTTATGCGCGAATGTAAATTGCAGTGCGGAAAGTAAATTTCAAATAGTCACGTAAGCATGCTTGAACACACAAGTATCCTCTTACTTGGGCTTCGAGGATGGTTAAAATTTACCTCTCAAGCCGTTCTTATATGCTGCTTGAGGAGAAGGCGACATCAGTTGGCGCTTGATCTGAGAATTAGGCCCAACCTTTCGAGCTTTACCCTGTTTCAAGTTACAATAAAAGCCCACTTAAAAAGCCCACAAGTTGGGTTTTTGACAATTTATACAACTTTGCCTTCAAGGGCTCAAACGTAAAACTAAACTAATATTATACTAATCTAATTAACTAGTTTTAAATTAATATCCTAGATTAACTAGAGTCAAATGGACTTAGAGTATTGATTACCAAATTGATTCAAAGTGTGTGAGCTATGATCCACAACTTGCCTCACACACTTGAACTTTCCAAGGCAATTAAAACTCTAATCCCTTGGTAAGTACATAACTTAAACCAAGTTTAACTCATGTTCATCATAAGAAATCAATTAAAAACCAATTTTTCCTAATATTTTTCTTTTTTCTTTTTATCACTAACTATTACAATCAAGTTCTACTGTTTTCTTCTACTTTATTACAAAATCCGGGCTCGGAGTACAACTATTCGTCACAAATCAACTGGGCTGCCAAAAAACAAGACACCCTTAATTGGAGGTGAACTCGTGACCTCCCCCCACCTAGCCCGCGGTTGCCTGCGCAGTCGCCCGCTAGCGCCCGGTGATCTTCGGCCATTCTTTTACTGTGTCTTCAACTCCTTTCCATCTTTGTTGTCCCGCAACCTGATTTGTAAGAAAGTAGATCAGTACTGAGAAACAATAAAATAAAATGATGAAAAATTGAAAAAAATTTAGAAATGGAGAGATGAGAATGATGCTCCCTTCTTAGATTCTCAACCAATCCTCTCACTCCTTCAATCTATGACGGCAGTGCCATTTTGAATATTTAGATAGTGGTGTGTAACTTCAAAAAGTTTGTTTTAGAAGTGAGGTTCATCCTAAATTATTTAGAGTTTGAGTGAGGGAGATGTGAAAAAGAAAGATAGACTCTTGTATGGATTGGAATGGTTCTAAGCTAATGAAAACTTGAAAGCTTTAATTGTTATATTGAATGACTTGAAAACATGGAAGGAAAGATTGATTAAAATTTGACACAAGAACAAGTAAACAAGATTGAAGATTGAAACTTGAAACTTGAAACAAGAACAAGTAAATAAGATTGAAATAAGAACAAGTAAATAACAAGTTGATTGAAATAAAATAAAACAAGAAAAAAGTAAAAACATGAATTGAAAAACTAGACAAGAAATTAAACAAACCAAATGGTTTGGATCCTAAGACAATGGATGGTTTCTCTCTCCTTTGCTTTTAGCTTATATACTCATACTTTTGCCTTTTACAGATTTGCCCTTCTCTATTACAAACTAGACACCTCACACTTCACTTTTGCTTTTGCTTTTTGGTTTCTTCTTGACCAAGGTAGGTTTAGGGAGAAAGTCATCATATTTTGAGATAAGAGCCTCCATCTCTGGTCTTCTGATTTTAGGGCTTTGAATTTTGACTTTGATCGGTTGACTTTGACTTTTTTAGCACTTTTCCATAGCATTTATTAGTCTTCATAATAAGCGTGATTTAGGCTCCTTTTGGTGTTAATATGTAGCTTTTATGATAAGTGGTCTTAAAACTCTTTAACCTAAAAAAGGCAATAAAAGTTATGAGTTGTCTTTCCGTTAAGCGTAAGAGGGACTATAATATAGTAATATACGAGTAATAAAATACACATTTAGGAGCTGATCATATTTCCCCTTTGTAGATCATATTTAGTACTCCAAGGGGTTTCTCGTGTATGGTTGCAGTTTCTGCAGGTTTGACATCAGCCCTAAACTCTTGCAACTTCCCATCTTTTATCAGTCTATCAATTTCTTTTAATAACTGTAAGCATCTGTTTGTCTCATGGTTCTCAATCTTGTGGAATTGACAATAAGACCTGCTCTTCATCTCCTTGAGAGTGTATTTTGGCCATATCACGAAATCTTCTTTCACAATCCTCCTTAATATATCTTCCAGTGTGGGGGCAATAAATTTTTTGGATCTAGCTCCTCTTTCAGTGTCTTTTCATATCTCCTCCTTTGTTACGGCTGATTATCTTGATTTGTATAATTTTTCGATCTTGAGACCTTTTGTGATATGATCTCGAGGAATCTCGACTCTCATGTCGATCTCTATTACCCCTCTCTTTCTTTTCCAATACTTGCAGCACATTTTACGTCGTGGCTGCTTGTATACCTTCTTCTACTCGAATATCTCTATCAGCTTTGTCATACAACTCTTGTAGACTTTTAACTTCTTTACGTAAATGATATTTGTGCATATATGATCCAGGTATCACACCTCTTTGGAAAGCCATGATGGCTGTCATTTTAGACTCGTCCAGCCTCTCGACTGATTGAGTTTCGACCTTGAATCTGACTAAGAAATCCTCCAATGACTCATTCATTCCTTGTTTCAACTAGAATAGGACCGACACCTATTTCGGCTTCACCCTCTGATGACCATAATTGGTAAGGAATCTCTCTTCGATCTCACGAAAACAAGAAATTGTCCCTTCAGGTATTGTACATAACCACTTTAATGCTTTGCCTTTTAGGCTTGTAGAAAATGACCGACATAGCACGACATCCTAATACTCCATTCCATGATATATCGAGAATTGGTGTCGATAGCTGAATAGATGGTCCATGGGGTTAGTGGTCCCATCATATTGGGCGAATTTTGGATTTTTGAATTTTGGAGGTAATGGCACCCTCTATATTTCCTTTTTCAGTGGGTTTCGACCTATATCATCATCATCGGCCAATTTACAAATCGAAGTTGACACCTTTTCCAGTAGCTGGTCCCCAAATTGCCTCTACATCATCTCCTACACCATCTGTTTCGTGATTGGTGCTTTTACCTCTTCCTCTTGCACCACCTTTGGTGTCGATTTCGCTACTGATTGCACCGCTTCGAGGTGGCTTTTTCTCACTTCCTTGTGATGGCCCTTCCTCACCACTGGAGTGCATAAACTCGATTCATCGCCATCTTTCTTGTACATAGCTGCTACTGCACGCTTCTCATTCTCTTCTCTCACAACTTTGTTTTCAGCCATTAAAACTTTGTTATGCTTTTCCAATTCTTCAAACTTTCTCAAAAAGGCTTTTAAAGAAACCTCTTCTTCATGTATCTCTTATACTTCATCCACTAAACTACTTACGGATCGCCTTGTTCTATGTTCCTCATTTTTGGACGTTGCTTGAGAAGTGCTTCTTTCATTTATCATCATCGTTTTACTTGTTGTAGGACGCTTTGGAGGCATCTTGACAAGAAAATGAACACTTCACTAATTTCACAAAATCTCCTTGAACACAACCAATTATTCTTTATCCCAAATGTCTACTAATGGATTCGATCTTTAAAGAAAAAAAGAAAAGAAACAACTTTTCTTGTCTTTGAATCATGGACGACACCAATGTAGTGATCAAGTTCTTTTTATAAGATCAGTTATGAATTGAATAGGTTTGGATTGAATTGAGAATCAAGAAGAAGTAAAACTTAAGCTTTTGTATTAATTAGTAATGGTGGTTACAAAGTCACTCTCTCTCTCTCTCTCTCTCTCTCTCTCTCTCTCTCTATTGCTCTGGTTTTACAAGTTTTTCTGGAATGAATCAAATGAATCTTCTTTCTCCTAATCATCGCTTTATATAGTCCTTCAGCTATAGTGGAGTCCAATCCTATCCTGACGCGTGTCCATTCCCATTCTTCTCCTTCCCTTCTTCCCGTTTGTTACTATAACACATGAACTTATACGCAAGATATCGACAATCATGTTGATATCTCGAGTTATTTACGATATTTGGGTTGGAGTATCGGGTTGTCAATATTTGCTCACGACAGTCGTGGTGACCAACAAAAATAAAAAAATTCCTATTTCTTGTTGAAAGCATATTTTGGGAAAGTATATGGATGAAATTTATTTAGCAAGAATTCACTTTCTACTAGTTTATATGTTTGTGCATATGCACCCGCTATTTTAAAATTTATCTTGATTAAAATCAGTTAATTGGAAGCTTTAATAACCTATTTATTGGGGGTAGGGATCCTGTTGACTTAATTTAGAAGTGTGATATCTGTTTTAATAGGTGAGGAATTTCTATTTAAATGGACACCACTTGAAAATTGAATAGGCACCCCTTGAGATTTTTTTTATTTTTATTTTATAAAAAAATTGTTTAATTTTGATTAGTTTGGTTTTATCTTACATTCAATTAAATCAATGTGTCTTTTCAATATTGACAAAATTCAAAATTTTAATCATCTTCCATAAAATTGAACGAATGGGTATATTCAAATGCATGATTGAATAATTTCATTAAAATTTTTGCTTTGATTTCAACTGTGACAATGTGGAGAAAAGATTATGGATTTGATTCGTAAATTATTAAAAGACTTATTTGTTTTTGTGTTCGGGTTCCTCCAAATTTTGATATTTTTTTATAATTCAATAATTTTGTTTTTATAAATCAATGAGTATCTTCAATTAGTTATAAATTTTATAAATCTTTCTTGTTTGATTTTAAATATTATAAAATTTCGTAAAAGAAAAATTGTGTCTTGGTTATTAATAAATTATTTTTTTCATTCCTAATTATAGGACCCATTTGTTTTGTGGATAGTGTGTGGTGTCTATATGACAATCCTTAAATAATAGATTACTTAATTTAGAAGAGTGATTCCTGTTTTGAATTGTAGTGGAATTCTCATTTTAATAAATAGTTTAATTTAGAATGAAGTGTGATTCTCGTTTTAGTAGAAGAAGGACTCCTGTTGCAATTTAGAAGTGCCAAAATTTCCCTTTTCAATGAGAGGAGGAATTCCTGTTTTAACAGAAGATGATGTGAATTTTTAGTAGAGCTTGAAAAATAGGTTGGGTGTAAGCTTTAATATTAAGACAAGGTTTTGGACATGGGCGTATGCCGGGTTCATTTAGAATTTTCATTAGAAATGTGTTTGAAAAATCATTAATGACTATCAAGAAAGTTCAACTATACTTGAAGGAAAATATCTAAGCCAAAAAATCAAATGCATTTCCAATTTTGAAGCGATAATATGGATATAAGGGTGAGCTAGGGCTTAGGTTATTTTTTAGGGTGAGGTGGAATGCTTGGAGGAGGAGTTAGGGCTTAGGCCTGATTTGAAGGGTGAGCTTGAAACAAGAGGAAGAAGAGAGACCTTATAGATGGAGGAAAAATGGGAGAGAAAAATCAACCTAGGGTTTCCCTCAAGTGATGCTTTAATTTTATAGGGGTTGCTGCGGTCATATGGTTAATGCGTGGCAGCCACAGGCGTTTCCACGTGTTGACCTCTCATTGGCTAGTACCAAACGTCGGTTACGGAGCCAGCTGCCAAACAACTTACTAAACAGACAATCTCTGGCACAAGTTATCCTCTTGTTCGCATTTGTTTGCTAAAACCGCCAAAAGGTATACAACTTTCCCAAGAGGAATAATTTTGGTGCAATTGCGTTATGGCGGCATTTAAACAAATTAGCTCTTAGCCTCCAAACTTTAAGCCCCCATTTGCAGTGATTTAGCTATCGTGCCCACTGAGCTTGTACATTTGGTTTTGTTTTGGCATTTCATGTGCCAGGAGTTAGCTTATTAATTGGCAAAATGGCCTTTAATTAATTAGTGCCTAGTGGCCACTTAGTTGGCCTAATTAGCGGGTTGGTTTAGCACCATCGACATTAGTCCCTTGTGCGGAAAGTATTTTTCCTAAAATGCTTGACGCACATTTGAAAATGTTTTGCCATGATTTATGCTCGTAAGCGCTAGGGGCAACAATATTGCATTCCATAGGCTATCAAAGGGAAGTATTGGCTTAACTTTGGCAGACAAACAAATCCCCATTATCAGGCATTGGGTGAGGGTGGGGTGGCGGGGCAATAATATTGCAGTCCCTTGTGTGGCAAACAAATAGCGTTGGCTTTTCCATTGGTGGACATTCGCGCGAGTCTCCACTCTAAAATATTGTGTAAGGGTGGGATGGTGGGGCAATAATATTGCAGTCCCCTATGCGGCAAAGAAAAAGGTGTTGGCTTTTCTTTGGCAGACATTTGAGTCCCCTGTTTGGCAAGGGAAAGCATTGGCTTTCTTTTGGCGGACATTCGTTTTGTGTGGTCCAATAAGCACTCGGGTAAGGCTTGTAGCTTGCTTGATTGTGAAAGCGGTAGCTTGTTAGTGTTAATTAAGTTGTGAAATTGCTTGAAATTTTAGTTTTGTGAAGTGTGTCGAGCATCCCTAAGAAGGGGAATTCTTGATAAAAAAAAAAATGACGTTCGTAGACGTGTGCTAATCAAGAGCAATCTTGGGGCCTAAGCCGGTCATCCAAGCCAAGAGCTTCTCCCATTCCAATAATTTATAGTGTGTGCTTGGTAAGCACTAGTTGGTAAAGGGAGGCATTCCTTTAGTAGTTACTAAGAGCATTCCCGAAGCTTTGGATAACCGGTCGGGAGAACATTCGGCAAGTTTGTGAGCTAGCCCACATATATTATGGTTGCACCGAATCATCTCAAAGTAGGTAGGAGCAAGGCCAAATATTTCGATATTTTGGTCCCTGGGTAGGAGTGCCAACTAGTCCAAGAAACTTTCCTCACTCGCAAAGTTAGCCAAAAGCATTCTTGAGGTTATGTTGTGCTGAAGAACATCTCTGATAGCTTGGAAGGCGTCTCTAGCATATTTTGAAACTTTGGCCAGTCGTTTCGCTGGCAGAGGCATTTTTAGTTTGCCATGCGTTCGGTCAACAAGACCATCTCTGTTCCCAAATTGCATTTAGAGTGATCTTATGATCGTTAGGCAGTTCGATGAAGGCATTCAATTCATGGAGGGAGTTAGGCCGGAGCCTACCTGTGTTACCAGGAGCATTCTTGAGTGGCTAGTTGTTGTGGCCACTCAAAAGGATATCGACAAGCACTGGGTAGTTAGGCAATGCGACCATTTTTACTTGCTAAGGAAAGTTTTTCATCATTTAATTAGTAGGTTGGTCAATTTAGCGATCCAACAACATGTGATTGCCAATCCAAACGCTTGGCCCCCAACCCCTGCCCGCCCGATGCGCGGCCCCATGCGTCCATATAAATGGTGGTGGGGATGGTAAGGCTTGTCATTTGCTTGTTTCAAAACCAAGAGAGTGCCCAAAGGATAGTTTTGAGAGTGCCAAAAGAGGTTGTGCCAAAGGATATTATCATTTCGCTAGGAGCAATCCCTTTATTTTTTGTGGTTACCAAGATAAGTTTCCAATTGCTCAGGAATGATTTAGATTTTGCCAAAAGCAAAATTTTCTTTACGATTTAGCCAAGAGATGTTATTGATTTTGCTTAGAGATTATCATTTCGCCAGAAGCAGTTTATTAGTTTAGCCAGAAGGTATATATTTTATTTTTTTCTTATTTCCAAGAGAAGTTTTTGTTGCGCCAGAAGCAAAATTTGCGTTTGTCTTCATGAGTTTGTATTGGGTAAGAAACAAAAATTTGATTTTGACACTACAAGCTATTATTGCGCCAGAAGCAAAATTTGTTTCGGCTTATTGAGTTTATATTCCGCTAGAAGCAAAATTTGATTTTGGGTCCACAAGTTTTTACTTTGTCAGAAGCAAAATTTGTTTTCGGCTTCCTAAGTTTGTATTGCGCTAGAAGCAAAATTTGATTTTAACTCCACAAGGTTTTACTGTGCCAGAAGCAAAATTTGTTTTCGGCTTCCTGAGTTTGTGTTGCACTAGAAGCAAAATTTGATTTTGGGTCCAAAAGCGTTTATTACGTCTGAAACAAAATTTGTTTTTGGCTTCCCGCGTTTTTATTGTTCCATAAGCAAAATTGGATTTTCAGAGATGGGTTCCGTTGTGCGAGAAGAAACTTCGATAGTGCAAAAATCAGGAAAAAGGAAGGAAGCTGCGGCTTTGGCCGCCATCAAGTTGCAACAAGCAAGAATTCCTAGTAGCCCTGGCAAGGCAGGTGATAAGAGCCCAAAACTGTAGTTTTAACCCCTTAATATCATTACATTTAGACCAATTATGTGTATAATAAATATGAGTTAAGATCGCTTTTTCGCGTTTATGTATTTCAGGCATTGGAGTCAAATATGTGAAGAAACATGTCACTTTTGCGAGATAAAAGAGCAAAGGTTGGTTGCTAAAAAGTTATATAATTAAAGGCCAAGATTCAAGGAGAAAAAACCTTTTTAAAGTTCGGTCAAAGTTGAAAAGTCAAAGTTAACGTAGGCAGAAATAGAGCAGAAAGGTCAACAGAACTTCCGCATGACGTATCTTTGGACTCAGATCTCAGAATTGGTCCTATTATATGTCAAAACGACCAGCTCGGAAAGAGCTTTCTAATGGTCTAGGCATTGACCCAACCTGAGGAGCAGAAGTGGATGTAAAAGCTGTTGCAGTAATTTTCAGCAGAGAAACCCTTTTTGGACTTATGTAATTAGGTTTTGGGCATAATTTAAGGGCCCAAAACATGGCTCCAAAGCCCATGCATGAAATTATAAACCTAGCCTCTCTTATATAAAGAGGACTAAGGCATAACTCTATATATACTTATTCTTAGATAGATATAATTAATTAGAGATAAATAGTTAAAACTTAGACTTAGTTATTAGTTTAAACTCAAGTTAGTTATTGTTCTTCAGTATTCATTAGATTAATAAAAGAAAGTTATTGTTCTTCATTATGTCTTCTTCTTATTTATATGTTCATAATAGTCTAATGACTTCTAGCTAAACCTCCATTAGAGGGGTTTGATGAAGCTTGATGAAGACTTGATGTGTTAGTTCACTACTAAAAAAATGATATATTATGACGCTTGTTTTTTATCTATCTTGATGGCTTTGTTAAAAACCGTCAAGATAGGTGTTTTAGTAATATTTTTATGACGGCTATTGTAACATTATGTCATGTATGACACAAGTGTTATGAAATTATAATAAATTTATGACGGCTATTCCAACATTATGTCATATATGACACAAGCGTCAAGAAAATTTAGTAAATTTATGACGGCTGTTGCAACATTATGTCGTGTATGACACAAACGTAAAGAAAATATAATAAATTTATGACGGCTGTTGCAACATTATGTCGTGTATGACACAAACGTCAAGAAAATATAATAATTTGATAATGGCTGTTATAATATTATATCGTGTATGACACAAGTGTCAAGAAAATATGATAATATTTCTTAAAATAGTCAAATTAGCAATAGAATAAACCGTCAACCTTCTCGCAATTTTTTGGGCACTAGGTTAGGTCCATTTTGGATTTCAATTAAACCGTCAATAACTTAACCGAAAAAAGGAATACCAAAATCAATAGACTCCTCACTAAGAATTGAACCGTCAATAGACTCCCCACTCATAAAAAAAAAACTTATCCTGCCACACTCCATCTTTACTCTCTCAGTCCCCTCCTGCAGCACTAATCTCCCTCTCTCTCCTCAGTCCTTACCACCACACCATCAGTAAGTCTATCTCTCTCTCTCTCTCTCTCTCTCTTTAAAAATTGGTTTTCTATTAAGGTTTTTAATTAAACTTGACTCTATTGTTAGTGTGATTTGGTGAGAAAACTGTTGCTTGCAGTGGATGTGTTACCGAAGCTCAGTGTGAAAAGTAAAAGTAAACTCAGGGAGGCTTGTATGAAAAATTTGAACTTTTGCTGTAAAAGGGGCAAAAGTTGTTATTGATGCAAACACTGGTTGTTCAAAAGGTTATGGGTTTGTCAGGTTTGGTGATGATAATGAAAAGTCGCAAGCTATTGATGAAATGAATGGGCAGTTCTGTTCTAGTAAGCCAATGCGCATTGGTGTTGCAACTCGAGGAAGGCTCTCGGACATCGCCAGCAGTATTCTTCATAAGGTTCATAATATAGTTTGTTGCCTTTAGAATTGTTCATACCAAATCATTCTCGACAATAGTCTTATTAGAAAGAAATCTCTATGGATGAAAGAAACGCAAAGTCTTGTGCAGAAACAAGAGGAGGCTCCTGGGCTTCAAAACAAGGGCCTGAAAGATCGTCGGTGGTGCTGCTTTTAAGTCGGGAATATTTAAATGAATTGTTGAAAGTAGTTTTGAAGAAGATGGGAAAAATAGTGGGAAAGAAGCATGTTAAACCCTCGTCTGCTCCTCATAGTAAACTGGGGTGGTTTATATCCCCTTGTTCAATTCTGGTGTGGGTTTAAATTTTACCATTAGAGAGTATCTTCCTCTCTCTGTAACGATTCCTGCCCAGAGAGCTTAAACCCCCTAACGACTGCTTTCAGAGTTTGAGGTAGGCACACATACTTGGTTTGGTTGGGCTTTATGTTTTTCATTCGGGCCTTTGAAGTTGTTGTCCAATGTCCATGTACTTACGATAGCAGTGAAGAAAAATATGAAATCCAGGGTCATTGAGGAAATAAAGTCAAAATCTAGACCGGCATTTGTAGATGGATAGCAAAACAAGGTGTTTTTCCTTCTTCTCTCTAAATAATATATATAAATAAGAGAAGAAAAAAGACAATCGATCGACGACTCCGGTAATTCCTTTTTTCTAACTCATAATATTTAGCTGATGAATGAAGATTAGGTAGGGATTTGTGTTTTATCTTTTACTGATGGATTAGATTTTAACGTTACTTTGCAGAAACATAAGGGGCTCCTTTAACTATTGTTTATCCAAAATCATGTGAAATTTAAGAGATGAAAAAAATGGGTTTGCATTTTCAACAAATCCTCATCTTTTATGCCGTCTTCATCCTGCTACACCCGTCACTCATAGCAGACGCCCAACTACAACTTAAGGAAAATATAATGTCTGCCCCTCGCAAAGATCTCGCAAATAACTTCATAGACGACACTGGTCTTCAGAATGCCTTTAACACTTCTCAAGACGTCTTCACTAGGTTGCACCATGACAGTAATACTGGGATGACTAGAGTCTCAGCGTCTATAGTTGCATGGTTTACTTTGGCAATGGCAGCTGCAATTGGCTTAGGAGCTCTCGCGTTCTTCTTTGTAGAGCTTGATCCGCAATGGGCTGGAATTTGCAATGGAATGGCTACTCTGGGGTAATGCTGGCTGCTAGTTTTGACCTTGTGCAAGAGGGTCAGGATCATAGTAGTGGCAACTGGGTTGTCATTGGGATTCTAGCCGGTGGTGCTTTCATTTGGCTTTGTAAGAAGGTAATCATCTCTTATTATTCTTTCTTTTACCTAACAATATATATATATATATATATATATATATATATATATATAAAACCTTTGTGATGTTAGTTACGTTTCCACACCCAATATATTGGTTGCCACAGTTTCTAACCATTTGTGTGTCATTATAGACATTAGACAATCTTCTCCGAGGTAAAAATCCATTAGAAGGATTTCTTTCCTCAGGTGGTGCTAAATCACGAATAATCTTGATGGTGTGTTCTTCAAACATACAATTACGATTGAGGAACTTATTTCACCATTCTTTTGAATATGTTTGAGAATAGACATGATCCTACACTCCTTAATTCATAATTTTGTCTTCATGTGTTTTTTCCGACCGATAAGAAACCAATGTTACTGGCTTTTTACAGTTCCTTGAACAATATGGGGAAGTGAGCATGTTGGACATAAAGGGTGCTGATGCAAATAAAGTCATCCTTGTTATTGGAATAATGACCTTCCATTCTTTTGGTGAGGGATCTGGTGTTGGAGTCTCATTTGCTGGCTCCAAAGGTTTTTCTTAAGGTCTCTTAGTGACTCTGGCCATAGCTATCCATAACATCCCAGAAGGGCTAGCAGTGAGTATGGTTCTTTCATCAAGAGGAGTTTCCCTACAAAACGCGTTGCTGTGGAGTGTGATTACATCCTTACCGCAGGTAAACACTTTTATTACATAGAATGTGCTTATTTTTTTAGCTTTACAAGAACCTCGAGTTTAACTGTGTTGATATGGTGGTTTGATTGGATAACATCGTGGGGAGCACTTTGAAAACTAACTATGATATCACAAGTTTAACCCATTTAGCTGCTACTTCATGAGTTTCTATTATTAAGGCACTCCTATGTTATCCACCTGATTGGGTTACTTTAGTAATTACAGCTAAGTCCCCTAGTTCCTGGATCTAATCTAATTGTACTAATGTGTGCATATGACAATTGAAAGTTACAAAGATTTACTTCATAGGATGATTTTATTTTTAACAACAACTGAACAAGTAGCCATCATTAATACTGATCTGTTTTTAATGTAATTATCATTTAAACCCATTTCTCTCCTTAAATTGACAAGTGTCAGTCGTCACTTTCCTTACCGACTCAGTTATTAATCTCCTTTTGGATTAATGTATAAATGATGTAATTGAGTATAAATTTCACACCCTTTGCTGTATAGGATGTTTGAATTCCTTTTCTGAATATAATAGTTTTCTTTTTATTGATGAGGGGAAAAGATAATAGTCGTGTTTTGCTTAAGTAAACTTATCATCTTCGTTAGGTTTGGATGATCATCTTTGTCAAAAAAATGCTGACACATTGTTGTGTCAACACTTGCACATTGAATTTACAAAATGGAGAGTATATGTAGCTATTTGTAACATTGCCATTACCAATAACCGTTGAGCACTATTTTATGCGAGTTTGAGAACATCACTGAGCTAGTTATCTTAATTAAATTCTTCATTACTTGTTAGCTAATTATCTGTTCCATTGATATAGCCTTTTGTTAATTTGAGCGCTTAACAAAGAAATATAGTCGCTAATCTTTTATGTAGTGCATGTAAGGCATGTATTGGCAAACTCTTAACGTAAAGGCGGATTAACAGTCACTATAAGAATATTAGAAATTTATTTGATTGCATTGAAGAAACAATCCATTTATATTTTTTAGATTTTAAAGATGCGTATGGATGATAGTTTTTTTTATCAAGATAATATGTTCTTCTTTTCAAAGAATAAATGTTCAATTTTAGTTTACCCTTGAAGGATTAAAGCTTGCAGCTGCAATTGGTATCCCAAGAACTGTTATTTCTCATACTAATTGCAAGTATATAAAAAGAACAGAGATGATTGTAATTTCTTTGTTGACTTATGTAGCTAATGGAGTTGGCTAACACTACGAAATATACAAGCGCGAACTTTATTGAAATTCATTTGGAGTTTATCGAGTACATCGAGAAATTTATCTCGGCATAGGTATGTGCACCATTTATATATCTTTTATGTTTGATAGGTTTTTGGGGGCTGTATATGAAGCTTTAGTCTAAAGATTTTCCACCATACATTTCGAATTTAGGTCTGATTTCTTATGTTCTTTCCTTTGCCTGTTAGCTAAAGAGTTATTTGTGTACTTGTGGTAGATATATATACAGATAAGATATATCCTACAATAGTGTACGTTATTTGGGGCTTAACCAATATGATTCTCTGTCATAGTTGATTGTATCTATTTCGTTTAGTAGTTATTGACTTAGTGTGCTAACATATTGTTTGTGTATTTTTTTAATAATGTATAGAAGCCGTTATATGATTATATTTTTAGTTTACTTATTAAACAAACTAACACATTCTTCTTCATATTGTTTTTTAGGTTATAAGTGAGATAACACGGTAGCTCAATTAAGTTTGTTTGAGATGGATCGGTTGATTAGCAATTTGTTGGATAAGTTATGTAAATTACATTGTTGTTGGATTATGAGACTTCATTTTGAATAAAGTGCTTGAGTTATTTAATTTTTTTCTATGTGAATAAATCATGTAATATGAACAAGTTCTTGGAATGATTTATGTTGGTAATAAAAGTATGATTCTTGTTTCCGTAATGGACTCCAGCTATCAAGTATCTGAATGTATTAGTGGTGTCGGAATGTATTGGTTTACAGGAATTTTCAGATTTACAGGAAAAAAAAAGAGTTATGACGGCTTCCAAAGAACTGTTGTGTGGCATACCAATTCTTAACAGTTTTTAGTGTTAATTTCTTGACACTTTTGTTTCTCAGGGTGACGCTTAAATAAAATTAGTCATAAATGATGGTTTAGTTTTTGACACTTTTTCTAATAAACTATGACGGTTAAGTAAAACATGTCATGCAAAAGGATCCAGTTATGACGTTTATAAATGAATTTTTGTCATATTAAGTTTGAGTTTTGATGTCAGCTTCTCCAGAACCGTCATAAACTTTATGACGTTTTTTGTTAACTTTATGACGGGCTCTATAATGATGGTTGTTTTTTAAACGAAAAAATGTCATTAAACCTGTTTCATGACGGTTAAAAGCCGTCATCACAAGTCATTTTTTTAGTAGTGGTTAGGATTATTTCTTTTAAGAGTTTCACTCTAGTAGGATAGTTGATTCACCATGAGAATGGGTTGGACTTCCTCACATGCTAATTATTAGTTGGCAGAGATTGCCATGAGTAATTAGGGATCAACACTTAATCTTATTTGATTAGGATTGCAATAATCTACACTAACATATTAGGAGTACATCAAGAGGATTCAAATCCCCCTAATTCCTTCTCCATATTCACATCTTAGTATTGAATTGCCGTAGTATAAATTAGAACATTTTAATTAGTATTCAATCACCATATTAGTATATTTTCATTTCATTACTCTCATTCGTTTTGTTAAGATCGATTAAACTAGTGGAAACTTACGTTTAAAGGACTAAGAGTGGAATGAATTCTCTACTCCATTTATTGCATGATTCACGAGAGTAGATAACTTTGATAATCTAGAAATAGAAAAACATTTAGTTGTACTTATTCATAGCATAAATAGTTAAGAGTAGGTAAAATGATTGTTTTACCTTTTATCAAATGGTGCCGCTGCCATCTTAGTTCTGTTTAAATTCATTTCCTTTAGTATTTTTGTCCCTACCAAAATCCCATTAAACCTACTCACCCTTGTTTGGTTCTAACTGTGTTTGTTTGGTTCAGAAATCTTTTTTTCAGAATTCTACACGGAGCGCGCCCGCGCCCATAGTAGGGTATCTTGGGAGCGTGCACGCCCTAAAAACACTGGACATTGGTTCAGGCAAGAGCTCGCCCACACTCTTCTACACCAAGTAACAAGCGTGCCCGTGACCACTTCTTAATTTGTGGTGCGCTCTTCTACACCTAGTTCCAAGCGTGCCCGTGCCCATTTATGAATTTGCCCCATTTTCACAAGTTAGTTTCCAACTCACTTCGTTCAAGTTATTCAGTGTTTCCAACTTCGTGAATACACTGTGATCATGTATACAAGACGCTATTCAAACGTGTAGCAAGGAGGCATTTAGGTACTCCTGCTTCCACTCCTCGCCTATTCTGTTAGAGGATTTTTTCTAGCATATCAAGGTTGTTTGACTGTTTGTTCGTGGCTTGTTTCTTATTGGCCTTAGCCTTGTATGAGATTAAGGTCCGGTACTAGTAAACCATCTTCTGTTATTTATTGCAAACGTCAACGCACATGCCTATCTAGAATACCACACACTATACTTGCACCAATGGCTGACGAAACAGAGACTCCTCTCTCTAATCTTTACAAGGCCCTTAATAATAGCCCTAAGTCTTGCATCGTTCTTGTGTACCCAGTAGGGGATTTTCGAATCCCCCCAAATATATTTAATTTGTTACCAGTTTTTCATGGGTTAGGCCATGAGAAGCCTTTTCAGCATATGCGTAGGATAGAACAAGTTCTTACCATATTTCATCATCCTACTGTTCGTTCGGAGCAAATTAAATTGATGGTGTTTCCTTTCACCCTCGCCGATAAGGCGACATCTTGGTTAACTGCCCAAGCGCCTAATTTTGTGGACTCATGGGCCAAACTTGTTCATGAAATAGTTTTACCCATCGCTAAAGACATATGAAATGCTTCAAAAGATTCATTTCTTCTGCCAGAATCCTCATGAATCCTTTTCAGAGGCCTAGAATCGGTTCACTGATCTTCTCATTGAGTGTCCACATCATAACCTTGTGAAAGACACACTTGTTCGTGCCTTTTTCAAAGGGCTTTTACATCACCATAAAGAGGTTCTCGACATAATAATTGGGGGTAGTTTCCTTAGTAAAGGTGCCTCTGAGGCTTATAGGTTTTTGGAAGATTAATCTAAACATCAAAATAACTAGGGGGGGGGGGGGTGGTAATGACATCCCCCGTTCCAGTAATTCTTCTTTCACAGTTAAGGCTGCCAGTATATTTGAGGTTAAATCTGATCCTGAGTTGAAAACTTTAATCGAATCTCTCACTAAAAAGGTAGAAGCCATTTCTGTCCAACAACAACCTACTCCTGTCATGAATGTCAACACTCTTCTATGTAATTTCTGTTACAACCTTGAGCATCCTGACTCCTATTGTCCTCTAGTCTATGAACAACCATCCGCTCAACCGGACAATGTTTGTTCCATTAATAGCGAACCTAACGCGCCTTGGAGACAACATCCCAACTTCAGTTAAAAAAATAATTATCACGTTACACCTCCAGGGTTTAATAGTTAAAATGTTAGGCCAATGCCCAATTACAACCAAGCTCCACTGAAACAAGGACAAAGGACAAGGTGATTATAATAATTATAATGCTAATAAAGGTATCGTTCCGGTTACTAATAACTATCGTAACCCACCCATTAATAATCAACGTGAGGTAGTTCCAGTCACACCACCTATGCCCACTACACCTTCACAACCGGATCATCTCGACGCCTTTATAAGGTTAGCCAACAACTTTTACAATCCATTAATCATTCTAACCAACAGGTTTTACAATCCATTAATCATTCCATCCAACAGTTAGCCTAAGAGAAAGCCCCACCAAAAGGTGTGTTTCCAGGTCAAGCCATACCTAATCATAAAATGCCAAACACAGCCTTTGAAGTAACTGGTAATCCTAGTAAGGAAAATATAAACGTAGGTGAGCTAAATGCCATCACCACTCTCCGTTCTGGTAGAGTGGTTGATAACGCCGTAACTATGCCTGTTGTTACCCCACCTGATATTTTACTAGATACCGAAGTAGTAACTGATGATCCTATTCCTGCAGAGGTACCAGTTAAACCTCAACCCAAGAGGAAAACGGTCAAGTTTAAAACTCCTATTGATCCATATATGCTAAATATAGAGAGAACCCACCTTTTCCCCAGAGACTAGCCATGTTGCACAAGGATACTAACTTTGATGAAATTAGGGAAGTTTTTAAAAATCTAACGATTAACCTACCTTTTCTTGACGATATTAAAAGTTACCACAACATGCTAAGTTTCTAAAAATATTTTCTGTGCACTACTAGGCGGAAGACCAATATACTAAAAGATGCCTTTTAACCGAAATTTCCAGCGAGTTCCCAACTCTATCCGAACATAATGGAATCGTTAAGTACAAGGACCACGGTCGCCCCATCAGATAATGCACCTTGGGCGATACCCATACGACGACTGCGCTATTAAACCTGGGGGCAAGTGTTAACTTACTCCCTTATTATTTATATAAACAAATAGGTCTACAGGAGATGCAACCTACTAAAATGACGTTGCAATTAGCTGATCGGTCCATTAAGTATCCTAAGGGTGTTGTTGAAAACGTGCTGGTTAAGGTTCAAGATTTTTACTATCCAGCAGACTTTGTTATCCTAGACACAAAAGTTGCTAACGACTCTGTTCCTATCATTTTAGGGCGTCCTTTCTTGGCAACTACCAACGTGCTCATAAACTACCGCAATGGTTCGATGTCCATGTCCTTTTGTCATCTTTCTGCTGCGGTAAATGTTTTCAAGATGATGAAACAGTTACCCAATTCGTCTATAGATGGGGAAGTCAGCATGATCGAGAGCTTAGCTCAAGATTATTTCAACAATACGTTTCCAGAAAATCAGATGCACCAGTTCCTTTCCTTCGGTAGTTCCGACTTCGATGATGACTCCTATTTAGAGAAAGTCAGCACCCTTTTCGAGTCTACCTCTGTCTTAGATCCTTCTGATGCTCTACCTTCCAAGTTTAAGGACCTCTTACCTAAATAGGTCTTCACTACTCAAGACGAGGATCCTCCAGAATCCTTTTTACCAATTCCTCCCACCCCTGTGCTCAAACTTCTTCCTGGTGAGTAGAAATATATCCAGCTTGATCCGGATGGTAGTCATCCGGTGATCATATCTTCTCAGTTATCTGCTGATGAAGAAGCACATTTGATTAGGGTGATTAGGGAACATCGTTCCATAATCGGTTGGTTCTTGGACGACATTAAAATGATTGACCCTGGTGTATGCACGCATCGCATACATTTGGAGGATAATGCGAAGACTTCATGCGAACCTCGGTGGTAAAACTAAAACGGACCCTTTTGCCATGAAAGAGGTGGTCGGGAGGATGTCTTCTGATTCTTTCGATCTCGATGCGGGGAACATATATCCCATTCTGATAGTGAATGGGTAAGTCCTATTCACGTAGTCCCTAAGAAATTAGGGGATTATTCATAATGCTGCGGGTGAATATGTTTCCACGCGTGTTTCTATGAAATGGAGGATCTGTATTGATTACAGATGCTTGAATGCCATGACACAAAATGATCACTTTTCTTTACCCTTTATAGATCAGATGCTCGAACGTCTAGTTGGTCATGCTTATTATTGTTTTTTAGATGGTTATTCTGGCTATTTTCAGATCATTATCGATCCTGATTGACCAAGAAAGGACTACCTTGACATGTCCTTTTGGAACATATGGGTATAAACGGATGCCTTTTGGTCTCTGTAATGCTCCTGGTACCTTCCAGAGGTGTATGCTTCATATCTTTAGTGACATGGTGGAGTGCTTCATGGAAGTTTTCATGGATGATTTTTCCATCTATGTAGACTCTTTTAGTGAGTGCCTGTTTAACCTTTCCCAGGTGTTGACACGATCTGAGAAGAAAAATCTGGTTTTAAATTGGGAAAAATGTCATTTTATGGTAAAGAAAGAGATAGTGCTAGGTCATATTGTATCTAGTGACGGCATAGAAGTAGATAAGGCTAAATTGGATAAGATAACGTCTTTACCTATACCACGGACTGTCTGTGACATTAGAGCCTTTTTAGGCCATGCAAGTTTCTATAGGTGTTTTATCAAGGATTTTTCTAAAATAGCTAGTCCTTTAATTAATTTGCTTTTAAAGGATGCCATCTTTGATTTCAATTTTGATTGCAAGCAGGCTTTTGCAACTTTAAAAGCCGTTTTAACATCTGTACCAATTATACAGCCTCTCGATTGGTCTGAACCTTTCGAGCTTATGTGTAATGCTAGCGATTATGCTGTTGGTGTTGTGTTAGGACAAAAATTAGATGATAAGTCGACTGTAATTTATTATGTGATAAGAGCTCAAAACTGTAGTTTTAATCCCTTAATAATATTGCTTTTAGACTAATTATGTGATTAATAAGTAAGAGTTAGTACTGTTATTGTGCTTTTGTGTATTTTAGGCATTGGAGTCGAATATGTGAAGAAAGGCGTCCCTTTTGTGAGATAAAGGAGAAAAGGTTGGTTACTAAGAAGTTCTATGATTAAAAGCTAAGATTCAAGGAGAAAATACTTTTTTAAAGCCCAATCAAAGCTGAAAAGTCAAAGTCAACGCGGGCAGAAATAATGCATAAAAGTCAGCAGAACTTCCAAAAGCCGTATCTTTGGACTCAGACCTCAGAATTGGGCCTACCATATGTCAAAACGATCGGCTCGGAAAGAGCTTTCTAATGGTCTAATCCTTGACCCAATAAGAGGAGCAAAAGTGGATGAAAAGGCTGTTGAAGTCATTTCTAACTGAAAACCACTTTGTGGACTGAAGTAATGAGGTTTTGGGCTCGATTTTCCGGCCCAAAATATGGCTCCTAAGCCCATGCATGAAATTGTGGATCTAGCCTCTTCTATATAAAGAGACTAAGACTTAGCTCTTAAGTTACTTAGTTTTTATCTAGTTAATTATCAAGAAATTAGTTTTTAGAACAGTAAATTTAGTTTTTAGAATCAATTACTTAGTTTATATTTCAAGTTTTAGTTTCAAATTCAATACTTAATTCATAGATTTAGTTTGTCTTAAATTGATAATTAGTTATTCATAATCTTAGTTTTAATTCAATATTAATTCATTTTGAATCATTAGACTATTGTTCTATTAGATTTATAAAGTTTAATTACTTATTCAATAATGACTTGTTCTTATTATTCTTGTTTTAGAAATGATAGTATAATGATTCAAGGCTAAAACCTCAATTAGAGGGGTTTGAGGAAATCTTGATGATGACTTGATTTTTGATTAGCATGGATATAGTTGTAATGTTATATTCTACTCTAGAAAATAATTAGTTTACCATGAGAATGGTTTTGATTACTTCACATGCTAGTTATTAGTTGGTAGAAATTACCATGAATAATTAGGGATTAGAAACACCCAACCTTTACGTGAAAACGTAAAGATTAGGATTATAACGTATTCTATGCTAGTTTATTAAGTTGAATTAAGGTGGAATCAAATTCCCCTAATTCCTCCTCATATTGTCAATTTAGTATTTCCAAGTTGATTTATATCATCTTGATTGTTGATTCACCATCATAGTTAAATTCAATCCATTACTCTCATGACTTTGTTAGCTTACACGAACTAGGAAACTTCACATCTAAACGAACTAGGAGTGGAACGAATTCTCTACTCCAATTATATTGAACAATAATGAGAGTAGATAAATTTGATATATAAGTACGAAAATAGTTTTAGTTTTACTTACATTTGAGTTTAATCACTTATTCGTAGGTAAAACTATCGTTTTAATCTTTTATCATTATACTAATAAAATTTTAAATGATGCTCAATGCAATTACACTACTACTGAAAAGGAATTTTTAGCTGTGGTTTATGTTTTAGATAAATTCCACCCTTATTTGGTTGGTTCTAAGACTTTAGTTTACACCGACCATGCAGCTCTTAGGTACCTTCTTGCCAAGAAGGATGCTAAACAAAGATTGATTCGATGGATTCTTCTCCTACAAGAGTTTACCTTAGAAATTAAGGATAAACGAGGGGTAGAAAATATGGTTGCAGATCACTTATCTAGACTTACCAATGACAGTGATAGTGATTCATATTCCATACCTGATTCTTTTCCTGATGAGCATCTTTATGCTATTTTTTCTGCACCATGGTATGCCGACATTGTGAACTACTTAGCTTCCAATATTATTCTTGATATTTGGTCAATAAATGAACGTAAGAAATTTTTGGCCAGAGTTAAGCTATACTACTGGGATGAGCCCTACCTTTTTAAGTATTGTACGGATCAGATTATTCGTCGTTGTATTCCCCAGTAGGAATATAATGAGGTTTTATCCTTTTTCCATGAGAAAGTGTGTGGTGGCCATTTTAGTGGTATGAAAACGGCTGCTAAAGTTCTTTAGTGTGGTTTTTATTGGCCTACCCTATTTAAAGATGCCCAAATTTATTGCAAGACGTGTGTTCGTTGCCAACAACTTGGGCGTATTACTAGACATAATATCATGCCTTTAAATCCCATTTTGGTTGTAGAAATTTTTGATGTCCGGGGCATTGATTTCATGGGTCTTTTTCTTATTTCCCACGGTTTTGTTTATATTCTTGTTGTCGTAGACTACGTTTCCAAATAGATAGAGGCCATGGCTTGCCGTAGCAATGACCATAAGACAGTTGTGTATTTTGTTAAGGAATACATTTTCTGTCGTTTTAGCATTCCTAAAGCCATCATCAGTGATGGGGGAACGCATTTTTGCAACAGAGTTATTGCTTCTTTAGTTAAAAAGTACGGAGTTACCCATAAGGTGGCAACTCCTTATCATCCATAAACTAGTGGCCAGGTAGAAGTCTCTAATAGGGAAATAAAGAAAATATTAGAAACAACAGTAAATCCTGATAGGAAAGATTGGTCTAAGCATCCTATTGATGCCTTATGAGCATATCAAACTGCTTTTAAAACTCCTATAGGTATGTCTCCTTTTAGACTTGTGTTTGGAAAACCTTGTCATTTGCCCGTTGAATTAGAGCACCGTGCTATGTGGGCTATAAAAAACCTTAACTTCAATTATGATGAGGTAGGTGTCAGGCACAAATTGCAATTAAATGAGCTTGAAGAAATCCGTAGTGAGTCTTATGATCTAGTGAAAGATTATAAAGCTAACATGAAATGTGTTCATGATAAACAAATTTTGTGTAAGGAGTTTGTGGTTGGTCAAAGGTCTTGCTTTACAACTCTCGTTTGCACATTTTCCCTGGAAAATTAAAAACTCGTTGGTCTGGTCGTTTTATTGTTACAGAAGTCCCAAGGACAACAATGCCTTTCAAGTTAATGGCCAACGATTAAAACATTTTCACGAGTTAATGTCCCCAGATATGGAGGATGTCCTTTTACAGGACCCTGTCTATGAGGACTGACCTTTGTTGTTGGTGTACTTCACTTCATTTTCATATATTGGTGAGTGCACCATTTAGGTAACCGAGCCCTCCCTTTGAAGTTTGTGGCTGTAAGTACCGGATCCTAAGTCCACGTTTAACATAATTTACATTTTCCACTCTTGCATGTTTTCTTGGTTTTTGAGTCATGTTTCTCTATATTTTGAATTATGTCTTTATTGCTTTATTATTTTCCCTTATATTAATCCGTATTCATAAAAAATAGAAAATGTTAAAACTATAAATAAATGTAATCTAGCAAGTCTCGGGAATCTTACTTTAAAAGACCCACGTGTTTAAACAAATTTTCTAAACCCTATTTTCAAAATTTGTTTGGGGGTAGGGTGTTGGTCTTTCCATTCTTGTTCACTCAACTTCCTATTCTTGTTATTTATGTAATTTAGTCATATTTTGATTTGGGTTGACACTATCTATGAATTTAGATTCCTTTTGCTTACATAACTTATGTCATGCACGCACTTCGAGGCATTTTCTATTTTATTATATGTCAACCATGGTTAGATTTGAGTTTGTTTTTTTTTATAGATCATTGGATTGTACTTTCTTTGATGATCATTTTCATATCTCATTCGCAAAAATCGGACCGTTAATGAATCGGGAATTTTAGTTTTAATTTTACGCGACATAGGATGGAATGGGTATTTCGAAATTTGTTATAGGCTTGGGCCCAACAGGTTAAACCCCACGCTTTTAAACCCCTTTCGCATTCTTCATCTTCTCCACGCCTCCAAGAATAGTTCGAACCATAAAAAGAAATCCAAAAAGCCACCGCGACCCACTCCAATTTGTTTCAATAGAGTTTCAATTAGAACTTTTCCCCACCTTGCAATCACCCCAAATTCGAATTCCAAACCCCAATGGCGACTCGAAACCAAAAAATTCTTTCGGAACAAGCTTTTGTTTCTAAACAATTTTCACCCTTTTATGATACTGAGATGATTAGTAGGAGGTGGAAAGGGTTGTGGTATTCAGTGAATGATTTTTATCATACCGATTTGGTGTTGAGTTTTTATAAGAAGAGGGAGATTGAGGGTTGGAAGATTTTTGTGAGAGTGAATGGGAAGAGGATGGAATTGTGTACAAATGTGTTGGCTAATATTATTGGCATTGATGCAAGACGCCTCACATTGACAGTTTAAGAATCCCAGTTCGGAGGAATCGAGGCTTTGATGAGAGAGACGGTATTGGAAAGGCAGTAAAATACTAAATAGCATTGTGTTCGACAATCATCTCGAAGAACCAACCAGCTGGCTGTAGCTCAGTGGATTGGTCAGAATGTCATTTGCACTACGAAAGTCAATGGCATTAATTCGAACTGTCTGCACGTTCTCTGGGTTATGCAGGAGAAGAGGTATGATTTTTGCATCCTCGACTTTTTGTTAGCTAAGATTCGATGAGTTGGTATTAATAATGCACCCTTCCCTACTTTAATTACAAAGATTATGATGCATTGGGGCTGTGTTCCGAAGACTGATAGGATTATGTTGAAGTTTTATGCAAATCCACGGATTTATAAAGACTGTATTCAGAGAAGTGGAAATTGTCGGAGGATAGGGGTGTTGAGACGGAATCGAGTGAGGAGGATGAGGATGAGACGTCATGTTTTGATGCCGGAGTTTGGGAAAAGGCTACTATGGATGAAGCCCGTGCCTCTTTATTGCATCGTGGTATGCGTTCTCTGAATACCATCTGTGAGGATCTTCGAACTAGGCAAGTTATAATTCATGAGAATTTTGAGAAGATCAGCGATAGTCAACGAGATATCCGGGCTAACATAGAGACTCTTGTCCAACATGAGGATGAGCGTTGGGGAACCATGAATGCATTTATGAACCAACAATGTTGATTCCAAGTAGAAGTTCTACGGCACTTGCCACCTAATGGGGGGTTCTTCTTCGGATCCCTCTGTGAGGCATGAGCGTTGTCGGCGCAGGACGGATGACTTTGGCCCATCATCATCGCGTGGCTAGTTTATTTTGTATTCTTTTTTGTTAAGACTTGTTTTCTTGGTTTTCATAGATTTTGATTCGGAATTGTTAGTTAAGTAGTTAATATTTGGATTCTGTAATTGTTATTTTATTTTAATTTAATTTGAAATTATTTTAGTTTCCGGCATATGCTATGTGTTATATCGTGAACCCTTTCAACTTGTTTGGGGGTGGAATTATTTATTTAGAAATGCCTCTAATCATATCCACGTATTTTTGTCAAATTATTATTGTCTACTTGATAATAATTGAATTATGTGAGAATGTTGCTAAATTGGTGTCGCTAGAATTAGCAAGTGTTGTTTGGTGAAACCTCAAGGAGTCATAACTAGATGATTGCTATTTTAATTCCAGCCAAAAAGCTATTGGTTTGGTTTTGGAGCATGCTTCTTGTCTAGTTCTATTTTGGATTTAGAAATATCTTTTTCCATCATGTTGCCTTAACTAGTTGGGAAGCTTGTGGAACTTAGAATCTAGTTCTCTATAAATCTTTGGTGCACTCTCAACTTCACATCACACCTCTCACTTTGCCTTTGAATTTTCACTTCATAGCACTCATCATACTCAGAGCGCGCATGCCCTTTGTTTTGCTTATACTCAGAGCGCGCGCACCCTAAAATCACTAGACTTCGAGCAAGGCAAGAGCTCGCCCTCGCCTACCCACAGACAAAGTTGAGCGCGCCCACGCCCTTCACCTCCATAGCCACTTCCAGTTCTGATTTTTTGTAGGTTCTTCCATGGTTATTTCCAACAGTTCTAGAGTGTGTTGTGTGATATGAAGTCTCCTCAGATCATACCGGAGATGTCATTCGAAGATTTATTCATGAGTGATATGTATGGATCTTGGTTCCGCAACGTGATTATACAGGCAGGATGGCAGCCTCTAATGGTAAGCCATGACGAACTATATTCTCCTGCATTTCAACTTATTTTTATGAGCATTGTATGTTCTTTGAAAGACTAGATGGAGAGCATGTCTTCTCTGTCACCATTGAGGATGAAACAATGGATATAACCAAGTTCTTATTGGCGTTTGCTCTTGGACTGTCATGCTTGCTGAAATTCAAGACCCATTGGGCTATTGGGTAGATAATATGTATGTCTACACCTATGAGTTTTTGCATGAGGCTTATGGGGCAGGAATTTTCCGTATAGAGGACCAAGGGCAATATAACGTAGCCCTTGGTAGCTTGTCCCTTAACGTGGGCATGGTGATGTTTTTTTTATCATGCTAAACATATTAGGGGAATGACGTTCTTCTTCTGTGAATGACTCCACTTGCAATGTCTTCCTTGCTTTAGCCACGAGACGTATGCTCTATAACCTTCCCTGAACTTTAGTTTCTAGTTTAGCACGAGCCCACAGTATGAGGCATAAATGTCTTCTTATGCCTGTCTTAGTTTGTCGGATAATGCTATGTTTCTTTCCGGATTTTTGTGCCCGTTTCACGGATTGGGTTAGGGTTGACACTGTGTGACCCATCAACTGCATTATATGCTCATTTCGTGCAATGACTTGGCCAGGGTGGAGGCTACAACCTAATTGGGTTGCCCCTTACATCCTATCCAACCAAGTGGCGCTTGACCGGTTAGCAATTGTAGATGATAAATGGCGTGAGGCCTGGCAAATTATCATGGCGTTGGTAGGATGCCAAGGAACCTCAATTCTTTATTGAGAAGGAGGACGACGAGTAAATGCGGGATATGAGGTGAGTTTTTATTTTTGTTAGTGTCTGCTTATGTCCCAAACAATTTACTTCTTGTTAACCCCATAACGGGTGGAACTCATATAGAGTTGTGTCTATTTTTCTTTACCTATATTAGTATGTTATAATTTGTTTTGCAGGTGTTATTCAATTTTCACGCGTTTTCATGGTATTTCCTACCCTTCTTATTTTAATACTTTGAGGACAAAACATATTCTTGTTTGGGGGTGGTATAGAAACACGCGTAAATTAAGGCACCTATTAGGATAATACATGTATAATATGCACTTGTTTTATAGTAAAAAAAATTCAAAAATATAAATAAAAATTTGGGTTAGTTAGACTTACCCCCCATTAATAGTTGCAATTAGTGTTACCCCCCCCCCAATTTTCAAAAATATTAGTGATACCCCCCCAATTGCAAGATCCAACGGCTACAAGATGATTTATTTTTTTTTAGATGAAGAAATCTGACCGTTGGATCTTACAAATGGAGGGGTATCATTAATATTTTTTAAAATGGGGTAAGTCTATCTAACCCTAAAATTTTTATGTTATACACTTAGGAATATTGGTATTGTTTCTTTCTCTATGATGATAATAGTCTAGATATTTCACATTAGCTCTTATATTAGAATAGTTTTTAGAAATTTAGGTTAATATGTAGGTAATAATCATTGCATCTTTCTATAAATATATTGCATGAGTATCTATGCTTGTTTGGCAGTAAGTTTCTGAAATCTAGGCTAGAGTACTTATTCTACAAATCTAGTGAGAATAATATAGCCTAAAGCCTTATATGAGTGAAATATTTGAGAAATGACATAAGGGAGAAGTAAATTCCAAATAGAGAAATCACACGTCCACTTGCTTGATCACTATACCATATCCTAAGCGAAAATTTAGGCCCTCTTTGGATCGATATAGCCAGAAATTCAAACCTTATGAAATTATTTTCCGCTAGTCGCTCCTCTGAGCCTTTCTTTAGCCTTTCATAAACCGCAAATCCTTTACCCTTTTACAAAACAAAATAAAAATAAAAATCAGCCTACCCATCTTTGAATAAGTCTGAGAATAGAGATGAAATGAAGAATAAAGAGAAAAACCTTTGAAACCAAGAATTTGTTAGTTGCTTCAAATAAGAAAAGAAAGTTCCATCCAAAGAAAAGAAAATAAAAAGTTAGAACTCCAAAAACAGAATCAAGGAGTCAAAAGGCAAAAGAAAAAGAAAAAAATGGCTAAGGATGGAAACAAAGTGTAGAAGCAAAGTAAAGAACAAGGTTTTCTCTAGTTACATAATATGAAGACTCTATTATCTCAGACTGGTTCTTTTTGAATATCCATTTCCTTAATTCTTAAACCATCACCTAATCCCCGCAACACCTAATAAAGACCTCTAGATCAATTAGGAATAGGTTAGTGTGATAGTAAGTGGCAGATGTGTTTGATCAACTTCGGTTTTCTTGTATGTCATTGAGATTGTAAGGTAAAGTGTGCCCACTACACACTGAAGTGAGTGAAACTTGAGTGGAAAAATCAGAGTGGTTTTTGTCTTAACATATATGTGAGGAACTACTTAAGGATGCTATTCTAAAGTTTCAGAAACGGACCTGTTATTACATTTCATAGCATAGTTCATTATATATATATATATTTATTCATAGATAATTGATTATTATGCACGTATTAACTTAGATTTCGACTTGATTATTTTGTATTCATTGCTAGTGAAATGTATAGATATCTGAGAATAAAATAGGAAACAATAATTTTATTTCTTAGTCATTGTAATATAGATGAAGTTTGTGAGTACTTTCTTTGGAAAACTCTCACGAGGCTATAACTCGTCCACTAGGGAATTCCTAGTGGTTTAAGGCCTTGTTGAATATGGTTAATGTAATCGCACTCGGTGAAAAGAGATTAGTTAGAACTCCATTTTTGGTCACTTATATTAATTTCTCATATTTATTTGAGGACAAGCAAAATTCTGTTTGGGGGTGGTTTGATAAAAGCCCAAAACTGTAGTTTTAACCCCTTAATATCATTACATTTAGACTAATTATGTGTATAATAAATATGAGTTAGTACTGTTTACGTGCGTTTATGTATTCAAGGCATTGGAGTCAAATATGTGAAGAAATATGTCACTTTTGTGAGATAAAGGAGTAAAGGTTGGTTGCTAAGAAGTTCTATGGTTAAAGGCCAAGATTCAAGGAGAAAAATCCTTTTTAAAGACCGGTCAAAGTTGAAAAGTCAAAGTCAACGCGGGTAGAAATAGAGCAGAAAAGTCAACAAAACTTCCATATGCCCTCCCTATATTTGGATTCAGACCTCAGAATTGGGCCTATTATATGTCAAAATGACCATATTGGAAAGATCTTTCTAACGGTCCAGGCCTTGACCCAATCCGATGAGGATAAGTGGACACAAATTCTGTTGCAGTAATTTCCAGCAGAGAAACCCTTTTTGGACTTATGTAATTAAGTTTTAGGCTTGATTTAAAGGCCCAAAACATGGCTCCAAAGCCCATGAATGAAATTGTAAACCTAGCCTCTCTTATATAAAGAGGACTAAGGCATAACTCTCTATATACTTAGACTTAGATAGATATAATTAATTAGAGATAGATAGTTAGAACTAAGACTTAGTTATTAGTTTAAACTCAAGTTAGTTATTGTTCTTCAGTATTCATTAGATTAATAAAAGAAAGTTATTGGCTTCATTATGTCTTCTTCTTATTTATATGTTCATGATAGTCTAATGACTTCTAGCTAAACCTCCATTAGAGGGGTTTGATGAAGCTTGATGAGGACTTGATGCGTTAGTTAGAATTATTGCTTTTAAGAGTTTCACTCTAATAGGATAGTTGATTTGCCATGAGAATGAGTTGGACTTCCTCACATGCTAATTATTAGTTGGCAGAGATTGCCATGAGTAATTAGGGATCAACACTTAATCTTATTTGATTAGGATTGTAATAATCTACACTAGCATATTAGGAGTACATCAAGTGGATTAAAATCCCCCTAATTCCTTCTCTATATTCACATCTTAGTATTGAATTACCATATTATAAATTAGAACATTTTAATTAGTATTTAATCACCATGTTAGTATATTTTCATTTCATTACTCTCATTCGTTTTGTTAAGATCGATTAAACTAGCGGAAACTTACGTTTAAAGGACTAGGAGTGGAACGAATTCTCTACTCCATTTATTGCATGATTCACGAGAGTAGATAACTTTGATAATCTAGAAATAGAAAAGCATTTATTTTTACTTACTCATAGCATAAATAGTTAAGAGTAGGTAAAACGATTGTTTTACCTATTATCAACAGGTATAATATTAACGACTATTTTGTTGAATATGCTAGGGAGCTCCAACTCCCTATTGAGGATTCTACTCATACTTTGCGTAAAATTGCGTTTGATTGGGAATGAATAGAAAGGGTTTGCTACTTGTCGTTAAAATATCGTGAGGTTCAACATAATAGAGGGGTGTATGACTGATAAGATTAAAAATAGTGTTTTACTACTATTAATGCTAAAGAACACTAATAATATGCAAGACTATATACTCTTACGTTTATATAAATACTCCTACTCTCAATATGATATTGTAAATATAACAAGAGTAAATATTCGTTACACTCTTAATTCTCTAGACATGTGCGAATTCAATGTGTGGAAAACAAGGAAAGAACGGTGAGAGTAATGATGGTAAATTTAACTAATATGATGATATTTGGTTTGAACTTAATTATACTAAATTAAACTAAAGCAAGTAAATATAAAGCAACTTTGAATATGGAGAAGAGAGAGAGGGAGTTCGAAATCCACTTTGATGTTTTCCTAACATGATCATGGAGTTGTTGAATAAACCTTAGTCTTTATATTTTCACATAAGGTGCAAACATAAAAACTAGACCTTTCATGGTCCCTAATCAGTTATGGTATCTCTAGTCATAACTAATTAGCATGATAGAAAGTTTGTTCTCATTCTCATGGCAAACTCACTATTCTCTAGTCTAGGTTAATATCTCTTTATTTCTAAGTAGAGAAAAACCTAGACTTGAAGCTCTAAATTAAACAACTACTCTATACTAACAAATCAAGTCCTCGTCAAAGCTTCATTCAAACTCTCTCTAATAGAGGTTTAGCTTTGATTCATGAGACTATCATGAATAAAAGAATAATAATAAGACATGAAACTAATAATACTTGTATAAAAATAAGAACTTAAGTATTTAATGGAGTTGGAGGCTAAAAGCATAAAACCTAAATTATATTAAACTATTGGGGGAGATATCTATTGCTTTACCCTAAACCATATAAAGCAAAGGTTTAGGTTACAATTTTATGCATGGGCTTGGGAGCTGTGTTTTGGGCCACTAAATCAAGCCCAAAACCTAAATACTTAAGTCCAAAAAGGTCCTAACTGTTGGAATTTACTGCAATATTCTTTTTGTCTACTTTTACTACTCTGATTAGGTTTAAACTTAGACTATTAGAAAACTCTTTCTGAGCTGGTCGTTTTGACGTAAACTAGGCCCAATTTTGAGGTATGAGTCCAAAGATACGGCTTGTTGAAGTTCTGTTGACTTTCTATTCTTTTTCTGCCCGAGTTGACTTTGACTTTCCAGCTTTGACTAGGCTTTAAAAAGCTTTTTCTTCTTGAAACTTGGGCTTTAACCATAGAACTTATCTAGCAATCAATTTGGCTCATTGATCTTGTAAAAGTGATATATTTATTCACATATTTGGCTCCAAGACCTGAAATACACAAAAGCAAGTAAACAGTAATAAACTCCTATTATTACAAGCATAATTGGCCTAAATAGAATACTATTAATGTCTTTAAACTACAGATTTGGGCACTTATCAATGACCCATCCCCTATTATTTTTTGTGGTCACGCCAATCTAATGAAGTTGTGGTATCATTGGGTTAGTCATATGTTGCTTTGTCCTAGTGTGAAGAAGACTTTGGAGAATATGCAAATATATGATGCTATTATTGTTTCATACAAGTGCACTGTCGTGAGGGTGCCATAAAATCTTGTACATTTGATGTTTAGGTGGTGTGCCAGGAAGCACACATTTGTGTTTGGATGGGGAGAAATGTTTTTTGAGCTTAGAGGTTGTTGTTTAGTTAATGTGTTTGTTGCTTGTGATGTTAGTGATTTGTCATATAACCAAAAGGAAGCAGAGATGGTCTCCAAATTGAAAGCTACCTTGAACTTTTCAAGAGTAAATACCCGAAACCAAGAAAATGGTCGTGTCGTACATGGTGCCGTAACTCGGCTTTATTTTGCTAGTTGGATGAGGTATTTATGGGTGAAAGTGCAAAGAAACTTATCACCAGGAATGGAAAGGAAACATAAATGATTGAATTTATTGAAAGAGAAGGTCGAGGGTCCTCATGTTAGTTGCCAACTATGATCGCTTTGTCCCTTTCGCGGAACATTATAAAAGTTGATCCCTATGAGAAGATATAATAGTTTCTTTTTCCACTGGCGGTTAAGTTGTCTCAACGGGTGGCAACCTGTTGGTGCTAATTTTTTGGTTTCACAGTATTATCACCTTGATCGATTTGAAGTAGACTTAAGGGTGGCGAACGTGGTATATAAGATTTAAACCTTGATCAATACGACTTTTCTGCAGATTTAGCTATGGGAGCATTTCCTAATATGTGCACTTGAGCCTGCCTTACTTGTTTCCACAAAAGATATGAACTAGCACAACATGCATTGATGACCAAAGGGTGAAGAAGACTTCTGCTACTGTCTATCCTCGCTCTTGGCAATAGGTCTCGGTAAAGAAACCATTCGAGGATATCATTGTCTACTTCGATAGCTTAGAGTATACCACTTTCAAGCCATATTTGTCTTCGCCTATTGGAGTGAGGGTTGTTTATTATGACTTGGGGGTGAAGCGCTTAGCAAAATGGAACCTAGACTCTCTTGGCAATGTGGTTCTTGATGACGTTTTACACATGTTATGTGCTCTTCCTAGCTATCTTCCTATGCCGGGGAAGGATGGATTGGAATATTTTGCTTATAATCCTAATATAAGCAAAATATGTAGCGCTTTTTTACAAACCGTCAAGGTATGAACTTTTTTGTTGAGACTGGCTTTGAAATGGTTGTTGGTCACCAAGAAGTATTTGTAATTGATAGGTATAAGGATTTTTAGCGGGCTTATATTAATGATGTGACATTGTATATGTGAGATTACGAGGAGCTTGTGAAAAGTTATTGGTTCCCATTATTAAAGAAAGGCGTAAGAACAAGCATTTAAACAAGCTTCCTTGGTTGAAGAAATTTTCTAAGCTTGAGGAATTATTCGAACATAATTTTACAACTTTGATATTTCGACACAGTGAGCAAATGAAAGTCTACCTCCTCTAGTACGGGCCTGAAGCACCAATAAAAAAGAGCCCGATTGCAAAACCAAGACTTCTCGGGTCATGGTTGGTGGAAAGAATAAGCCATGTGATGTTGGCTTGAAGGTCGCTCATGCTTCAGGAAAGGTGTTGGTATTAACTTCAAGAAGCCAAACAAAGATATTTTCATTTGCGACGAAGAGTCAAAAAAGGTGGATAAGGTTGTTGCGAAAAGTTTTGACTAATATACGTGGTTGTCTATAGGATAAGCACCCAAAAGTGTATTTTAAACCCCTTAATAGAATTATACTTATGCCAATTATGTTTATAATAAATGAGAGTTAGTACTGTTTACGTGTTTTTGTGCATTTCAGGACTTGAAGTTGATTAGGTGACTAAAGGCACCACTTTTGCATGGAAAACGAGTCAAGATGATTGCTGAGGAAGTTCTAAGTTTAAAGCCCAAGAATCATGAAGAAAAATGTTTTTCAAGCCCAGTCAAAGTTGGGAAGTCAAAGTCAATCGGGGTAGAAAAAGAACATAAAAGTCAATATAACTTCAACAAGTTGTATCTTTGGACTCAGGCCTCAGATTGGGCCAACTTTATGTCAAAACAACCAGCTCGGAACCAAATTTCCAATAGACCTGACCTTGCCCCAATTAGAATTGTAAACATGGACAAAAAGAGTACGAAAGTAATTTCTAGCAGCTATGGCTTCTTTAGACTTGACCTAATGGTCTTTGGGCTCACATTAGAGGTCCAAAATCCCCATTTTTGGCCCATGTACAAAAATGTAACCCTAACCCTCTCTTATATAAAGAGGGTTAATGCTAAACACTCCTTTCCTCTTATTTTCTCTCAACTCCTTAGTTTATAAGTAGTTTAATTTAGTTTAGGGTTAGAATAGTTTTAGTTTGTAGCCACCATTAATTCCCTTCACTAAAAGCTTTAGTATCTTATCAATTCTAGTCTTTTTCATTATGTCTTACTATTATTGTTTAGTTAATATGATTCCAATGAAACAAGGCTAAACCTCCATTAGAGGAAGTTTTTGAAGCCACGTGAGGATGAGTAGCCATTAGTTTCATATTGTTTTGCACAAAGAACTTCAAGTTCTTCATTATGAGTGTTTAGAGATAGAGCTCATAACGGAGAACTAGAGTTTAGAGCCACCATCAAAGAGATTTGTGGTGGAGCTAAATTCTCATGCTAGTGAAACTTTGATCCGAGACAACTTGGGTGTATTACTCTACATAATATGATGCTCTTAAATCCCATTCTCACAGTGGAGATTTTTTATGTATGGCGTATAGATTAAATGGGCCCATTTCCTGTTTCACATGGTTTCATTTATATTCTTGTAGCTGTCGACTACATTTCTAAATGGATTGAAACCATGGCTTGTCGTAGTAATGACCATAAAACTGTAGTATTGTTTATGAATGAGTATATCTTCTCACGTTTCGGCGTACCTAAATTAGTGATGGAGGAAAACAATTTTGTAATATAGTTATTGAAGCTTTAGTCAAGAAATATGGAGTTACCCATAAAGTAGCGACTCCGTATCATCCTCAAACTAGTGGTCAAGTAGGTGTCCAATAGAGAAATAAAAAAGATTTTAGAAAAGACAGTTAATCCTGATAGGAAAGACTGGTCTAGATGCCTAACAGATACTTTATGGGCATATAGAACGGCTTTTAAAACACCTATTGGTATGTCACCCTACCGCTTAGTTTTTGGTAAACCTTGTCACTTGCCTGTTGAGTTAGAATACCGTGCCTTGTGGGTTATTAAAAGTTTAAATTTCAACATTAATGCCGCTAGTGTCAAGCACAAATTACAATTAATGAGCTTGAAGAAATCCGTAGCGATTCTTACAATTTAGCGAAGGATTATAAAACCAACATGAAACGTATTCATGATAAACATATTTTGCATAAAGTGTTTGATCTTGGTCAAAACATTTTGCTGTATAACTCACGTTTGCATATTTTTCCTAGTAAATGAAAAACACGTTGGTCTGAACCTTTTCTGGTTATTGGTGTCACCCCTCAAGGGGTAATCACCTTGGTAAATCCCAAGGACAACAATACCTTTCAAGTAAATGGCCAACGCTTAAAACATTTTCATGAATTACATTCACCTGCTGTAAAAGAAACCCTTCTACAATGCCCTGTTTATTAGGATTGACCCTCTATGTTTGGTGTACTTCCTATATTAATTCCATATTTTGGGAGTACTCCATTAAGGTGACCGGACCCTTCTTTCAGAGTGTGTGGTTGTAAGTGCCAGATCCTTAGTCCACGTTCATATAATTAATGTATTCCAATCTTACTCTTTTTCTCATTTATTTTGAGTAATGTTTCTCTATGGAGTGATTTATATTTTTACTTGCTTTATTCTTGTATTTTTCAAAAAAAAAAAATTTATAAAAATTAGAAAATATAAAACCTATAAATATTAGATAGATTAAAAAGTCTAGGGTATTTGACTTTAAAAGACCTTCTTTGTCACCGCAACAAATTTTTTTCATCCTATTCCAAAATTTTGTTTGGGTGTGGGTAATCGCCCCACCTTATTCTCTCAATTTCCTATCTTTGTTTATGCTACCTCTTAGTCGTATAGATTTGTGTGACACAATATAGTTTTCTAGATTTTCCTTCGCTCTCATAAATTATGCCCTTTACGCATTTTGAGGCGTTCTTCCACCATTTCATATGTCACCCATGGTTAGATTTGAGTTTTTCCTAGATTATTAGATAATATTTTTCATGCTGATCATTTTCATAGCTTATTCTCAAAAAATAGGACCACTAACGAATTGGGTATCTTAGTTTTAAGTTTTACAACGCAGCAGGAGATGATGGGTATTTCAAAAAAGATTTGGGCTTGGGCCAAATTTCATCCACAATATTTCCACCCCACCGACCATCCCATTTAACCTCGCTCACCGGCCCATTCACTTCATCTTCCTAAACAAAATTAAATTTGACCTATTAGAAACTAAATCCAAGCGCGCATCGCGCTTTCATCGAAACAGACCTTAACAACTTTTTAACCGTACCTTCCCCTAATCATGGATGTGACGCACGATTTGCTTGCATACATCATTGCGATACCTGCGAAATAGGTCACCTTGACCTTACAAAGATCCCAATTCGACGGTGTGCATCAATTGATGCTAGAGACGCTGCTCGAGGGTCGATACAACAGTCGTTCTCACTGTGCCAGGCAACAGTTGCTTAGGATTAACCAGCTGGCTATGACATAGTGGCTTGGCAAGAACCTCTGTAGCACCTCAAAGCTGAGTGACATCGGCTTGTCATTCCTGCACATCCTTTGGGTTTTGCATAACAGGAGGTATAGTTTTTGCCTCATTGATTTTTTGCGTGAAGAGCTTATGGCTGTTTGCTTGGCCACTGCACCCCTACCTGTTTTAGTTACTAAGATAATGCTATCTTGGGGTTGCGTGTCTGAGTCACATAGGATTAAGATTAAACTTCACTTAAACGGAAAGGCGTATAGTGACTGTGTTCAAAGACATTGGACACTGCCTGAAAAGAGGGCTGATGGTATAGATAAGGATGAGGATGAATATCCTGTTTGTTTTGTTGAGAACGCTATGGATCGTGCTTCTTCTGATTTTGCACGTTTTTCACTACTCTATAGCGGGATGCATACTCTTTATGATCATCAGCGAACCCTATCTACGCTCTGTGAATCGATACAGAATTGCCAGGGTTCCTTTCAACGTTATCAACAATGTTTAGAGCATAACATTCAGACCCTGGATAACAACCAAGCTAACATGCTTAATATTCTAGAGAATATGGAATAGAAGCAACAATAACATTGGGATGCGTAGGCAACTTTTTAGGCCGGGGTCTTGAGACATTTGCCCCAGCCCGGAGGTTTGTCTTCTTCTTCTGATTCTAGACGTGAGCATCGTCATCGTCGTCGTTCTGATGGTTCTGGACCATCTTCTTCCCAGGGGTAGCTTATTTCTTTTTGATTTGTTGTGTTGCAATTGATTTAGATTTATTTTTTTTTTGTAATAACTATTTAATTTATGTACTTGTTTTAATTTTAGTACCTTAGTTTAATTATTTGTTAATTGCATTTTCTGTAGTTAAGTAGTTAATATATTTTGTTTATGTGATTATCCATCTATGCACGTATTGTTAAATTTAATACATGATTAATCGCATATTTTTATTTTTACCATATAGTTTTTACTTTTGCCTATTAGCATGTTTAGGTAATATTTTAATTGAACTATTGCATGAATCCCCCCTCTCAAATTGTTTGGGGTGGTATATTTTAATTTAGCACAATATATGTGCACGTATGAAATTGCATGCCTTAATCACATTTTTATAAGTTTTGGGCCAAAATATAACAACCCTTGGGCCTTGTTTAAATTAATTGGGATCCACAATGTAATTAGGTACCTGATATTTTGAGGAATTTCAAACTTTCACGGAATTTCAGAAGCTAATCTAATAGAGAAAAGACATTTTATGCAGCCCATGGGCCTTGTTTTATTCTATTGGGATCCATAATGTAAATAGGAACCTTAAATTTCATGGAATGTCAAAATTTCAAGGAATTTTGGAAGCTAATCATATATAGAAATTCCAAAAAACTGAAATAAATTCATGTGTAGGAAACTATTCTAAAAATATGTTTTTGCACATCTTTTTATTTTAGCAACCATTCGGCCTTAGACTTAGTAACCAAACACTATAAAAACAATCTCTAAGCATACTCTTCCATACCTAAAATCCTTAAACACACCGCTGCATCTTAGAGTGTGCACGCACCCTCCTTATGAATAAATATAGCGCACCCCGCCCTTATATATTGCATATCAGTCTATTCTTAATTGCTCCCCGTGCCCTCCAAAGGTTTATCTCAAGCACACGCGCCCTCACCGCAAGCTTCCAAGCTCGGATTTCCAAGTTTTTCTTCTCTAACTTCCAGTACTTAAGTTCATTACTTGTTCACTATGTCTACTCCAAAAATTATACCGGAACAGCCTTTTGAGGATCTATTTCTCAATAACAAGTACGGTGCATACTTTGATGATATGGTAAAGAAACACAAATGGGAAACCCTACTGGTATGACCTAATCAAACTTATTCTCCAACCCTTACTAAATATTTTTATGAGCATGTTGAATTCTTTACACGCTCCCATGGAGAACAAGCCCTCAAAGTGATGTTAGATGACAAACCTTGTTTACTAACTAAGTACTTAATTTCATGTGCCTTAGAAATTCCCGTCCCTACCCAACACACCCATATTGATTATATAGCTGATAATGACAACCATTATGACTGGGTAAACTTCCACGAAACCTATGGTGTTGGTATATTCCAAGTAGAACATCAAGGCCAATGTAATGTCTCCTTAGGAAGCATGGCCCTTAATACGAGCCTTGCTATGCTTTTCCTTAAGCTTAATGTCCTAGGAGATTGGCAGTTCAAATCTACAGATTCCCATGCATACAACGACTTCATTATTTTAGCAGAGGGGCGTTAGTTCTATGATATATCGAAAACCATAGTGGTTGGTCTTGCCAGAGCACAAACTGTAGGTATCAGTACCTTCTTATGCCAGTCACAATCACTCGTATCATGACCTTCTTTTTCCTAGAATTCTGTACACGTTTCACCAATTGGATCAAGGTTGATACAATGCGCACGACCAATGCTATAGTCCGTTCTTTACGTGCTATGGTTTGGCCTGGCTGGTGCCTCCAACCTCACCTAATAGCCCCATATGCCCCGTCCGACCAAGTCGCACTAAATAGGTTAGCTAGGGCAGATGAAAATAGAATGAAGGCATGGAACGTAGTCATAGATAGTCAAGACTTAAAGGAGCTCTATTTACAAATGAGGAGCAACCGGAGGAGAACACATGATTAGAAACAACTATATATGGTAACATTTATAATTTCTTGTCAGTGCCTGCTTATGTCCCAAACGATTTTTATTTCCTGTTAGCTCCATAATAGATGGAACTCATATAGGAGTTGCGTCTGCATTTTATTTCTTTATATTTGTATTGTTTAACTTTCTTTTATAGGTGCTCCTATTTATAAAGACGTTTCTATGGTACTCTCTATCATTTATTTTCATTCCATACTTTGGGGACAAAGCATGATTTTGCTTGGGGGTGGTGTAGAAACACGCTATAAATGTTTAAGCACATATTAGGTTGTATATTACGTATTATTTATCGTACAAAAAGTAAAAAATAGAAAAAGCATAAAAATAGTTTATACTATTCACTTAGGATAATGGTATTCTTTCATTTTCCATGATGATAATAGTCTAGAAATCTCAAGTAGCAATAGAATTAAGCGTAGTTCTTAGAAACTTAGGTTAATATGTATGTAATAGTCATTGCAACTGATATCCACTTTTTACTACGTTAGAGATTGTCTCTTTAATTTGACAAAAGTGCAAATTCAAAGTTTCCTTACTCACAAAATTTCGTGTTCATATAGTTGGAGTAAAGATTCGATCTAACCTAAAGCCTAGGACAACTACAACTTGGTTTTTACTCTTAGGGAACTAGTGAGTAAGTTTAAATACTAATACTAGATTTCTTTTCTACACAAACATAAAAAAATTAAGTTTCAAGTGAATGCAACTAAAACATAATACGATTTACTAAAAGAAAATATGGAGAGTTAATCCTCCTCATGTGAAGTTAACTTTTGTTGTTGATTTTAATAAGTTTATTTTATTCTTTCTAGAACTCATAGACAAGTCTAATAGAAAAAAACTTGATCCCTAACATGTATGGCTCATCTCTAAGCTCATACATGTTAGCAAGTGGAACCAAAGCAATGACTTATCTCTAAGCTCATCACTTTGATCCCTAACTAGACACTACACCAACTATCATTTTGGGATAGGGTGTAGGTCTAGTTATTCTTCCTCAACTACCCACCAAACCAACAACAAAGATTTTTCCCTCACATGAGTTTGATTAACTCCCCAAGGGGAAGTTAGCTCATGATCCTTGGGATGAAGGATTACAAGTTAGAAAGTACAAAAAGAGAGAGAGAAAAAGGAAAAAGAAGACTAATTATCTAACTCACTTGCTTTTGATTTATTTTCAACTAGAAGAAAACCAAAGTTTCCTCCATTAAAACTATTACAAGCTTTCCTTACAAAACTAAAAACTAAATAATAAAAATGACTAAGGAACTAAAATAATACAAGGTAAGGAAAAAGAAGTCAAGGGAGTAAATGGAGTGTCCCCCCCCCATTGTTTTGTTTTCTTCTCCATTTGAGAAACATCTCATTTTCTCCCATGTGAAACATCAACCACATTTACTTCATTTTTATCCACCACATTAAAACAAAGTGACACCTTGCCTTTTTTTTCACTATTAACACCTAATCTAATTAATTACATGCAAGGTGTAAACTTTGCACCAATAATTTGTCATTTTTGTCTTGACATGCTCCATGATTGATGGCCCATCCAATCTTACGGGCCCGCATAGTGGGTCCTATGTGCAGTCCTAGTGACGGTCCTGTCTTTGGGCAATTTTACAACTTCCCGCCTATGCATAGAGTTCATTGCCCTCATTGTCTGAGCAGCTCACTTGTCGCATTCGAGTCCTAGTTCAAGAGGTAGGAGCTTCGGAAGTTTGATGCTTCTGTGCGGATTTGGAAAAATTCATATATATGTCGTTCCTTGTGCTTTATCGCAGGTTTAAATAATATTTCCATGTTTACTGCGAATACCTGCAAAAGTATGAAAACATATTTATTTCACGATTATTAAACACATAATTAACCAAATTTATATGTCTCAATGGGGTTTCATAATACACTTTTGGGTGCTTATCACACTACCCCAAAACAGCACTTTGCTTGTCCTCAAGCAAAGAAGAGACATTAAAACAGATAAGTGGCCAAAAATGTGTAGTCCTAACTAATTCTCGTTTCGCAGAGTGCGGTTGCATTGACCATATGCAACAAGGCCTTAAACCACTAGGAATTTCCTAGTGGGCCGAGTTATAGCCTTGTGAGAGTTTTCTAGAGAAGATACTCACAAACTTCATTTATACTACAACGACTTCGATGTAAAACTTCGTTTCCTAAATTAATCTCGGATATCCATACATCTCCTTAGTAGGGAATGAGGATTGATTTCTTTGAAACTCAAGTTAATATGTATTCAATAATTAAAATATCTATATATGATCATGCATGCGATGAACTTTTCATTGAAATGTACTAGCGGTGTTGTTTCAATCCTTTGGAGAGTGTACCTAAATGGGTTCTCACGCGGTATGTGTCAAAACACAATTTCACTCAAAAAATTTCCACTTAGGTTTTGTTAACTCCGATTGTGCGGTGGGCACACGTTTCCTCATCTCTCAATGATGGTCGAGGAGGGGCGATGTCGATCAATCACGCCTACTACTTATTATCACACCACCCTACTCCTAATTGAGCTAGAGGTCTTTATTAGGTATTTTGGGGCTTAAGTGATAGTGTACAAGAAAATGGAAATGGATAATCAAAATTTACAAGCATGAGAGAATAGGGTCTTCATATATTTACACTAGAGAAATCCTTGTTTTCTTTCCTTCTTCTAACTGAGTTTTCCAACCTTGTTCTTAAGCCTCTAATGATTTTTTATTTTTTATTATTTTTTATTATTATTTTTTTATTTTATCTAGATGGCTTAAGAACATGATTCTATTTTTCTTTCTTGAAGCAAGTAACTGACTTTTATCTGGGACAAGTCTTTCTCTTTATTCTTTCCACATTTCATCCTATTTTTCATACTCATCACTTAGGTAGGTTCTTTTATTTGGTTTAATAGATGGGTAAGGATTTTTTTATTTTATTTTTTTTTTGTGAAAGTGAAAGGTTTGATGAAAGGTTCGATTGAGTGACTAGCGGTAAAATTTGTAACAGTAAGAATTTTTAGCTATGTCGATCCAAAGATGGCCTAAATTCTACTTTAGGGTTCGGGTGGTGATCAAGTAAGTAGATCGTGATTTTCTCTAATCGGAAACACTACTCCTCCTGTGTCATCACACATAAATCACTCATGTCAAGGTTTTGGTTATATTCTCACGGGATTTATAGTTTAAGTAACTAACCGTTGGTTCCGAAACTTACTACTATGTACAATCGATGATACTCAGTACATGAATGTTCATGAAAAGATGTATAAACTATTGCATATGTATTATCTTAAGTTTCTTAAAAACAAATCCTAATTCGGATACTAATATGAGATTTCTAGACAATTTTCATGATTGAAAAGGAAACAAGACTTCGTCACTAAGTACAATTATTAACATGAAAATAAAAACTATATATAGGTTACAATTTGCCTAATCTTTGCTACAGGGTTAAAGCACCCCCAACAGAATGATGCTTAGTCCTCGAAGTATCAATAATTAAAGAGAGAAAGTACCTGAGAACCGTGAGCAAAATTAGGGCTAGATTGCTGCAACAGAAAGGTTGGAGAACATAATATATTATTTAGAAAGAACAATAAAATGTTCAATAGCACACTAAACATAGCACACGAAATAATGAAAAACAATAGCATACGAAACATGAAAAACAATAGCATACGAAACATGAAAAACAATAGCACCCCAAACATAAGGTTTAGCTAGATATATGTACAATGGCAAGCTCAAGTTTACCATCCAAATAGGATGTGAAGGTCTCAAGTCCTCTTTAAAGAAATGCATTTCCTTAGCATCGCTACCAAAAGATAATAGTCGCCAAATTTATGCCCATTCTTCGTCTCCAGATTTCCTCAAATGTTTCTTCATATTTTCATCCTTACGGTAACAACGAACATGCCTCGTGTATCGAAATGACGCTTCCATTGCGAAAACCTCAATGAACGAATGATTACGTTTCTTTGGGCACATAGAATCTACCTTGACCCAGTCATGAAAAGTAGCTGCAAACCGTGGGAAATGTGTCTTCATGATTCGCAAGCGGTGACCGTAAAAGTATATCGCGATCCCCGAAAAGTCGAGCTCATTTCAGGTTGGAGATAACACAACCTAAGATGTTAAATAATGTATGACCTTGAGCCGTTAATCAATACGATCACGATCAAACCTCATTGGCGATGAAAAATGCCAATCTCCCATAATGTTTAGGAGTACAAATAACATCGCAGTCCCCATGTTCATGGTCATGTTTGCTAATGGAATGGTGATGTCGCGCCATGGCACATGGCCATTTCCTTCTCGTTTAATCTCAAGACCATCACCATAAGAGTTGTGAAATGCTTGCCACTGAAAGGAACGGTAAGAATTATGATAGATGTAATGTCATGATGTAGCAGGTTCGTGGTATGGAAGATCTAAAGTTAGGGCAAGTTGTTGTTCAGAAAAGATGTGAGGTGTGTCACCAACTAGGATTGTGAACCCGTGTAAGTAGAAACCATGTGCATGGTTGAATGCTGGTGTGTCTTCCATATTAGCATAAAAGTATGCAGCCAAACTCGGAGAATAAGTTTGGTCAGGTTAAAGAATTAGGGAAGACCACCCAATGTTTGTAATGTAGTCACGGAAAAGATGGCCATAGGTATTGGAATCCATCATAGACTGAAAGGATTGCTCAGGAATGAGTTTAGGAGATACCATGTTTAATGAAGATGCAATTGATGAAGATGCCATAGTGGATGAAGTAAAGAAATAGGTAACGACAAAGGCAAAATGGATGGATAAATGAGTATGTAAGAGAATAGACCCTCCTGTAAGCACATGTTAAATTATATTAGTCACAACGCAAATGATGACAATCCTATTAAGCATTTCATACAAAAGAAGACACAAAGGTAAGACAAAATTCATAATATGATGAAAAATATAATAACATATACGATTATTTATTTATTGACTTAGTAATATTAGAAAATTATGGATTATTATGTTGATCTTGGAGATGCATATCGTGCACCAGACTATTTAGTTTTTCCATTTGTTGGCCGAAATGCATCCGAATGTCCCCTTGGTCGGGCAGAGTGTAGTTTGATTTTCCATAAGGAGAGCGTGATTCTGCAAGGACCGAGAATGATTTTCCAAGATTTCCTCCTGTTCAACATCATGCTTTGCTTGACGTTCTTGGAAATCCTTAAGAGTTGTAATGATGATATTCTGACGAGCGTGTAGTTCTCGCATGTCGTGATGAAGAAATTGAATGCCTTCCATGGGGTTAAAAAACTTTAGCATGACATTTTCATCAAAGAAACGGTTAGGGTTTGAGCTTGGGTCGTTCTGTTCATCTGTCAGAGTATCAGGAGTCCAAAAACCAATGGAGTAGTCTGTTTGGAGTACGCTAATATGTGCTCTTTGAAGTGGTGTTTCTGGAGAAATGACTGGATAACCCCAACGCATCATAATTTGCGTGACTAAAGTGGGTAGAGGTAGAGGTGCTTACTTTCTTGTTTTCCTTGTGATCACGTTCCAGAGGTGTTGGATTAGACAAAAATCATCTCTTTGAGTCTGCAAAATCCAAAGTAGGTGAAGTTGAGTCTTTGTGACTTCTGATTGGTGAGATGTATCGATCACATTGTGTCCCAACCCGATTGAGCACGCACTTCGTTGATTCTGTTTCAAAGAGCGCTGAAGAACAACGTGATGTCTATTTCCCACTTCGCCATAAGATATGGTAGCTCTTAGTAAACTTTTGACAGAATCAAATGATGACTCTGGAAAAAGGCACTCCTGGGTATTCATTGGTATTTGAAGTATGTCGGAGATAATTTCCCTAGTCAATTCCAATTGTCGTCCATAAGCATTGAAGTAGAATTTTCCATTCTCAGGTTCTATAAATTGGTAGAACATCAAAACCAATTCTTGGGAATAACAAGTTGCTGAATGATATAGAAGAGGCGTCCATCCCCGACGTATTATTTCGGTGTCAAAATAAGGATAAAACCGACCATCTTCCAAAACTTTTAGGTAGTCTTTCTCGGGCATTATTTTTCTTGGTTGATCCATTGATATTATTACTAAGGGAAGGATAGTGAGAATTATTTGAATGAGAATGGCTGAAAAAGAAGAGATTTATAGCCAATCTATGAGTCTGTACGAATTTGGATTCCAAGTGTAGTTAATGACCCATGTGATTATGAACAGTAACAATGGGGATCCATAGTAAGTCTTGTTATGTCAGATTTCCAAAAACAATTAATGAGATGTTTCAATGTTAGAAAATACAGAGGAAAGTTTCACAGGGTAGTTAGACTTACACGTAATTTCAGAAATGATTATCAGACCTCAGTAATAGCATATGGATAGAATAATTGAGTTGTATGTGTGACAAGTGTTATGCGTACCTTGTAGCGTGCGCGATCTTCTCTGAATAGCATGAGTATCAATTAATTAATTTGGTGAGTTTTGGATGGTCTTTCTTTGTTATGGTTTGTTTATTTATTTATTATTATTATATATATATATATATATATATATATATATATATTTTAGAGAGGAAAAGACAACTATATATATATATATATATATATATATATATATATATATATATATATATATATATATATATATATATATATATATATATATTTTTGAGAGGAAAAGACAACTAATATACACAAATATTTAAAACGAAACTTCTCCATTTAATATGTAACCCGTACAAATGTGTGAGAATTATTTAACACACCATACTAATATACAAAATGAAAGTCAGAAAAAGAGATGGTTACATAGATCTAGATGTTATGGATCATGTTATGTATGAATGACAGGAAAATAATGATAAACACTGTTATCACGAATACTGTGATAGCCCATTCGCGTTGCTCCTTTTCCCATCGCTCGAATGGATTCATTATGATCAAGAAAATGAGAATTTGTGTGAAGTGTGAAGAGTGAAAGAAAGGGATGAGTGAAGGTGGAAAAGGAGAGTTGTATTTATAATTAGATTTCTGACCGTTGGGCTTCTGACCGTTTGGCTTTGAGAGTAGGCCCAATGCATCGAGGAACAAACTCACATATTAGAAATTACAATAATTGCATAACATAAATAATTTCTCATTCAAACCGTCTGGAGATACAAAATTATGAGAAATCAACCGATATATCACAAGAAAACTAAAAATGCAATGCATAAGGGAAATAAATGACATAGTTATTTCTAAGCCAAGGGAAATAAACAGCTACTGGGAATCTTCCGGGTTAGCAGAAGATGAACCCGGGTTTCTACGTCGTCGGCCACGACGAACTTCTGGCTGAGCTGACTGGTCTGGAATGTGGCCTATAGACTGTAGCAATTGATCTTGGAATTGCCGCTGATTTGCCATCATCATTCTCTGGAAACGGCCTTGGCGATTTCGCATTTCTTGCTGGAAGTCATTTTGGGAAGTAAGCATCTCTTCCTGACGAAGAAACATCCTGCGCATACTTGTGTTCATGTGTCTCAAGGCTTCCATGGGAGTGTTGATTCGGCGCATGGCAGCCTCATTAAAACAGTCGGGTGGTGAAGGGGGAGGAGGAGGTTCGTTATCACGCTTAATATCATCTCTAGCTATTGGGTCCTAGTGGTCCAGAACACAAGTCTCGAAAATTCCAAAATTCTCGAAAGACCTTGTTGGAATGAAAGGAGTAGCGGACTGGAACCCTAAGTTAAGCATAAGCTGAGTAACAAGTACAGCAAGAGGAGCTGACTTGTTTGACGCCATTGTAAGAATATGGCCCAGGAAATGGACCATACAGAAAGTGTTCTTCTTCTCCTCGAGGATCCACAGCAGGTGCAAGAATGTCTTGTTCACGTCAGACGTCTTTGAAGTTCCAATGACGTTGTACGCCAGCCATTGAGTGACGGCTAGTTGGTTTCGTCTGAGCGAGTGCTGGTACATGCAGTTCGAGCCATTATTGTACTCTCCCTCGAGAAGCGTGTCAAACATTAAGTCCATCGTAGTCGGATACTCTGACAACAACAAGGTTGGACTATCTGAGTTTATTGGAATCTGTGCTGTATTTGATATTAACTCCAGTGTGAGTTCACGTTCCAACCCATCCGCCGTAATCCAAAATTCATCACCCCGGAAACCTCCATTGTCATAAAATTTCAACACCTAATCTTCAGAATAATCAGCTAGAATTTGATGCAAGAGATATTCCCATTCTCTACTAGCAATTTCCTCATCGAAAAATGGATGAAACATCCCGGAATTGTAGAGATTTTCAAAATTTCTCTCAACTGTGATTCTCCTTTGTGCTACCATAGCAAGGTCTAGATGAATTTTTGAGGGTGGAAATTGCTAGGAGTGATGGAGGAGATGGTGCTGGAGGAAGGGAGTTCAAATTGGTGGAGTTTAGCCCGCGTGCGCGGGTTGAATTCAGGTCTATCTATTCGCGTGCCCAAGGTGAGTGTGAGGGAGACCAAGATCCGGATTTTGAGGGGGAAGAAATGTGAGGGATGGACGCGTGGGTGCCCCGCGTGTGCGTTTTTGTAAACGGGTCCGTGATTTTGGGTCAGGTCTAATTTTTGGCCCAAACCCAAATGAATTCCAGAAATTCCCCTTATGTCCCGAAGTGTTCCGAAATTTCAAACGTGGTATTTTGATTCGTTTTAACTCCAAATTGAAACAATGATATATCAAAACGATCGGCATTAAAAATGCCATTCACTGGAATATGACAAAATCACATTCAAACCTTTTTATTTATTTATTTATTTTTATTTAGTTATTTATTTAGTTATTTATTTATTTATTTAGTTTTTATTTATTTACAATTTTTATATACAAATGTACAAGACGAAAGGAACGTGCCAAGAACACCAGAAGTCCAAATAAAACAACATATCACAACAGCTTAACTCAGGCAACTTTCATGTCGGCTCTGGGGCTAACCCAATCCAGCCAGACTGTGGCTTAACCTTTATGTTTTGGGGGCTTAGGGTTCAGGACGGTACCATCCCTAACCTTAGTACATATGGTATAGCCTCAAACCGCCCCTTGATACAGTCACATAGAAAACCGATCGGGGTTGGCCTAATGGAATCCATTGCCCGCACGAACTAGGAAATGTCCGATGTTACATATCACGACTCTCTTTGGGCACCATGTTTGGTGCCAAGGGAAAAATAAAAAACGAGTATATACATGTTGAGTCTTTTAACGTCAGATCCTCAAGACGAATGTGAGTCTTTTAACGTCAGATCCTCAAGACGAATGTGAGTTTTTTAACGTCAGATCCTCAAGACGAATGTGAGTCTTTTAACGTCAGATCCTCAAGATGAATCCCAACCTGTGGGAACAACGGGACAACGACGAAGTTTATCCTGCTGAGCTGGTGTCAGACAATAATATACCTTATACCGGCTCATCTCGGATAGAAGATCAAGACACGACGAAAAGGAGTTTGATTCATACACCACCACCCCATCCTTTTCGCCCATCGCTTTCGAGCAAAAGTACTACGACCATTACCTATTCGAGATGGGTGAGATTTGCACCAAATGATGAGTTGGAGTTCGCAAGGAAGAGAATAGAAAAGGGATGAGAAAGAAGGAGTTGAAATTTTTGGTACCCATTGTTTTCCGGAAGGCACGTTTGCTCGATTATCAGAAGACATTTATACTCAGTTCTGAAGTAGAGTTTTTGTGGACTATGGTTATGGCGCTTGCAACCACACATTCTAGGGATTTTTAGAAAAGAAAATAGAAGAGGGTCGGCTACCCAAATGGCGTACTTTCTCTGTTTAAACACATGGAAAGAAGTACACCATCGAATCTATTAGTCTATGTAGACTGGATCATTAAGAAGAGTCTCTTCGACATCCGAAGAGCGCAACTCATGATAATGTTTAAGGCGTTAGCCATTTACTTGAAATTTGCTGTCATCATTTACGTTTTTCAAAGAAATAGCCCCATAAGGGGTGACAGCAGAGACGGTGAAAGGACCAGACCATCAAGTTTTTAATTTTCCTAGAAAAATGTGTAATCTTGAGTTATACAACAAAACTTTTTGACCCACTTTGAAATCTTTTCTCAATATGTGCTTGTCATGCACTCTTTTCATGTTGGCTTTATAGGATTTTGAGAGATCATAGGCATCACTCCGAATTTCCTCAAGCTCATTTAACTGCAATTTTCTCTTCGCGCCTGCCGCGTTAGTATTATAATTGAGGCTTTTGATGGCCCATAGAGCATGGTGCTCAAGTTCAACCGGCAGATGACAAGGTTTTCCAAAAAAGAGGCGATAAGGAAACATCCCTATAGGTGTCTTAAAAGCTGTTCTGTATGCCCACAAGGCATCAGATAATCATAGAGACCAGTCTTTTCTAGATGGATTGACAATTTTTTCCAAAATGGATTTGATCTCTCTATTAGAGACTTCTACTTGACCACTGGTTTGAGGATGATACGGAGTTGCCACTTTGTGCGTGACTCCATATTTTTTTACTAAAGATTCAAAAATTTTATTGCAAAAATGTTTTCCCCCATCACTAATTATAGCTTTTGGAATACCAAATCGAGAGAAAATATTTTCTTTTACGAACAAAACGACCGTTTTATGATCATTAGCACGACATGCCAATGCCTCAATCCATTTTGACACATAGTCAACTGCTACTAGTTTGTATAGGAAGCCATGTGAATTTGGAAATGGACCCATGAAGTCGATGCCCCATACATCAAAGATTTCCACAATTAAAATGGGATTTAAGGGCATCATATTGCGTTGAGTAATGCGTCCTAGCTACTGGCAGCGATTGCATGCTTTGCAATGCTCATGTGCATCTCTAAACAGTGTTGGCCAATAGAATCCACATTGTAGGACCTTGGCCGCAGTTTTCTTACCACTAAAATGACCACCACAAGATTGTTCATGACAGAAGGATAACACATCATTGTGTTCCCAGTCGGGAATGCAACGGCGGATTAGTTGGTCGGAACAATACTTGAAGAGGTAGGGATCATCCCAAAAATAAAATTTCACAGTGGATAAGAACTTTTTCCGGTCATTACGAGACCAAGATGAAGGGACTTCTTCGGTAACTAAGTAATTTACTATGTCAGTGTACCAAGGGGACGAAAAAATAGAGTACAAGTGTTCATCTAGAAAGGAATCACAGATAGGTTCGGTATCAGTATCAACATCACTGACAAGTTATGATAAATGATCTGTAACCATATTTTCACAACCTTTTTTATCTCTAATTTCTAGAGTAAACTCTTGCAAAAGGAGAATCCATCGGAGCAACCTTTGTTTTGCATCTTTTTTCGCTAATAGATAACAAAGTGCCGCGTGGTCAGTGTAGACAATAGTTGGAGAACCCACTAGGTAAGGAAGAAACTTATCCAAAGCATATAAAACGGCGAGAAACTCTTTCTCAGTGGTGGTGTAGTTACGTTGAGCTTCATTAAAGATTTTACTCGCATAGTAAATGACAACTGGCTTATCTTCTCGGCGTTGCCCTAGTATATCTCTAATAGCATAGTCGCTCGCATCACACATTAATTCAAAAGGTTAGGTTTAGACCAATTAGGTGGTTGAATTATGGGAGCGGTAGTTAATGCGGTTTTTAAAATCTCAAAGGCTTGTTTGCAATTGAAACTGAAGTAAAAAATGACATCTTTAAGCAGGAGATTGGTTAAAGGTCGAGCAACCTTTGAGAAATTTTGAATAAATCTTCTATAGAAACCTGCGTGTCCTAAGAATGCGCGAATGTCTCGAACTGATTTTGGTATAGGAAGTGAAACAATTTTTTCTATCTTAGCTTTGTCGACTTCAATTCCGTCCTTTGAAACGATATGTCCTAAAACTATTCCTTTTGTAATTATGAAATGACATTTTTCCCAATTGAGAACAAGGTTTTTCTCTTTACAATGTGTAAAAACCTTTTCAAGATTTGATAGACAGCTATCGAAAGAATCTCCATATATTGAGAAGTCGTCCATGAATGCTTCCATAAAACGTTCAACCATATCACTGAAAATGTGAAGCATGCAGCGTTGGAAAGTACCAGGTGCATTGCAAAGGCCGAAAGGCATTCGTCTATATGCAAATGTACCAAATGGACACGTGAACGTGGTCTTTTCTTGATCAGCAGGGTCTATGACTATCTGAAAATAACCTGAATAACCATCAAGAAAACAGTAATATGCATGACCGGCTAAGCGTTCGAGCATCTGATCGATGAATGGAAGTGGAAAGTGATCCTTACGAGTGACGGCATTAAGTTTGTGATAGTCAATGCATATTCGCCATTTCACTGGGATACGAGTGGAAATGAATTCATCTTTATCATTTTGCACAACTATAATGCCAGATTTCTTGGGAACAATGTGTATTGGACTCACCCAAACACTATCAGAGATAGGGTAAATAATACCCGCATCGAGTAATTTTAAAACTTCCTCTCGTACCACATCTTTCATGGTAGGGTTTAGGCGATGTTGCGGTTCATCGACGCCTTTAGCATTTTCTTCAAGGTGTATGCGATAGGTGCACACAGTAGGTTCAATGCCTTTAATGTCATCGAGGGACCATCCAATAGCAGAACGATGTTGTTGAATGACATTAATTAAACGAGCTTCTTGATCGTCAGTCAATTGTGAAGAAATGATAACTGGGTGATGACCATTTGGATCAAGCTGTATGTATTTTAATTCCGAAGGAAGAGATTTTAAATCAGGGGTAGGCGGAGTGGGTATTAAAGATTCTTGAGGAAAGTTATCATCCATGCAGTAAATAGATTGATGTTCATCCAAGTTAATGGACAACACAGTCGTAGGGTCAAATAATGGTATTGACTCTAATAACTCATTTACTTCCTGTGTATAATCATCATCCGCAAACTCGGATTCGCTAAAGGAAAGAAATTGGCACACTTCATCTTCTGGAAAAGAGTTTGTTAAATACTCTTACGTAATGCTATCAACCCTGTTGACCTCACCATCATTGTCAGGCTCTGGGATTTGTTTCATCAACTTGAACACATTCACCTCGACCGATAGATTTCCGAAGGACATGGTCATTGAACCATCCCTACAGTTAATAAGAGCATTAGCAGTTGCTAGGAACGGACGTCCTAAGATGATAGGAATGGAATCACATGCAACTTCTGTATCCAAAATAACAAAGTCTACAGATAGAAAAAGTCTTGGACTTTTACGAGGATATTTTCCACAATTCCTTTTGGATACTTTATGGAATGATCGGCTAACTGTAGAGTCATGGTGGTAGGTTTGAGCTCATGAAGACCTAGTTGTTTAAATAAGTAATATGGAAGTAAGTTCACACTAGCTCCTAGGTCTAGAAGCGCAGTAGCGGTATATTTGTCACCTAAAGTACATGGAACTGTTGGTCTACCAAGGTCCTTGTATTTGACTATACCATTGTGTTCGGTGATGGAGGGAAACTGTTCGGTGAGGAACGCTTGTTGAGGAACATTAGTTCTCCTTTTTGTGGTGCACATATCTTTCAGAAATTTTGCATGTTTTGGTAATAGTTTTAAGGCATCGAGAAAAGGTAAGTTGATTGTCAAATTTTGAAAAGTCTCTCAAATTTCAGCAAAATTCTCATCAGGTTTATTCTTTGCCAAGCGTGCAGAAAACGGTGCCTTAGGGCGGAATTTGGCAAAGGGGTCTACCTGCTTGTTTCCTACATTCGGAGATGTTGACTTTGTTGGATCTGGTGAATCCACCGTAGGTTCATTATTGGAAATAGATTCATTTGATCCTTCAGATTCTTTTGGTTGATCATCTGGCATACGTATTTGATTGTCTACAGTTTTTCCAGATCGTAGAGTAGTGATTGCATGCACCTCACCTTGGTTGGGGGTGCTTGTACTAGGTGCATTGGTGAGTTCAAAGGTTGTGTTTGCTGGTTTAGGGTTTGGAACTGCTTGTGCAGGAAACACGCCTTTCTGACTCTTTTCTTGCGCCAATTGTTGAAGTGATTGTTGGATAGACATTAAAATTTGAGAATGTTGGTTCATGTAAGCCAAGAAAGTCTCATTTGTCCTATCCATAATGGGTGGCGCAGGTTGTGCAACCGGTAGTAGTTCTCGATTATTGCTTAGAAGTTGCTGATTATAGTTGGGATTTGGATTAGCTGGAACAAGGCTGCGGTTGGTTTGATAATTAGCATTGGAATTATTTTGAAATTGACCTTGTTGGTATTGTTGATTATTTCCTTGGCAATATGGAATAAAATTGTTGGTAGGTCGAACAGGTGGATTAGCGAAACCTGGAGGAGCCCCCATCTGTTGGTTATTTTGGCATCAAGCGAAATTCGGATGTTGTCTCCAAGGTGCATTAGGAATGTTCAATGCACATGCCTCCTCCGACTGTTGAGAAGGGGAGGCATATAACAAGGGACAATAAACATCAGGATGATCAGGACTGAGACAAAGAACACATGGGGATGCGTCAACGTTCATGACCTGTTTTGGAAGTTGATCGTTTACTTGAACTGCAAGGGCATATACTTTTTTAGTTAGGAATTCTATCAAATTTTTTAATTCGGGATCGGGTTTTACCTCAAAAATAGATGTGGCCTTTGTAACATTGTCCTTTGATGACCTAGACGACTCAGTGTTACCCCAGTGTGTACCTTTTTTCACTTATTTTTCAAGAAAAGTGTATGCTTCAGTAGCTCCTTTGTCCATGAAGCAACCGCCGTTTATTATATCAAGAGTTTCTTTTTGATGATCAGAAAGACCATTAAAGAATGAACGAACAAGGACAGCTTTGTCTAGTTGGTGATGAGGACATTCTAACAGAAGATTAGTAAAACGACTCCATGCTTCCGTAAAGGATTCATGAGGATTTTGACAAAAGAATTGAATTTTCTGAAGCATTTCAGTTGTTTTCTTCTGAGTATAAAATTGAAGCATGAAAACTTGAACTAGTTTATTCCATGTGTCTATGGACTGTGGCTGTTGTCCTGCTAGCCAAATTGACGCTTTTTCCGCTAAAGTGAATGGAAATAGCCGAAGCAAGAGTTGTTCCTTAGAGACTGCTGGATGGTGAAATGTTGTGGCCACTTGTTGCAGCCTATGAAGATGATTGTAAGGTTTTTCATGATCCAAACCATGATATATAGGTAACAAACTAAAAAATGTTTGGCGGTATCACGAAAATCACCGACAATGTCCTCAAAAAAATTTGATGCGCAGAAGAAGGTCCTTCCCCAGAATGCGATAGAAGTCCGGCGGGGGCTCCTCACCGGTGGAGGATCGTCGGCCATAACGACAGAAGTTAATGGCGATGAAGGATCGTGATGAAGGTAATTAACAGAAGAAGAACAATTTTTAGGTGAGAACTTATGCAATTGCTTATCGTATTTTTTTCGACAATAGGTATGTTCAATTTCTTTAGTGGAACCATACCTTAATCTCATGCGAGCATAAAATTAGATCTAATTTATAGAAGGAATTTAGTAGTACTCGAATTTGATTATTATCTTTAAGCATTAGAGTTGAACAACGTAGGCCTAAGCTGCTGCTAACGTAGTAGTGAAGCTAGGAATACGTGTGCATAAACCAACAGCCAGGTCACAAGAGAGATATGAGGGAGGTTTTCCGTGCGAGCACGGTTCTAATTAAGTAACCTCAATCTTTCAAGTTTCCTAGACACCGTTGGAATATGATTAAGATTTATGGAATTAAAATTTATGCAAAGTCGGTATTAATTTTAATTTAATTTTTTTATTAATTTAATTTATTAATTTAATTTATTTAATTTATTTTTTTTTATCTAAGATTTATGCAAGGGTGAAAATACGAACATGCAAATACAATCTACTCATATAATACTAGGTGCAGTAGCATGTGAAGATACTCTACTCATACGTATGGTTATACGAATAGGCAAGCTTGTGTCATCGATAAATACTTCCATACGTACAGGCAAATATACATTAGTAATACGTATATGTACGCTAATTTGTAAATCGATATTACGTAAACGTCAACAAAGAAACATCAAAAATTTGAATCATTCATAATGTTTTTAAATACATTAGCATGCTTAATATAGTATCAATGATGCAGATAAATCTGACAAAACTAAACATGCAAGGTATTATATAGAAACTAAAATACGACTCTTGTATTGCATAATAATTCGATTTCGACAATACTCATTGAGATTGTAGGTGTCATATAGAGAGCATCTTCACCCCGTAGGGTTTAGAAACAACTTATCCAACTCAGATTTTAACCATCGTTGGAATGTTCTCCTCTTTCTTGACAAAATCGACTTATTAAACAATACCTTGTACTTATACGTAGAGAAATACTAAACATGCAACAATAGACACTTATATATAGATAGACATATAACCATGCAAAACAGTACCATTTATATGTATATATACATTGATATGCAATTCATGCCCAGTGAAACGTATATAAATATTTACAGGTGTTTGAACATGATACATGCATATTTCTAGGCTAATACATAAATAGTAATCCATAAACTAATTTATAATAACTACGTACATGGCATTCATGCAACAAAATAAAAAAAATAAAACTTTGGAACCTATAGCTTCTCGCTAGTCTGCCAAAGAAATGAAACAGACGTTTCAAATCGTCAATGTGATTAATCCCAATAGAATAGTCGAATTTTCAGTTACAGGTCCAGAGAGTGAGGCCTAGATATGGATCAAGATAGATCAGGGGATGATGGAGGTAAATTATGAGCACCAACAAAACAAATACACCCGCAGATGCGGGTTAAACCTGCGGACGCGTGTCCAATACCGTGCACGCGTGTCAATGATGTCACAATGAGTTCAACTTTTCATAGAACCCTTAGAATCGCCTACAGTGTACTTTCCCAGTCCTAACTTTCGGTACCTGGAAGTACAGAAAAATAAATTTTTAGACAGGTCAATTCGTTTGGTTTTCAACGACGAAGAAATAAGAAAAAAAACGGAAAAATAGGAAAAACAAGGGAGGATGAGAGGGGTGTTTCCCTTTGGAGTAAAGTCTAAACCGTAGCACTCGTCCTATGCCTTTAGAACAGCAGCGACACCATTTTGATATCTACTTTTTACTACGTTAGAGATTGTCTCTCTAATTTGACAAAAGTGCAAATTCAAAGTTTCCTTACTCACAAAATTTCGTGTTCATATAGTTGGAGTAAATATTCGATCTAACTTAAAGTCTAGGACAACTACAACTTGGTTTTTACTCTTAGGGAACTAGTGAGTAAGTTTAAATACTAATACTAGATTTCTTTTCTACACAAACATAAAAAAATTAAGTTTCAAGTGAATGCAACTAAAACCCAATACGATTTACTAAAAGAAAATATGGAGAGTTAATCCTCCTCATGTGAAGTTAACTTTTGTTGTTGATTTTAATAAGTTTATTTTATTCTTCCTAGAACTCATAGACAAGTCTAATAGAAAAAAACTTGATCCCTTCGATGGTAGTTGAACCAATAATCTATTCGAACAAGATTTGGATTCCTAATAAATAACGAAATTTTTGGAATTTAATCATGTATGGCTCATCTCTAAGCTCATACATATTGCAAGTGGAACCAAAGCAATGACTTATCTCTAAGCTCATCACTTTGATCCCTAACTAGACACTACACCAACTATCATTTTGGGATAGGGTGTAGGTCTAGTTGTTCTTCCTCAATAACCCACCAAACCAACAACAAAGATTTTTCCCTCACATGAGTTTGATTAACTCCCCAAGGGGAAGTTAGCTCATGATCCTTGGGATGAAGGATTACAAGTTAGAAAGTACAAAAAGAGAGAGAGAAAAAGGAAAAAGAAGACTAATTATCTAACTCACTTGCTTTTGATTTATTTTCCACTAGAAGAAAACCAAAGTTTCCTCCATTAAAACTATTACAAGCTTTCCTTACAAAACTAAAAACTAAATAATAAAAATGACTAAGGAACTAAAATAATACAAGGTAAGGAAAAAAGTCAAGGGAGTAAATGGAGTGTCCCCCTTGTTTTGTTTTCTTAATAAATTTGAGAGACATCTCATTTCCTCCCATGTGAAACATCAAACCACATTTACTTCATTTTATCCACCACATTAAAACAAAGTGTCACCTTGCCTTTTTTTTTTTTACTATTAACACCTAATCTAATTAATTATATGCAAGGTGTCAACTTTGTACCAATAATTTGTCATTTTTGTCTTGACATGCTCCATGATTGATGACTTATCCAATCTTATGGGCCACATATTCATGGGTCCTATGTGCAGTCCATGGCGGGTCCTGTCTTTTGGGCAATTTTACAACTTCCCTATATCATTAGAGTTCATCGACTGATTGTCCGAAAGCAGCTCACTTGTCGCGATTCGAGTCCCGGTTCAAGAGGTAGGAGCTTCTAAGTTTGATGCTATCGTCGCGGATTAGGAAAAATTCATATATATGTCGTTCCTCGTGCTTTATCGCAGGTTTAAATAATATTTCCATGTTTACTGCGAATACCTGCAAAAGTATGAAAACATATTTATTTTACGATTATTAAACACATAATTAACCAAATTTATATGTCTTAATTGGGTTTCATAATACACTTTTGGGTGCTTATCAACATCTTTTCATTAACATCTTGCATGAGCATGTATGAATGTACTTGGCAGTATTTTTTTGAGACCTAGGTTAGACTACTTAATTCTACATATCCTGTGAGAATCTAACCTAAAAGCCTCATATGAGTGAGTATCTGAGTGATGACATAAAGGAGAAGTATAATCTGAGTAGAGAAATCATACATCCACTTACTTGATCACCATACTATATCTTAAGCGAGAATTTAGGCCCTCTTTGGATCGATATAGCTAAAAATTCATACTTATAAGTAATTATCTGCTAGCTAGTCGCCCCTCTGAGCCTTTTTCATTAGCCTTTTCACAACTACAAATCCTTTACCCATCTTTTAAACCAATAAAAATAAAAATAAGCCTACACATCTTGAATGAGTTTGAGAAATAGGATGAGTAAGGAAAATACAAAGAAATACCTATGGAAAACCAAAATTAGTTAGTTGCTTCAGAAAAGAAAAAGAAAAGAAGTTTCCATCCAAAGAAAAGAAAAGAAAAAGAAAAAGTAAAAATAAAAAGAAAATAAAAACTCCAAAAAAAAAAAAAGAATAAAAGGAGTCAAAAAGCCAAAACAAAAAGGGCTAAGGATGGAAACTAAGTACAGAAGCAAAGTAAGAACATTGTTTTCTCTAGTTACATGTAATTGAAGACCCTATTATCTCAGACTTGTTTATTTGAATATCCATTCGTTTCTTCTTAAACCATCACCTAATAAAGACCTCTAGCTCAATTAAGATTAATTTGGTGCGATAGTAAGTGGTAGATGTGATTGATTGACCTCGGTTCCTTTGGATGTCATTGAGATTGTGAGGAAATGTGTGCCCACTGCACACTGGAGTGAGTGGAACTTGAGTGGAAAAATCCGAATATTTTTGTCTTGACAAATTGTGAGGACCTACTTAAGAACACTATAGTTTCAGAAATAGATCTGCCATTGCATTTCATAACTTAACATAGTTGATTGCATGCATATGTATTTTTAGATGATTTGATTATTATGCTTGTATTAGCTTAGGTTTCAAAAGCATTGTTCTTATTATATTGTTATTGAGATGTATAAATATCTGAGATTAATTAGGAAATTTTATTTTTATCTCTTAATCATTGTAGTATAAATGAAGTTTGTGAGTATATTCTCTGGAAAACTCTCATGAGGCTATAACTCGTTCACTAGAGAATTCCTAGTGGTTTAAGGCCTTATTGCATATGGTCAATACAATCGCACTTTGCGAAACGAGATTAGTTAGAACCACATTTTTGGCCACTTATATGTTTTTATTTATCATCTTTGGTTGAGGACAAGTAAAATGCTATTTGGGGGTGGTGTGATAAGTACCCAAAAATGTATTTTAAACCCTTTAATAGTATTCTACTTAGGTTAATTATGTTTATAATAAATGAGAGTTAGTATTGTTTATGTGTTTTTGTGGATTTCAGGACTTGAAGTTGATTAGGTGACTAAAGGCACCAATTTTGGATGGAGAACGAGACAAGATGATTATTGAGGAAGTTCTACGTTTAAAGCCCAAAAATCATAAATAAAAGCCTTTTTCAAGCCCTGTCAAAGCTGAGAAGTCAAAGTCAATCCGGGTAGAAAAAGAACAGAAAAGTCAATAGAACTTCAACAGGTCGTATCTTTGGACTCGAGCCTTCGAATTGAGCCTACATTATGTTAAAACGACCAGATCAGAACTATCTTTCCAATGAATCTGGCTTTGGCCCAATCAGAGCTGTAAAAGTAGACGAAAAAGATACAAAAGTAATTTCTAGCAGCTGTGGCCTCTTTAGACTTGACCTTATGAACTTTGGGATCACATTAGAGGCCCAAAGTCCCCCTTTTTGGCCCATGCATGAAAATGTAATCCTAACCCTCTCCTATATAAAGACGGTTATGGCTAAACACTCATTTCCTCTTCTTTTCTCTCAACCCCTTAGTTTATAATTAGTTTTAATTTAGTTTAGGGTTTGAATAGTTTTAGTTTATAGCCACCATTAATTCCCTTCAATAAAAGCTTTAGTATCTTATCGATTCTTGTATTTTACATTATGTCTTACTATTGTTGTTTAGTTAATATGATTCCAACGACATAAGGCTAAACCTCCATTATAGGAGGTTTATGAACCCACGTGAGGATGAGTAGCCATTAATTTCTTATTGTTTTGCAGAAAGAACTTCAAGTTCTTTATTATGAGTGTCTAGAGATAGAACTCATAATGGAGAAGTAGAGTTTAGAGCCACCATCAAAGAAATTTGTGGTGGAGCTAAACTCTCATGCTAGTGAAACCTTGATCCGAGACGACTTGGTGTTCACTAAGGATCAAACAAACGATTGGATAACTAATTAATAGTCAATCGAATCGCATGGCGGATGAACCTTCTCTAATATCTTCTTTCATCATTTAAATTCACTGTTTTCACTCTCAAATTTACTATTTTTACTCTCACTAGTAAAGCATTTATCTAATCTAGACTTGCATTCAAGTAATGTATGACTAAAGTGGTTCGAACACGACTACTCCTAATTATTTCAACAAATTTTGAGAGTATTTAATTACTATTTTTCCATATTTAATATACTGTTCATGCTTCTCATATTCACTCATTGTTTATCAACACATTTTAAATGCTTTCTTATTAGTCCTTAAGCGGTGGTGAGGGGTTGACCGAAAATCAGGAGATCGAAGATAGTATTGCTAGCATAGGGGGTGAGATACCATATGTTAGTTGGTGTTTATGGTGGCTTTTTTCTTTTGGTTATTGTCATTTTTTTTGGTGGTTTGGTGAATTTCTAACGTAATGCTATGTAGGATGGTGTTGATGATACTTGAGAGGATGTGCTAGATGATGAGTGTGTAGATATGGAAGAGCGAAGTGTGGGAGATGTTGTGCAAATAAATGATGCCACTGAACGTTATTTCTGGTCTGTCTGACTCCAGCAATACTGCTTCCAAGGGGCATAAGGTTTCCAAACATGTAGATAATTAGTATGGCTCTGTTGTGTTTCATGGTATTGTCATTGTGGTCGAATATCGAGCACTATATGATAGCCTTGCTAAGAAATTTGGTCGTATGAATGTCATTTTAAACTGTTGAAAAATGCAAAGGGATCTTTAGGTCACAAACTCGCCACTTCAACCTCTAAGGACTCCTCCTCAGCTTTGGCAGAAGAAAGTTAGCTCTCCAAATTGTTAACTATTTTTATAATTGATGCCAGAGTCTTTTCCTTTTGGCATAACTCTTTTGGCTTTGAGCCACCATGAGCAACAAATTCACGCATATCAAGCAATATGGAAGATAGCCACCTACATTAAACTGCAAATAAAGGCTTGTCAATCTCTACAATACTTATCCACTCATCATCGCAGCCAGAGTGAGCTTAGACAGTTCAGTAGATATTATCTCATAAATACCTTTCAAGATATCATTAGTAAGAGAAGTATAAGTCTCATGAACATATGCACACTTCGCCTATGACCAAACTTCTTGGCAAGACTATCATATAATGCTCGATACTCAAATGCAATGACAATTCCATGGAGCACAATAGAGCTAAATTGATTGTATGTCTACAACTTTTGTGGCACTTGACTTCTAATAAACAATATTCCCCTTGGAAGCACTACTATGTTGGAGTCAGACATACAAAAAATCGTGTTTAGTGGTTGATAAGTGCTCATAAAGTGTATTTTAACCCGCAATTATACCTCTTGTTTGTCCCTCTTAGTGGACTAACATGCTTGTAAGTTAAGTTTTGTGACTTTACAAGTGAGAAAGAAAGATTTGCAAAAAATTAGAGAAAAAAGGGCAAAAAGGAGTTCTTCAGGATTATATGGAAAGCTTATGGATAATTTCTTGGAAAGCCCAAGATTTAAAGTTTATGAAGAAAGAGAGGACTGGACCTATTTTAAAGCCTATTTGGAAGCCTAAGACAAGTGGACTTGCTGTTTGGATAGAAGCCCGCAAGATTAAGGCTTGAGAAGAAAGTTAGGTTTCAAGAAACTTTGCTTTGCGTCTGGGGTGCAAAGCTTTTGCCTTGCCCGAGCATCTAGATGCATGAACTGCCCACAACCATACTTTCTAACAAAAGTTAGGTTTTCAAGGAGGTCGGTTTTATAATAGGAAATTGAACCTAAAACCCCTATATAAGGAGCACTTCAATGCTAGTTGTAATTGCCAATTCACATTCATTCTTCTTTTTTCTAGAATTTGAGGCAAAGAGAGGTTAATAATAAAAGATTCGATTTTTACTAGTCTAGTCTTAATATAATAAATTAATCTCCATAGCCTTATGTTATTCTTTTCTACTTCTTGTTATTCCTTCTTCATGGAAGGCTAATCTTCTCCTTCAAGGGATGAGATGAAGCCGGTGCTTAGGGTTTAGTGATTCTTTTGGTTCATGGTGTTATCCAATTAGGTTAGTTCTTTATGTTTATAGTTATTAGTCTCATTGCCCACACTAGGGGATGGAAGCATATAATAGGGTTTATGTTTTACAATTTAATATTATGCTAGTGCTATTTACTTTTCTTCTAGTAGTATAGTTTTTTATAGTTAGGGAAGTATTCTTTGTGTTGCCCTAGAAGTGGTAGCTCAGGGAGTGAATGCCTAGGAGAATTATTCTTTGTGTTTGCCTTAAGTGGTGATTCATTGAATGGCACCCTAATTGGGAAGTACTCCTTGATGTTACTCTCGGTAATACAATGAATAGCTGCCTGAGCTTATATAATTAAAAAGAAAGAAGATATTAGTAGCATAAACATAGGAACAACCTTAAGTAGAAATAACTGTTAACGATGTTTCATCCAAAAGGGCATCAACACTTGCTTGATTGCCTAATTATAGTCTACTTGTGAGAACAACCATGAAGCAAAAGGTCACGAATCAAAAGTATTAGTGGATTCAATTCTCTTGAATTCCTTTTCTTACATTATTTTCTTGTCAATAGTTTAGTTTAGTTTAGTTTAGCATTAGTTTAATTCACAATCTTTACAACCATAGTTTTTAATCCTTTAAACCCTTTTTCCAGTCTCGTCTTTCATAATTATTGCAGCTTAGAAATGGAATGATACCCTACTCATCCTTTACTCGTTGAGGGATATTTAGGTTTTGTCCAACGACAACCTTCCATCATCCATCATCTATCATCCATATTATCTACCATCATCCATACTTTTGTAGACTAAAATAAACACATGTCAGTGGCATAGCCCGCACACCTCCCACACTTTGCCCTGCCATCGGACATCCCCATCATCCCGCCCATCCTCTCCAATATTCATCGGAAGCAACCTATAAAGAATTTTGTTAGAACTCCAACAAACCAACCAAAATAAATAAATAATAAAAATAATTATAAAAACACAATAATGCAAAAACATAACAAAAAGAGAAAGAGAGCCAAAAGAATTATTTACATTTGGCATCTCACCCCCTATGATAGTGCTACTATCTTCACTTTCCTGATTTTCTGCCCACCACCATTCATTCAAGGACCCTTACAGACAACCACATATATTAGTTAAGTAGAATATAATTGGGTAAAAAAAATACATTTTTGCCACTAACCTTATCCCCCCTTTTCTGACTCCTCATCGCATAAGAAAGCATTTCCACTTGGCTTATGGATGCTAACACCAACAACTTTGCTCGAAGCATGAGTGATCTTCTCATCAATAATACATTGCTTATATTTTCCACCAACCACGAGCTGAGAAGCCTTGGCTTTGGCAGTTGGCCATTCGTTGGCGGCACAACCTTATGGCACTTTACGCCTATACTCGCGGTGGTAGTCTTTCGTTTGCTCGCCATGCTAAAAGAAGTTCCAAATTAGGTTAAACTAACTCCTCAGGCTCTGATATTTTCTTTGATTGAGGAAGCTTCTTTAAATGTGTGTTCTTAGGCCTTTCCTCCACAATAGGAAATGGCACCTTTTAACAAGCTCCTTGTATGTAAAGCATCATATCATTGATATAAGCTCTCCAAAAATCCTTATACCTATTAGTTACAAATATATACTAGATACCAACAACCATCTCCAAACCAGCCTTGAAAACATTGTTCAAACCCGTACAACATATGAAAAAGCGCTTCATAGAAATTCTTTCATCAGGGCATTTAACATCAAGCACCCCTTGATCCATGGAAAATTAACGAGCAAATTGATAAAAGTGAAATTGATAGTTTTACTAATGAATAAAGCGATGAAACTCTAAACGTAAGTAAAACTAAAACTGAACTATACTCGTGATTATCAAAGATTTCTACTCTCGATACTATTGAAGCGCATTCAAGTTTGAATAGAAGATTCGTTCAACTCCTAGTTCTTTAGCATTCAAGTTTCCTACGACTATCAATCCTACCAAAGTCAATGAGAGTTTTACTTAATTATACTCTTAAATGCTCACGAATACTAAAGTTTGAATCTAGAATAAGAATTAGGGAGGAATTGAATCCACCTTGAATCCAACTTAAGAAACTAGCATAGATTGTTGTAATCCAATTCTTATGTTTTTACTATGTAAGAATTGGTCGTTCTAATCTCTAATTATACATGGCATCTCTACCAATTCATAACTAGCATGTGAGGAGGTCCACCTATTCTCATGGTGAATCAACGACCTTCTAGAGTGGAATAGACTCTTACAACGATTCTACACTGCACAATCAAGTTTTCATCAAGGTTTCATCAAACCCCTCTAATGGAGGTTTAGCCTTGATTCATCAAACTATCATTTCCATATGAATTAAAACTAGACATCATAAAAAGATTGGAACTTTACTAATTTAACTAATCAATAGATTCAAATCTAAATTAACAACTAAGAAATGAAATTGATAACTAAATAATTTAAACTAGATTATGATTAACTAATTAACAATTGAAGACAACTAATTTACGAAATTAACAATACTAAAACTAAACAAGAATTGAATCAATAAACTAAATCGGAATTAAAGATGAATACTTTATTATAAAACTAAATGTGATTCTAAATTAATCATTTACTTGTTCTAACTAATCTATTGCAAAGTAAAAACTAGATCTAAAACAAGAATAACAACTAATTAATTAATTGGAAAACTAGATCTAGAACTAAGCTTTTTTTGGCTACTCTAATGGCTACTTTTTATCCTAAACTAATTGATTCTTAAGAGCTAAGTCATGTGTGTGGAAATGGAAGAGACCAGATCTACATTTTCGTGCATGGGCTGAGGGTCCATGTTTTGGGCTGGAAAATCGAGCCCAAAGCCCAATTTCTTCAATCTATAGGGCCCTTTTCAGCTGGCTTTGACTTCAATAGAATTTTCGTCCACTTTTGCTCCTCTGATTAGGTCAAGGTTTGGACCATTAAAAATATCTTTCCGAGCCGGTTGTTTTGACATAGGGTACGTCCAATTCTGAGGCTTGAGTCCAAAGATACAATCTTCGGAAGTTCTGCTGACTTTTGTGTGCTGTTTATGCCTGTCTTGGCCTTTAATTACAGAACTTCTTAGCAACCAACCCTTGCTCCTTGATATCGCCAAAGTGGCATATTTCTACACATAATTGACTTCAGTGCCTGAAATACATAAAAGCACGTAATTAGCATTAACTCTTATTTATTACTCGCATAATTGGTTTAAAAATATTATTATTAAAGGGTTAAAACTACAATTTTGGGCTCTTATCACAAATATATTAGGATTATATGCAAAATACTCTAACCCATCCTTCACTGGCATAAGGAGATAGGCAGGAAGAGCATACAACATGCGGACAATGTCATCAAAAGCCACATTGCCGAGAGAGTCTAGGCGCGTCATTTCACTGATAGGCATTTCACTCCAAGTAACAATATCTTTCACCCCTATCTGCGAACGCAAATGTGGCTTGTAGAAAGCATACTCTAAGTCATCAATATAGACAGTGTTACCTTCAAATATCTTCTTTATTGAAACCCATTGCAAAGAGCGAAGGATAGGCAACATCACAAGCCTTCTTCACCTTATGGCCATCAATGCCAGTCGAGCTACTCCGGAGTGTTCAAGGAAACAAGGTAGGCTCAGGCGCACATATTGGGAAGTGCGCCCACAACCACATTTGTAAAAATGTCGTACTAACCAAGGTATCAACCTTATACACTCCATTTGCATACCGTAAGTCCACTTGAAATCGATCAAGGTGGTGATACTGTGAAGCCAAAAAATACGCCAACAGGCATAAGCATTGCCACCCCTTGAGACATCTTAACCGCCAGTGGAAAAAGAAATTCTTGCACCTCCTCATGCGGATCAACCTCTATAATGTTATACGAAAACCACAAAACGATCATAGCAGCAAGCCAACATGAAGAACATTGGCCTTCTCCTTCAATAAATTCAGTTTGGTACAATTCCCTTTCCATTCTTGATGCCAACACATTTTCTTGCACTTTCCCCCCATAAATACCTCATTCAACCAACAAAACTAGGGCGTTTCACGGTATCATGTAAGATACGACCATTAACTTCATCTCAAGTATTGGCCTTAGAAGAGTCCAAAACCATTTTCAATTTGGAAACCATGCTTTGCTCCTCTTGGTCGTATTTCAAATCACTAGTACATCAGTGCCGGCAACCATATGCAAACACACTAATTGAACAACATCCTCCAAACTCAAAGACATTTCCCCCAATGCAAACACAAAAGTGTGTGTCCTGGCACACCACCTAAACATCAAGCTTACTAGATTTTCAGTCACCCTTTCAACACTAAATTTAAGCGAAACTATTATAGCATCATAAATTTGTGCCTTCTCCAAAGTCTCCTTCACTCCAACAGAAAATAACATTTAACAAACCTAATCATCCCACAACCTCATCGGACCGGCATGACCGCCAAAAATAATAGGAAAAGGATTGTACACACCTCTATCAATGTTAAACCTCGCAACGTCATCAAGACAAGGTGAAAAACCATCTTCCTCACAGGTAATCTAACGCAAAGTATGAGTAGAATTCGCAATAGGGAATTGGAGCTCCCTAACATGTTGAACAAAATAGTCACTAATACCCGGAATGTCGGGGCCAGTAGAAATACGCTCTTGTTGTTGCACCTTGATGGTGGCTAAAGCCCCAACTTCCTTCCCTTTTTACGATTTTTGCAATATGGAAGTTCCTTCTAGCGCAACAGAACCCATCTCTGAAAAAACAAAAACAATAATAAATAATACTAGTTTTTTGAGCAATTGGAAAACAATTTCTTTTGGCACATACAAAAAATAAAATTTTGCTTGGCACAATAAAAACTTGGGGAGCCAAAATCAAATTTTGCCTTCGGCACAATATAAACTAAAGAAGTAGAAGACAAATTTTGCTTCTAGCGCAGTAAAAGGTTGTCGAGCCAAAATCAAACTTTGCTTTTGCCACAAAATAAGCTTGTGGAGTGAACAACTCTCAAATGTGCATTTTATTACCTTTACATTACTGTATTACATACAGCCCTTCTTACTCATAATAAAAAGATAACTTATAACATTTACTGTCTTTTGTAGGTTACATGTCATTTCAGACCACTTATCATAAAATATGTATATTAGCACCTAAAGGAGCTTTATTATCGCTTATTATGAAGACTCAAGCTGCTATGAAAAAGTGCTAAAAAAGTTAAAGTCAAAGTCAAAGTCAAAGGTCAAAGGTCAAATGACTCAAACCCAAAGGACTGAAAGTCATGTTCTTAACTCATAAGACTGGAGATGGATGGCCATGTCACAAAAGAAGACTTGCTCAAGACCTAGCTTGTTCAAGAAGATAGAGAAAAGGCAAAAGCAAAAGCATAAAGGAAAAGTAAAAAAAACAAAATAGTGAGTGTCTTGATTGTAGAGGGAGAGGGCAAATCAGTAATTATAAAAGTAGGAGTATAAAAGCAAAAAGTAGGGAGAAAGCATTATCCACTTTTTAGTTTGACAACCCAAAAATTGAGATCAATTTTATCATGCTTTCTTAGGTACATTTACATTTATTGTATTTATTTTATTGTATTGTTATTTCCTTATTTCAATCTATATTGTTTTCTTATTTTATGTTCTTGTTTTCATTTCATTTCATTACATTCAATCTTGTTTTCAATCTTTTCATTCCAAGCACTTGTCTCTACATTCTTGTCATTCAATACCAAGAACACAAGTTGCACTCATTGAAGTCATCAATGAGTGTAACTTGGTGATAAAGTCATCACCTTTCCTCTTCATTATTCTTCATGTTTTAATCCTACAATTTCATGTTTTCAATGCGTTTAATCTCTTAACACTAGTCTTTCAATACTCATTAGATTAGAAGAAAAAGATGAATAAGAAAAGCTAAAAAGTTGTTGTTTTCAATCATCATTCATTCCTCCCAACTTAAGATTTAGGATAGAAACTTCAATCATTCATCAATACGCACCATATCAACATATCAAATGGCGCCGCCGTCATGGATCTAAGCTTGGGAAGAAGATAAACAAAGACAACCATTTCTAAACTCTTCTCTTTCATTTCTTTTCATTTACTTTTAAGTTTTTTTTTTCTAGTTTATTGTCTTTATAATTACTTGTGTTTTTCTGTTTTACTGCAGATTCGATCAAAAGGAACCCACCATTGGAACACCGCGAAGGAGCGAGAGAAGTTGCCGAAAGCTCGGAGCAAACGGGAAAAATCAACCCGCTCCCCGCGCCTTGCCTTGCCTTGCCGCAACCGCGCCCACGCCTTCATTCCCGCGACCGCGCCTCGATATCCATGGAACAAGATTCCGTAGGTACAAGTTTTTTTTTTTCCGTGTTTTGTAGATTAATTTTGTAGGATTAGTTTAATGAAACTGTTATCCATTTGAAACTAGTTAGGTTTTGAATGTTTAATGTTTTGAAAAACCAAAAAATTATAGATATAAATATTTTAAAAATACAAAAACATTAGTTTATTTTTAGTCTTAGATAAACAATAGTTTTAGGATAATATCATGTTTTTTACTTTACCATTATTATTTTTCAAAAAAATATAAAAAAAGAATTAGGATAATATCAACTTAGATAAGTTTAGGATAACTAGGATAAGGTTTAGGATAATACCAACCTTTGTCAGAAAGTGAAAAGTCATTTGTCTTTTGGTTGAAGTTTAATAACTTACCAAGTGTTAGAAGTTTAATCTACTTGGAACATTTAGATGCGTGAGGCGAGTAGTGCAACAATCCGATCATGCATCTCAAATCAACTTGAAGATTAAATTTCTAATCATTGACATTGTTCTTTTCATTAATCTAGCTAAGTAGCTAAGTAGTTAAAAAGTCAGTTTTTATTTTACATTTGCAAGTTAAGCCAACGAAGGCAAAGTTGTAAATTATTTCTGTGCCACATTTTCAACCCGACTTGTAGGTTTAGATAGTCAAAATTTGTAACCGAACAAAACACTCGAATGGTTGGCCTTGATTCTCAGATCATGCCAACTAACGTCGACTACACCACAAACAACGTGTAAGCATGACTTGAGAGGTAAAACTTTTAACCTCCTCACAACTCCCAAATAGAGGATACTTGGTGTTTACAAAACCATGCTTGTGTGACTTCGTGTTTAACTTCCACACTGAATTTACTTTAACGCACATAAGGCTAGACCCGAGCCATATAACAACTATTGGGAAGTCATTACCCAATGTAGATAAACCAGATGTTGCTTGTTACTTGAGGCCCAACCAAACAAATAATTAAAATCAACCAACTAAAGCCAAAAGTAGTCATGCTCCTCCAGAAAAGGACAAAAATATAGCCACGAGGATTTAGAGTAATCAATTACCATATTCTGGTTGACTAACTACCTTCCTCACTCCTTTCCCCCAGATTCACCTTGAGTGAGCACACTACTTAGTGAAGTGATTGCTTACTCTTCTGAGCCGTGTAGTAGATCTCACCAAGTTTTGCGCCCAACTGTTCGTTTGAACAGGGCATATTAATCCATAGGCCAAACAAACATTTTCAAAAATCCAAAAAAATGAATTTCTATTGGTTGTGCATCATCCTTGATTGAGCATTTATGGTTTATCAATATGCATCACAACCGTCTTGGAATTACAATGCAAACCTTGAACCTTATTCTTTTTGTGGTAGTCCTTATCATTGGTTATCTCATTGTCCATCATATACCGAATTCGAGTCTACTACGGGAAATCCATACAATTATGAACCTTAATTTTCAAATTTCTTGAGTACCTAATACACTCAAGAGTTTTCTAATCATGCAAACAATTCATGGGATTCCACCACAAATAGTCAACCACCATTCATATATCCATATGGTCAGTCAGAGTGGGGTTTCACCCAAAACCCATTACCATTCACATCACCATATATGTCAAATTCATATTCCACTCCATCATCCATCACAGGCCAACTTTACAAGGAAATGGCCAAACAAACAATACTAACTCAGAAAATAGCAACAACATTATGTTTTCTCCAATCTAGTTCAAAAGAGGCCACAATTGAGACTAATATTCTTCTCACCAGTCCAGAACCCATCCAACAAAAGGAACAAGGTGTTAATATAACAAAACCGATTGCTAAAGCCTTTCTTGATATCTATGACCAATTAAAACCCCATCACCATCCACCTGACCATCGTGTGAAATTCTAGATTTTAGGATGATGACTATATGCATGAGAAAACTCCGATAGAAGAGACTTTGGAACATGTGTTGGACTCGACACACTTGGACAATGACATTGAGAAAGTTTATGAAGACCTAGGCAGAGAGGACAAAGAAAATGAAGTACTTGGAAAAGAGGGAATAAAATCTATGGTGGAAAGTGGATCCCAATTTAGTTTAGTCGTTAAAGACTTATCGATGAAACAAATTTGACAAATCCTTACTATTGCAGATATGAACCACAATTCTGTGGAAACACCAAAACTAGATGAAGAATTCTCTGAGTCCTTTAGATCATGTGAAGAACTACCACCCGACCATCACCATTCCAATTTAACATCTCTTGAAATCCAAGCTCCATTCATAAAAAAATCCACCCATTTCTGAAGACTACACCACTAAACCATTTCAAAGAAACCTCCAATTCACACTTGAACCAATTGCCTCAGAAGTCTTTCATACTTTTATCAACCTTCCCAGTAAATAGACTTTGCCCAACATACAAACTCAAGAGCCTATCTTTCCAGTAGTTGAGAAGTCGGGTATGTCCTATTTTGAATCATCTGAGCTTCATGAAGGACATCTACTACCAACCTATCACTCTTTTGGACAATTCAACTCTATCGGGTATTTGCATAAGTTCCATGATAGGTTACATAAACTTTCTCTTATCATTCTGCATCTTACACTCCAAATGCATCATTTCATTCTGTTTGGGGGTATATGCTTTAATATGTTTTTCTATATTGATCCCCAACTATTTAGACTATTAGTATATAGTTAACAACATATCGTCCATCTTATGCATAGTTTTGGGGAATTTGACTTAAAATTACCACATATAGTTTTAAATATCTAACTATAAAAGATTCATATCGTGTTTTCTTGACGCATTTCATGGGAGTGCATCCTTAAAGTAACCGGGCCCTCCTTTTGGAGTATATGGTTGTAAGTACCGGAGTCTTAGTCCACGTATATCTTGTATATTCTTTGTAAAACAATTTTTACTCATCGTTTGAGTAAGTGTGATCCTATGGAGTGAGTATATAATTTTCTTTTTCTTTCTTTTACATTTCTTTTTCAAAATAGTTGTTTTTCTCCATTCTCATTATGAAATATTCTAGATACATCAATAGTTATGTGATTTTCCAAAAACAAAATGGGCAATGGATTCCACCTAGACCAACCCTTAGAAGTACGCAATCTCCATTATTCTAAAGGCGGTTTGAGGATCAGTTATGTGTTACTAAGGGTCGCCCATATCACCATGCACTTTCTATCTTTATTTAAACCACCTAGATACTGATTGTCCCTTACTCAACAACATATCATCACCTCACCAGAAAAAGTCTGTGCTTTCAATGTACCAAATGCACCATGGAGGCAACACCCAAATTATACATGAAGTACTAATCCACAAATCCAACCACCTCCAGGGATCGTTCACCAATCACGTCAAACCACTAAATACATTCAAACAAGGACAAGGTATCTATAACAATCAGAACAGAGCAATAGTTCAATCCCATTTTAACCAGAACTACCAAAATCCACCAATCAACAACCAAAGAGATCTAGTTTCAGTTACACTACACACTAATGTCTAATCAGATAAACCCTCCCATTACATCTTGGGCAGTAAATCCCTTAACACACATATAACTGAAGCCACAGTCTAACTGGATTGGGTTCAATAAAGATCCGACACGAAAGTTGCCTAAGATCACCTGTTATGGTTGGTTTTAAAATTTAGAATTAAAGAATCACTGCTTTTGGGTATGAGTATCTATATAACATCTCTACATAGTTTTCAAAACTTGAGGATATAAAAAATAAAAATCTTACGTTCTAGAGTAATGATAAATGTAAAATGATAGTTTCTACTCACGAATAAACGATTGAACTCTTAAACGCAAGTAAAACTAAAACTGTACGAAGACTGTGTTTATCAAAGATTTATTTTACTCTCGAATCTATCGAAATAGAGTGGAGTAAAAGATTCGTTCCACTCCTAGTTCTTTAGCATTCAATGTTTTCTAATATTATCAATCCTAGCCAAAGTTAATGAGAGTAATGGTGGGATTTATACTATGATGTGAATTCAAATAACAAGATACGCGAATTCAAACTACATAATTTCTAAATTGACTATATGATAAGGAATTAGGGGGGATTGATTCCACCTTAACTCGACTTAATCAACTAACAAAGATTCATCGTGATCCAAATTCCAATGCTTTCGCATACAAATCGGTAATTCTAATCCCTAATTATTCATGGCAATCTCTACCAAATAATAACTAGCATGTGAAGCAATCAAACCCATTCTCATGGTGAACTAATTACTTTCTAGAATTGAATAGATTATCATGACAATTTCTAAGTTAACAAAGATCAAGCTTCATCAAGGCTTCTTCAACCCCCTCTAATGGAGGTTTAACCTAGAATCATTATGCCGTCATTTCCAATTGAATTCAAACAAGACATAATATAAAGATTCTAACTTTAATAATATAAAGATTCTAATCAATAATTCAAAATTAAACTAATAACTATGAAATAATTAAGAACTAAGATTGAAATTAATTCTAATAAATTTAATAATTAAACTAGATTATGATTAACTACTTATGAAATAAAGACAACTAATTTATGAATTTAACAATACTAAAACTAAATATAACTTTAATCAATAAACTAAATCGAAATTAAAAACTAATACTTTATTATAAAACTAAATATGATTCTCAATTAATCATTTACTTGTTCTAACTAATCTATTGTAAAGTAAAAACTAGATCTAAAAACAATAATTGAAAACTAATTAATTCTATGTAAAACTAGATCTAGATTATTCTCTAATGGCTACTTGCTACCTAAAACTAAGTGATGCTTAAGAGCTAAATCTTGTGTGTGGAAATGGAGGAGACCAGATCCACATTTTCGTGCATGGGCTGAGGAGCCATGTTTTGGGCCGGAAAATCGAGCCCAAAACCCAATCTCTTCAGTCCACAAGGCTCTTTTCAATTGGGCCTGACTTTAGTAGGATTTTTGTCCACTTTTGCTATTCTGATTGGGTCAAAGTTTGGACCATTGGAAAACTCTTTCCGAGCCGGTCGTTTTAACATAAGGTAGGCCCAATTCTAAGGTCTGAGTCGAAAGATACGGTCTTCGGAAGTTCTATTGACTTTAATGTGCTATTTCTGCCTGCGTTGACTTTGACTTTTCAGCTTTTGACCGGGCTTTACAAAGGCTTTTTCTCCTTGAATCTTGGCCTTTAATCACAGACCTTTTTAGCAAACAACCCTTGGTCCTTTATCTCGCCAAAGTGGCACATTTCTACACATAATTGACTTAAATGCTTGAAATACATAAAAGCACGTGATCAGCATTAACTCTTATTTATTACTCGCATAATTGGTCTAAAAGTATTATTGTTAAGGGGTTAGAACTATAGTTTTGGGCTCTTATCAAACCACCCCTAAGCAGCATTTTGCTTGTGCTCAAGCAAATATGAGAAATTAGCATAAGTGACAAAAAATGGAGTTCTAACTAATCTCGTTTCGTCGAGTGCGATTGCATTGACCATATGCAAGAAGGCCTTGAACCACTAGGAATTCCATAGTGGAAGAGTTATAGCCTCATGAGAGTTTTCCAGTGAAGGTACTCACAAACTTCATCTATACTACAACGACTATGAAATAAAACTATTATTTCCTTATTTATGCTCCCAATTATCTATACATTTCACTAGCAATGAATAAAGAATAACCTAAACTAATATATGCATAATAATCAATCATCTATGAATAAATATATATACAATGAGTAATGCTATGAAATGTACTAGCAGGTCCATTTCTGAAACCTCGGAATAGCATCCTTAAGTAGGTCCTCACATAAATGTCAAGACAAAAACCACTCTGATTTTTCCACTCAAGTTTCTCTACTCCAGTGTGCAGTGGGCACACTTTACCTTACAATCTCAATGACACACAAGGAAGCCGGAGTCGATCAAACACATCTGCCACTTACTATCACACTAACCTATTCCTAATTGAGCTAGAGGTCTTTATTAGGTGTTACGGAGATTAGGAGATGGTTTAAGAAGGAAGAAAATAGATATTCAAAAAGGACAAGTCTGAGATAATAGAGTCTTCATATATGTAACCAGAAAAAAAAAACTTTGTTCTTTACTTTTGCTTCTACACTTTGTTTCCATCCTTAGTCATATTTTTCTTTTTCTTTGGCTTTTGACTCATTTGATTCTATTTTTGGAGTTCTAACTCTTTATTTTATTTTATTTTATTTTTTTTTATTTGGATGGAAACTTTCTTTTCTTATCTAAAGCGACTAACAAATTCTTGATTTCAAAGGTCTTTCTCTTTTCTATTCTTCATCTCTATTCTCAGACTTATTCAAAGAATGGGTAGGTTGATTTTTTTTATTTTGTTTTGTTTTGCAACAGGGTAAAGGATTTGAGGTTTATGAAAGGCTAAAGAAAAACTCAGAGGGGCGACTAGCGGAAAATAATTCATAGGTTTGAATTTATGGTTATATAGATCCAAAAAGGGCCTAAATTCTCGCTTAGAATATGGTATAGTGATCAAGCAAGTGGACGTGTGATTTCTCTATCCGGATTTTACTTCTCCCTTTTCTCAAATGTTTCACTCATATAAGGCTTTAGGCTTTAGGCTAGATTTCAAAAACTTACTGCCAACAATCATAGATACTCATGTAACATATTTATAGATAGATGCAAGGATTATTACCTATATATTAACCTAAGTTTCTAAAAACTATTCTAATGCAAAAGCTACGTGGGATTTCTAAATTATCAAGGGCCTAGAGAAGGAAAACAATACTAATATTCCTAAGTGTACATCATAAACTTTTTATTAATATTTTTTAAAAATTTTGAATTTTTAACTAGAAAACAAGTGCATATTATACATATCTATTTCCTAACAGATGCCTTAATTACATGTGTTTCTATCCCCCCCCCCCCTAAATAAGAAACTTGTTTTGTCCTCAAAGTATTTAAATAAAAAGGGTAGAGAAATTCCATAGAAACGCGTAAAATTCTGGAACATCTGCAAAATAAGGTTAAAACATACTAATATAGAAAATAAAAACTGACGCAACTCAATAAGAGTTCCACCCGTTATGGGGTTAACAAGAATCAAATTGCTTGGGACATAAGCCTTATGGGGTTAACTGAAATAAAATCTAACCTTAACTCCCGTTTAAGCGTCATCCTCTTCATCCTTTCTCTCCAAAGAGATGAGGTTCCTTCGCATCCTGCCATGCCATGATAACTTGCCAAGCCCGTCGCCGTGTGTTATCAACTTGTGCTAACCTGTCGAGTGTTACTATGTCTAATGGGCGTGTAAGGAGCAACCAAATGAGGTTGCACCTGCCATCCCGGCCAAGTCATTACTCGAAATGAGCGAACCACCCAATTGGTGGGTCTTATGACTTCAACCCTTTTCCAATCTGTGAACTGGGTACATAATTCAGGTAAACAACTGAGCATGATGCGGCAAACCAAAACAAGCATAAGAAGATACTTATGCCTCATGCTTTGGGCTCTCTTAAGACTAGCCACTAATACTCGGGGAATGTCATATCGGTGACGTCCCTCAACTAAAGCAAGGAAGACGTCACCAACGGTACTATTTGTAGAGGTAAACTGCCAATCTCCTAAAATATTCATCAGGATGAATAACATGGTGGTGCCTACATTGAGGGACCGGCTACCAAGGGCTATGTTATAACGCTCTTGGTCCATTATGCGAAACACCCCTCCCCCATAATACTCATGGAAATATGTATAGTCATAAAAGTATGCATTATTGGTTATATATCCCCATGTGTGAATAGGATCAGGTATTGGTATTCCCGAAACTAACGCTACCAAATACTTATTGAACTCTTGTGGCGTGTCATCAACCATGATGGAGAATTCTTGTTCTCCATCCTGGTTATAATAGAAACTAACATTATTATAAAAATATTTAGTAAGCTTAGGTGAATACGAGTCGTCTTCACTTACCAGTAGATGCCTCCATCCTAACTGTATGATCCTTTTGCGGAACCAATGTTCATAAGTCTCGCTTCCCAACAAGTGTTCAAAAGACTGCTCGGGTATCACTATAGGAGACTTCATCACAAAAATACTCTCTTGAACAGCTACAAACGATCCTGGGACAACCCACAAAAATTGGAATTTTTCGTGCACACGGTGGTCAAGGCGCGGGGTGCGCTCGACCTATGCCTGGGCAGGGCGCGAGGTGCGCCTTGGTGAATTTGGAGTTCCAGGCACTTTGGCGTAGGGCGCACTCACTTTTTTCCTAGGATGGGCATGGGTCGCGCTCAGGTAAAAATTTGAGTTCCAGGTGCTTCAGCGCAGGGTGCGCTCACTTGTAGTCTTGGTAGGGCACAGGTCGCACTCAGGATGAAAACTGGAATTCTAGTGTTTTGGGCGCGGGTCATGCTCAAGTTTGGGCTTGGTATGGCGCGGGTCGCGCTCTGAAGAAATTTTGACCGATTAAGGCTCTAGGGTGCGGTGGGCGCCAGAGACCGGGTCGCGTTCCGAGTCTTTGAAATGTGGAAGTAGGAAGGAAAAAGAAGGAAAAGTTGGGAGTGAAAGGTGAGAGATGAATGTGAGGTGTAGTGTGGGTTGTGAGTGTAGAATGAAGGAAGTTTATATAGGTTGTGAGCTTCCAAAACGAATCGGCAAGTTGCCAAAAAGTTTTAAGGCAATTGTCGGAAACAAAATATTTCCGAAACCAAAAACGGAAACAATCCATATTCTCTATTCCAAAACAAACACAATATCTTTTAGGTTGAATTTAGGATAGTAACTGCCTAACTCATTGAGATTTCATCCTACCACAATATCTACTCATAGCCATGCCCATATCGGCAATATTCTACATCATCACTCCAAAACAACTTCTAAAATGGAGGATCATATAACAAATCATGCTAGAGTAAATAATACCACCCCCAAACAATTCAGGAAGGTGGGATTAACAATAAAAACAATGCGCAATTTGAAAAGAACCATATTATATTAAAATTGAAATTCATAGAACATTTAACAACCAAATTCAAATTTAACTACAAAATTCAAAAATCAACATCCGAACTACAAAAAAAACAAATACAAAAACAACATCAACGCATAATATCCTAAAGAACGCGCTGGTGGTAGTGGATGGCACATGGGAAGGAGATGACTCCTGAGCTCCCGATGGGCCAGAGACATCCGTCCTTCGGTGACGACGCTCGTGCCTTACAGACGCCTCCTCAGAAGAAGAACCCCTCTGGAGTGGGAAGCATTCACGCATATCTTCATGAAACTTTCGTTGAGCTTCCATCTCGGCCTTCATCTCCTCCCAAAGCTCATCCTCGCGCTGAGCACGAGTCTCGAAGTTATGATGCATGGTAGCCTGTCGAGTCCGGAGATCTTTGCAAATAGTATTGAGGGAACGCATGCCACGATGAAGCACCGACATGCATTCTGCATCCGACCTACACCTCTCCAAGGCATCGACATCAAGATATGCTGTGTCCTCCTCATCCTCCTCAACTACCCTCTCTTCAAGCAACCTCCATGTCTTTTCGATACACTTTGTATAAATAGTAGGATTTTTGTGCTCTTTCAGCCAAATCCTATCAGACGTCGGAGTCGCTCTCAAAACAGGGAGAGGTGCAATACTCTTCCCAACTCCCCTAATCATATTACTCAAAACTCCGAATCACGAATTCATACTTACGCTCTGGAGTATCCATAGAACATGAAGGTAGTTCAGACTGATGTCACTGAACTTCTCCTTCCCGATAACATTCCTACCAATCCATCGAGCTGACCCCGGGTTGGTTCGCAGAGACGACTGGCGAACACAATGCGAGCTCGCATTGTAGTTCCCTTCCAAAACAGTCGCATTCATCAAAGGCTTGATCCCAGTAAATTGAGATTCCTGTAATGTGGCATCGAGATGGCGTCTAGGCGGAATGCCTAAAATCTCAGCCAACAACCCAGTAGATACTTCTCTCCTCCTCCTGGCCACCTTAACAAAAATTCTACAACCTACTCCAATCTCTCCTCACCATCTCATCACCATAAAATGGTGCGAAGTGGTCGGCTGTAAACACTTGCTCCAGCAAAATCCTCCGTCTTTGAGCCATTGGAAGTTTGAACTAATTTGAGAATTTATAGAAGGTGTAGGAAATAATGTGAGACAACTTTACTTAAAAAACGATGGTGGTGGTGCGGGACAGTTCATTTTTTTTTTTGAATTTTCATAATTTTTGAATGTTTTGGTGGTGGAAATTGGTGGAGATGGTGGTGGGAATGGTTTGGAGACGATTTGGGGTGGGCTTGTATTGTGGGCGTGGGTGTAGTTAGTTTTTTTTTTTTTTTTTTTTTTATTTATGTTAGGGTTTGAAAGTTGTTAATGGCGGAAAGGGGAAGAAAACTCGCGACTGTTGGTTTGAAGATGGAGATGCACATGCGTGGCACGTGCACGTGAGTTTTGGGCCCAAGCCCAATTTGATTTTTTGAATTTTTTTCGATTTTTCATGCAACTTCAAACTAAAATTGCCGCTTTGTTACTAGTCCGATTTTTGCAAATGAGCTATGGAAATGATCAGGGGAGAATTTAGAATCCAATGATCCATAAAACACTATATTCCGACTGTGGGTGACTTATAAGAAGATGGAAAATATCTCAAAGTGCGTGCATGACGTAAGTTATACGAACGAATGAAATCTAATTTCATAGATAATGACAACTCGAATCGTAATACAATTAAATAGCCTAAGCAACACAAATGGAAAGTTGAACAATCCAGGACGAAAAACAAACACCCCACACCCAAACAAATTTTAGACAACAGAGTTTAGAAAATTTGTTTTAAAAGTAGGTCTTTTAAAGTCAGATTCCCGAGATTTCCTAAATTACTATGTTTATGATTTTAACAATTTTTATTTTTTATTTTTTTTGAAAAATATTTAATATAAGAAAAACAAGAAAGCAATAAATGCATAATTCACACTATAGAGGAACATGACTCAAAATCCGAGAAAACATGCAAGAGTGGAAAACGTGAATTGTGTTTAATGTGGACTTAGGATCCGGTACTTACAGCTACACACTCCATAGGGAGGGCCCGGTTACCTGGATGGTGTACTTACCAATATATGGAAATGAAAGGAAGTATACCAACGAAAATGTCACTCCTCATAGATAGGGTCCTGTAAAAAGATTTCCTCTACATCAGGGGACAAAAGCTCGTGGAAATGTTTCAACTGTTGGCTATTAACTTGAAAGGTACTATTGTCCTTGGGATTTACCAAGGTGATTGCCCCGTGAGGGGTGACTTCAGTAACTAGAAAAGGACCAGACCAACAGGTTTTTAATTTCCCTAGAAAAATATGTAGATGGGAGTTGTAAAGCAAAACCTTTTGACCTACCAAAAACTCTTTGCGCAAGATTTGCTTATCATGAACACGTTTCATGTTAGCTTTATAGTCCTTCGCGAGATCATAAGAATCGTTATGGATTTCTTCAAGCTCATTCAATTGCAACTTGCGCTTGACACTTGCCTCATCAAAATTGAAGTTAAGGATTTTTATAGCCCACATAGCACGATGCTCCAATTCAACAGGGAAATGACAAGGTTTCCCAAATACAAGTCTAAAGAGAGACATACCTATAGGAGTTTTGAAATCAGTCCTATATACCCATAAGGCATCAGATAGACGCTTTGACCAGTCTTTTCTATTAGGATTTACAGTTGTTTCTAAGATCTTTTTGAATTTCCCTATTAGAAAATTCTACTTGTCATCTAGTTTGTGGATGATACGGAGTTGCTACCTTATATGTAACTCCATAATTTTTCACGAGAGATGCAACAACTCTGTTGCAAAAATGTGTTCCACCATCACTAATGATGGCTTTGGGAATGCCAAATCGATAGAAAATAAACTCTTTAACAAAAAAAACAACTGTCTTATGGTCATTGCTACGGAAAGCCATGACCTCTATCCATTTAGACACGTAGTCCACGACAACTAGAATATAAATGAAATCGTGGGAAACTGGAAAGGGACCCATGAAATCAATGCCCCATACATCAAATATTTCTACCACCATGATTGGATTTAATGGCATCATATTACGCTTCGTGATTTACCTAAGTTGTTGGCAACGAACACACGTCTTGCTATGCACTTGGGCATCTTTAAAGAGAGTAGGCTAATAAAACCCACATTGAAGAATTTTAGCAACTGTTTTCATACCACTAAAATGGCCACCACACTCTTTGTCATGGCAGAATGAGAGAACCTCATTATATTCCCATTGGGGAATATAACGACGAATAATCTAATCCGCACAATACTTGAAAAGGTAGGGCTCATCCCAGTAGTATAGCTTAACTCTGGCCAAGAACTTCTTACGTTCATTTCTTGACCAATCATAAGTAATAACATCAGACGCTAAATAATTCACAATGTCAGCATACCATGGTGCAGAAAAATATCATACAGATGCTCATCAGGAAAAGAGTCCGGTATGGCCTCATAATCACTATCATCGTCGTTTGTAAGTCTAGATAAGTGGTCGGCCATTACATTTTTGACCCCTCTTTTGTCCTTTATTTCTAATGTGAACTCTTACAAGAGAAGAATCCATCGGATTAATCTCTGCTTAGCATCCTTCTTTGCGAGAAGGTACCTAAGGGATGCATGGTCCGTGTAAACTAGAGTCTTAGAACTAACCAAATAAGGACGAAACTTATCTAAAGCATAAACGATAGCTAATAAGTCTTTTTCAGTAGTTGTATAATTCTTTTGAGCGTCGTTTAGAGTTTTACTAGCATAATAAATAACAGTGGACTTATTATCTAGTTTCTGTCCCAAGACAGCACCAACTGCATAATCACTAGCATCACACATGAGTTCGAAAGGTTTAGACCAATCGGGAGGCTGTATAATGGGTGCAGAAGTTAAGGTGGCTTTTAAAGTTTCAAAAGCATGTTTACAGTTAAAATTAAAATAAAAAATGGCATCCTTTAAAAGAAGATTAGTTAACGGCCTAGCTATTTTCGAAACATCTTTGATAAAGCGTCTATAAAAACTTGCATGGCCTAGAAAGACTCTAATATCACGGACAGTCCGTGGTATAGGTAGAGTCGCTATCTTATTTAGTTTGGCCTTATCTACTTTGATGCCATCACTAAATACGATGTGACCTAATACTATGCCTTTTTTCACCATGAAATGACATTTTTCCCAATTTAAAACCAAACTCTTCTCTTCACATCATGTCAAAACTTTAGACAAGTTAGATAGGCAGACAGTGAAAGAGTCTCCATAGATAGAAAAATCATCCATGAATACTTCCATGAAACGCTCTACCATGTCACTAAATATATGAAGCATACACCGCTGGAAGGTACCAGGAGCATTACAAAGGCCAAAAGGCATTCATTTATAGGCGTATGTTCCAAAAGGACATGTGAAAGTAGTCTTTTCTTGGTCATCAATATCAATAATAATTTGGAAATAGCCAGAGTAGCCATCCAAAAATAAAATAAAATGCATGACCAGCTAGACGTTCAAGCATCTGATCTATAAAGGGTAAATGAAAATGATCCTTTCGTGTCATATCATTTAAACATCTGTAATCAATACAGATCTTCCATTTCATAGGACCATGCATGGCAACATATTCACCCTTGGCATTACGTACCATGGTAATCCCTGATTTCTTAGGAACTAGATGAATGGGACTTACCCATTCGCTATCAGAGATTGGGTATATGATACCTGCATCAAGTAACCGTAAGACTTCTTCCCTGACCACCTCTTTCATGGCAGGGTTCAAGCGACGTTGAGGTTCACGAGAAGTCTTTGCGTTATCTTCCAAATGGATACAATGAGTGCATACATTAGGGTCAATTCCCTTAATGTCGGCTAGGGACCAACCAATCATAGAACGATGTCCCTAATCACCCTGATCAAACGTGTCTCTTCCTTCTTAGATAGTAGAGAAGATATTATTACTGGATGACTACCATTCGGATCAAGTTGAATATCTTTAACTCAGGAGGAAGAGGTTTAAGCACCGGGGTGGAAGGAATATCGATAAATGCTTCTGGAGGGTCCTTATCTTGAGTAATGAATACTTACTTAGGTAGCAGGTCTTCAAACTCTGTAGATAGTGCAACAGAAGGGTTTCTACGATAGGTGTAGACTCGAAGATGGTGTTGACTTCCTCTAAGTAGGAGTCATCGGCGAAATCTGAACTTCCAAACATAGCTAATTTATGGGGAAACGGTGGTTTCTCTCTATATTTAGCGTTTGGATCAACTGGGTGTCTAACCTTTGCTTTCTGTTTCTTAGGTTGTGGTTTAACTGGTACCTCTACAGGGGTAGGCTCGTCAGTTTCTATTTCGGTATCTAGTTCAATCTCCGGTGTAGGGAATACTTATGGGGTAACTATAGGCATAGTTACATTGTTATCAACCACTCTCCCAAAACGGAGAGTTGTAATGGCATTTAGCTCACCTACGTTTACATTTTCCGTACTAGTATTACCGTTCATCTCAAAGGCTGTGTTTGTTGTTTTAGGATTAGTTATTGCTTGACCTGGAAACACACCTTTGGGTTGTACTTTCTCTTGAGCTAACTGCTGTAAGAAAAGTTGGATGGCTTGTAAAATCTATTGTTGAGATTGTATACAAGTATCGAAACGATCTGGTTGTGGAGTAGTATTTGCTACTGGTTGTGTGATAGGAACTATGTCACGTTGATTATTAATGGGTAGATTTTGATAGTTATTATTTACTGGAACAATACCTCTATTAGCATTATAATTATTATTGTTATAATTATTATAATTATCCTGACCTTGTCCTTGATGTGGTGGAGCTTGGTTGTTATAATTATTATAATTACCCTGACCTTGTCCTTGACGTGTTGTGGCTTGGTTATAAGTGTTTGCTGGCCTAACATTTTGATTATTATACCTTGGAGGTGTTACTTGTTGATTATTTCTCCAACTGAAGTTGGGATGTTGACTCCAAGGGAAGTTAGGAATATGATAACTATTAATCGAGCAAACATTATCTTGTTATGATATTTGTTGTTCATAAGCGAGAGGACAATAGGAGTCGGGATGCTCTGAACTCAAACAGAAATTACATGGATTGGTGTTGACATTCATGATGGGAATAGGCTTTTGTTGAACAAAAATAACCTCTACCTTTTTAGTGAGAGATTCGATTAAATTTTTTAGTTCAGGATCAGGTTTCATCTCAAACATACCGGCGGCCTTAACTGTTGTAGAAGAACTAGTGGAAGGGGAGAAATCGTCACTACCCCCTAGTTATTATTACGCTTAGTTTGATCTTCTAAAATTTGTAAGCCTCTGAGGCTCCTTTACTTAGGAAACTACCCCCATTCATTATGTCAAGAACTTCTTTATGGTGGTGTAAAAGTCCTTTGAAAAAGGCATGAACTAACGTGTCTTTTGCGAGGTTATGGTGTGGACATTCTATAAGAAGGTTGGTGAAACGATTCCAAGCCTCTGAAAATGATTCATGAGGATTCTGTTGAAAGAAATGAATCTTGGAAAGCATTTCATCGGTCTTTAGTGGTGGATAAAAATGTTCCATAAATAGTTGAACAAGTTTAGCCCACGAGTCCACAGAATTAGGCGTTTGGGCAGTTAACCAAGATGCCACCTTGTCGGCTAGGGTGAAAGGAAATACCCTCAATTTAATTTGTTCAACACCAACCGTAGGATGGTGGAATATAGTAAAGACTTGGTCAATCCTACGCATGTGCTGATAAGGTTTTTCATGAAAAACGGGTAACAAATTAAATATATTTGGGGGGATTCGGAAATCCCCCACTTGGTCTGATAGAACGATGCAAGATTTAGGGCTATCGTTCAAGGCTTTGTAAAAGTTAGAGAGAGGAGACTCTCTTTTTTTCATCCATTATTTCAAGTGTGGTGTGTGGTATGCTAGCCAGAGGTGTAGTGAGTGGTATACTAGAAAGGCGTGTTTGTTGATGTTGACGTTGCCGGTTGATTACGTTAGGCATTTTTTTTCGTCCTGACCTTAATCTCATGCAAGGCTAAAACCAATCTTAATGAAAAACAATAACACTCCAAACAATCCTGATATGCTAGTATGACCTTCTAACAGGAGATGCGAGGTGTGGAAGAAAGGAGTACCTAAATGCCTCCTTGCCTCTCTTATAAATAGCGTCTTGTTTACGCGAGCTCAGTGTATATAACAAGTTAGAACACTGAAAACCTTGAAGAAATGGAAGTTTGAAACAAACCTGTGGAAATCGGGCAGTTTCAACGGGCGGTTTCAATAAGCCTAAGTAGGAGCTCAGTCTAAACTTGAGCTCCAGCGCTTCAGCCGCTTAACTTACGCTTGGTAGGGCATGGGTCACGCTCAGGTAAAAACTCAAGTTCCAAGCACTTGGGCGCGGGTGGTGCTCCAATTTAGCTCGCTTTAGTATGCTGGTCAAGCTCCGCGTAATTCTCATGATTTAAAATTTCATCTTTGAAATGGACAACCACAGTTAGAATCAAACAAGGGTGGGTTGGTTATGGGACTTTGGAAACTAACAATACTAAAGAAAACAATACTAAAGGGAACTAAGATGGCAGCAGCGCCATTTGATAAACATAAAATGATAGTTCCTACTCCAGAATAAACGATTGAACTCTTAAACGCAAGTAAAACTAAAACTGTACGAAGACTGTGTTTATCAAAGATTTATTCTACTATCGAATCTATCGAAATAGAGTGGAGTAAAATATTTGTTCCACTCCTAGTTCTTTAGCATTCAATGTTTTATAATATTATCAGTTCTAGCCAAAGTTAATGAGAGCAATGGTGGGATTTATACTACGATGTGAATTCAAATAACAAGATACGCTAATTCAAGCTACAGAATTTCTAAATTGACTATATGATAAGGAATTAGGGGGGATTGATTCCACCTTAATTCGACTTAATCAAGTAACAAAGATTCGTCGTGATCCAAATTCCAATGCTTTTGCATACAAATCGGTAATTCTAATCCCTAATTATTCATGACAATCTCTACCAAATAATAACTAGCATGTGAAGCAATCAAACCCATTCTCATGGTGAACTAATTACTTTTTAGAATTGAATAGATTATCACGACGATTTCTAAGTTAACAAAGATCAAGCTTCATCAAAGCTTCTTCAACCCCCTCTAATGGAGGTTTAGCCTAGAATCATTATGCTATCATTTCCAATTGAATTCAAACAAGACATAATTTAAAGATTCTAACTTTAATAATATAAAGATTCTAATCAATAATTCAAAATTAAACTAATAACTATGAAATAATTAACAACTAAGATCGAAATTAATTCTAATGAATTTAATAATTAAACAAGATTATGATTAACTAATTATAAAATAATGACAACTAATTTATGAATTTAACAATACTAAAACTAAATAACACTTTAATTAATAAACTAAATCAAAATTAAAAACTAATACCTTATTATAAAACTAAATATGATTCTCAATTAATCATTTACTTGTTCTAACTAATCCATTGCAAAGTAAAAACTAGATCTAAAAACAATAATTGAAAACTAATTAATTCTATGTAAAACTAGATCTAGATTATTCTCTAATGGCTACTTGCTACCTAAAAACTAAGTGATGCTTAAGAGCTAAATCTTGTATGTGGAAATAGAGGAGACCAGATCCACATTTTCGTGTATGGGCTGAGGAACCATGTTTTGGGCCGGAAAATCAAGCCCAAAACCCAATCTCTTCAGTCCACAAGGCCCTTTTCAACTGGGTCTGACTTCACTAGGATTTTCGTCCACTTTTTCTCCTTTGATTGGGTCAAGGTTTGGACCATTGGGAAGCTCTTTTCGAGCCAGTCGTTTTGACATAAGGTAGGCCCAATTATGAGGTCTGAGTCCAAAGATACGGTCTTTGAAAGTTCTACTAACTTTTGTGTGCTATTTCTGCCCGCGTTGACTTTGACTTTTCAGCTTTTGACCGGGCTTTACATAGGCTTTTTCTCCTTGAATCTTGGCCTTTAATCACAAAACTTCTTAGCAACCAACCCTTGCTCCTTTATCTTGGCAAAGTGGCACATTTCTGCACATAATTGACTTCAATGCCTGAAATACATAAAAGTATGTAATCAACATTAACTCTTATTTATCACTCGCATAATTGGTCTAAAAATATTATTGTTAAGGGGTTAGAACTACATTTTTGGACTCTTATCAAGTAACCAAAATGATATTGGATAAACGTATGATTTTATTCTCTTATAGAAACCCTCTATACGGTTAGAGATACATTTAGACTGAGAAAAATAATTACTCTAAAAACAATTTAATATGATTTTATTTCTTCAATTGTTAGTGTAATAATAATCATGGATGCATATGGAATTTGGTATATGAGTATAATATAATACAAATACATCATGCCAAATTTCCATTTTTCTTTTGCATTACAAATGTTTTCAAAAATACAAAAACCCAAAAATTTCATAGTAGAATAATTACGTAGCTTACTATTACAATAACCCAATTATTTCTCCTTCTATATCAAACAACCCATGCTCCAAACTTGTTTGGGGGTGGTATATTTTCAACAAGAATAACATAGTACAAGTGTACTGCCATTTTTGGACATGTTTTTATGGTAATCTCTTTCCTTATCTCTTCATACTTTGTGGACAAAACATATTTATGTTTGGGGGTGGTATAACAACATTTTGCAAAAACTAGACATTTCTTATTTAGTTTTAGTAGTACATTTCTTTCTTTCTTTCTTAAAATTGTTTTCGAAAAAGCCAAAAATATTTTTCTGTTTAGTACTAAAAGTCTTGTTTCCTTTTTACATGATGAATAAATAGTATAGAAGTCTCATTATAGCAATAGTGTAAGGATTTGTTCTTCAAACATAGACTAATATACATACAATAGTTTCTCCATCTTTTCATGACTGACATGCATAAGCATTTGATTGTATATAGCAGTGAGTTTTCGAGACCAAGGTTAGAACAATTAAGTTCCATATCCAGTGAGAATCTAGCCGAAAGCCTCATCTGAATGATTATTGAGTAATGACACAAAGGATGTCCAGATAGAAAGACCACACATCCACTTGCTTGATCACCATGCCATATCCTAGGAGAGAATTTAGGCCCTTTTTGGATCGATATAACCAAGTAAATGTTAAAAACCCCAAAATATAGTTTTCCCTTTAGTTCCCTTTTTTAGCCTTCAAAAATTTCTAAAAGCCTTTTTATTCTTCGCCATCAATCCCTCACCCATTACAACACACAATAAAAATCTTACCCAACTGACAAGTTGAGAATTGGATGAGTGTTAGAAAAAGAGAAGAGAAGACCTTGTACAAAAAACAGATCAGTTAGATGCATCGAAAAGAAAGAAAGAAAAGAAAAGAAAGACCCATCAAAAACTAAAACTCAAAAAAAAAATAACGGAGTCAAAAATCGATTCTCCCAAAAGTTCAAAATCAAAAGGAGTCGATATCAAAAGAAAAAAAACAAACTTAGAACTCCTAAAATTAAAAAAATAATATGGAGTTGATAAGCACAAAAAACTGTAATATTAACCCCCGAGAGACAGAGCATTTTGGTCAATTATGTTATTAATAATCATGTAATAATTATATTTTCATACTTTTGCAGGTTTCCATAGTTAACACAAATATAATGATAAAACATGCATCAAAGTACGGGAATACTAGAATATTTGAAGTCTTCCCACTCAGCCCCAGTGAAGCCCAACAAAGCCTGACTAGAGCCGAAGTTTCCAAAGGAACAAAACCAGTGCAGAACGGGTCCACATATAAAGAAGCAGCAAACTTCCGAAGCTCACATCTTATAAATCTAGACGCCGACGTTGGCTAGTGAACTGCCAGAGCAACCAGGGCGACGAACTCCACGCAAAGACGGAAAGTTGCAAAAATGCCAAAATCGGCACGGCCACTGGACACACTAAGTGGACCCACTCTACGGGCCCAAAAGGCATGACGAGTCAGCATAAGTAGGTGGCAAGTGATGGTCACAATTTTGTGCCACCTTGCAAAAGGAGAAGACACGTACCAATTCAAAGTTTGAATTGAATTTGGCATATAACAAAAATGAAAACATACAAAGACAAACTAAACATAAAGTTTGGTTTGAATTAAACAAGAAGACAAAAACCAAATTAATCTGGATGAAGCCAAAACTTTGTATTTCAAAGTTTTGAATGTCTCAATTTGAGAAATAGACGAAACCCAATTAAAGGCTTCACGAGAGACCAGCCTATATATATGTAAGGGGGGTCTTCAATATTCCTCCTTCAGCATTTTATGCTTTAGCCTTGCTCATTAGATAGTTAGCTTTAGTTTATCATCTGTAGCTTCGTTCCAGTACTTTATATTCGGTCATTTTCTCTTCTAGCAGCTTCAATACTGTAAGTTATTTTTTCTTAATAAAAGTCATTTCTTTTCAAGTTTAATTCCTGTCCTGCATTTACTTATTTATTGTATACAACAAGTTTAATTATTCCTCCAATGACCATGAGCTAATCCCCTCGATGAGGGTTATGTCGCCGTGTGAGAATCCGGATTGACACTTTAATGTTCTAGAATCACTGCTTAGGAATTAGGTGTAGATTATACATCCGGTCCCAAAATGATTGAGACAGTACAAATTTGGAGTACTGATGTTCCAGAATAGTCTCGCGAGAGACCCAAAATATCTCGCGTGCCACTCTCTGGTGTCAGATAGCTCTCTAATTTGTCCAGCTGATGTAGAATCGAATCAGGAGCTGAAATGATATTCCAGAGATGAAATATTAGTTTAACTCCTTATGCTAGTACGATGCGACTCAGAGATGCAGGCATTTCACTAGGGATCGATACTCGACGTCGTCTCGGGTTTGTCTATGAACTCGAGACGAATTAGAGATGTAATGATGTGGTAATATAAACTGTTAAAAAATGATTCTTGCATGAGTATGATTAACCCTCTCCCTGTTTCTCCATATTTGTTTATTTACGTCAAAATCACCGTTATTTATTTATATTACTTGCATTACCGTTAAATTACTTAAACCAACTAAATAACCTAAAATCCAACTCACCAAAAGTTGTAATTCCAGTTGTGAACCTTGCCAAGCCCTAAGGTTTGGACGATCCCTTACTCGACCTATCCTACCAAACCCACGTGAGTAAGGTAACTTGACTAAACGAATGACTATACGGATTTTGGACTTTGGACTTTAGTCTTCGGACTTCAGACTGTGGACTTCGGACTTAAGTAAGAAAAACCAAAACATGAAATCAACATTTTATCAAATGTCGCCGCTGCACGCCGAAGGACTCTGGACATTTAACGTAATAACTGGAATACATCAAACATAAACCCCCTCCCCTACCCCCTCATCTTTTTGATTTCCATTTCTTTTGCAATACTAACGTGTTACGCACCTGTTTGCCCCAACTTTTTCTACTAACAGATATCTGTGAACTAGATCTTGTTTATCTTTATTAGCACAGTCTAAATATTCTGTAGGAAGTTGAAGTACTGAACTGATATTACAGTCTCGGACGAGACTATATTAGTAGCGCGCGAGACTAACCTGGAGTATCAACACTCCAGTTTTCAAGTACATGTCACTTTCCTTCTCAGTACTATTTTGGGCTCTCTAGTCCTGTTTATCCACCATCCAGTAAGTTCACGAGCTCAGGAGTTAATTCGATCGTTATACTAGGAATCGCGGGATGCCAGGTTTCGAATTCTTAAACTCCTCAAATTTTGTCGAGGATATTATTTGGTTGTTTGTATAACCTTTTTTACCTTGCTTGTTTGTATGTTGGCGTGAGAAATCTGTGCATGTATAAATTTTTCCTAAGTAAATGTGGTTCCTCATTACATATTAATGTGATTAATATGATTTGAATATATTTGGATGTATGCGTAATTTCAAACCACCTGCTTAGAATATTTTTGTATGTGTATGTTACATCAATTCACGTACGCGGTATTCATTTGCATGAGTTCGTTCTCGATATTCCCCTAGCTCACATATAAGTTTCACGTATCGGTAGGTATAGATTATTGCATGCATAGGACATATTCCTATTCTCGTAGAAGTTTGCATGTGTAGATTTCCTGTGTAAAACTAGCATGTGGTCATTGTATGTTTAGTTTTCTATTTTGGCATCTATCGTTTTCAATTGCATGTTTCGTAATCACGTCTCCATAATACATTAATTATGTAAACCCAAAATATAAAATAAAAAAAAAAATAAAAAAATAAAAAATCCTAATAATTAAAATTTCATCATAATCATCTTAATAATACCTCGCATAATACACCATCATCCTATTCCATAAGTGTCTAGGAAACTTGAAAGATTGAGGTTACCTAATTAAGGAACGTGCTAGCACGAACAACCTCCCTCAATTCTCTTAAGTGACCTGGCTGCTGGAATATTCACATGTTATCTTAGTTTACATGCTCAAGTTAGTAACAGCTCAGGAAGACGTGCTTCACTTTTCTCCTTCCTTAATTCTAAAGTCTCCTGATAAGAGCCTAAAACTGTAATTTTAACCTCTTAACAATCGTACTTTTAGACCAATTATGTGAATAATAAGTAAGAGTTAATACTGATTACGTGTTTTTATGCATTTCAGGCTTCAAAGTCCATTATGTGCAGAAATGTGCCACTTTAGCGAGATAAAGGAGTAAAGGTCGGTTGCTAAGGAGTTCTGTGATTAAAGGCCAATTTCCAAGAAGACAAAGCCTCTGTAAAGCCCGGTCAAAAGATGAAAAGTCAAAGTCCACACGGGCAGAAATAGTGCACAAAGTCAATAGAACTTCCGAAGACCATATATTTGGACTCAAACCTCGGAATTGGGCCTACCTTACGTCAAAACGACCGGCTCGGAAAGAGCTTTCCAATGGTCCAAGCCTTGGCCAAATCAGAGGAGCAGAAGTAGACAAAAAGTATGTCGAAGTCAACTGCAGCTGAAGAGGCCTTTTTGGAGTGAAAGTATTGGGTTTTGGGCCTGATTCTCTGGCCCAAAATGTGGCTCCAAGCCCATGCACGATTTTTGGATCTGAACATATAAAAACAAAAACTTAGCTCTTTGTTAATGGTAGATAGTTAGGTTAGAAAATAAGTTAGGTTAGGAAGCTAATGTTAATGGAGTTTAGGGTTAGAAAAAGATAGATCTAGATCTAGTTTTTAGTTTTATCCCATTAATTAATTAGTTTTCATACCTTGTTTTAATATAGATTATTGAATCATTGTTACTTTTCATTAGATTAATAAAGTTAGTTGTTTTTTATAATCTAGCTTCATTTTCCATTAAACATCTATTGCAATTCATTGATTTAGTATTTGTCACTATTAGTTTAAATCAATTCTTACATGAGTAGTTTCCTTTTAAATTCGAACAAGCAAAGTTCAACCCTTTATACCATGTCTTGTTTGATTTGCTTAGGAAATGATAGTATAATGATATTAGAAAATTCACATCACACATTACTTTCACATTGTTCTTTGTGTCGAGTAGTTGAATTCTAATTAAGTCTTGAGGGTTTAAAGAGTGGAACTTAATCGACTCTCTTATATTACTTCATTATTGAGAGTAGGAATATTGATATAAACACGTATTTACGTAAATTGATTATTTGTGTTTACGATAGATAGTTAGAATCACGTAAAATAACTTTTATCAAATGGCTGCCATCTTAATCTCGTTCAAGACAAGAATTCAATTGCTTGAATCCAAGGGGCAATCCCTCATTCTCTACCCACCCACCCTTTTTAATTTTTCATTCTTATTTCTTGAATTTTCGGAACCCGCTCAATCTTTGTTTTTAGGCATAGGGGCTGCGGATTCACAGAGAAAAGCACTACGGTGAAGGTATTTCTAAATTTTTGAAAATTCTGAAAATTTTCAGACATAATATTTAATGTGTTGTTGATTTACTGGAATATTTTCAGAATTTTCAAAGTTGGTTTAGCTTGTGAAAAAATACGATCCTTACAGTGCTGCATTTCAGTTTTCACACCGTATGTTCTTGAAAAACAGACGAGTAAGGTTACTTAGGGACTTCTAAAAATTCTATAATTTTTACAGGAGTATCTATCCTAAGTCAGGAGTTTGTAGTTAAAATTTGACGAGTTTTTGATTTGTTTTGACGTCCTAAATAGTAGAGTGTTTCCAATGTGTTTCTGCAGTGTTGCAAACACTTAATATCTGGAACACCAGCCGATAAGGAGAGATTATAGAACTCCAATTTCTCTAAATTTTTTACAGGAACAAGTAGGATCTGTCAGAAGTCTCCAGTAAACATTTAGAAATTTTTGGCTTTGTTTTGATGGGTTAACCATTCGGTTGTTTGTATTGTGTCTGAAAACTGTTTTGCAAACTTTGCAGGGCAGTAGAGGGACTTTCATAGCTCCGATTGATCTAAAAGTTTACAGGCTACTTGATAGACGTCTTAGCAAATTACTGTAAAAATTTCAAAGTTTTTGGAGTACGATAAAAGGCCTAAAACTCGAAAACCCTGAAGCGTGACCCGCGCCCAAACCGAGCGCGACCGCGCCCAAAACACTGGACATTCGAAAAAACAGAGGGCACCCGCGCCCTCGAAGGAAAATTCAGCGTGAGCAGCCCAATTTTCACAGGTTAGTTCAAATTTCTATTTCTTCAAGTCACTCAGTGTTTCTAACTTGTTAAATACACTGAGATTGCGTATACAAGACGCTATTCAAACGCGTAGCAAGGAGGCATTCAGGTACTCATTCTTCCACTCCTCGCCTCTTCTGTCAGAGGAGTTTTAATTCTAGTATAATCAGGCTTGTTTTTCGTAGAAATAAATACAACACGCCTATCTAGAATTTCACAAACTACACTTGCATCAATGGCTAAAGAACAAGAGACTCCTCTATCTGATTTTTATAAAGCCTTAAACGATGGCCCTAAGTCGTGCATCGTTCTTGCAGACCTAGTGGGGGATTTTCGAATCCCCCCTAATATATTTAACTTGTTACCGGTTTTTCATGGTTTAGACCACGAGAAGCCTTACCAGCACATATGTAGGATAGACCAAGTTCTCACTACATTCCATCATCCTAGCGTAAGTCCAGATCAAGTTAAACTTAGGGTGTTTCCTTTCACCCTAGCCGACAAGGCGGCGTCTTGGTTAACTGCCCAAACGCCAAACTCTGTGGACTCATGGGCTCAACTTGTTCCATTGTTCATGGAACAGTTTTACCCACCATTGAAGACATATGAAATGCTTCACAGGATTCATTTCTTCCACTATAATCCTCATGAATCCTTTTCAGAGGCCTGGAATCGTTTCACTGATCTTCTCATTGAATGCCCGCATCATAATCTTGCGAAAGACACGCTTGTTCGTGCTTTCTTCAAGGGGCTTTCACATTATCATAAGGAGGTTCTAGATATCATGACTGGGGGTAGTTTTCTTAGTAAAGGAGCCTTGGAGGCTTATAAATTCTTAGAAGATCAATCTAAAAAAAACAACAATTGGGGAGGAAACGATTCCTCCCGCTCCTCTCCTTCTTCTCTTGAGGTTAAACATGATCCCGAGCTTAAAACTCTTATCGATGCCCTCACTAAAAGGTAGATGCCATCTCTGTTCAACAACAACCCACTCCAGTCCATGAACATTAACTCTACTTTCGTTGTAATGCATTTGTAGTCTTGAGCATTTCGACTTCTATTGTCCTCTTGTCTATGCACAAACACCACCACAACCATCATACTTCAACCGGTTAACTTCAACATCAAGGACAAGGGAACTTAGGTGACCGAATAGAGGTTTAGTACCCGAACCCAGAACTATCAACATCAAGACATGAACGCCAACAAGCTTTAATTCCAATACAACCATCTACGACAAAGTAGTAGTGACCTTGTTGGAGAAACAAAATCAAATTATGCAACAAAACTCCAACTTGATAAAATATCGGCATGATCAAAACTCTAAATATGATGAAACAAACGATGCAAATGATGCAGTCTTTTGTGCCAAAAGGTTATTGACATGTCTTCTAACCAAAATAACAACCAAACCGGCGTGTTTCCAAGTCAAGCAAAGGCTTTAATCCTAAGTTAACAAACACCGCCGAAATAAAAAAAAGTATTCAAGTGTAATGGTAATATAAACCAAGGGGACCTACAGTATCAATACTACCCTTCGCTCGGGAGAGTATTTAATAACCAAGTGACTATGCCTAAAGATCACCCACAAACTATAAATGATACCATACCAAATACTGTCATAGAAATTGAAGACCCTACACCTGTAGAGGTTCCAATATGGAAACCTAGTTGGAAAGTGATAAAAGATAAAGCAACGGTTAACAAATATGTTCCCCCTCATATTAGGTATAGGGATAAAACACCACATGAACAACTAGATTTTCCTGTAGAAGGTGAAGTTAAGTCTATTGAGAGTTTTGTATATCACATTAGTGCTTCCGACGATGTCGTCCCTACACTAGTACATATCCCTCTTATGGAAGAAGACAAAGATCACAATTTTGACTCTTTGAACATAACCTGAACTAGAGAAAAATTTTCAACCCAGCCTTTTCCTCGACCATAGAAGAGATGGACTAAACCTCACAATAGATGAGATAGATGAATTCCTCAAAGATGGAGATGAATACCATAATTATATGGATCACGAACAACCTAGATGAGGAATTTGACGAAGTTTCTAAGAGCTGTGATGATCCACCTTCTCAAGTAGTACCTAGAGCACCACCCTACCACCATCCACCTGAGTTAATCCCTCATAAAATCTAATCATTCTTCCCACCCTTTTTCTTCTAACACTTATCCACATTCCAAGTATTTTCCAAAACCATTCATTTACTCCGATCATTCACTTGGACACCTTCTTATTCAACTAAGTTAAGTCATAGAAAGTTTTGGAGCTTGATTCTGTTTGGTGGTGCATTCCATGTTAACTATTTATGGAAAGATCCACAATTGTTTAGATTATTGATATATGAGAAACTGCATGTAAATACATATATATCACTTTAAGTCTAGGAATCGACTTTAAAAGACCCACGTTTTAAAACAAACTTTTACAAACCTGTTTTCAAAAATTTGTTTGGGGGTGGGGTGTTTGGTTTTTCCATGCTTGATCACTAAACTTCCTATTATTATCCCCACCTCGCTCCCTTTAAGAGTAGCTAGATTTCTCCTTGTTTGTTGTTTTGATGTTGTTTTTTATTATTTTTAGTAGATAGGATGTTACGTTGTTAAATTCCGTAGTTAATTTTGAATTTGGTAGTTAAATGTTGTTTGAATTTCAATTTTAATATAATGTTGTTCTTTTCAAATTGTGCATGGATTTTATTGTTAATTCCACCTTCCTGAATTGTTTGGGGGTGGTATTATTTATTCTATCATGATTTGTAGAAGATCCTCCATTTTAGAGTTTGTTTTGGAGTGAAGGTTAAGAATATTGTCGTAATTGGCATACCTATGATTAGATGTGGTGGTAGGATGAAATCTAAGAGAGTTTAGAAGTTACTATTCTAAATCCAAAGATAAAAAGATACCGGGTTGTTATAAAATAAAAAATATGGTTTGTTTCCGTTTTGGGTTTGGAAATTTTCTATTTCCTCGAAATTGCCTTAAACAATTTGGAAACTTGCCGATTCATTTTTGGAAGCTCGTAACCTATTTAAACTTCCTTCATTCTACACTCACAACCCACACTACACCCCACCATCATCATCTCACCTTTCACTCCAAGCTTTCCCTTCTTTTCCTCTTAAACTTCTGCTTCAAAGACTTACGAGCGCCCTGCACCTCAACCCACTGCGCCCTAGACAATTTCAGAAAGTTTACTCGAGGCGACCAGCTTCCAAGTGGAGCAGCGCACCACCTTCGTGAACACGGAAAATTCCAGTTTTCTGCGGGTTGTTCGGGTGATTTGCAAATGTTCTAGAGCATAGTTTTGAGATGACATCTCCTACAATAATACCGAACAGTCTTTCAAGATTTGTTTCAAAGCACTACTTATGGTGCTTGGTTTCATGAAGGTGATCACACACGTGGTTGGGAACCGCTTATGGTTCTTGCTAGCATTTGTTCTTGGACTTGCCATGCCGCTGAAATACAAGACCCATGATGCTATTGGGTAGATAATATGCATGTCTACACTTATGACTTTTTGCATGAGGCTTAGGGGCGCATTTTCGTGATCGAGGACCAAGGCGAAATATAACGCCGCCCTTGGTAGCTTGTCCATGAACATAGGAACTGTTATGTTTTGGATCATGCTAAACATTTTAGGGGAATGGAGTTTTTTCTTCTGTGAATGATGCCACTTGCAGCGTCTTCCTTGCTTTAGCCACGGGATGTATGTGCCATGACCTTCCCAGAACCTTGGTGTCTAGTTTAGCACAAGCTCATAGCATGAGGCATAAGTATCTTCTTATGCCTGTTTTAGTTTGCCGTATTATGCTATGTTTCTTCCCTATTTTTTGTGCCCGTTTCACGGATTGGGTTGGGGTCGAAATTGTGAGACCCACCAATTGTATTATCCGATCTTTCCGTGCAATGACTTGGCAAGGGTGGACGATACAACCTCATCAGGTTGCACCTTACACCCCATCCTACCAAGTGGCGCTTAACAGGTTAGCATCCGTAGATGATAAATGGCGGCAAGCTTGGCAAATTATAATGGCATGGCAGGGATCTTGAATGAACCTCACTTCTTTATAGAAAAGGAGGATGACGAAAACGGTGGAGTGGAGGTAAGTTTTTAGTTTCAGTTAGTGTCTGCTTATGTCCCAAGCAATTTAATTCTGTTACCCCATAATGGGTGGAACTCTTATAGAGTTGCGTCAGTTTTTTTATTTCCTATATTAGTATGTTCTAACCTTGTTTTGCAGATGTTCTAGAATTTCACGTGTTTCCATGGTATTTTTCTACCCTCTTTATTTAAATGCTTTGAGGACAAATCATGCTTCTTGTTTTTGGGGGCATAGAAACACGTGTAATTAAGGCATCTGTTAGGATATAGATATGTATAATATGCATTTGTTTTCAAGTTAAAAATTTCAAAAATATAAATAAATAAGTTTATGCTATACACTTAGGAATATTGGTATTGTTTTCTTTTCTCTATGCTCTTAACAATCTAGAAGTCTCAATGAGCTTTTGCATCGAATAATTGTTAGAAACTTAGGTTAATATGTAGGTAATAATCTTTGCATCTATCTATAAATATATTACATGAGTATCTATGATTGTTAGCAAGTAAGTTTCTCAAATCTAGGCTAGAGTACTTATTCTACAAATCTTGTGAGAATATAGCCTAAAGCCTTATATGAAAAAACATTTTAGAAATGACACAAGGGAGAAGTAAAATCCGGATAGAGAAATCGACGCCCACTTGCTTGATCACTATGCCATATCCTAAGCGAGAATTTAGGCCCTCTTTGGATCGATATAGCTAGAAATTCAAACCTATGAATTATTTTCCGCTAGTTAAGCCCCTCGAGCCTTTCTTTAGCCTTCCATAAACCACAATTCCTTTACCCTGTTACAAAAACAAAACAAAATAAAAATTCAACTTACCCAATCTAGAATAAGTCCGAGAATAGAATGAGTGAAGAAAGAAGAAGAAAAACACGTGTAAAACAAAAATTAGTTAGTTGCTTGAAAAAGAAAAGAAGTTTCCATCCAAGGAAAAAAAAAAAATATAGAAATAAATAAAAACTCCAAAAATAGAATAAAAGGGAGTCAAAAGCCAAAGAAAAGAAAAAGAAAAATATGGCTAAGGATGGTAACAAAGTATAGAACCAAAAGAAAATAACAAGGCTTTCTCTAAGTTACATAATATGAAGACTCTATTATCTCAGACTTGTCCTTTTGAATATCCATTTCCTTCCTTCTTAAACCATCTCCTAATCCCCGCAACACCTAATAAAGACCTCTAGCTCAATTAGGAATAGGTTAGTGTGATAGTAAGTGGCAGATGTGTTTGATCGACTCCGGCTTCCTTGTTTGTCATTGAGATTGTAAGGTAAAGTGTGCCCACCGCATTAATCGGAGTAAATGAAACTTGAGCGAAAAATCGAGTGGTTTTTGTCTTGACATTTATGTGAGGACCTACTTAAGGACGCTATTTCGAGTTTTCAGAAACGAACCTGCTAGGCATTTTATAGTATTACTCATAGTATATATATTTGTATCATAGATGATTGATTATTATGCATATATTAGTTTAGGTTTTTGACTTGGTTATTCTTATTCAATTGCTAGTGAGATGTATAGATAGTTGAGACATGAATGAGGAAACAATATTTTTATTTCTTAGTCGTTGTAGTATAGATGAAGTTTGTGAGTACCTTCACTGGAAAACTCTCACGAGGCTATAACTCGTCCACTAGGGAATTCCTAGTGGTTTAAGGCCTTGTTGCATATGGTCAATGCAATCGCTTTTCGATGAAATGAGAGTAGTTAGAACTCCATTTTTGGTCACTTATTCTAATTTTTCATATTTGCTTGAGGACAAGCAAAATGCTGTTTGGGGGTGGTTTGATAAGAGCCCAAAACTGTAGTTTTAACCCCTTAACAATCGGACTTTTAGACCAATTATGTGAATAATAAGTAAGAGTTAATACTGATTACGTGTTTTTATGCATTTCAGGCTTCAAAGTCCATTATGTGCAGAAATGTGCCACTTTAGCGAGATAAAGGAGCAAAGATCGGTTGCTAAGGAGTTCTGTGATTAAAGGCCAATTTCCAAGAAGACAAAGCCTCTGTAAATCCCGGTCAAAAGATGAAAAGTCAAAGTCCACGCGAGCAGAAATAGTGCACAAAGTCAACAGAACTTCCGAAGACCATATCTTTGGACTTAGATCTTGGAATTGGGCCTACCTTATGTCAAAACGACCGGCTCGGAAAGAGATTTCCAATGGTCCAAGCCTTGGCCAAATCAGAGGAGCATAAGTAGACAAAAAATCTGTCGAAGTCAACTGCAGCTGAAGAGGCCTTTTTGGAGTGAAAGTATTGGGTTTTGGGCCTGATTCTCTGGCCCAAAACGTGGCTCCAAGCCCATGCACGATTTTTGGATTTGAACATATAAAAACAAAAGCTTAGCTCTTTGTTAATGGTAGATAGTTAGGTTAGAAAATAAGTTAGGTTAGGAAGCTAATGTTAATGGAGTTTAGGGTTAGAAAAAGATAGATCTAGATCTAGTTTTGAGTTTTATCCCATTAATTAATTAGTTTTCATACATTGTTTTAATATAGATTATTGAATCATTGTTACTTTTCAATAGATTAATAAAGTTAGTTGATTTTGATAATCTAGCTTCATTTTCCATTAAACATCTATTGCAATTCATTGATTTAGTATTTGTCACTATTAGTTTAAATCAATTCTTACATGAGTAGTTTCCTTTTAAATTCGAACAAGCAAAGTTCAACCCTTTATACCATGTCTTGTTTGATTTGCTTGGGAAATGATAGTATAATGATATTAGAAAATTCACATCACACATTACTCTCACATTGTTCTTTGTGTCGAGTAGTTGAATTCTAATTAAGTTTTGAGGGTTTAAGAGTGGAACGAATCCTGACTCTCTTATATTAATTTGTTATTGAGAGTAGGAATATTGATATAAACACGTATTTACGTAAATTGATTATTTGTGTTTACGCATAGATAGTTAGAATACGTAAAATCACTTTTATCATCTCCTATCATAATTTGTTCCTTATGAGCCTAGAATTAAAACTTGTGTTTGTATGAGACTACGGTCTGGTACTAATAATGAATTAGAACTTACATATCGTCGTCGAAAATACAATAAACAACTGCTTATGCTATCTCCTAGACATAGTTCCTTCTCTGTAAACCAACCTCGTCAAATATCTCTGTTGCCATTATCTCCCTTAGTTATGGCTCAGGAAAATCCCACAGTCGAGAAACCCCTTTCGGATTTCTATACTGCCTTACAAGAAAGACCTGCTTCCTGCATTAAACTCGATGAGATTGCAGGAGATTTTCACATTCCGCCAAACATTTTCGGTTTGTTACCTGTTTACCATGGTTTAGACCATAAAAAACCGTACAATCATCTTCGTTGGATGCAACAAGTAGTCACCACTTTCCGCCATCCGACCGTTACCAACGAACAAGTCTTGCTTAGGTTGTTTCCCTTCACCTTAACTGATAAAGCTTCAGTTTGGCTCGCAGGACAAGCTCCGCATCCATTGACACATGGGCCAAACTCGTACAAGCATTCATGATAAAGTTCTATACTCAGAAGAAAACTACAGAAATGCTTCAGAAGATTCAATTCTTTTGCCAACACCCCCAGGAATCCTTTTCGGAAGCATGGAGCAGATTTACTAATCTGTTTCTCGAATGTCCCCATTATCAACTCGACACTGCTGTATTAGTCCGATCATTCTTTAATGGTCTCTCTGATCATTAAAAGGAAAAATTAGATATCATGAACGACGGTTGTTTCATGGACAAAGGTGCTACTGAAGCATATACTTTTCTTGAGAAACAGGCTTCACAAAGCACCCATTGGGGTAACACTGATTCTTCCAGATCTTCTAAAGACACTCCTACCAAGGTTACTTCTATGTTAGAGGTCAAACCCGATCCGGAATTAAAAACTCTAATCGAGTCCCTAACCAAAAAGGTCGATGCTCTTTCAGTTCAAGTAAATGATCAAAAACCCAAATAGGTCATGGCTGCTAATGCTTCCCCATGTCCTCTTTGCTTAAGTCCAGAGCACACCGATTCTTACTGTCCCTTGGTATACGAGTTCCCTCCCCAACCATCTGAAGAGGCTTGTGCTTTCAACATCCCTAATGCACCTTGGCGACAACATCCGAATTTGGCTTGGGCCCCCACTACCCAACAACAAGCTCCTCCGGGTGTCAACAACGCTCCTGTTCCGCGAACTACAATTCCTACCATCAAGGAAATCCTTCGCAATTCCAGCAAAGGCAAAGTAATTTTCCCAACAACGCAAATATAGGGTACCAAAACAACCGCAACCTTGTTCCCGCTAATCAAGGATATGGCTTCCAAAATCAATCCGTAAACAATAACCGTGAACTTGTTCCCACTGCTCCACTGGTACAATCCACTACCGATAAAACAGCTGAAACTTTTCTTACTTACATGAATCAATAGAATCAAATCTTAGCATCTATCTAACAGTCTCTTCAGTTGTTAGCACAAGATAAAATTCAAAAGGGCGTGTTCCCTGGCCAAGCAGTTCCAAACCCTAAGCCTAAAAACACTGCCTTTGAACTCAACAATGCACCAGGATCTAGTAATCCCAGCCAGGGTGAGGTAAATGCCATCACCACTCTTTGTTCTAGCCGAACCATCGACAATCACATACGTATGCCAGACGTTGAATCAATGGAAGCCGCGGCTGACGTCCTTCCAACTCCTACCTCGCAACCTATAGCGGACGAGGTTGTTCCTTCCAAATCTACATCCATGTCCCAAGGGAAAGACACCACTGATCCATATGCACAATTCTGCCCAAAAGCTCCATTCTCTGCCTTGTTTGGCAAAGAATAAACCTGAAAAACATTTCGATGAGATCCATGAAACCTTCAAAAATTTGACCATAAACCAACCTTTTCTAGATGCGCTTAAGCATTTGCCCAAGCATGCCAAGTTTTTGAAGGACATGTGCACCAACAAACGACGTATGAATGTTCATCAACAAGCATTCCTCAGTGAGCAGTTTCCCTCAATTACTACTACCAATGGTGTGGTTAAATACAAAGACCCAGGTCGACCAACTGTACCATGCACGTTGGGCGACAAGTATACCGCTACCACACTTTTAGACCTAGGCGCCAGTGTTAACCTACTTCCCTACTACTTATTTAAGCAGTTAGGTCTTCATGAATTAAACCCTACCAATATGACCCTGCAACTCATGGATCGCTCCATCAAGTACCCAAAGGGCATAGTAGAAAACGTCATAGTCAAGGTCCAAGATTTTTACTACCCAATTGATTTTGTCATTCTAGATACCGAAGTAGCTTGTGACTCCATTCCTATCATTTTGGGACGTCCATTTCTTGCAACTGTTAACGCTCTCATAAATTGTCGGGACGGTTCAATGACATTGTCTTTTGGGAACCTTTTTGTCGAAGTCAACATGTTCAAATTAATGAAACAATTTACTGATCCTATAATGGAGGGTGAGATTAGCTTGGTTGATAGTCTAGCACAAAATTATTTCACAAACTTTTTTCCCAAAGGACGAGATACACTAATTTCTTTCTTTTGATAATCCTGAGTTTGACGAGGACTCGTTCATTAAAGATGCCCACGCATTATTAGAGTCTGTACCACTATTTGACCGTACTACTGCGTTGCCATCTGATTCAGAAGAACCGAACTCGCTCTTTTCCATTGAAGAGACGGCCCCTCATGAATCCTTAATCTCCACTCCTCCAACTCCAGATTTAAAACCTCTACCCTCTGATTTGAAATACGTGCATCTCGATCCCGATGGTAGTCACCCTATAATAATTTCTTCTCATTTGACTACCGACGAAGAAGCACGTTTGATTCATGTCATTCGTAAACACCGCTCCGCTATCAGATAGTCCTTAGATGATATCAAAGGAATAGACTCTAGTGTATGCACGCATCGCATACATCTGGATGATGGCTCAAAGACATCGCGAGAATCGCAACGTCGCCTTAACCCCACCATAAAAGAGGTTGTGAGGGAGGAAGTTTTACATTTACTTGATGCGGGTATCATATACCCTATCTCTGATAGTGATTGGGTTAGTCCTGTCCACGTTGTTCCCAAAAAGTCCGGCATTCAAGTTGTACAAAATGAAAACGGTGAATGCATCTCCACTCACATTCCATTAAAATGGAGAATTTGCATTGACTATCACAAACTTAATGCCAGAACACGTAAAGATCACTTCCCTCTCCCATTCATTGACCAGATGCTAGAACGTTTAGCCGGTCATGATTACTACTATTTTCTCGATGGCTATTCCGGTTACTTCAAAATTGTCATCGATCCCGCCGATCAAGAAAATACAACTTTCACATGTCCCTTTGGAACCTTTGCATAGAGACGAATGCCTTTTGGTCTTTGCAATGCCCCAAGCACCTTCCAATGCTACATGCTTCACATTTTCAGTGATATGGTGGAACGTTATATGGAAGTCTTCATGGACGACTTTTCCATTTATGGAAATTCCTTTGACAACTGCCTATCCAACCTTTCTAAAGTTAACGCGTTACGAAGAGAAAAATCTGGTACTTAATTAGGAGAAGTGTCATTTCATGGTTACCAAAGGACTTGTTCTAGGTCATATTGTTTCGAAAGACGGGATAGAGGTTGATAAAGCTAAAATTGTTAAAATTGCTTCGCTACCTTTCCTATGTACAGTTCGTGATATCCGTACTTTCTTAGGCCACGGGAGTTTTACAGGGGATTCATTCAGGATTTTACTAAAGTTGCTCGACCCTTAACCAATCTCCTGCTTAAGGATGCGGTATTCGACTTAATTGCAAACAAGCTTTTGAAACTCTAAAAACTGCCCTGACTACCGCTCCTATCATTCAACCCCCTGATTGGTCTCAACCATTCGAACTGATGTGTGATGCTAGCGACTTTGCTATTAGCACCGTACTAGACCAATGACGTGATGACAAATCCATTGTCATTTACTACGCTAGTAAAACTCTTAATGATGCTCAACGTAATTACACAACCACTGAGAAAGAGTTCCTAGTTGTTGTCTATGCTTTGGATAAGTTTCCCCTTACCTAGTTGGATCATCCACCATCGTATATACTGATCATGCCGCACTAAGGTACTTACTCGCAAAAAAGGATGCGAAACAACGATTGTTCCACTAGATCCTTCTCTTGCAAGAATTCATCCTGGAAATCAAAGACAAGAAAGGAACCGAAAATGTCATGGCCGACCATTTAGCAAGGCTGGTTGGTGACATTGATAGTGATTCTGAAGCCATATGTGATTCCTTCCCAGACGAATATTTGTACTCCATTTTCTCCTCTCCATAGTACGCGGATATCGTTAACTACCTAGTTACTGAGAAAGTTTCTTCCTCTTGGTCACGTCCTGATCATAAAGTTCTTATCCACTATAAAATATTATTTATGGGATGACCCTATCTCTTTAAGTATTGTTCCAACCAACTCATTTGTCGCTGCATTCCCGATTGGGAGCACACCGACGTATTATCGTTTTGCCATGAACAATCTTGCGGCGGTCATTTCAATGGGAAGAAAACTGCGGCAAGGTGTTACAATGTGGTTTTTACTGGCCTACCCTTTTTCGCGATGCACACAAACATTGCATAGCTTGCATTCGTTGTCAGCACTTAGGTCGAATTACCAAATGCAATATGATGCCCCTAAATCCTATCCTAATTGTGGAAATTTTTGATGTTTGGGGCATTGATTTTATAGGGACCCTTCCCTATTTCTCAAGGTTCCTCTACATCCTAGTCGCTGTAGACTATGTGTTCAAATAGATTGAGGTACTCACATGTCGCTCAGATGACCATAAGATGGTCGTGAAATTTGTAAAAGAAAAACTTTCTCTTGTTTTGGTGTCCCCGAAGCTATCATCAGTGATGGGGGTACACATTTTTGTAATAAAATTTTTGGATTTTAATGAAGAAATATGGAGTTACTCACAAAGTTGCTACTCCATATCACCCACAAATGAATGGCCAAGTGGAAGTCTCCAACAAAGAGATAAAGTCTATTATGGAGAAAAATGTCAATCCTTTAAGAAAGGACTAGTCTTTCCGCTTATCGGATGCCTTGTGGGCATACCGAACAAGATTTAAGACACCTATTGGGATGTCTCCTTACCGCATTATTTTTGGAAAACCTTGTCATCTGCCAGTTGAACTTGAGCATCAGGCCCTTTGGGCCATCAAAAGCCTCAATTACAATATCAACGCGGCAGGCAAGAAGCGAAAATTGCAATTAAATGAGCTTGAGGAGATTCAGAGTGATGCTTATGATCTCTCAAAATCCTATGAAGCTAATATGAAAAGAGTGCACGACAAACACATTTTGCGTAAAGATTTTAAAATTGGCCAAAATGTTTTACTGTACAACTCCAGATTAAACATTTTTCCTAGTAAATTAAAAACATGATGGTCTAGTCCTTTCATTGTGTCAGCTGTGACCTATTATGGGGCAATCTCTTTGCTTAATCCACAAGATAAGAGCAAATTTCAAGTAAATGAACAACGCCTCAAACATTACCACGAATAACGCTCCCCAGATGTTGAACAGACTCTTCTTCAGGATCCGGTCTACATAGACTAGATGTTTCATTTGGTGTACTCAATCTTGTTTCTATAGAGGGTACGCCATTTTGGTAGCCAGGCCATCTTCTATTTTATGATCTCAAAAGTTCTTTGAAGTGTGTGGTTGCAAGCGCCGGAACCTTAGTCCACGAAAACTCTATTTCATAATTGAGTATAAATGTCTTCTACAATACGAGCAAACATTCCTACTGGTAAACGATGGGTACCAAAATTTCCCCTCCTTCCTTCTCTTCCCTTTTCTACTCTTTGCCTCGTGAACTTTTGCTAATCATTTGGTGTAAGTCTCACTCATCACGAATAGGTAATGGTCGTAGTACTTTGCTCGTAAACGACGTGCGCGAAGGATGGGGTGGTGTGTGCATTGTCAAGCACCCTTCTGTCCAGGTTTTAACTTCCTATCTGATATTAGCCAGTTTAAGGTATACTTTTGTCTGACACCAACTGCGCAGGATAAACTTCACCGCAGCCCCGTTTCTCCCACAGGTTGGGAATCGTCTTGAGAATCTGAAGTTAAAAGACTTGCAAACGTCTTGAGAATCTGACATTAGAAGACTCGATTCGTCTTGAGGATCTGACGTTAAAAGACTCACCTTGTATATATGTATATATTGTTACCTTATAAAAATTCCCAGTGTATTAAGTTATGCACATAGAGATTTGTGTTCAACCTTGGATGTTGCATACTTGGAACACCATCGGGCAATGGAATCCACCAGACCAACCCCTAGAATTGGTTACTTTGAGTTCCCTTTGGGGCGGTTTGAGGATAGCCGTATGTAATAAGGGCAATATTATTAGACCGTAGCACACACAGTCCAGGATGGTATCGTCCTGCCCCTAACCCCATAATACATAAAGGTAAAGCCACAGTCTAGCTAGATTGGGTTCGCTCCAGAGCCGACATGATAGTTGCCTATGAATTTAGATGGTGATTCTTCGGACATCCAGTGTTCTTCACTTAAATCTCCCTTGTATATAAATAAAAACTCTGTTTATAAATAAAACACCCCCCACCCTTTCTTTTCAAAAACTTTTGTGACCTTTGAGTATGATTTATATAATTGGATATAATTGGATGACATTTTTCGTGCCGATCATTCCGATATCTCATTCATCCAATTCGGAGTCCGAACGAGTCGTGGGTGAGCATTTAGATTTTTTAGGCTTAAATTGGGCTTTAGGCTTGATTTGGGCTTGGGAAATTTTTTGGGCCCAACTAAATCTCGTATTCTCTACCCATTTAAACCCGAGAAACCGAACCACACGCGTCACAACCTCATTTTTCTTCTTCCTTAAAAGTTGGATCTTGTTCCCTCTCGATTAAGTCTCGCACGAGATAGGCCCACGTTATATTCAGGTCTCGCGCGCGACCACCATAGCTCCGAATCCAATTCCCTTCCGTCAGCAACTCCAAATTCTCCCCCTCATCTCAAATCAATATCTATCCTCTTCATACGATCACCAATGGCCGGAAATAGGCGGATTTCGGTGGAGAAAAATTTTGGAGCTCTATTTGAGAATGGGTTGTTTGCTCCATTCTTCGATACGGAAATACACTCTAGAGGATGGGAATATTTGTTATATGCTAATGGTGGGCTCTATTCAACAGATTTGGTGTTGAAATTTTACAATAATGGGAGCTTTAATTGCGACCATTTTTGGGTCACCATCGATGGTGTGCACCGCGAAGTCACACCCGCTTTGATCTCGAATGTAACGGGCATACCTGTGGTCGACCATGTGCTGACTCAGTAGCAGTCCGTGTACCCATGGACTTATGACCTAATACTCGACACGCTTATTGAGGGCGAGTACAATATGGATGGGAAATGCGCGTATTAGTGCTCGGTGTGATGGAACCAGCTGGCTGGGACAGAATGTCATTAGCACCTCAAAGCCCTCGGACATTGATAAGTGCTCAAAAGTAATGATTTATAACCCCAATAATGTGTATGTTAGTCTCAATTTTATATTTAAATATTCTAATATGATGCAATTTGAGTTTTTGTAGGTCAAAGAACCTAAATATGAAATATGGAGGGAAAAGAAGTCAAACAAGTCAAAAAGGAGTCACTGGGAATTACAGCTAAAGGCCTAGGGCAAAAATGTCATATTTGTCTCCATAAGTGCCAAGCCTAATGGGACTCTAAAAGAGGATAATAATTAAGTTAGAAGAGTCTTCAATCTGATCTCAAAGCCTTAATTTCGACTTCATAGGAAGATGAGATCAACATGGAAAAGAAGTCAGAGTTTCACAAGAATTAGGAAACTGAAAGCTGTCAGAAGCTGCAGCTTGGGAAATAGCCTATAGGGCAAAGTGTGCCACGTCCAACTTTGGTCTAACCGAATTTAACTTTTCCAGGATTTCTTCTAAAAGATTACAGAGAATTTGACACCAAATAAACATAGGATTCGGATCTCTATCCAGACAAGCATGAAAGCCAATATATAAGGCACAAAAACCTGAGTTTACATCATCGAGGAAATTTAGTGTTTGCATCTTAGATCTAGAATTAAGAGAGAAGAAAGTTCAGACCTTTTCACCATTAATAGCTATAAAGATTATTCCTTTTCATATTGTGTTCATAGCATAGTATGAGGGGTTAATCTCCCTTCTTTTTGGAGGGGAGATGAATCCTTTTTCGTATGTTTTAGTTTAGTTCTTCTTCTATCATGTTTTAGTTTAAATCCCTCATTGAGTTTCTTCTTATTCGTCCATTAATCTAACACTCTTGTGGAGGTTAGGAGGTCTTAGGGTAATTCAAGATTGTGTAGAGCCAAATACCACAAACCCTAGATTCTTTTCTTCTAGTTTTTAGTGTTCTAGTGTGATGACTGGATTTTTTATGGCACCTCAATTAGTTGTATGGTTAATGCCACATGTGGATTTTCCATGGCACCTGGAGTTGTATATTGAATGCCACTTATAGCACAATTTGGTTAGATAGAAGATATCATTGGAGATTGAAGAAGTATTTGATGGAAAGATAGAAAGCACGTTGAAAGCCACATATTATCATCATGGTTATGAGCATAAGGTTTGTAGGTATGGTGAGTCTCTATTGGTGATTTATATTAAGCATGATAGATAGACCTATTGGACTAATTCTATGATTTTGGTGGATTCATCTCTCCCAAGATATTCTCTCTCTTGATTCATATTCATATATTTAAATTAGTTTATTTTATGCATAGTTTAAATCTCAAATCAAATCAACCATATATTAATTATTACTTAGCCACATCACATCTTTTACTTGCATCCATTAGAGTAATTTAGATTAGAAATTTCTATTATCATCACTTAGTTATTTAGAGTAGGATTGATACCTTGCTAGCCACTATACTAATCAATATATATTAGGCTAAGTAAGATTTGCAAAAGAAACGTAACACAAACAACGACACAAATAATAACGTGTTGCGTGCTTTTTCAGACATCAACAAGACTTTCCTCCACCTTCTCTGGATCCTCTAGGAGTGCAAGGGTAACTTTTGCATAGTTACCTTTCTTTTTGATATTATTACACATGCCACTCTCAGGTCAACCCCTCTTGCCATTTTTTAACGCAAGTTATGATTAATTTGGGTTTCTTGTCTGCCACCCCGTTACTCCCTATGCCCCTATATGAGAATATGCTTGTTTTCAAGAAATGTATACTGGCCCCTTAGGAACCCACAACACCAATGGCAGCTGAGCACGCTAACACAGGCCCATCTCACCCACCCTTCTTTGATGAGACTGCTATGAGTAAGATGAGACACCCTATGGATGCCTTACGTGCTATGAACAGTGGCATGAGAGACATGTACACTCGCCAGGTATCGATGAAACATACCTTGGGCGAGTTAAGGATGGATATGACCACTCGCCATGAGTCACTGACAGACAGCATGGGCGAATTTCAACAGGAAATGCGAGCTTCCATGAATGCATTCCAGGACCAAATGACTACTCGCCAGAACCAGTTCCAGCGAATGTTCATGGCAAACCAACATCAGTTTCAAGCTCAGGTGATGGATACTCTAGGTGATATCTAGGAGCAGTTAGCCTCCACAGGAGCTCGTCCTGCAAGCCGTCGCAGGACTCCTGGTTCTTCTTCTGCAGCCCCTAAGGATTCTCTTGCAAGCCCCGAGGATTCTCAGTAGACAGTTTATTTTTCCATTCTTGTATATTAATTATGACGGATGTTTTATTCACGTGTTTGCATTTTAATTTTCCAACCTAGGATGTCTATTATTTCCTTCATTTTCCAAAATTTATGCCTTGTCAAATAGTATATTAGTTATCTCCAATATTATATTATATAGGTAGAAACATATATAATAATATTAGTAATAATAATTTATATAGATATACATAAAAATATATACATATGTATTTTTAACGTCACACTTAACAACAAATTTTACCGTAAACCAACGTTTTGCAAAACGGCTAGGAAACGGTCAGAAAACGGTCATGAAATCGCATCCTAAAAACGGTCAGAAAACGGTCAGAAAATGGCTCAATTTTCTTCTATAAATAAGTTCAATACATTCTTCACATTTCACTCCTTTCATCTTCTCCCCTCTACACTCCTTATTCTAAAAATCGCTTTTAGATCACTCCAAGTTTCAAGATTCATGGATGCACTAGAAAAGTTTGAGCAGCAGCAGATTGAATATGCTACTCAAGTCTTCATGCTCGATTGTTTTATTATAATAATGTTGTTAATGTAGGCATATAGTCCTATCTAATATTTAAGTTTGTATTTTATTCCCCGTGTCATTATAATGTATTTTCACATCTCTATACGTTGTTACATCTTATTGTGATATTATATCTACATCTTCATTGTCCTTCTACTTACGCTATTTACGTTAAAAAAAAAAAAAAAAGGCACTCCTTGTAGTCGCATGCCCCATTCTTCCCATCCACACTACATCCACTTTTGCACCATGTTTCAGAAGACACACGTGGTCTAACTACCCTGTGACATCTCGATTCGTATTTTCTGCATCTTCGGATTGGTGCCTATTTATAGCAAGGATAGACACCTCTAAAAATTCAACTTCCCCTTTCCACTAAATTTTCTTCACCACTCCATCTTTAATGGCCCTCACTCGAATTTTCGTGCCCGAGCAAAATTTTATGGAAAATTTCCAAAACGGTCTTTTTCATCTATTTTTGACACATAAATTTTACATTGAGGATGGTACCCTCTACTACATCATAAGCAGGCATTTTATTCCAGAGAATTGGTCCTGCTGTTCTATAAACACAGTTATTTCCAAAATGGGCAATTCTTTGTCCGTGCAAACGGATGCGAGCGTGAATTGACTATGGAAATCATCTCTGAGGTACTTCAAATTCCCATTATGAACCAAGGGGTACACCTTCAGGATTCACCATTCGACAGTATCAGACATCTGATGTTTGCAACTATCCTTTACGGCGAATACAACCGGAAAAACCGTATTGTGTATCAGTGATCCTTGCAAAGAAACCAATTATCTGTGATCCAATGGCTAGCTCATAATGTGCTCGGCACATCTAAGAATTCCGAAATAACAAAACCCCTCCTCCATCTACTCTGGGTCTTGCAGACTAACTGCAATGATTTTTGCATTATTAAATTTCTCTAGAACACGATTGCACGTACCAGGAAAAAGGCAGCTCCTTTGCCAACCATTGTGACACTTATCATGATGCGTTGGGGTTTTTCTATTTCTGCTCCTAATACACCTCTTAGAACAGCTAACATTCTCACCATTCACTCAATTTGTGGGAACGGTTTCTGGAATCCCGACATTGCAAAGAACCATGTCGGTGCATAAACCGACGAAGCTTGTTCCACTAACAACATCTTCACTGAAAATGCATTATGCAACGAATTTAATCCTATGGAAGGCCATCGTTTAATTCAACAAGGACTAATGACATTATACAAACGTCGGAACATTATCATCACCAGTCTTCGTGAATTTCATGACCTGCGGACAATACAAGAAGAGGAACAAGCACAATTCTTGCACAACCACAACCGGTTCTTGGCAAATCACACTCTCATAATGGAGAACCACGCCGAGATTTACCAGACACAAAGCGAAATGTTACAACGGGCTTTTGCACGGATTGACGGCATCGAGAATCTTATAAATGGATTTCTCTCACAAAAGGACCCTCACCGTTACTTGGGCCCATGACACAATTTAAATTTTGCAATTTTATATTCTTTGTCATTTTCTTTTTAGTTTTTAAATATAGTGCAATTTTCCTATGATAAATAAATGTAATTTGTTTTAATTAGTCATTTTGATCGTATTCTCATTTTTGTTTATCTTTGTCTACAGGTGGTATCTTTCTTCTCAGGTCTTCTACGATGGCATTGATAGGGTTATATACTAAAAGCATTACTTTTGTAATAACTCTAATTCTTTATATTTTGAATGAGAATCATATGAGCAAATGTTATGCATATTATATATGTTATTAGTTATATGCATGTGTCTAATACTTTATGTTGTAGATGATATGGTGTGGACACACAGAAGATCATATCATCAGTACCATATAAAGTATAAGTAAACGTTCACAACCTAAATAGATTTGGATAGACCATTGGTATGGTTGTAGTATAATCTGGTATTAGTCTATCTTGACTATAGGATTACACTAGTACACTTTGTGTGTATTGAACAGGACCAAGTGAGGTTGTTTCTCTTTATACTGACTATATAAGAGAACAAACTCCTCTGTTATTATGGATGCTTGTCCTCCTAATCCAGATATAATAATGGGCACTTACATGCATTGTACATTACTTTAAATCATCAATGAGTGAGATTTATTTGTGAATCAACAAACTCGATGGATTGAGTAATAACATTGTATGTAAGGTGTGTTGTTGATTATAGAAGGAATCCGTGTCCCACAAGAAGTCGGGCTGATGATGTCCCCTTGAGGAGCTCATAAGGATTGCCATGTAAACCCTGCAGTGGATTTGATCTGACATGACAATGAGGTTGAGTGGTACTACTCAAGGACATAAGAAGTTGATTAATGTAGTTGTCAATAACTTGACTTAATCAACAAACATTCGATATCTTAAACATGGGGAGATCAATGAGCATAAAATATGGAGCCCATAAATGTAACACGTGATTTGGGATTAGGACGGTAGTGTAAAAATGGCCTTTATTGGAATAAGCCATTTGTTGACGGACTTGGGCCGTGTGTTCTGGGCAAACATGGGAAGCCCAAGCCCGTCAGGAGGCCCAACCCTAATTTCTCCTCATGGCCCCTGTTGTAGCCTATAAATAGAAACCTTTCTTTTTGGCCGAAATTCACTATTTATATTGATTGAAAAGAGAGGCAAGAAAAGATAGATCCAAATCGGTTCTAGCTTTGTGAGAAAGAAAGGGGTTGGTATATCGTTGCCCACACAACGTCTAATCTATTGAAAGGAAAATAACAGAAGATTAAGGGGTTGATTGTTGATTTCATAAAGCTTGGATTCTCAGAGATATCTTAGCCAGATTTACAGGTATGTTTTCCAATCCAAAATCGTGAGAACCATTAATTTCGCTGTGCATTGTTTTCACGGTTTGTAGAAATATTCATTCTGAAATAACGGTTCTTATAGGCATCTCCAAAGATGATTCCAGAACAATCTTTCCATTCGTTGCTGAATTCTCCTGCATATGGACATCTTTTCAGAGACTTCATCACTCGAGTTGGTTGGAACTCCTTGAAACTACACCCTGAGCAGACATATTCTCTAGGTTTGGCAACTTACTTTTACAATCATATGGAGGATCTACCGGCTGTTGGTTTCATGCCGAACGGATTTGCAATCCATATTGGTAACACCCGCCACCCTTTTTATGAGCCAGCAGTGCAATGGCTCTGGACCTTCCTCCTTTTCAGCCATACATCCCCATTCAATACATGATAGAAAACAACTTTAATGAATATTCTTGGGAAAATTTTGCCGCAAGTTATGGCGATGGCCTTGCCCAGGTCATTGAACGTGCAGAAGCTGGCCGATGGCTAGACATCACTATTCCACTAGCCAGTATGACCATGAATGTTGGAACTGCCATGTTATTTATTCTTTTGAACATCATAAGGGATTGGCATTTTTCCACTGCCTCAAAATCAGCTTGTAAGACGTTCAATGCACTGGGGATAAGTGCTCAAAAAGTGCTATTTAACCCTCGATTATGCCTCTTGTTTAATTAGCCATCTTAGTGGACTAATAGTGTTTGTAAGTTATGTTTTATGATTCTACAGGTCAAAGAGAGAGTTTTGTGGAATATTAGAGAAAAAGGGGTAAAACGGAGCAATACGGACCATTAAGGATCACATGGGAAGCCCGTGGACAATCATGGAGAAGGCCAAGGAATTAGAGATATTAAAGATGCGACTTGGACCTATTTTAAAGCCTATTTGGAAGCCCAAGGCCAAAGGATTCGTTGCTTGGACCAAAGCCCGCAAAAGAGGATAGAAGCATAGAGCAGAAGAGACAAAATCGGCTAACGCGTCTGGGACACATGGATCGAGCGTCCAGACGCATTGATCATGTCTGAGACACATGAATAATGCGTCCAGACGCATGGATCGACACTGTAGCCAATTTTTCTCAATTTTGGAGATGAAGTTGGACTCTGAAAGAAGTCTATTTGTATTAGGAAACAAATGACGGTTTGGAATGCTTTTAGAGCTCATTGTAACCTCTATAAATAGAGGACCTAAGTGCCTCATGTAATTTGCCAATTCACTTATTCTCTTATCTCTAGAACTTGAGGCAGAGAGAGATTAATAATAAAAGATCGGTTTTAACTAGCTGAGTCTTAATAAATTAGTCTTTCTAGTCTTATGTTCTTCGACACTTTTTCTTCTCGTTCTTCGTGTTCTTCCTTCTATATGTAAGGCTAATCTTCTCCTTCAAGGGAGGAGATGAAGCCAGTGCTTAAGGTTTAATGATTCTTCGGGTTCATGGTGTTCTTCAATCAGGTTCGTTCTTTATGTTTTTAGTTGTTAGTTCCATTGCCCACACCAGGGGATGAAAGTATAGAATAGGGTTTATGTTTTGCAATATTAATATCATGCTAGTGTTCTTTACTTTTCTTCTAGTAGTATAGTTCTTTAGAGTTAGGGAAGTATTCTTTGTGTTGCCTTAGAAAGGGGTAGCTTAGGGAGTGGCTACCTAGGGGAAGTATTCTTTGTGTTCGCCTTAAGTGGTGATTCATTGAATAACCACCCTATTAGGAAGTACTCCTTGATGTTGCTCTTGGAAATACATTGAATGGCTGCCCGAGCTTACATAAAAGGAAAGAATATATTAATAGCATAAACATAGGAACAACCTTAAGTAGAGTTAATTGTTAACGATGTTTTAGATCGAAGAGGGCATCGACACTTTCGATTGCCTAATTGTAGTCTACTTGTAAGAACAACCATGAAGCGTAAGGTCATAGATTAAAAGTATTGGTGGATTCTAATCTCTTGAATTCCCTCTCTTATAAATTCTCAATAGTTTAGTTAATTTAGTTTAGTTTAGCATTAGAATCTAAAATCTCTACAATCATAGTTTTTAATCCCTTAAACCCCCTTTCCAGTCCTGTCCTTCACATAACATACACTTAAAAGTGGAACGATATCCTACTCATCCTTTACTTATTGAGGGATAATTAGGTTTTGACACACTTCTGTTTTGTTCAACGACCATACACCATCTACATACACAAAAAAAAGGCAAGGTCAAATGGCATCGCTGCCGTTTTAAGTTGTTTATGTTTAACGTTTTCTTTCAAGATTAGAATTTTGGATCTTGAGGTAATTTTAGCCGCATCATCCATCCTTTTAAGAAAGAAAGAAGCTTGAAGGACATCTCGAAGACAAGATCTACCATCCAGGTTAGTCGAATCTTCATTCTTTTTATTTTATTCTTAGTATAGTTGCATTGTAGTTTAGTTTTATTGTTTTCTAATATAATTGCATTTAGGACCTTTTCAACAATTGAAGTTGTAAGACAACACAGTGAAATATCAAACTCTAGTGTTTCTTATCTGAATCTTGACAAACGGACTATTGTCTGTGGGCAGTGGTACTTAAGCAATCCAAGTGATTCGCCATAACCCTAGAAGAGACAACTTTAGACATCGGGCAAGATACTAGCTGCAAAGCCCAACCCAGTTGAAGGAAAGTAGTTTTGCATTTTAATATAATTTATAATAGTTGCATATTAGTTTAATTGCATTCAAGCATAGTAGGATAGTTTTTTTTTTACCATTTTCGCATAGCATTTTCTAGTGTATACCCCGTCATCCATATCATCGTCTGGTAAGAACACAATAGTGGACAAGGTTTAACAACCGACTCACAAGAATACTAGACGAGATTGATAAAATGGCCGCATGCAATGATGGAGGAGTTTTGGACACCAATAATCCTGAAGCTATCCCTTCCATGCAAGCACAACAGAGGAAGAAGCTGAGTGATTTCTATTCACCAATCATTGGAGACCCACCAAGCAGTATTGTTTTTCCAGAGACAGAAGCTAACCAGTTTGAACTTAGAGCATCAATAATCTCTATGCTTTCAAAGTTCAATGGTTCAGACAATGTTCAGCCTTATGTTCACATGAACAAATTTCTATCACTCCTCAGAACTTTCAAGAACCAGAATATCAGGGATGAGAGTATCAAGTTAATTCTTTTTCCACTCTCACTCGAAGGTAAAACATCCGAATGGTTAACTACACAGCCGATCAATTCAATCAACAACTGGGAGAAGTTGAGAACAAAGTTTATGAACAAGTTCTACCCACCCCAGAAGATAGATGCCATGCAGCAAGCCATCAGCAATTTCAAAGGGAAGGTGACTGAAGAATATCATCAAAGCTAAGAGAAAATCAATAATTTGCTAGTCTCATGTCCACATCATGGTTATGATAAGAGCACACTGGCTCATTTTTTCTTTCGAGGACTTTCTACTATGAACAAGCAGATGATACAGTCAATGCATCAAGGTAATTTTACATCATTGGATGGAGAGGAAGCCTACAACTTTCTCGAAATTTAGTCTGAAGACACTCAACAATGGAGTACTAGCAATGAGGGCGTAGCTAGAGTGGAGGGTGCTTAGAAGCAATTTGGCAACCAAATTCAAGAAGACCCAAATCAAGCGATGATATCAATTATGGCAAGCCTATCAACAGGACTTGAAACTCTGAACAAGAAGTTTGATCAGTTCTCTATGAATCCTCCAAAAGCAAAAAATTTCCAAGCTAAACCTCAACCAACCAAGCCTTATTATGCCATTTGTGAGCTATGTTCTGATGAAGGCCACACCACTGAAGAGTGTTCGTACTATCTGGATACTAATGCAGAGGCATGTAGTATCAACTATTTAGGAAGAAATAACGAGTTCAATTAGGGACAGAATTATTGGAAGCCATAAAATACAAATCAGAGGAATTTTCCTCCAGGATTCCAAAATCAGTCAAATTAGTTCCAAAATAACCAGTATTTGTTCCAAAACCGCCAGCAATCATACAGAAATCAACAGTCATACCAGAACCAGCAATACCAAGCCAACACAAACAGAGAGTTAGTACCATATCTTATGAGTGGGTATATTGCCCTATGCCTCAGTCGAGCAAAGTAGTTATCCCACATCTGGAAGAAGCTATCACCACCATTGTCAATGAGCTGAAACAGACAAATCAAAGAACCCAGAAGTTGGAGAGTAACTTTAGTGTCATCCAAGGCCAGATAGGGCAAATTGCTACCGCCTTGATGGAAAGATCGAAAGGAGCATTACCAAGCCAGCCGGAGCTAAATCCGAAAGGAAGAGGTATCCTGCAGGTGGATAACCTGGAGATTACTCATGAACAAGTTAATGATGTCACCACTCTGAGGTCAGGCAAGAAAGTTGATAACAAGATTGTCTATGAACTAGGAAAAGAATCTGCGGAACCTAAGGAAACTTATGTCCCCACCATCCCACCCAATTCTAATATTCCAGATATATATAGTGTTATGCCACCTGCTGAAGAAACTGTTGCAAAAGAAGTTGAAGGAACTACTGTGGAAGTAAGTAAGAAGAAGCCATCACGAGTGACTCCACCTGTCACTTCACTATCTGTTACCAAGCCAACCGAAGCCGAAAGAAGAGAACCGGTATTGAAGAATCCGCCAGCACCGTTTCCTTCGAAACTAGAGAATACTAGAAAAGATTACCAGTACAAAGAAATTTGTGATGTATTTCAGAATTTGCATATTAATATCCCATTTCTGACCGCCATCAAGCAAGTCCCCTCGTATGCCAAGTTCCTGAAAGATCTAGTAAAGAAGAAGACCAACATTCCGAAAGAAGCTTTTCTCGCTCAAAGATGTTCATCGTACCTACAGAATCAAGCGGTTCTAAAACTAAAAGATCCTGGAAGTCCAACTGTTACATGCAGAATTGGAGATTCTTTGGAGGAGCAAGCTTTATTAGATTTGGGTGCCAGTGTGAATATTCTACCATATTTCATCTACGAGAAGTTAGGCTTGAAGGATCTAAAACCGACTGATGTTACTTTACAGTTCGCAGATAGATCAGTAAAGATACCTAAAGGAATCATTGAAGACGTCATAGTCAAGATTGAAGATTTCTATTATCCGGTTGATTTCATAGTACTCAACACAGCACCTACATCTGGTAGGCAGATACCAATCATTCTAGGCAGACCATTCTTGGCCACTGTAAATGCACTCATCAACTGTCAAAATGGTAATATGACGTTATCCTTTGGTAATATGAAAGTTGAGACCAATGTTTTCCATAAGTTAGAGTAACCATAGGAGGTGTTTGCTGTGAACGAGGTATGCATGATTGAAGCATTAGCACAGGATTATCTGACTCATTCATATCCTACTGACGAGTTGTTGAAAGCTCTGACAGACTTAGACTATGTGGAACTTAATGTCAAGGCATTCAATGCGATTTCGGATTCATCACCTGTTATGGATGACAGCAAGTTCAGAGAAAAGTTTGAATCGCCTATGCCTGATGGACCATTTAAAGAGCTTAAGAAGGAGGCGCCTAAGATAGAATTGAAGCCTTTGCCGTCTACACTCAAGTATGTTTTCTTGGGAGATTTGGAAACCTACCCAGTAGTCATTGCATCAGATTTGACTAAGGAGCAGGAATCCAGGTTAGTAACACTTTTAAAAGAACACAAGTCAGCTATAGGTTGGACAATTGATGATGTCACTGGGATCAGCCCTATGATAGTTCAACATAGGATTCATTTGGAAGAGGATTCCAAGACTTCTAAGCAAGAGGTTGTCAAACTCCTTGACGCCGACATTATCTACCCTATTTCTGATAGTCAATGGGTTAGTCCAGTTCAAGTTGTGCCGAAGAAGTCCGAACCACAGTAATCGAGAATGAGAACAATGAGTTGATTCCAACCAGGATTCAGACCGGATGGAGAGTTTGCATCGATTACAAGAGTTGAATAGCGTATCGAGGAAAGATCATTTTCCATTGCCTTTCATCGATCAGATGTTAGAAAAATTAGCTGGACAAGCTTACTATTGCTTTCTTGATGGTTATTCAGGATATTTTTAGATCCATATTCACCCTGAGGACCAAAAGAAGACCACATTCACATGTCCTTTTGAGGATTGTCTGCATCATCTCTCCTTAGTCCTTAAACATTGTTGCGATACTAACTTAGTTCTGAACTGGGAAAAGAGTCACTTCATGGTAAAGGAAGGGATAGTGCTGGGTCACCAAGTTTCAAAGGAAGGAATTCTAGTAGATCGAGCGAAAATGTCTACAGGAAGTAAGCATGTTGTCAAAAGATCAGTTTTGAGATGGAAACCTAAGTATTCCCCACTTATTAGTTTATGGGATTTACTCCCTGTTGACCTTCAACAGAAGATTATTTCTATGGATCGTGCAGGGTTCGGTAAAAGTCCATTTGCACATAAGAGGAGAGCTAGGTAGCTAGGTTCTTTGTAAGAATTGCCATTCTGAAACTTGTCCCGGTTACTGCCATTAAGAGAAAATTGTTGGTACAAGGTATACTTTTGTCAATCACATACTGAGAGAGATCAGAAGAATTCCTACAAAGTGGAACCTAGTGGGTGGGAATACTAGTCTTGAGGATTTGACTATAAAGGACTCAAAAGTCTTGAGGATGACTATAAAAGACTCAAAAGTCTTGAGAATCTGACTTTAAAAGACTCACATTACGTCTTGGGGATCTGACGTAAAAAGACCTAAAAATTTGTTTCTTAAACTAATTTTGATATACGGCATCAATGGCAATATCCTACCTTTTTCTCATCCATTTCATTTACTTCTTTATACATTGAGGTCAATGCATGCATAAGTAGGGGGAGGGTGTACTTGAGAAATGAATTTCAAAAATTAGTTTTCAAAAATAAAAATATTTTTGTTTCTATATCAGCAGCATGAGAAAAATGAATTTTAATGATGAGTCTGGGATATATATTCTATATTGCGTAGTGTTGAGTTTGATAGATAGTTGATATTATTGATTTCATTACCGCTTAGACTATTTATTATGCTCGGACATAGTTCTTGTTGATAGAATTCTTTATCAAGGCACCACCATAATACTTGGTCAGTTTTGTGTACTTTTGCTAGAAGAGAGATTTAAACCCCTAGTAAACCCGAAGTAGAATTTTTTTGACTTAGCCCGGAGAGACTTGAGCTTTATACCCATTCTTTGGAGAGTTCTTCACGAAAAAATCCGAAGTCTTAGTGACTCAACATCTTTCAGTTTTTATGTCGTTATAATATAGTCTCATTATTTGTTGATTTGGTTAATCACGAAGTGACATCAACTGGGGAGATAGCCATTAGGTCTTGTAGTCTATTCGAAACAGAGTATCATACTGATATGTCAAGTAGTGAACCCATTCATCCTTTATCCCACCTAGTAGGACCATCATGTTAAACCCTTTTGAGCCTTACAATAAGCCATTTTCTTTCATAAAACCTTTTACCCGTCACCCAACTCTAGACAAGGAGTATAGCCAAAATCTTTATCAGCCATACCCATATGTTTATGAGAATACGAGGGGCACAAAGAGGAAGAAATAGTACAAAAGGAAGATTACAAGGAAATACCAGAGAGATATAATGAAGACCATCATTCTGTTCTAAGTGAAAGAAGCTAGTGGAAAACAAGCATATCCAATACTAATCAAGGATATACCACTGAGTTTAAAAAAAAAAAAAAAAAAAAAAAAAAAAAAAAAAAGTTGAACAGAATGGATGGAAAAGCTAAGACAAAGGAAGAATTTTCTCTGTAATACAGAATTTGAAGAAATCTTCTAAAAAATGAAGCAAAACCCTTAATGTTTTTTCAGAAACAACCTTAGAATCCTTTTTACCTTTCCTTCATAAACCAATACCCAAGCCAAGTTACAACCCATGACTTATCACTACAGTATAGTACAAAGTCTAGAATAGGTGAGAGGATGCTAAAGTGAAGGACCCGACACTTCATATGTGATTGACATTCTTTCCATGAGACTACTTTTATTCAGCTCGATTGCCTAATTGTAGTCTACTTGTAAGAACAACCATGAAGCAGAAGGTCATATATCAAAAGTATTGGTGGATTCTAATATCTTGAATTCCCTTTCTTATAAATTCTCAATAGTTTAGTTAATTTAGTTTAGTTTAGCATTAGAATCTAAAATCTCTACAATCATAGTTTTTAATCCCTTAAACCCCCCAAATTCCGGTCCTCATCCTTCACATAACATACACTTAAAAGTGGAACGATATTCTACTCATCCTTTACTTATTGAGGGATAATTAGGTTTTAATACTCTTCTGTTTTGTTCAATGACCATACACCATCTACATACACAAAAAGAGGCAAGGTCAACTGGCCCAGTAACATACCACCTTCGACATCACAGACCTAGTAATTGAGAACCTTAAGAGGGTTCGGTCCTTTCGATATCACTATATCACTTTGCCAGTTACAACATGCAGGATAATGAGGACGTACTTGATAGGGTTATGTACTAAAAACATTACTTTTATATTAACTCTAATTCTTTATATTTTGAATGTGAATCATATGGGCAAATATTATGCATATTATATATGTTATTAGTTATATGCATGTGTCTAGTACTTTATGTTGTAGATGATATGGTATGAACACACAAAAGTTCATATCATTAGTACCTTATAAAGTATAAGTAATCGTTCACAACCTAGATGGATTTGGACAAACCATTAGTACGGTTGTAGTATAATCTGGTATTAGTCTATCTTGACTATATGATTAGACTAGTACACTTTGTGTGTATTGAACAGGACCAAATAAGGTTGTTTCTCCTTATACTGACTATATAAGAGAACAAATGCCTCTATTATTATGGATGCTTGTCCTCTTAATCTGGATATAATAACGGGCACTTACATGTATTGTACATTGCTTTAAATCATCAATGGGTGAGATTCATTTGTGAATCAACAAACTCGATGGATTGGGTAATGACATTGTATGTAAGGTGTGCTGTTGATTATAGAAGGAATTCGTGTCCCGCAAGAAGTCGGGTTGATGATGACCCCTTGAGGAGTTTAAAAGGATTGTCATGTAAACCCTGCAAGTAGATTTATTCCGACATGACAATGAGGTTGAGTGGTACTACTCAAGGACGTAAGAAGTTGATTAATGTAGTTGTCAGTAACTTGACTTAATCAACGGACATTCGATATCTTAAACACGGGGAGATCAACGAGTATATAATATGGAGCCCATAAACACTGACACGTAATTTGGGATTAGGGCGGTAGTGCAACAATGGCCTTTAGTAGAATAAGCCATTTGTTGATGGACTTGGGCCGTGTGTTCAGGGCGAATATGGGAAGCCTAAGCCCGTCAGGAGGCCCAACCCTAATTTCTCCTCATGGTCCCTGTTGTAGCCTATAAATAGAATACTCTCTCTTTGGCCGAAATTCACTATTCATTGTTCTGAAAAAGAGGCAAGAAAATTAGATCTGAATACGTTTATGATCTTGAGAGAAAGAAGGGGATTGGTAGATAGTTGCCCACACAACGTCCAATCTGTTCTAAAGGAATACAACAGAAGATCAAGAGGTTGATTGTTGATTCGGATTCATAAAGCTTGGATTCTCAGAGTTATCTAAACCGGATCTAAAAGGTATGTTCTCTAAGAAGATAATTCGTTTGCGGCAACGTTTCATGATAATTCGTTCTTTGCGATTTCGGACATGGCGGCGCCTGTCAAGGTATCTAAAGAAAGTTCATTGCTTCCCTGATGACGATAAAATGATAGCTTAATTGGACACTTCAAGGAAGAGGAAGTGGAGCGAAGTCTGGAAGGCTATCATAGATTGGCGTGACGCAAAGGAATGGCATTTCGATAGAGAAGAAGCAAGGATGGACCATCCCCTAATTCATAATTGGGGCAATGTGAGTTGATGTACATATTTGTTTTACGTTTTGATATGAAAAATAAATAACCTAACAGTGTGCTTTCACTTTTATGATGTATAATATATATAGTGTGTTACAATAAATTTCTGTGGAAGATGTCAACTATATTTTTGCTCAAAGCCTTTCAGGTATATTCTTTCTTCCTCTTAGCACTTTGAGGACACATCGTCCAACTGTTTGGGGGTGGTGAGAACCTTTCACAAAAATTATGCATTCATAGTTGTATATAGTTTTATTTTATGTCTAAATAAACGTATTTAGTGACAAATTCTCGTTTCCTTTTCTGTGATGAAAAATATTTAGAAATCTCACCCAAGCATTTGAATTGGGACTTGTTCTTAGAAATTGAGTTAATATGTATGCAGTAGTTTTTATATCTTTTCATGAGCATTCATGCACTGACTATCATTAAATGTACACAACAGTAAGTTTCTGGGACCCACGGTTAGATAGCTTAGTTTCCATATCCTATAAGAATCTAACTAAAAAGCCTTAAAATGTGTGATATGTGAGTAATGACACAGAGAAGTAGTTTTTCTAAATAAAGAAGTCCACACGTCTACTTACTTGATCACTACCCAAATTCTAGGTGAGAATTTAGGCCTTGTTTGAATCGATATAGCCAAAAATTCACACCTATAAAAAAAATTTATCGCTAGTCGCCCCATTGAACCTTCCCTTAACCCTTTCTATTTTACCAAAAATTCATTACCCATCTATTAACCACAAATAAATAAGCCTACCTAGATGATGAGTATGAGAAATAGGATAAAGTGCAGAAAAATGAAGAGAAAAACTTGTCACAAATCAAAATCAGTTACCTCCTTCAGAAGAAAAGAAAAAGAAAAATAGAATATGTTTTCGAAAATCAAAAGAATTATCAAAGTTAGAATTTCCCCCAAAATCAATTCAAAAGGGAATACAAAAACTTAAAAAAGCCAAGTATAGAAACCCATGTTAGAAGCAGGAAAGAAAATAAGGATTTCTCTAATATAAATATCTCGAATGCCTTATTATCTCATACTCATCATTTTTGAATTTTCCATTCCAATTTCTTCTACACTACCACCTAAGCCCCATAAAACCTAATAAAGACCTCTAGCTCAATTAGGAGTAGGATAGTGTGATAATAAGTAGTAGATGTGAATTCTCGACCTCGGCTCCTCTAACTGTCATTGAGTATGTGAGTAAACGTGTGCCCATTGCACATTGGAGTTAGCAAAACTTGAGTGGAAAAATAAGAGATAAATTGTGTTTCAACACTTACCTGTGAGAACCTATTTAAGGACGCTATCCAAAGGATCGAAAACGACCTGCTCGTACATTTCATTGTAAAAGATCACTGCATGCATGCTCATATGGAGATGTTTTGATTATTGTATGTATATTAACTTGAATTTCGAAAGAATTAATTTTTGTTTCCCCCGCTAGTGAGATGTCTAGATATCTGAGATTAATTAAGGAAACAGGCCTTTGTTACTAAGTCGTTGTTGTATAAATGGAGTTTGTGAGTATCTTCTCTGGAAAACTCTCACGAGGATATAACTCGTCCACTATGGAATTCCTAGTGGTTCAAGGCCTTGTTGCATACGGTCAATGCAACCTCACTCTGCGAAATGAGACTTAGCTTAGGACAACACATTTTTGGCCACTTATCATTTTAATGTCTCTTCTTTGCTTGAGGACAAGCAAAGTGCTGTTTGGGGGTGGTGTGATAAGCACCCAAAACTGTACTATTAAACCCCGAGAGACATAGCATTTTGGTCAATTATGTTATTAATAATCATGTAATAATTATATTTTTGTACTTTTTCAGGTTTCTGCAGTTAACATGAATATAATGATAAAACATTCATCGAAGTATGGGAATACTAGAATATTTGAAGTCTTCCCACTCAACCCCAGTGAAGCCCAACAAAGCATGATTAGAGCCGAAGTTTCCAAAGGAACAAAACTAGTGCAGAACGGGTCCATATGTAAAGAAGCAGCAAACTTCCGAAGCTCACATCTTATAAATCTGGACGCCGACGTTGGCTAGTGAACTGCCAGAGCGACCAAGGTGACGAACTCTACGCAAAGATAGAAAGTTTTAAAAATGCCAAAATCGGCGCCGCCACTAGGACATACTAAGTGGACCCACTCTGCGGGCTCAAAAGGCATGAAGAGTCAGCATAGGTAGGTGGCAAGTGATGGTCACAATTTTGTGCCACCTTGCAAAAGGAGAAGACACGTACCAATTCAAAGTTTGAATTGAATTTGGTATAAGGACAAAAATGAAAACATACAAAGACAAAACTAAACATAAAGTTTGGTTTGAATTAAACAAGAAGACAAAAACCAAATTAATCCGGATGAAGCCAAAACTTTGTATTTTAAAGTTTTGAATGTCTTAATTTGAGAAACGGACGAAACCCAATTAAAGGCTTCACGAGAGACCAGCCTATATATATATGTAAGGGGGGTCTTCAATATTCCTCCTTCAGCATTTTATGCTTTAGCCTTGCTCATTAGATAGTTAGCTTTAGTTTATCGTCTGTAGCTTCATTCTAGTACTTTATATTCCGTCATTTTCTCTTCTAGCATCTTCAATACTGTAAGTTATTTCTTCTTAATAAAAGTCATTTCTTTTCAAGTTTAATTCATGTCCTACATTTACTTATTTATTATATATAACAAGTTTAATTATTCCTCCAATGACCATAACTAATCCCCTTTGGGAGGGTTATCTTTACTTCGTGTGAGAATCGGATTGACACTTTAATGTTCTAGAATCATCTTAGGAATTAGATGTAGATTATACATCCGGTCCCAAAATGATTGAGACTGTATGAATTTGGAGTCTTGATGCTCGGAAACAGTCCTCGAGAGAGAAAAATATCTCGTTGCGACTCTCTGGTGTCAGATATCTCTCTAATTTTCCAGCTAGATGTAGAATCGAACCAGGAGCTGAAATGATATTCTAGAGATGAAATATTAGTTCAACTCCTTATGCTAGTGAGATGTGACTTAGTGATGTGGGCATTTCGCTTGGGATCGATACTCGACGTCGTCTCGAGTTTGTCTATGAACTTGAGACGAATTAGAGCTGTAGTGATGTGGTAATATAAACTGTTAAAAAATGAATCTTGCATGAGTATGATTAACCCTCTCCCTGTTTCTCCATCTTTGTTTATTTACGTCGAAATCACCGTTACATTACTTGCATTACCGTTAAATTACTTAAACTAACTAAATAACCTAAAATCCTACTCACCAAAAGTTATAATTCTAGTTGTGAACCTTGCCGAGCCCTAAGGTTTGGACGATCCCTTACTCGACCTATCCTACCAAACCCACATGAGTAAGGTAACATGACTAAATGGACGACTATACAGACTTTGGACTTTGGACTTTGGTATTCGAACTTTAGACTGTGGACTTCGGACTTAAGTAAGAAAAACCAAAACGTGAAATCAACGTTTTATCAGGAATCACAAAGCCAAACGGCTAAAGAATGAATCACAATTCGGAAGAAAATAACAAAATGAGGTTCTTCTCTAGTTACAAGTATCTTGAAGACCCAATTTCTTAAATGATCAGATTTTATTTTTCCCTTCCTTTTTCTTTCTAAACCATCACCCTAGCCCCATAACTCTTAAAAAAAGACCTCTAGCTCGATTAGGAATATGATGGTGTGATAGTATGTGGAAAGTGTGATCAATCAACCCCGATTTCCTTTGGACGTCATTCGTGTATGTTAGGAATATAAATGTCTGCTACATTTGAGAGAACAAAACTTGAGTGAATCTATTAGAGAGTTTGTTTTTTAACACATCCCTATGAGAACAAGTATAACACATCCCTGTGAATCTAAGATAAGAGCCCAAAATTGTAGTTTTAACCCTTTAACAATATTGCTTTTTGACCAATTATGTGATTAATAAGTAAGAGTTAGTACTGTTATCGTGTTCTTATGTATTTCAGGCATTGGAGTTGAATATGTGGAGAAATACACCCTTTTTGCGAGATAATGGAGCAAGGGTTGGTTGTTAAGAAGTTCTAAGATTAAAGGCCAAGATCTAAGGAGAAAAAGCTCATTTAAAGCCGGGTCAAAGCTGAAAAATCAAAGTCAACGCGGGCAGAAATACCGCATAAAAGTCAGCAGAACTTTTGGAAGCCATATCTTTGAACTCAAACCTCGGAATTGGGCCTACCTTATGTCAAAACGACCGTCTGGGAACAAGATTTCTAATGGTCCAAGCCTTGACCCAATCAGAGGAGCAGAAGTGGTCGAAAAGGCTGTTGAAGTCAAATCTAGTTGTAAAATCCTCTGTGGAATGAAGAAATTGGGTTTTGGGCTCGATTTTTCGGCCTAAAACATCGCTCCTCAGCCCATGCATGAAAAGTTGGATCTTGTCTCCTCCATTTGAAGACACAAAACTTAGCTCTTAAGCATCTAGTCTTTGTAGTTAGCCATTATCCAATAACTTGTTTTAGATCTAGTTTTTACATTCAATTAATTAGTTTTAGAACAAAGTAGATTATTATTTAGAATCAGATTTAGTTTTATAATAAAGTATTAGTTTTTCATTTCAATTTATTTTATTGATTCAATTCTTATTTAGATTTAATTGTCTTAAATTCATAATTAGTTTGTTTTAATTTGATAATTATTAATCATAATCTTAGTTCTAAATTAGTTTTAAATTCGGTTTAATCCGTTTTGAATCTTAGACTATTGTTAAATTAGATTATAAAGTTTAATTATTTATTCAATAATGGGTTGTTCTATGCGTTCTTGTGTTAGAAATAATAGTGTAATGATTCAAGGCTAAAACCTCCATTAGAGGGGTTTGAAGAAGCCTAGATGAAACTTGATTTTGATTAGCATAGAATAGTTCATAATATTATATTCCATTTTAGAAAGTAATTAGTACACCATGAGAATGGGTTTGATTGCTTCACATGCTAGTTGTTAGTTGGTATAGATTACCATGAACAATTAGGGATTAGAAACACCTAATTGTTATGCGGAAGCATTGTAATTCGGATTACGACAATTCTTAGTTAGTAAATTAAGTCGACTTAAGGTGGAATCAAATTCCCCTAATTCTTTATCTAGATTTGAACCTTAGAATTTTAATTGCCATCTTATTATTTAGAACATTTCGATTACGTTATTTCCCATCGTTGTTAGCATAATTATATAATTCGTACTCTAATTGACTTTGATAGACTGATAATCTTAGTTAACATGAATTCTAAAGAACTTGGAGTGGAATGAATTTTCTATTCCAACTATATTGCAATAGCATCAAGAGTAGAAAAGTTTGATAACATAGCAGAAATTAGCTTTAGTTTTACTTGCGTTTGAGTCTCGTAGCTTATACGAAGGTAAAACTATCATTTTACCTTTTATCAAATGGCGCCACTGCCATCTTAGTTCCATTTAGAATTGTTTTCATTAGTATTGGTAGTCTTCCCAAAGTCCCATTAAACCCAACCACCCTTGTTTGGTTCTAACTATGATCGTTTGGTTCAGAAAATAAAAAAAATTCGCAGAAATAGCCTGAGCATGACCCGCGCCCTACCAAGGCTAACTTGGAGTGCCCCCTGCGCTGAAGCGCTTGGAACTCGAATTAGACTTGAGTGCGACCCGCGCCCTATCTAGGCTATTTCGGAGCGCGACCCACGCCCTATTTTTGCACAGCCCGATTTTTCACAGGTTAGTCCAAATTTCCATTTCTTCAAGTTATTCAGTGTTTCTAACTTGTTAGTTACACTGAGCTCGCGTATACAAGATGCTATTCATAAGCGAAGCAAGGAGGCATTCAGGTACTTCTTTCTTCCACTCCTCGTATCTCCTGTTAGAGGATTTATACTAGCATATTAAGGTTGTTTTGACGGTTGTCGTGTTTAGTTAAGATTGGTCTTAGCCTTGCATGAGATTAAGGTCAGGTAGAAGAAAAACACCTAACGTAATCAAACGTCAACGTCAACAAACATGCCTTTCTAGTATACCATTCAATACACCTCTAGCTAGTATATCACACACTACACCTGATATAATGGCTGAAGAAAGAGAGTCTCCTCTCTCTGACTTTTACAAAGCCTTGAACGATAACCCAAAATCTTGCATCATTCTTGCAGACCCAGTGGGGATTTCCAAATCCCCCCAAATATATTTAATTTGTTACCCACTTTTTCATGGGTTAGACCATGAAAAACCTTAGCAGCACATGCGTAGGACTGAATAAGTCCTTACCACATTCCATCATCCTACGGTTGGTGCTGAACAAATTAAACTGAGGGTGTTTCCTTTCACCCTAGCCGACAAGGCGACGTCTTGGTTAACTGCCCAAACGCCTAATTCTGTGGACTCATGGGCCAAACTTGTTCAACTATTTATGGAACATTTTTACCAATCACTGAAGATAGATGAAATGCTTTCCAAGATTCTTTTTTTTCAATAGAATCCTTATGAATCCTTTTCAGAGGCTTGGAATCATTTCACTGACCTTCTTATAGAGTGTCCACATCATAACCTTGCGAAAGACACGTTAGTTTGTGCCTTTTTCAAGGGACTATTATACCACCATAAAGAGGTCCTTGACATAATGAATGGGGGTAGTTTCCTCAATAAAGGAGCCTTAGAGGCTTATAAATTTCTAGAAGATCAAACAAAGCGTAATAATAACTAGGGGGGTAGTGACGATATCTCCCGCTCCACTAGTTCTTCTTCAACAGTTAAGGCCGCTGGTATGTTTGAGATTAAACCTGCTTAAAACGTTAATCGAATATCTAACTAAAAAGGTAGAAACTATTTTTGTTCAACAAAAGCCTATCCCCGTCTTGAATGTCACCTCTAATCCATGTAATTTCTGTTTGAGTCCTGAGTATCCCGACTCCTATTGTCCTCCGCTTATGAACAACAAACATCACAACAAGATAATGTTTGGTCAATTAATGGCTATCATATTCTTAACGCCCCTTAGAGACAACATCCCAACTTCAGTTGGAGAAATAATCAACAAGTTACACCTCCAGGGTATAATAATCAAAATGTTAGGCCAGCAAACAATTACAACCAAGCTCCACCACGACAAGGACAAAGACAAGATCAAGGACAAGGTCAGGGTAATTATAATAATTATAACAATAATAATTATAATGCTAATAGAGGTATCGTTCCGGTTAATCATAACTATCACAACCCACCTGTTAATAATCAATGTGACATAGTTCCTATCACACAACCTGTAACAAACACTCCTCCACAACCGGATCGTTTTGACGCCTTTATGCAATCCCAACAACAAATTTTACAAGCCATCCAACTTTCCTTACAACAGTTAGCACAAGAGAAAATACAACCAAAAGGTGTGTTTCCAGGTCAAGCAATACCTAATCCTAAAACAACAAACACAGCCTTTGAGGTAAACGGTAATACTAGTAAGGAAAATGCAAACGTAGGTGAGCTAAATGCCATCACCACTCTCCATTTTGGCAGAGTGGTTGATAATGCCGTAACTATGCCTATAGTTACCAGTAGTCCCTACACCAGATACTGAAATAGAAACTGAAGATCCTACCCCTGTAGAGGTACCAGCTAAACCACAACCTAAGAAACAGAAAGCCAAGGTTAGACATCCTGTTGATCCATATGCTAAATATAGAGAGAAACCACATTTTCCCCAGAGATTAGCAATGTTAAACAGGGATACGAATTTCGATGAGATTAAGGAAGTTTTCAAAAATCTAACGATAAACCTACCCTTTCTTGAAGCAATTAAAAAGTTACCTCACCATGCTAAGTTTCTTAAAGAGTTGTGCACTACTAAGCGTAAGACAAATATTCCTAAAGACGCCTTTTTAACTAAACAGTTTCCAACTTTATCATAACATAATGGAATCGTTAAGTACAAGGACCCTGGTCATCCTACTGTACAATGCACCTTAGGAGATTCCCACACGACGACCGCTTTATTATACTGGGGGCAAGTGTTAACTTACTCCCATATTATCTCTATAAACAAATAGGTCTACAAGAGATGCAACCTACTAAAATGACGTTGCAATTAGCTGATCGGTCTATTAAATATCCTAAGGGTGTTGTTGAAAACGTGCTTGTTAAGGTTCAGGATTTCTATTATCCTACTAATTTTGTTATCCTCGATACAAAAGTCACTAACGACTCTATTCTGATCATTTTAGGGCATCCTTTCTTGGCTACTACCAACGCGCTCATAAACTGCTGCGATGGTTCAATGTCCATGTCTTTTGGCCATCTTTCTGTTGAGGTAAATATTTTTAAAACGACAAAACAGTTCCCAGATACGATTTCGGATGGAGAGGTTAGCATGATCAAGAGCTTAGCTCAAGATTATTTCAAAACCACATTTCCTGATAATCATATGCACAAATTCCTTTCCTTTGGAAGTTCCTACTACGATGAGAACTCCCTGGAAGTCGAAGAAGATTTCCTTAGACTCTTTTGCAACTCTTCCTTGCCACCTCACGAGTCCCTCCCTGTCAACATCCATTCATCCCTTGACGCTATGACGGAAGATGAATTTTTCACCCTCTATCCCAGTGATTCTTTTGACCTACCTATTGAGGAATGTCTTGCATATCTCAAGACTTCTAATGATCTAGACCTGAGAGCTCTAGCCGAGCCCCATTCATCCACCTCACATCATCCTGTCACTCATTCATCTTCCATCACCAATTTTCCCCACCTTCCACCCTTTCAAAGGAACCTTGAGTATGCACTTGACCCTCTTGTTTCTCTTGTGCTTTATGATTTTCTAAATCCTCCTAATACGGAAATAATTCCCAAGGGAAAGGCACTTGACACCTTCATTTTAAGAATTGAGACAGTTGCTACTTACACCATGAATGAGTTTTGTGCTAAACCCACATTCTCAGTTTTTCCATTCTTTTCTTCTAAAATTTATCCGTATCCAACATATATTCCACAAACATCCATTTTCTCACGATCATTCACTTGGACACCCTTTCGTTCAAAGATGAAGAAGAAGGTGCATGCTCGGTTACGTTCTAGGTCTATCAGACTTCGTTTTCATTTAACTAAGTTGCGTCGTAGAAAATCTTGGTGCTTGATTCTATTTAGGGGTGCATTCCATGTTAATTATTTATGGCAAAATCCATAACTATTTCGGTTGTTGATATATGGTAAACTACATGTTCATTATATACATATGTTTTAGATAAAGTCTTGAGTATCTGACTATAAAAGACTCATTTTGTTGCTTAGTGTACTTCCTTTCACTTCCATATAATGGTAAGTGCACCATTTAGGTAACCGGGCGCTCCTTATGGAGTGTGTGGCTGTAAGTACCGGATCCTAAGACCACTGTTAACATAATTCACGTTTTCCACTCTTGCATGTTTTCTCGGTTTTTGAGTCATGTTCCTCTATGGTGTGAATTATGTCTTTATTGCTTTTCATTTTTCTTATATTAAATCTTATTCATAAAAAGTAAAAAATATCAAAACCATATAAATACTAGAAACACATGGGCTGATGTGATTGGGAAGAAAGCTGCTGGAAGAGAAGAACTGAACTTCATACCACCGACTATAGTCAATGGTAAATCAATCATCCATGTCCAGAGTTCACAATTCACAACATACAACAAGAAATTTGAGAATTTGGTGGTTGGGTCGTTTGTAGGGAAGAGATTAAATTACAACTATGTGAAGGAAATAGTTAGTAGAAATTGGAGATTAAAGAATTTCACTATGAAAACTTATGGTAACACTATGTTTACATTCAGGTTTGAGAAAGAAGATGAGCGTTTAGCCGTGCTGGAAAGTGGGTCATTTCACATCGCAAGCAAATTGTTTGTGGTAAGGCCTTGGAGACTCTTTGTCGAGGCCGAGACGAGGGAACTGAAGACGATTCCTATATGGGTTGTGGTTAAAGGATTACTAATGGAAATGTGGAATAAGGAAGGTTTCAGTCAAGTGGGGAGTGCAATCGGAATTCCTATGTTCACTGACCGTCTTACAGAGAACATGACTAGAGCATCTTATGCAAGACTTTTGCATAAAGATTGACTCCAAGTGCCCATATCCAACAGACATACTAGTAGTGTTAGACCAAAGGCGAGCCTACAAAGTGTCCTTCGAATATAACTGGAAACCCCAGTACTGCAGTACATGCAATGTGTTTGGGCATACCACCCAAACATGCCCGAAGGAACCTAAGGTCGAGATGGAGGTTAAACAAGTGTGGCTGAAAAAAGAAACTAAACCTGAAGAGGTGAATGTTGTTCTGGCGAAAGAAGGAATACAAACAGAGTCTAAAGGAGAAACACAGCCACAGGAACAGGAAGTGCAAGAAGTGCACTCTGTTGATGAGGAAAAAGGGTGGGAATCTCCAAAGAAAAAACACCGATGCAAAGCGAGAAATAAAAGTAATGAGCAGATATCGGATGGAACTGAGATTACAAGCAGATGCTTGAGGACGCCTGAAAAACAAAAAGGAGTGGTAGAAAGAGTAGATGACACGAGGCAAAGGGTTCTAATGCAGCAAGGGGAAAACAAAGTCAAGAATGTGACTAAGATAGCAGCACAACAAGAACAGGGTATAAAAGCAACGATAGCTAAAACACAGACAATGCAACAAGAAAAACAATCAACAAGTGAAAAGGTTAGTAGCAACAAATATGAAGGGGTTAATACTAGCCTCCTTAGACACCCTCACTACTTAAATGATCAAAATTGGTTGCTAACCATGAGGGAACTCAATAAAGCTTTTAAGCAAGAGATGGAACAAGGATCAGAAAAGTATAGACACTTGGAAGTGGGAGTATAAATTGATGAGTCTAAAGTTATTCGGAAGCAGCAAGAAGTCTGAAGGTATTAGGAAGTAGCAAGAAGAAACACGACTGTTGTGGAATGGGGACAACTACAGGAGCGGGAAATTGTGAAATGTTCCAGAATATTTCGCAATATTCAAAAGGTGGCAGCTTATTATGGTACTAAGGCATGACAAGTAAACTAAATCCAGGGTCGTGGTCTATTCACAAGTGGAAATCAGAACTTGTGGCAAAGCATATGCAAGAGAATATGGAATCAAACTTGTATTTGGGGAAACAAATAAACTAGCTGATAATTTAGATATATATATATATGTACACAGCTAGTTACATAGAATTACTTTCTAGTGAGAGTGAGTATGTAACAACTATTTTAAATTTATTTTTATTAATAAAAGGGGTAGGGGACCTCTATAAAAACCTCGCTTATCGATAAAAAAAAAAATAAATGGGGGACTCAAACACTAAAGAAGATGAAGGAATGGAAGAAAGTCACCACTGATATATGCATATTGTGTTGGAAAGAGGTGGAGATGCCAGAACACCTTTTCATGACTGTGATTACTCTAAGGAAGTTTGGAAGATGATACTAGACAAAATGGGTTATAATAGAATGCAGGCAAACACATGGCAAACAAAAATTGATTGGGTGCAGAGCAAATTAGTGGGGAAAGGGCCGAAACAAGATGCAATGAGATTAGTATGGAATGGGTATATCTATTGGATTTGGCGCACGCGGAATGACAAGATATTTGAAAACAAACAGGCAACCACAACTCAGGTGGTGCATAGGATCTTGAGTGATGTAAGAATGAAGCTGATAGCAATGGAGATAAAGATGGATGACGGACCAGAAAAGCAGCAATTCAAAGAAATGTGGAATGTGGAGGTGCAGACCAAAGTGAAGAAGACGAAGTATTGTATGTGGGAACGAGCTGAAATGGGAATATTTAACTTGAATACAGATGGATCGCTACAGGGGCCTTTAGGTGGATGGGCCGCGGTTATCCAAAATGAACAGGGGCAAGTTATAAAAGCAAACAAATGACGGTCCAGCAAGAGGTCTATTGCACTAATAGAACTGCAAGGTGTCGAACAAGGAATGCAAATGGCTATTTCGCAGGTAATAAGAAAGCTCAGAGTGCAAACGGATTCAACCAATGTTATTTCTTTTTTCAAGACTGAAACACAACAACAATGGCAAGCAGAACAGCTGAAGAGGAGTATTACTCAGATGAGAGAGGATCTCGAATATTTCACAATCACTAATACATATCGAGAAGCTAACAAACTTGCAGATGCAATAGAAAGTAATAATCCAACTGTTAGCTAGGTATAATTAGTACCTAGCTATTTTTCGGAGGATATAAAGAAAATAATATATGATGATGCAGTAAGAAAACTTAATATAAGATTGTAACAAGCAAATTATTCTATTTTAATGAAAAGGGGTAGGGGACCTCCATAACAACCTCGCTTTCCCAGCAAAAAGAAAAAAAAATGCAAAAAGTCAACAATCAAAGTCAAAGTCTACAGTCAAAGTCAACTCAAGGGTAAAAAAACTCAAAAGTTCAAGAAACACTCCAAAGGTTTCAAGAACCAAGGACTCAACCCTTTGCAAAACAAGGACTCCACGTTTTTCATTCATTCTAATACAAGCTCACATGTCGATGCATTCAATCAAGTGTTTTGCATTCATTCTAATGCAAGCTCACAAGTAGATACATTCAATCAAGTGTTTTGCATTCATTCTAATTGATCAGCTCTCAAATATGCATTTTTATCCTCTTGTACTATTTCTATTATGTTAAATTATATAATCAATAATGTACAAAATTCATATTCTTATCGCTTTTTCAGGATACAAGCCTATTCTGGACCAAATACCTGAAATGACGTGATCTTGAGCCAAAAGGAGCCTAAAAGGGGCCTTATGGGACAACTGAGAAAAATTGCCAAAAAGTCAATGGTCAAAGTCAACAGTCAAAGTCAAAGTATATTGTTAAAGTCAACTCAAGAGTCCAAAAACTTAAAAGCTCAGGAAACACTATAAGGCTTCAAGGACTAATGACTCAACTTAACCCTTGGCAAGACAAAGACTCCATGTTTTCATTATCAAAACAATATTACCTAGTTCTATACATCCAAAACAATCCCAAAAACAATACAGGAACAAAAAAATAAGTGGGGTTTTCTCCATCACCATTATTCCTCCATAGATTTAAGATGAACAACTTCAAAACCCCAACTCACCACGAATCTCAACATGTCACTAATGCAAGCTCACAAGTAGATACATTTAACCAAGTGCTTTGCATTCATTCAATCAATAAAGTGTTCTGCATTCATTCTAATGCTAGCTCACACGTAGATGCATTCAATCAAGTGTTTTGCATTTATTCTAATGCAAGCTCGCTTGTAGACGCATTCCTTCAATCAATCAAGTTGTTTACATTCATTCTAATGTAATCTCGCATGTAGATGCATTCAATCAAGTGTTTTTAATTTATTATAATGCAAGCTCACACGTAGATGCATTAAATCACGCGTTTTACATTCATTCTAATGCAAGCTCGCTTGTAGACGAGTTAATTCAATCAATAAAGTGTTTTGTATTCATTAAATCAATCAAGTTTTTTGCATTCATTCTAATTGATAAGTTCCTAAATATGCATTTTTATCCTCTTATAATGCTTCAATTATGTCAAATTATATAATCAATAATGTACAAAACTCATGTTATTATCGCTTTTTTAGGATACAAGCCTATTATTGACCAAATACCTCAAATGACGTGATCTAAAGCCAAAAGAGACCTTATGGGACAACTGAGAAAAAGTGCCAAAAAGTTAACTATTAAAGCCAACAGTCAAAGTCAATTGTTAAAGTCAAAGAGAAATTTAACTCAGGGATCCAAAAACTCAAAAGCTCAGTGATAAGAGCCCAAAAGTGTAGTTTTAACCCTTTAACAGTCATACTTTTGGACCAATTATGTGAGTAATAATGAAGAGTTAACACTGATTACGTGTTTTTATGCATTTCAGGCTTCAAAGTCCATTATGTGCAGAAATGTGCCACTTTAGTGAGATGAAGGAGAAAAGGTCGGTTACTAAGGAGTTCCGTGATTAAAGGCCAAGATTCAAGAAGATAAAGCCTTCCTAAAGCCCGGTCAAAAGCTGAAAAGTCGACACGGGAAAAAAAAAGACACAAGTCAACGTAACTTCCGAAAGCCGTATCTTTGGACTCGGACCTCGAATTAGGCCTACCTTATGTCAAAACGACCGGATTCGGGAAAGAGCTTTCCAATGGTCTAAGCCTTGACCCAATCAGAGGAGAAAAGTGGACGAAAAGTCTGTGGAAGCCAACTGCAGCTGAAGAGGCCTTTTTGATTTGAAAGAATTGGGTTTTGGGCCCGATTCTCCGCCCAAAACATGGCTCCAAGCCCATGCACGATTTTTGGATCTGAAAGTATAAAACAAAAGTTTAGCTCTTTGTTAATGGTAGCTAGTTAGACCTAAAATAATATAGATAATTCTAGATCTGTTTTCATAAATTAAATTAAGCTTTAGTTCCATTTTCAATTCTTGTTTTAGATTAAGTCTTTGAATCAATTGTTCTTGATTGATTAGATAAATAAAATAGTTGTTTTCTCAATTTGAATTGTGTTATTTCAATTTATAGATCTGATTTTAATTCTTGTTGATTATCATTCCGTAGTTTAAATAGATTGAACCATTGTTAGTTAATTTAGTTAAGTTAGAATTTTAATATGATGTGTAGTTATAATGAAATGGGAAATGATGGTTTGATGACTCAAGGCTAAAACCTCCATTAGAGGGGTTGATGAAGCCTTGATGAAAACTTAGTGATATAGTGTAGAACATTGTAGAATCTATTCCAATCTAGAAGGTTAAGTGATTAAGCCATGAGAATGGGTGGACGACCTCACATGCTAGTTAGTACTCGGTAGAAATGCCATGAACACTAGGGGATTAGAACTTCGAATTTCTTGCCGTAAGAACGTAAGAATCGAGATACAAGAATCTATGTTAGGCTATTAAGTTGGATTCGAGGTGGATTCAATTCCCCTCTAATCCTTTATCTAGATTCAAGCACAATCATATTTCCATAGCATTCGTAGTTAAAGTCAAGTAATCAAATTCAGTAAGTATCGTAGCATATCACCTTCGTAAAGCTCTCATTGACTTAAGACCGACTAATTAGATTAGAAAACATTCCATGCTAGAGCACTAGGAGTGGAACGAACTTCCTACTCCACTATATCTCATAGGATTGAGAGTAGAGAAAACTTTGATAAATATGAGCATCATAAGATTAGTTTAGTTTACTTATGTTTTGAGTTCATCGTTCATTTCGTAGGTAGACTATTTCATTTTATCTTTTATCAAATGGCGCCGCTGCCATCTTAGTTGCACTTTAGCATTGTTTTCATAGTAGAATTAGTCATTTTTAAGTCCCATTAAACCCACCCACCCTTGTTTGATTCATATTGTGGTTATTCGCTTTGTTGAAAAAAATTCGAAAAATTACACGGAAGATCGCGCTATAAAGGAGCGCCTTTGGCTCTATAGTCGGACTTTGAGCGCAACCCGCCCTCTTCCCCGAAGCGACCATACAACTACTTATCGGACTTGAGCGACCATTCCTCTTACCAAAGCGACCAGCTCACGTCTTGGACTAGGAGCGACGCCTCCGGAAGCGCTGCGCTCTAAGCAAAAAATTTTCTATGATTTCTACAGTTTTGTTTTGAACCCGATTTTTAAGTTTTTCAGTGTGCTAACTTGTTATTTACACTGAACACGCGTAAACAAGAGACGCTATTCATAAAGCTTAAGCAAGGACGCTTTCGGGTATTCCTTTCTTCCATACCTCGCATCTCCGCTAGAGGTTCATACTAATATATCAAGATTGTTTGGGTTGTTTTCGTGTTTAGACTTAGACTTGCATGAGATTAAGGTCCGGTCGGAGAAAACACCCGAACGTAATTAACCGTCAACAAACAAACATATCGAGTATACCAATCATAACACCTCTAACTACTATTCCACCAACCATACCGACATAATGGGTGAAGAAAGAGAGACTCCTCTCTCCGACTTCTACAAAGCTTTGGCGATAGCCCTAAATCTTGCATCGTTCTAGCGTAGACCCGATGGGGATTTTGAATCCCCAAACATATTCAATTTGTTACCCGTTTTCCATGGTTTAGGCCATGAAAAACCTTACCAACACATCGTAGGATTGAACAAGTCCTTACAACATTCCATCATCCTACGGTTGGTGCGGAACAAATTAAATTGAGAGGTATTTCCCTTCACTTTAGCCGATAAAGGCGGCGTCTTGGTTAACGCCCAAGCGCTAACTCTGCAATGACTTCGTGGGCTAAACTTGTTCACTATTTATGGAACATTTTACCCACCCCTAAAGACGGATGAAATGCTTTCCAAGATTCATTTCTTCCGGCCAGACCCTCATGAATCATTTTCTCGAGCTTGGAATCGCTTCACCGATCTCCTAATAGAGTGTCCACACCATAACCTAGCAAAAGACACGTTAGTTAGCGTTGCCTTTTCAAAGGACTTCAACATCACCATAAAGAAGTCCTTGACATAATGAATGGGGGTAGTTTCCTAAGTAAAGGAGCCTCGAGAGGCTTATAAATTTTTAGAAGAACAAACTAAACGCAAATAACAATTGGGGGAGTGATGATATCCCTACTCTACTAGTTCTTCTTCAATGCTTAAGGCCGCGGGTATGTTTGAGATGAAACCCGAATCTTAACTTAAAATTTTAATCGAATCTCTAACTAAAAAGTAGAGGCTATTTCTATTCAACAAAAGCCTATTCCCCGCCATGAATGTCAACTCCAACCCATGTAATTTCTGTTTGAGTCCCGAGCACCCGACTCTATTGTCCTCTCGCCTATGAACAACAACAATTAGAGCAAGATAATGTTTGTTCCATTAATAACTATCCTATTCCTAATGCCCCATGGAGAGAACATCCCAACTTTAGTTGGCTAAACAATCAACAAGTTACAACTCCAGTGGTTTAATAACCAAAATGTTAGGCAAACAAACAACTATAATCAAGTCTCCGCCTAGGCAAGGACAGGGGGACAAGGTCGAGAAATTATAATAATTATAACAACCAAGCGCGCCCCGCGATAAGGTGTAGCACAAGGTCAGAATAATTATAATAATTATAATACCAATAGAGGTATCATTCCGGTTAACAATAGTAACTATCAAAACCCACCCATAAATAATCAACGTGAGATAGTTCCAGTCGCACCACCTGTGACTACTACACCTACACAACCGGACCGTATCGACGCCTTTATACAGGTTACCCAACAACTTTTCCAATCAATGACTCAATCAAACCAACAGATATTACAATCCATAAATCAGGGCATACAACAGTTAGCCCAAGAGAAAGCCCAAGAGAAAGCCCAACCAAAAGGCGTGTTTCCAGGACAAGCGATACCAAACCCTAAAACAACAAACACAGCCTTTGAGGTAAACGGTAATACTAGTTCGGAAACGACAATAGTAGGTAACCTGAATGCCATCACCACTCTCCGCTCTGGAAAGGTGGTTGATAACAAAGTAACTATGCCTATAGTTACCCCATCTGTACTCCGTACACCGGATATCGAACTAGATAATCAAATAGAAACTCAAGAACCTACCACCGTAGAGGTACCGGTTAAACCACAACCTAAGAAACGAAAGCCAAGGTTACACATCAAGTCGAGCCATACGCTAAATATAGAGCGAAACCACCATTCCCTCAAAAATTAGCCATGCTAACCAGGGATACCAACTTCGAGGAGATTAGGAACGTTTTCAAAAATCTAACGATAAACCTTCCTTTTCTCGAAGCTATTAAAAAGCTACCTAATCACGCTAAGTTTCTTAAAGAGTTGTGCACTACTAGGCGTAAGACCAACATACCTAAAGACGCCTTTTTAACTGAACAATTCCCAACTTTATCCAAAAATAATGGAATTGTTAAGTACAAGGACCCTGGTCGTCCTACTGTAAAATGCACCTTAGGAGATTCCCACACGACGACCGCTTTATTAGACCTGGGGGCGAGTGTTAACTTACTCCCGTATTACTTGTATAAACAAATAGGTCTACAGGAAATACAACCTACAAAAATAACGTTGCAATTAGCGGACAGGTCTATTAAGTATCCTAAGGGTGTAGTGGAAAACGTGCTTGTTAAGGTTCAGGATTTCTACTATCCTGCGGATTTTGTTATCCTCGATACAGAAGTCGCTAATGACTTTGTACCGATCATCTTAGAATTTCTTTTTTTAGCAAACCGCCAACGACTTATTAATTGTCGCGATGGTAAGATGTCCTTATCTTTTGGCCATCTCACAGTTGAGGTAAATGTTTTAAAATGATGAAACAGTTACCCGATTCGCTATAGATGGGGAGGTTAGCATGATCGAGAGCTTAGCTCAAGATTATTTTAACAACACGCTTCCTGAAAACAATATGTACAAATTCCTTTCTTTTGGAAAGTCAGATTTTGTAAATGACTCCTACTTAGAGGAAGTCAACACCATCCTTGAGTCCACCCAATTGTAGACACCGGTTGCTCAACATATTGAGTATGAAGACTTGCTACCTAAGCAAGTATTCATTATGCAAAATGAGGACCCCGATGAAACATCTATTGATTTTCCTCCCACCCCCACCCCTTTTGCTTAAACCCCTTCCCCATAGTTAAAATATATATTAACTTGATCCGGATGGTAATCATCCGGTAATTATATCTTCTCTCATTTCATGTTATCTAAGGATGAAGAGACACGCTTAATCTGGTGATTAGGGAACATCGGCCTGCGATTGGTTGGTCCCTAGCTGACATTAAGGGAATTGACCCTAATGTTTGCACTCATCGATCCATTTGGAGGATAACGCCAAGACTTCTCGCTAACCTCGATAATAAGTCGCTTTGAACCCCGCCATGAAAGAGGTGGTTAGGGAAGAAGTCTTACGATTACTCGATGCGGTATCATATACCCCATCTCGATAGCGCGAATGGGTAAGCCCCATTCATGTAGTTCCTAAGAAATCAGGAGTTACCATGGTTCGTAACGGAAAAGGTGACTATGTTGTCACACAAGGTCCTATGAAATGGAGGATCTGTATTGATTACAGACGTTTAAATGCTATGACATGAAATGATCACTTTCCTAAGAAATCAGGAGTTACCATAAGAACGTTGTATTTTTTATTAAAGAATATATTTTCTGTCGGTTTGGCATTCCTAAAGCCATCATTAGTGATGGTGGAACACATTTTTGCAACAGAGTTGTTGCATCCCTAGTGAAAAAGTATGGAGTTACACACAAAGTAGCAACTCCTTATCATCCACAAACTAGCGGACAAGTAGAAGTTTCTAATAGGGAAATCAAAAAGATTTTAGAAACAACTCAGAAACCCGATAGGAAAGACCGGTCAAAGCGTCTATCGGATGCCTTATGGGCGATAGAACTGCTTTCAAAACTCCTATAGGTATGTCTCCCTTTAGACTTGTATTTGGGAAAACATGTCATTTGCCCGTTGAATTAGAGCAGAGCACCGCTCGTGGGCTATAAAAGCCTTAACTTCAATATTGATGAGGCAGGTGTCAAACGAAGTTGCAATTGAATGAGCTTGAAGAAATCGTAGCGATTCGACGATCTCGCTGGCGATTATAAAGCTAACATGAAACGGTGTTCATGATAAGCATATCTTGCGCCAAGAGTTTGTGGTCGGTCAAAAGGTTTTGCTTTACAACTCCCCGCCTACATGTTTTCCCAGCAAACTAAAACCCGTTGGTCCGGCCCTTTTCTAGTTACTAAAGTCACCCCTTACGGGGCAATCACCTTGGTAAATCCAAATGACAACAGTACCTTTCAAGTTAATGGTCAACGGTTAAAACATTTTCACGAACTTCTGTCCCCCGATGTAGAGGAAGTCCTTTTACAGACCCGCGCTATGAGGATCGACCCTTGTCATTTGGTGTACTTACTTTCATTTCCATATACCGATAAGTACACCATTCAGGTAACCGGCCCTCCCTATGGAGTGTGTGTGGCTGTAAGTACCGGATCCTAAGTCCACAGTTCACATAATTCACGCTTTCCACTTTTGCATGTTTTCTCGGTTTTGAGTCAAGTTCCTCTATGGAGTGAATTATGTATTTATTGTTTTTCGTGTTTCTTATAATAAACAAATAAAATTAAAATTAAAATTCTTAAAATCATAGAAATAGCAATCTAACAAGTCTTGGGAATCTGACTTTAAACGACCCACGTTGTAAACAAATTTTGTGTTTAAAAATTTGTTTGGGGGTGGGCAGTCGATCTTTCCATCAGGATTTCTCGAACTTTCCATTGGTTTTGTTTAGGCCCATTAGTTCAATTGGGTTGACGTAATCTAAACTTAGATTTCCTTCGTTCGCATAACTTACGTCACACACGCACTTCGAGGCATTCTTCCACCCTCTTATACGTCACCTATGGTTGGAATTGAGTGTTTTATGGATCATTGGATTGGAAATTCTCTACTGATCATTTCCATAACTCATTTGCCAAAATCAGGCCAGTAACGAAGCGGCAAATTGAGTTTGAAATTGCGCGAAAAATCGGAAAATTTCGCAATTCAAACTGGGCTTGGGCCCAAACCGCACGCACGTTGCGCGTCTCCTTCCTTCCCAACCCACACGCATAGTGTTTCCACTTCAACCCCAAACCGCCGGTTACAAGTTTGGAAACCAAAATAAAAAATAAAAAAAAAAATTATAGAGAGAGGGAAGAAAACCTAACTACACCTACAATAAGGAAATCAAATCCACCTTAAATCTTCTCTAAACAATCATCACCACCAACCCAACTTCAAAAAACACCCCACCAATTACAGTTTCCACCACCACCACCAACGCCAACTTTTAGTAGTTTTCTTCAAACTCGCCTCCCCGCGACTACAAACCATTAGTAGTCTAAGAAATTTCAATGGCGCTACGACGTAGAATTTTGCCGAAAACGCATTTGCTTCGATAGTTTTTATTTTATGACGCGGAGATGTTCAAGAGAAATTGAACGGACTATGGTACTCAACCGAGGAGTTCTATCACTATGATTTGGTAGAACAGTTTTATAAAAAGCGAGAATTGGAAGGGGATAGGATTTTCATAAAGTTAGGAGGAACGCGGATAGAAGTAACGCGACAGTTGTTAGCTGAACTCTTAGGAATTACGCTTGAAAGCAACCTAGTAATGACAATTCAGGAACCCTAGTATACTGGAGTTCCTGCTTTGAAGGATACTGTCGTGGAGGGTGAATACAATCCGACATCCCATTGTGTCCGCCAGACCACCTTGAGAACCAATCAACTGGCTGTAGCTCAGTGGATTGGTAGGAACGTCCTCGGGAAAGACAAAGTCAGTGATATCGGCCTGCAATGTCTGCATGTTCTCTGGATTTTGCAAACAAAGAAGTATAATTTCTACATCCTTGATTTAATGTTTAATGTGATTCGAGGAGTGGGGAAGAGTTTAGCACCTCTTCCCGTATTGATCACTAAGATCATGCTCTCCTTTAGAGCTGTCGCAAGATCTGCTCCTATTAAGATCAAATTGCATTCTAATGTAAGTATCTATACGGATTGCATCCAAGAGACTTGGCCGTTGTCTGAAGAAAAAATGGATGAGTCGGAGGATGAAAGGGAAGATATATGACATGGATGGATGAAGATGCATTAGCGAAGTGTAATTCTAATGTAGAACGATGCAAGTGTTGCAAACCGCCTTTATGATGCGTTTATGGTATTTGTGGAGATATCCCAAATAGACGATAGTAGTTCAAAATAAGCAAGGAACCTTCGGAGGAGATTTGAAATACTTTCGAAGGGTTCGGACGATATCTTGTATAACATGGAGACTATCCACCAAAAACAACAAACCCGGATCGCGCGATTTTCGATGCGAGATGGAAGCCCAATGCTTGTTCCGAATAGAGATGCTACGACGCATTGTACCCGTGGAGGACTCTGTTTCAGCCGAGTCCAACAGGCATGAGCGTCGTCGCCGAAGGACAGATGGTTCAAGCCATTCTCCATCCCAGAGCCAATCTCCATCTCAAGGTCCATCGTCATCACAAAACTAGGTGTTCACCCCAGTTGGAGTTCGCTGTTATTTCATATTTCGTTTTATTAGAAGGATTTTAATTTAGTAGTTAAATTTAAATAATAATGTGTTTATTTAATGTTGTTTGGATTTATATTTTATTTTGTCTTTAATATAATTGGTTATTTTCGAGTACTGCTTGTTTTATCATTTATCCCACCTTCCCGACTTGTTTGGGGGTGGAAATATTTAGACCGAGCATAAGTCGTTATATGATCATATATATGTTACGTTGTCTTGGAGGAAAGGTTGATAATTTGGCCGATATCGACATATCTATGACTTGTGTGGTGGTAGCATGAAATCTAGGAGAGTTTAGAAGTTACTATTCTAAATCCAAAGATGAAAGATACCGGGATTTTTAGGAAATCATGAAAATGGCTTGTTTCCGCTTTTGGTTTGGGGAATTTTCCTATTTCCTCGAAATTGCCTTCAAACAAATAGGGGAACTTCCCGATTCGCTTTGGAAGCTCATAACCTATTTAAACTCCCTTCTTTCTACACTAACAAACCACAATACATTCCACCATCATCCCGCACCATCCACTCCAAGTTTTACTTTCTTTTTCATCAAAACTCCGTTTTACGTTTACGAACTACCAAGGCTTTTTGTCGACTTTTTTACTTTTTTGAAGAATTTTGTCGAGCGACCGCCCTCATATCGAAAGTGCGCGACCCTCAGCTATTGGACCTGGACCTAGAGCTTTACCAATTCGCCATAACACTGTAATCGCATTTACACAAGAGCCGACCGCAACCACACCTTGCGCCGGTTTCTTTCGGAACGCGGAAATTTCCAATTTTCAGACGGTCATTCCAGGATTTTGTGGAACTGTTCAAAGAGTTATTGTGATGACATCTCCTATAGTCATACCTGAACAGTCTTTCGAAGATGTGTTGGGCACCGAGACCTATGGACACCGGTTCCGGCCACGGGATCCTCGCGGTAGCTAGGATGGCGCCATCTATCGGTAAGTGATGACGAGTCATATTCACCACAACTTACCGCTTATTTCTATGACCACGTTAAATTCTATTGTAATCGGGATGGAGATCAAGAATTCTCCGTCAGTGAGTCGATGACACGACACATAAATTCAATAAAAATTTGGTCGCCTTTAGTTTTAGGAATACCAATACCGATCCTGTTCACACATGGGCATATATGACCGATAATGCATATCTTTATGATTATACATATTTCCATGATTATTATGGGGAGGGTATTTCGAAAGTAATGGACCGTAGGGCGATATAGCATTGCCCTTGGTAGCCTTTCCTTAAACGTAGGCACCACCATGTTATTTATCCCGATGAATATTTTGGGGAATGGCGCTCACTTCCGCAAACAAGATCGCTTCTGGTGACATTTTCCTCGCTTTTAGCTTTGGACGCCGCCACTATGACATTCCCGAAGTTTTGGTCACTAGTCTTAAGAGAGCCCAAACCATGAGGCGTAAGTATCTTCTTATGCCCGTGTTGGTAAGCCGCATCATGCGTGGTTGTTTACCTGATTATATTGCACAATTCACAGATTGGAAAAGGGTTGAAGTCATGAGACCCACCAATAGGTGGTTCGCTCATTCGCGAATAATGACTTGGCTGGGATGGCGGGTGCACCTCATTTGGTCGCCCGCACATCCCATCGGACATAATAACACTTAACAAAGTTAGCATTAGTAGATGATAAATGGCGGCAAGGTTGGCAAGTTATAATGGACTGGCAGGATCTTGAAGGAACCTCATATCTTTAATGAGGAGAAGGATGCTTAAGCGGGAGATAAGGTAAGTTTTTAGTTTTTTAGTGTCTGCTTATTTCCCAAGCAATTTCATTTTTGTTAACCCCATAATGGGTGGAACTCGTATAAAGTTGCGTCAGTTTATTTCCTATAGTAGTACGTTCTAACTTTGTTTTGCAGATGTTCCTGAATTTCACACGTTTCAATGGTATTTTTCCTACCCTCTTTATTTACAATACTTTGAGGAAAAAGCATGATTCTTGTTTTGGGGTGCATAGAAACACGCGTGTAATTGAGGCATATGTTAGGATATAGATATGTATAATATACATTTGTTTCCTAGTTAAAATTTAAAAAAAAAAAAAAAAAAAAATATAAATAAATAAGTTATGCTATACACTTAGGAATATTGGTATTGTTTTCTTTCTCCATGCTCTTAACAATCTAGAAATCTCAATGTAGCTTTTGCATCGAATAATTGTTAGAAACTTAGGTTAATATATAGGTAATAATCTTTGCATCTATCTATAAATATATTACATGAGTATCTATGATTGTTAGCGATAAGTTTCTGAATCTAGGCTAGAGTACTTATTCTACAAATCCTGTGAGAATATAGCCTAAAAAGCCTTATATGAAGCGAAACATTTGAGAAATGACACAAGGAAGAAGTAAAATCCGGATAGAGATATCACACGTCCACTTGCTTGATCACTATGCCATATCCTAAGCGAGAATTTAGGCCCTCTTTGGATTAATATAGCCAGAAATTCAAACCTATGAATTATTTTCCGCTAGTCAGCCCCTCCGAGCCTTTCTTTAGCCTTCCATAAACCACAATTCCTTTACCCTCAAAAACAAAAACAAAAACAAAATAGAAAAAATAAATCAACCTACCCAATTTAGAATAAGTCTGAGAATAGAATGAGTGAAGAAAGAAGAAGAGAAAAACCTGTGTAAACAAAAATTAGTTAGTTGCTTCAAAAAAGAAGTTTCCATCCAAGAAAAAAAAAAAAAAATATATATATATATATATATATATATATATATATAAATAAATAAAAAAACCAAAAAATAGAATAAAAGGAGTCAAAAGCCAAAGAAAAAGAAAAAGAAAAAATATGGCTAAGGATGGAAACAAAGTATAGAAGCAAAAGAAAATAACAAGGTTTTCTCTAAGTTACATAATATGAAGACTCTATTATCTCAGACTTGTCCTTTTGAATATCCATTTCCTTCCTTCTTAAACCATCTCCTAATCCCCGCAACACCTAATAAAGACCTCTAGCTCAATTAGGAATAGGTTAGTATGATAGTAAGTGGCAGATGTGTTTGATCGACCCCGGCTTCCTTGTTGTCATTGAGTTGTAAGGTAAAGTGTGCCCACTACACACTGGAGTAGCGAAACTTGAGTGGAAAAATCAGAGTGGTTTTTGTCTTGACATTTATGTGAGGACCTACTTAAGGACGCTAATTCGAAGTTTTCAGAAACGAACCTGCTAGGCATTTCATAATATTACTCATAGTATATATATTTGTATCATAGATGATTGATTATTATGCATATATTAGCTTAGGTTTTTGACTTGGTTATTCTTATTCATTTGCTAGTGAGATGTATAGATAGTTGGGACATGAATGAGGAAACAATAGTTTTATTTCTTAGTCGTTGTAGTATAGTTGAAGTTTGTGAGTACCTTCACTGGAAAACTCTCACGAGGCTATAACTCGTCCACTAGGGAATTCCTAGTGGTTTAAGGCCTTATTGCATAGGGTCAATGCAATCGCACTCAGCGAAACGAGAGTAGATAGAACTCCATTTTTGGCCACTTATTTTAATTTCTCATCTTTGCTTAATGACAAGAAAAATGCTGTTTGGGGGTGGTTTGATAAGAGCCCAAAACTGTAGTTTTAACCCTTTAACAGTCATACTTTTGAACCAATTATGTGAGTAATAATTAAGAGTTAACACTGATTACGTTTTTTTATGCATTTCAGGCTTCAAAGTCCATTATTTGCAGAAATGTGCCACTTTAGTGAGATGAAGGAGAAAAGGTCGGTTACTAAGGAGTTCCATGATTAAAGGCCAAGATTCAAGAAGATAAAGCCTTCCTAAAGCCCGGTCAAAAGCTGAAAAGTCGACACGGGATGAAACAGTACACAAGTCAGCAGAACTTCCGAAAGCCGTATCTTTGGACTCAGACCTCGGAATTGGGCCTACCTTATGTCAAAATGACCGGCTCGGAAAGAGCTTTCCAATGGTCTAAGCCTTGACCCAATCAGAGGAGCAAAAGTAGACAAAAAGTCTGTGGAAGCCAACTGCAGCTGAAGAGGCCTTTTTGGACTGAAAGAATTGGGTTTTGGGCCTGATTCTCTGGCCCAAAACATGGCTCCAAGCCCATGCACGATTTTTGGATCTGAAAGTATAAAAACAAAAGTTTAGCTCTTTGTTAATGGTAGCTAGTTAGACCTAAAATAATATAGATAATTCTAGATCTGTTTTCATAAATTAAATTAAGCTTTAGTTCCATTTTCAATTCTTGTTTTAGATTAAGTCTTTGAATCACTGTTCTTGATTGATTAGATAAATAAAATAGTTGTTTTCTCAATTTCGAATTGTGTTATTTCAATTTATAGATCTGATTTTAATTCTTGGTGATTATCATTCCGTAGTTTAAATAGATTGAACCATTGTTAGTTAATTTAGTTAAGTTAGAATTTTAATATGATGTGTAGTTATAATGAAATGGGAAATGATGGTTTGATGACTCAAGGCTAAAACCTCCATTAGAGGGGTTGATGAAGCCTTGATGAAAACTTAGTGGTATAGTGTAGAACATTGTAGAATCTATTCCATTCTAGAAGGTCGTGATTCGCCATGAGAATGGGTGGACGACCTCACATGCTAGTTAGTACTCGTAGAAATGCCATGAACACTAGGGATTAGAACTCGAATTTCTTGCCGTAAGAACGTAAGAATCGAGATACAAGAATCTATGTTAGGCTATTAAGTTGGATTCGAGGTGGATTCAATTCCCCTCTAATCCTTTATCTAGATTCAAGCACAATCATATTTTCATAGCATTCGTAGTTAAAGTCAAGTAATCAAATTCAGTAAGTATCATAGCATATCACCTTCGTAAAGCTCTCATTGACTTAAGACCGACTAATTAGATTAGAAAACATTCCATGCTAGAGCACTAGGAGTGGAACGAACTTCCTACTCCACTATATCTCATAGGATTGAGAGTAGAGAAAACCTTGATAAATATGAGCATCATAAGATTAGTTTAGTTTACTTACGTTTTGAGTTCATCGTTCATTTCGTAGGTAGACTATTTCATTTTATCTTTTATCACTCAGGAAACAATCCAAGGCTTCAAAAACCAAGGACTCAGCTCAACCCTTTGCAAGACAAGGACTCCATGTTTTGCATTCATACTAATGCAAGGTCACACGTACATAGATGTATTCAATCAAGTGTTTTACATTCATTTTAATGCAAGCTCGCTTGTAGATGCGTTAATTTAATCAATCAAGTATTTTGCATTCATTCTAATGTAAGCTCACAAGTAGATGCATTCAATTAAGTATGTTGCATACATTTAATTAATCAAGTGTTTTGCATTCATTCAAATTGATCAGTTCCCAAATATATGTTTTTATCCTCTTCTAATGTTTCAATTATGTCAAATTATATAATCAATAATGTACAAAACTCATGTTCTTATCGCTTTTTCAAGATATAAGCCTATTCTGGACAAAATACCTCAAATGACGTTATCTAGAGCCAAAAGGAACCAAAAAGGAACTGTATGGGGCAACTGAGAAAAAGTGTTGAAAAGTAACCAATCAAAGTCAAGGCCAACGGTCAAATTCAAACTCAACAGTCAAAGAAAACTCAAAGGTTCAAAAACTCAAAAGTTTAGGAAACACTCCGAGGCTTCAAGGACCAAGGACTCAACCCTTTGCAAGACAAGGACTCTATGTTTTGCATTCATTCAAATACAAGCTCACACATAGATGCATTCAATCAAGTGTTTTGCATTCATTCTAATGCAAGCTCGCTTGTAGACACATTCCTTCAATCAATCAAATGGTTTGCGTTCATTTTAATGCAATCTCGCACGTAGATGGATTTAATCTAGTGTTTTTAATTCATTCTAATGCAAGCTCACACGTCGATCCATTCAATCAAGTGTTTTGCATTCATTCTAATGCAAGCTCGCTTGTAGATGCGTTAATTCAATCAATCAACTGTTTTGGATTCATTCTATTGCAAGTTTTTTTTTTATCAGCAAGCGAGGTTTTTATAGAGATCCCCTACACCTTTTAGTAATAATAAAAATAAATCATAGTAGTTACATTCTCACTTTCTCATAAAAGAAATGGGAAACAACTATATTTAACTAGATGTGTAAACATCAGGAGCGGGAAACTGCGGAATGAAAGAATATTTCAAATTCTAATGCAAGCTCACAAGTAGATACATTCAATCAAGTGTTTTGCATTTTTTCAAATTGATCAGTTCCCAAATATGCATTTTTATCCTTTTGTATTGATTCAATTATGTCAAATTATATAAAAAATAATGTACAAAACTCATGTTCATATCGCTTTTTCAGGATACAAGCCTATTTTGAACCAAATACCTAGAATGACGTGATCTGGAGCCAAAAGGAGCCTAAAAGGGGCCTTATGGGACAACTGAGAAAAAGTGCCAAAAAGTCAATAGTCAAAGTTAAAATCTAAAGTCAAAGTCAACAGTCAAAATTAACTCAAGGGTCTAAAATCTCAAAATTTCAGGAAACACTCCAAGGCTTCTAGATCCAAGGACTCAACCTTTTGCAAGACAAGAACTCCACATTTTGCATTAATTCTAATACAAGCTCACACATCGATCCATTTAATCAAGTGTTTTGCATTAATTCTAGTGCAAGCTCGCTTGTAGATGCGTTAATTCAATCAATCAAGTATTTTGCATTCATTCAAATGCAAGCTCACAAGTAGATACATTCAATCAAATGTTTTACATTCAATCTAATTTATCAGTTCGCAAATATACATTTTTATCCTCTTGTATTATTTCAATTATGTCAAATTATATAATCAATAATGTACAAAACTCATGTTCTTATCACATTTTCAGAATACAACCCTATTCTGGACCAAATACCTGAAATGACGTGATATAGAGCCAAAAGGAGCCTAAAAGGGGCCTTATGGGACAACTGAGAAAAAGTGCAGAAAAGTCAACAATCAAAGTTAATTGTCAAAGTTAAAATCTACGGTCAAAGTCAACTCAAGGGCCCAAAAACTCAAAATCTCAGGAAACACTCTAAGGCTTCAAGGACCAATGACTTAACTCAACCCTTTGCAAGACAAGGACTCCATGTTTTCATTATCAAAACAATATTACCTAGTTCTATACATCCAAAACCATACCAAAAATAATTGACGAACCAACAAAAGTGGGGTTTTCTCCATCACCATTATTCCCACAGATTTAAGATGAACAACTTTAAAACCCCAACTCAACATGAATCTCAACATGTCACTAATGCAAGCTCACACGTAGATGTATTTAACCAAGTGTTTTACATTCATTCAATCAATAAGGTGTTCTATATTCATTCTAATGCAAGCTCATACATAGATGCATTTAGTCAAGTATTTTGCATTCATTCTAAAGAAAGCTCGCTTGTAGACGCGTTCCTTCAATCAATCAAGTGGTTTACATTTATTCTAAAGCAATCTCGCACGTAGAAGCATTCAATGAAGTGTTTTTAATTCATTATATTGCAAGCTCACACGTAGATGCATTCTATCAAGTGGTTTGCATTCATTCTAATGCAAGCTTGCTTGTAGAAAAATTAATTCAATCAATCAAGTATTTTGCATTCATTCATTCAATCAAATTTTTTGCATTCATTCTGATTGATCAGTTCTGAAATATGTGTTTTTATCCTCTTATAATGTTTCAATTATGTCAAATTATATAATCAATAATGTACAAAATTCATGTTCTTATCACTTTTTCAGGATACAAGCCTATTCTGGACCGAATACCTCAAATGACGTGATCTAGGGCCAAAAATAGCCTAAAAGGGACCTTATGGGACAACTGAGAAAAAGTGTTGAAAAGTCAATGGTTAAAGACAACAGTCAAAGTCAATTTTTTTTTTTTTTTTATTGGTAAGCCTATTTTAATTGAGATCAGTAACTTTTTGATGCTGGCGGGGTTCGAGCCCCAGACCTATAGACACATTGTTTTTGAACGACACTTTAGATACATTGTTTTTGAACGACACCCCAAGGCTTCAAAGACTCAAAAGCTCAGGAAACACTCCAAGGCTTCAAAGACCCAGGACTAAACTCAACCCTTTGCAAGACAAGGACTCCATGTTTTGCATTAATACTAATGCATGCTCACACGTAGATGTATTCAATCAAGTGTTTTGCATTCATTTTAATGTAAGCTCGCTTGTAGATGAGTTCATTCAATCAATCAAGAGTTTTGCATTCATTCTAATGTAAACTCACAAGTAGATACATTCAATCAAGTGTGTTGCATACATTTAATTAATCAAGTGTTTTGCTTATTCTAATTGATCAGTTCCCAAATATGCATTTTTATCCTCTTGTAATGTTTTAATTATGTCAAATTATATAATCAATAATATACAAAACTCATGTTCTTATCGCTTTCTCAGGATATAAGCCTATTCTGGACAAAATACCTTAAATGATGTGATCTAGAGCCAAAAGGAACCTAAAAAGGACCTTATGGGAGAACTGAGAAAAAGTGCTGAATAGTAACCAGTCAAAGTGAACACTCAAAGTCATGGTCAATGGTCAAAGTAAAAGTCAACGGTCAAAGAAAACTCAATGGTTCAAAAACTCAAATGTTCAGGAAACACTCTGAGGCTTCAAGGACCAAAGACTCAACCCTTTGCAAAACAATGACTCTATGTTTTGCATTCATTCAAATACAACACGTAGATGCTTTCAATCAAATGTTTTGCATTCATTCTAATTTATTAGTTCACAAATATGCATTTTTATCCTCTTGTACTGTTTCAATTATGTCAAATTATATAATCAATAATGTACAAAACTCATGTTCTTACCGCTTTTTCAGGATACAAGCCTATTCTGGACCAAATACCTGAAACGACGTGATCTTGAGCCAAAAGGAGCCTAAAAGGGGCCTTATGGGACAACTGAAAAAAAGTGCCAAAAAGTCAACGATCAAAGTCAACAGTCAAAGTCAACTCAAGGGTCCAAAAACTCAAAAGTTCAGGAAGCAATGTAAGGCTTCAAGAACCAAAGACTCAACCCTTTGCAAGACAAGGACTCCATGTTTTGAATTCATTATAATACAAGCTCACATGTCGATTCATTTTTTTTTATCAGTAAGCGAGGTTTTTAGAGAGATCCCCTACCCCTTTTCATAAAATAAAATAATAGCTTGTTACATCCTTACATAGTGCTTTGCACTAGTATCTTCAAAAATAATTTTCTTTACATCCTCGGAAAAAGAACTAGGGACTAATTCTATGTATCTACTAGTCGGGATGTTATGTGCCAAAGCATCAGCTAGCCTATTTGTTTCCCCTAATACATGGATTATATAAAAGTGCTCCAACTCTTCCTTCATAGCTTGTATACTTCTGATTAGTTTCTCTGACTCCCATGGATGCTTTGCTTTTATGTTCAAGAATGGTATCATATTGGTCAAATATGTCTATACCTCGAGTTTATTGATGCCATTGTAGGAACCGTTATTTCAGAATATAAATTTCTACAAACCGTGAAAACCATGCGCATCGAAATTAATGGGTTCTCATGATTTTGGATGGAAAACATACCTATAGATCGGCTAAGATAACTCTGAGAATCTAATAGCTATGAATCCGAATCAACTTCTTGATCTTCTGTTATATTCCTATCTTTAGATTGGACGTTGTGTGGGCAATGATCTACCAACCTCTCCTTTCTCACTTAGCCTCTATCACTCTAAAAAATGGAACCGATTTTGGATCTATTTTTCTTGAGCAAAACCTTGATTTTTCTTGTGTAGAAAAATGGCCAGAGAAAGAGGTTTTCTTTATATAGGCTACAACAGGGACCATGAGGAGAAATTAGGGTTGGGCCTCCTGACGGGCTTGGGTTCCCATGTTCGCCCAGAACACATAGCCCAAGTCCGTCAACAAATGGCTTATTCCACTAAAGGCCATTGTTGCACTATCACCCTAATCCCAAATTACGTGCCAGCGTTTATGGGCTCCATATTATATGCTCGTTGATCTCCCCATGTTTAAGATATCGAATGCCCGTTGATTAAGTCAAGTTACTGACAACTACATTAATCAACTTCTTATGTCCTTGATTAGTACCACTCAACCTCATTGTCATGTCGGATCAAATCCACCTGTAGGGTTTACATGACAATCCTTATGAGCTCCTCAAGGGGACATCATCAGCCCGACTTCTTGCGGGACACGAATTCCTTTTATAATCAACAACACACCTTACATACAATGTCATTACCCAATCCATCGAGTTTGTTGATTCACAAATGAATCTCACTCATTGATGATTTAAAGCAATGAACAATGCACGTAAGTGCCCATTATTATATCCGGATGAAGAGGACAAGCATCCATAATAACAGAGGCATTTGTTCTCTTATATAGTCAGTATAAAGATAAACAACCTCACTTGGTCCTGTTCAATACACACAAAGTGTACTAGTGTAATCTTATAGTCAAGATAGACTAATACCAGATTATACTACAACCATACCAATGGTTTGTCCAAATCCATCTAGGTTGTAAATGTTTACTTATACTTTATAAGGTACTGATGATATGATCTTCTATGTGTCACCACACACCATATCATCTACAATATAAAGTATTAGACACATGCATATAACTAATAACATATATAATATGCATAACATTTGCCCATATGATTCTCATTCAAAATATAAAGAATTAGAGTTATTACAAAAGTAATGCTTTTAGTATATAACCCTATCAGCCATGCCTTACTGCCATTTGAATACCTTGCTCGATTGCCTGTAGTTCATTCATTGAAATGCTCTTCAATTGTGATCTGCCTTGATTTGCTGCTATCACTTCACCATTTCTATTGTGTATTACAGCTACCCATCCCCCATCTGAACCTTGTAGAGTCCCATCTGTGTTCATGTTATATATCACCATTTCTACTTGCACCCATTTGTAGTACTCTCTTTTATCCTTTTTGATACCAACATCAATATTCCACTTATCTATGAACTGCTGATCTTCAGGGCCTTGTGGCATTGTAATGTTCATTCCCATAAGCTTGGTTCTTGTGTCTCTGATCACGATCTCAAGCAGCTGATGTGCATCTGCATTTTTGTTGTGAAAGATTCGATCATTTCTCGCTTTCCAAATCATATACATGAATGCATTCCAGACAATACGAAACCCATCTTGAATACAACCTTTCCCTTTTGTCACTAATACAACCCATTCCACCTCTCCTTCCCATGTCATTCCACCTCTATTAAAACCAATTCTCTACAGAATTAACTTTCATACTGTGCTAGCGAAATTGCATTTGAAAAAAAGATGATGTTCTGTTTCAGTCTCTTGCCAACATAGCACACACGTATCAGCTTGAACCTTCTTCCATTCTTTTAGTTTCTTCATAGTCTTCAGCCTACCACTTAAAGCCATCCAGCTAATAAAAGAATGGCGGGGTATTCTGTTTGAAAACCAAACTATTTTGGCCCACTGAACTTTTTGGCATATAGCTCTCAAGCTTTCATACGTCTCTTTCATAATATACTCTCCATGGATCGAAGAAGTCTAGACTATCTTATCTTCTTGCCCCATAATTTCTACCTCCTCAATGTCCTGAAGAAAATCATTGAAGTGAATCTTAATATGTTGTGGAAAACTCCATCTCCCTGCTTCTATATAGTTAGCTACCATGTTCTGCACATGACATGTACTATCATATAATAAAGCTTGTGGAAATTTCGACCTTAAAATCCCAGTAGAGTACCAGGGCTCATTCCAGAAACTTGTTTTCCTCCTTTCACCAATTTGGTGTGTGACAATCTCAGCTGCCTCTTCTTTGGCTTTAAGAATGTTTCATCAACTCCATGAACAGTCTTGTGGAATCTTTAGCACCCAAAAACTCTTATCTTTTATCTTGTTCCTGTATATCCATGTAACCCATAAGTTCCCTACCTTTGTTACAATCTTCCAGATGTGCTTCATTGTAGCCGCTTGATTAACCTTTGCCAAGTCCCTAATCCCTAGTCCTCTTTCTTCATAATGGAAACATGCAGTTTCCTACCCAATTAAGGCATGTGGCTATGTACAATATGGCCCTATCCATAAGATATTATGGCATAATCTATTGATGTCCTCAAAAGTTTTCTGAGGAATATTAAAAGAAGCTAGCCAGTAAACATTTAGGTTGTTTAACACAACTTTGATTAACTGTAACCTTCCTGCATGAAGACAGTAGCTTTCCCTTCCAGCTTTGAATTCTTTTAGCCACCTTTTGCACCAAAGGGATACAATTAACAGATCTTAACCTTGTAGTAATCAAGGGTAAACCCAGATATCTCACTGGTAGCTCTCCTCTTTCAAACTGCAAAACTTGCTCAATCTCTGTACTTGTGATATCATCCACTCTTGCAAAGAATATATTACTCTTCTGTAGGTTTACCTCTAGCCCTGCCACTATTTTGAAAGTTTCCAGAGTCTGCTTGAGAGTATTAGCACTTTGTATATCCCCATACGTAAATGCCATTAAATCATCAGCGAAGGACAAGTGGGTAATAAGAGGGTCTTCGCACTTGTGGTGTAACCATAACAAAAAGATAAGGTGAGATTGGATCACCCTATCTTATCCCCATTTTACCTCTGAAGTAATTATAAGAAGATCCATTAATCATAATCGAATAAGAAGTTGTCTCCACACAAACTTTAACCCATGTAATGAACCTGGCTGGTATACCCACTCTTTGCATTGCAAATTCCACTACTTCCCACCTCAATGAATCATAAGTCTTTTTCAAGTCTATTTTAACAGCACATCTAGGTGGGTGATGGTCCCTGTGATAATTATGCATAATCTCATGTGATAGCAGAATATTATCTTGTATACTCCTTCCAGATATGAAAGCTAATTGGTTAGAGTTAGCCACTTTCAGCATGAAATCTTTCATTATTTTCGTCATGACCTTGGTTATGCATTTGTACATCACTCCACAACATGCAATAGGTCTGTAATCCCCTAAGGACATAGGTATAAGTACTTTAAGGATACGAGTAATACATGTCGAATTTACCTCCTTTAGCATCTGATTAGACTGGAAGAAATTTTTTGCTGCTCTTATAAAGTCTTCGTCAATAATTTTCCAAGTGCACTTGTAAAAGAAAGAAGAGAAACCATCACTCCCAGAGATTTATCATTATCAATGTCTGTGAGGGCCTCTATGATTTCATCTCTTGTCACTTCCTACTGTAATCTATCCCATTCTATCATGTCAAGCTGTTGCCGAGGCTCCATATCTTGAAACACAGAGAAATCCACTGGCGACATGTTGCTAGGGCTGTAAAGAGCTTCATAGAAAGCCACACACTCATCTCCAATAGCTTTAGAGTCTTGTATAACATTTCCAGCAGCATCTTTCAAGCACGTTATCTTGTTTACCACCATTCGTGCTTGCATAGACTTGAAAAAATATTTGGTATTATTATCTCCCACTACTATCACCTGATCCCTCGATTTTTGTTGAAACATATCCTCCTCAGAGTTAATAGCTTGAACATGCGATGTAATTGCTTCCCTTTCTTTTCTAATCAGAGATTGATCGATGGGTAGTGCTTGCAATTGCGTTTGTACTTGATCCATTGAATTTTTTGTTTCGCTGACTCTATTTATAGCATTCCCAACTCGTTCTCTATTCCACTGTATTAGTGCAACCTTTGTTAACCTTAGCTTCTTCATGAAAACAAACATAGGATTATCAACAACTGCACTCTTCCATGTATCCCCTACTACATCCATGAATCCCCTATCAGTATACCAGAAATTAAGGAACTTAAAGGCTTTGCGTTGCTGATTTCTCTGAGCTATTGATGTTACTATCATGGCTGAGTGATCAGAAACTACTCCTGGGTTCCTAAAATCAGCCTCATGATCCTCATAAGCTCCTACCCATTCTGCATTGGCCATCACTCGATCCAATTTACAACTAGCCCTCACCTCTTGCTTATTACTCCAAATTAAAAAATTCCCTTTGCTTTTTATATCCACCAATCCTGCAGCAGTAACACAATCTAGAAGATCTGCATAATGATACGGTCTCACCTCTGTTCCTCCTATCTTCTCTTGGGTATTTAATATCGAATTAAAATCCCCCAATATAATCCATGGTTTCTGAATAGTGCAAGAAAGGTCTAGAATGCTCCTCCATGGCTGCCTTCTTATCCCCATGTCATTACTACCATACACCACTGTGGCTATAAACTCCTCTCCCGATATTGTGGCCACTTCCATCGTTATATGTTGCTCATTTTTTTGTAATAGCGTAGCCTTACATACTCTTGGATTCTAGAATAACCATATGTTTCCCATTTCAGCTCCATTCTCATTACCCTCCATATGCCATTCTGTAAATGCTTTATTAAATACTTTGTCTTGATTTTATTCTTCACTCTTGTTTCATCAAACTTATATCAAACTTTCTCGTCATTTCTCGAATTTCCACTTGCTTGAAGGCTTTGTTAAAACCACTCACATTCCAACATGCGAGGTTTATCATTTAAAAATCTAGATTTCGAGAAAAATGACTTAGTGTAGTCCTTTCTTTGCTGCCACTAACCTCTCCACTGCTATTTTATGATCCTCTTTTCTCACTGCTATCTGCGGTACTTTTACCATCTTTATCCTCTTCTGACTTGTACAAAGAATTTTAAACATATTATCCCCTTGTTTCAACCTCTGAATCCTTTTTTGAACTTCTTCTTCTCTCTCTGTATCACTTATTTGTATCTCTTGTTGAAACTGCCCCTTGTTAGTCTCGAGACCCTTCACTTCTTCCCCCTTTGAGCTAGAATCAGTAGTAATACTTCGTGCTTTACAGCTGTGTTTTTTGGTTGGTGTTACCCATTCTTTGTCATCTGCCACTTCTAAGATCTCATGGACTTCCTGTGCTGAGGTTTCCGTTTGTTTCTCTTCTGTATGTACTGCCTTATTTTCCCCATCCTCATTTTCCAAACCTTTGTTAACCTTATCATTCTTTATAGTCTTCTTCAGCCAAACTGTTTCCCTTCCCACTTCTGTTCTGGGCTTCTTTGGGCAGCTCTGTTCAGTTTGTCCAAATACTTGGCATGCGAGATAACTTGGAGGTTTCCAGTTGTATTCAAAATCAATCTTATAGGCTCTTCTTTGGTCAAGGACCACTAGGATGCTCTTTGCGTATTGGCACTTTGTATTGATCTCTATGCACATCCTTGCATAAGTTAATCTCGTCATATTCTGAGTAAGTCCATCTGTGAACATAGGTACTCCCTACAGCACTTCCTAATTGGCAAAATCCATCCTTATTCCACATCTCCATCGGTAGCCCTTTGATCACTACCCATATTGGTATTGTTTTTAATTCTCGCATTTCTACCTTGACAAAGAGCTTCCAAGGCCTAACAACAAACATCTTACTTGCTATGTGGAATGATCCGATATCCAACACTGCTTACAATTATTAGCCTTCTCAAACTGAAAAATGAGCATTGTTTCTGCATAAGGTTTCATAACAAAGTTCTTCACTCTCCATGTTCTAGTAACTATCTCCTTAACATAGGAGTAGTTCATCCTTTTCCCTACAAACGATCCTACCACCAGATTCTCAAACTTTTTATTGAATTCATTGAATTGAGAACTCTATACATGGATCACTGGTTTACCATTGACAAGAGTTGGTGGAATATAGCTGAGTTCTTCTCTCCCATCAGAGCCCTTTCAAATCACCACTGCCCAAGAGCTTTTGGTTTTCACGTTTCCATTGTCATGGATTTGAACTCCGTTATTCATATCCCTCTTACTGTTATCAAGCCCATCAACTTGAACACGATCTACAACCCTCTCTTGTTGCATTTCTTTTTGAGATCCTATATTTCTGGTGGTCATGGAAGAGATACTACCTTGATAGAGTGAAAGCTTGTTTAGTTGTTAATGGGGACTTCAAAGGGGTGATTTTTAAACTTAGGGGTATTTAGGTCATTTTACACAAAAAACACAAAAATCATGCAAAAACCACACGATTTAGGTAGTTTAGAGGCTGCAAACCCTAACACACCAGCTAGGTTTCTTAAGGAAGGAGATGATTCTGAACATGAAACACCATTGAGTGAGGAAGCAGATATGGAGTTCATGACATCTGTGCTAAAGAAAAGGTATGGAGTGAGTTCTTTGGAGAGGTTCAGGAAAAGATTAAACCTTGGAAATTTTGGATCTGACAATATAGAAGCACGCAAGATGGATGACTTTGTTATGGATATTGCTTTGAAGATCCATGAAGAGGAAGGAGTTCATGACATCTGTGCTAAAGAAAAGGTATGGAGTGAGTTCTTTGGAAAGGTTCAGGAAAAGATTAAACCTTGGAAATTTTGGATCTGACAATATAGAAGCACGCAAGATGGATGACTTTGTTATGGATATTGCTTTGAAGATCCATGAAGAGGAAGGCAAGGAAAGTAAGTCACCAGATATAGCAACGCTGTACACCAATGAAACCCTCGTGAAACTCCAGAATGATGTTGAACAGTATTTCAAAGCAACGAGGGTATCAGGAGTGGAAGCTGCTTCTTCCTCAAGCAACTTGGGAAGTTCAGGAGGATATGAGGCTAAGGATTTGGGAGAAATAGAAAGAGTAGCACGACTTGAGCAAGGAGGGAACTTTAAGGCCAAGCAAGATGCAAATGGTACAAAAGTAATACTTGAGGCTGCTGTTGCTAAAAACAAGAATCAGAAACATAACAATGGTGACACAAAAACAAAGAGCACTTGGGCAGAAGTGATTGGGAAGACGGCAGCAAGTAAAGAAGAATTGAGATATGTACCGCCTACCATTGTCAATGGCAAACCGATCATTCATGTACAAAGTTCGCAATTTTCTGGATTTAACAAGAAATTCAAAAATCTGGTAGTGGGTTCTTTTGTGGGGAAAAGGATGAACAACAACTATGTTAAGGAGATAGTTAGTAGGACATGGCGATTGAAGAGTTTCATCATGAAACCTTATGGTGATACTATGTTTACTTTTCAGTTTGAGAAGGATGATGATCGAAAAACTGCATTAGACATTGGTTCTTTTCATATCGCAAGTAAGATGTTTGTTGTTAGGCCGTGGAGACTCTTTGTCGAGGCAGAAACGCGAGAGTTGAGAATGATTCCTATATGGGTTGTGGTTATGGGACTACCCATGGAAATGTGGAACAAAGATGGCTTCAGCCAAGTGGGAAGTACTGTTGGAGTGCCCATGTTCACAGACCGCCTAACAGAAAGCATGGCCAGAACATCATACACAAAAGTGTGTATAGAGATTGATGCTGATTGCCCATACCCAAAAAGCATTCCAGTGGTTCTAGACCAGAGAAAGGCATACAAGTTGGATTTCAAATACAATTGGAAGCCACCTTGTTGTCAGATGTGCAATGTTTTTGGACACACAAAGCAGACTTGCCCGAAACAACCTATTACAGAGAAGCATAAGACAGAGATAGGAGGAAATCAGTGTGGCTGAAAAAAGAAACAAATGTGAATGGCATGACCAAAAACTCAAAAGGAGAGACTAAACAGAGGAAGAAAGAAGCTATTGCAGAAAATAAGAAAGAACACATAACTCTAGAAGTGTCAAAAGTTCAAGAAGTATTGCAAGTAACATATGAGCATGGATGGGAATCGACAGGGAGAAAACACAGACGTAAAGTAAAAAGCAATGATGCTTTGAACAATTCAGAGGGAGAAGGTATGCGGGGTTTAGAGAGGAACAATTGTAGGAACCGTTATTTCATAATGCAAATTTCTACAAACCGTGAAAACCATGCGCAGCGAAATTAATGGTGTTCACGATTTTGGATAGAAAACATACCTTTGAGTCAGCTTCTTAATATCTCTGAGAATCCAATAGCTATGAAATCTGAAATCAACCTCTTGATCTTCTGTTGTATTCATTTCAATAGATTGGACGTTGTGTGGGCAACGATCTACCAACCCCTTTCTTTCTCACAAAGCTAAAACCGATTTGGATCTATATTTCCTTGCCTCTCTTTTCAATCCAGTGAATAACAAAAAATGGCCAAGAGAGAAGGGTTTCTATTTATAGGCTACAACAGGGACCATGAGGAGAAATTATGGTTGGGCCTCCTGACGGGCTTGGGCTTCCCATGTTCGCCCAGAACACATAGCCCAAGTCCGTCACAAAAACTACAGTTTGAAAGAGGAGTGCTGCTTGTGAAATACTTAGGTTTACCTTTAATCACTACAAGGCTAAGATTGGTTGATTGTGGCCCTTTGCTACTCAAAGTCACAAAGAGAATTCAAAGCTGGAAGGGGAAGTTACTTTCATATGCAGGAAGGTTACAATTAATCAAGACTGTTCTAAATCACTATACCACAGAAGACATATGATGACATTAATAGATTGTGTAGGAATTTCCTATGGATAGGGCCAGATTGTGCTCAGTCCCATGCACTGATTGGATGGGATGACATGTGTTATCCTTATAAAGAAGGAGGATTGGGCATTCGAAACCTAGCCACAGTTAATCAAGCAGCCACTATGAAACATATGTGGAAGATTGTCACAAGGGCAGAGAACTTATGGGTGAAGTGGGTATACAAGAACTTGATCAAAGAGAGGAGCTTCTTGTTACTAAAGACTCCGCAAGAATGCTCGTGGAGTTGGAGGAATATATTAAAGTGTAGAAAGGAGGCCACAGACATTGTTATTCATCAAATTGACAATGGGCATGAGACCAGCTTCTGGAATGAACCATGGTGCGCTACTGGGATACTGAGAACAAAGTTTCCTCAAGCTTTATTATATGACAGCACATGCCACGTGAACAACAAGGTATCCGATTTTATTCAGGAAGGCAACTGGTATATCCCACTACATATACAATTTCATTTCACTGAATTTCTGAGGGAGATTAAATAGGTGGAGATCATGGGAAAGGCAAATAAAATTGTATGGACATCCTCGGTTCATGGGGATTACTATATGAAAGACACGTATGAGAGTTTGAGAAGTATTAAACAAATAGTTCAATGGAGATAGCTAGTCTGGTTCCAAAATAGAATACCGCGTCACTCCTTCATCAGCTGGATGGCAATGAGGGGAGGACTCAAGACTCTACAAAAACTGAAAGAATGGAAGACAGTACAAACTAATTCATGTGTATTATGTTTGCAAGGAATAGAGACAGAAGAGCATCTTTTCACCAATGTCAACTTGCGAACAGAGTATGGAGAAATCTTCTTCAGAGAATGGGGTACCATTGCACAATCGATCAAACATGGCAAGGTGAGTAAAGGTTGTGAGCAAGATGGAAACAGGTTAGTGTGGAATGCTTTTATGTATTGGATATGGAGGACAAGGAATAATTGCATCTTTCAAAACAAACACACAGATGCACGCCAGGTGGTTGATGAAGTGTTGGGAGATGTTCAAATGAAGCTACTGGGAATGAACATTCAATTGGAGGAAGGACCGCATGCTCAGAAATTTATGGATAAATGGAATATTGATGTTGGCGCGAAACAGAGGAAACATGAGTACTATAGATGGGTGTGAGCAGACAGAGAGATATGGAACCTTAACACAGATGGGACGCTGCAAGGTATTGAAGGTGGATGGGCACCTGCACTTCGAAATGATCAGGGGGAAGTTATAGGTGCAAGTCATGGCAACTCGAAACTGCAGGACATTGCACTGATAGAGCTACAAGCAGTACAACAAAGGTTGGGGATGGCAGTGCAAAATGGCATCACAAAGATTGAGGTATAGACATACTCTACAAATGTAATTTCATTCTTGAACATGAATAACAAGCATCCATGGGCAGTAGAAATAATGATTAGAAGGATCCAAAGATTGCAAGAGCATTTTGAGCATTTTAAAATAACTCATGTATACAGGGAAACTAATAGATTAGCAGATGATTTAGCAAAGAATATTCCAAATACTAGCTATATAGAGTTAGTTCCTAGTTCCTTTTCAGAAGATGTAAAGAAAATTGTTTATGAAGATGCTTGTGGAAAGCAATATGTTAGGATGTAACAAGCTTTATCATTATTTTAATGAAAAGGGGTAAAGGACCTCTCTAAAAACCTCGCTTACTAATAAAAAAAATATATACTACCTTCGAAACCTCGACTTCTCTATTCCTTTTCGTAATACTTACATCTTGTTGGAGTTTCTGGATCGTTTCTTGGTTGCCTAAAGTATTGCTTCCCACTTTCAAGTCTATGGCTTCTTTTCCCTTCAAACCTTGTTGCTGCTCGGACTCGTTTTTGTTTCCCAGCACTTCACAACTGCGAAGCATTATGTCCAGAGAAATATCTTTTATGTCTTTCTCTTCTGTTTTTGCCTTGCTTTGTCCCACAACTTCTCCAGCTTCTACAAGATCAAGTCTTTTTCTGAACCTTTCCAGGAATCCCACTCTATACATCTTGAGAAAGGCAGAACTTACGAAATCCATTTCAGATTCCTCACTCGACGGTGATTTTGTACCCCGATCATCTCCCTCAATGCAAACTCTAGCTGGTGTGCTAGGGTTTGCGCTCGCTAACCTAACTAAAACTTGTGTGTTTTGCATGATTTTTTTGTATTTTTTGTAAAAAGACCTAAATACCCATAAGATTTGGAATCATCCCTTAGAGGCCACCATTAACAACTAACTAAGCTCCTGTCGATGCATTCCATCAAGTGTTTTGCATTCATTCTAATATAAGGTTGCTTGTAGATGCATTCATTCAATCAATCAAGTGTTTTGCATTCATTCTAATGCAAGCTCATAAGTAGATACATTCAATCAAGTGTTTTGCATTAATTCTAATTGATCAGTTCCCAAATATGCATTTTTATCCTCTTGTACTGTTTCAATTATGTCAAATTATATAATCAATAATATACAAAACTCATGTTTTTATCGCTTTTTCAAGATACAAGCCTATTCTGGACCAAATACCTGAAATGACGTGATCTAGAGCCAAAATTAGCCTAAAAGGGGTCATATAGGACAACTGAGAAAAAGTGTCGAAAAGTCAACGGACAAAGTCAACTATCAAAGTCAAAATTAACGGTGAAAGTCAACTCAAGGGTTCAAAAACTCAAAAGCTCAAGAAACATTCTAAGGCTTCAAGGAAAAATAACTCAACTCAACCCTTGGCAAGACAACGACTCCATGTTTTCATTATCAAAACAATATTACCTAGTTCTATACATCCAAAACCATCCCAAAAACAATAGACGAACCAAAAAAAAGTGGGTTTTTCTCTATCACCATTATTCCCACATAGATTTAAGATGAACAACTTCAAAATCCAAACTCACCACGAATCTCAACATGTCACTAATGCAAGCAAGCTTACACGTAGATGCATTTAACCAAGTGTTTTGCATTCATTCTAATCCAAGCTCGTATGTAGACACATTAATTCAATCAGTCAAGTGTTTTGCATTCATTCTAATACAAGCTCACAAGTAGATACATTCAATCAAGTGTTTTGCATTAATTCTAATTGATCAGTTCCCAAATATGCATTTTTATCCTCTTGTACTGTTTCAATTATGTCAAATTATATAATCAATAATATACAAAACTCATGTTCTTATCGCTTTTTCAGGAAACAAGCATATTTTTTACCAAATACCTGAAATGACGTGATCTAGAGCCAAAATGAGCCTAAAAGGGGCCTTATAGGAAAACTGAGAAAAAGTGCGAAAAGACAACAAACAAAGTCAACTGTCAAAGTGAAAATTAACGGTCAAAGTCAACTCAAGGGTCCAAAAACTCGAAAGCTCAAGAAACACTATAAGGCTTCAAGGAAAAATAACTCAACTCAACCCTTGGCAAGACAAGGACTCCATGTTTTCATTATCAAAACAATATTACCTAGTTCTATACATCCAAAACCATCCCAAAAACAATAGACAAACCAAAAAAAAATGGGATTTTCTTTATCACCATTATTCCCACATAGATTTAAGATGATCAACTTCAGAATCCAAACTCACCATGAATCTCAACATGTCACTAATGCAAGCTTACACGTAGATGCATTTAACCAAGTGTTTTGCATTCATTCTAATCCAAGATCGCATGTAGACACATTAATTCAATCAATCAAGTGTTTTGCATTCATTCTAATGCAAGCTCACAAGTAGATACATTCAATCAAGTGTTTTGCATTAATTCTAATTGATCAGTTCCCAAATATGCATTTTTATCCTCTTGTACTGCTTCAATTATGTTAAATTATATAATCAATAATGTACAAAACTCATGTTCTTATCTCCTTTTCAGGATACAAGCTAATTCTGGACCAAATACCTGAAATGACATGATCTAGAGCCAAAAGGATCCTAAAAGTACCATAATGGGGCAACTGAGGAAAAGTGCCAAAAAGTCATTGGTCAAAGTCAAATGTCAAAGTCAAAGTCTACAGTCAAAGTCAACTCAAGGGTCCAAAAACTCAAAAGCTCAGGAAATACTCTAAGGCTTCAAGGACCAATAACTCAACTCAACCCTTGGCAAGACAAGGACTCCATGATTTCATTATCAAAACAATATTACCTAGTTAAAAACATCCAAACCCATCCTAAAAACAATAGATGAACCAAAAAAAGAGGGGTTTCCTCCATCACCATTATTCCCACATAGATTTAAGATAAACAACTTCAAAACCCCAACTCACCATTAATCTCAACATGTCACAAATGCAAGCTCACACGTAGATGCATTTAACCAATTGTTTTGCATTCATTCTAATGTAAGCTCATACGTAGATGCATTTAGTCAAGTGTTTTGCATTCATTCTAATGCAAGCTCGCTTGTATACGCGTTCCTTCAATCAATCAAGTGGTTTACATTCATTTTAATGTAATCTTGCATCTAGATGCATTTAATCAAATGTTTTTAATTCATTGTAATGCAAGCTCACACGTAGATGCATCCTATCAAGTGTTTTGCATTCTTTCTAAGGCAAGCTCGCTTATAGATAAGATAATTCAATCAATCAAGTATTTTGTATTCATCAATCAAGCAAGTTTTTTGCATTCATTCTAATTGATCAGTTCGCAAATATGCGTTTTTATCCTCTTGAAATGCTTTAATTATGTCAAATTTAATAATCAATAATGTACAAAACTTATGTTCTTATCGCTTTTTCTGGATACAATCCTATTCTGGACCAAATACCTCAAATGACGTGATCTAGAGCCAAAAGGAGCCTAAAAGGGACCTTATGGGACAATTGAGAAAAATAGCAAAAAGTCAATGGTTAAAGACAACAGTCAAAGTCAATGGTCAAAGTTAAAGTCAACTCAGGGATCCAAAACTCAAAAGCTCAGGAAACACTCCAAGCTTTCAAAGACCAAGGACTCAACTCAATCCTTTGCAAGACAAGGAACTCCATGTTTTGCATTCATATTAATGCAAGCACACACGTAGATATATTCAATCAAGTGTTTTGCATTCATTTTAATGCAAGCTCTCTTGTAGATGCGTTAATTCAATCAATCAAGTATTTTGCATTCATTCTAATGCAAGCTCACAAGTAGATGTATTCAATCAAATGTGTTGCATACATTTAATCAATCAACTTTTTTGCATTAATTCTAATTGATCAGTTCCCAAATATGTGTTTTTATCCTCTTGTAATGTTTCAATTATGTCAAATTATATAATCAATAATGTACAAAAGTCATATTTTTATCACTTTTTCAGGAAATAAGCATATTCTGGACAAAATACCTTAAATGATGTGATCTAGAGACAAAAGGAACCTAAAAGGGACCTTATGGGACAACTGAGAAAAAGTGCCGAAAAGTAACCGATCAAAGTCCATAGTCGAAGTCAAGGTCAACGGTCAAAGTCAATAGTAAAAAAAAAACTTAAGGGTTCAAAAACTCAAAAGTTTAGGAAACACTCCGAATCTTCAAGGACCAAGGACTCAACACTTTTCAAGACAAGGACTTTATGTTTTGTATTCATTCAAATACAAGCTCACACGTAGATGCATTCAATCAAGTGTTTTGTATTCATTCTAGTGTAAGCTCGCTTGTAGATGCGTTAATTCAATCAATCAAGTGTTTTGCATTCATTCTAATGCAAGATCATAAGTAGATACATTCAATCAAGTGTTTTGCATTCATTCTAATTGATTAGTTCCCAAATATGTGTTTTTATCCTCTTGTACTGTTTCAATTATTTCAAAATTTATAATCAATAATATATAAAACTCATGTTCTTATCGCTTTTTCATGATACAAGCCTATTCTGGACCAAATACCTGAAATGACGTGATCTAGAGTCAAAAGGAGCCTAAAAAGGGCCTTATGGGACAACTGAGAAAAAGTACCAAAAAATCAACAGTCAAAGTAAAAATCTACCGTCGAAGTCAACTCTAGGGCCCAAAAACTCAAAAGTTCAAGAAACACTAAAAGGTTTCAAGAACCAAGGACTCAACCCTATGCAAGACAAGGACTCCACATTTTGAATTAATTGTAATACAACCTCATACATCGATACATGCAATCAAGTGTTTTACTTTCATTCTAATGCAAGTTCGCTTTTAGATGCGTTAATTCAATCAATCAAGTGTTTTACATTCATTCTAATGTAAGCTTATAAGTAGATACATTCAATCAAATGTTTTGCATTCATTTTAATTGATAAGTTCCCAAATATGCATTTTTATCCTCTTGTACTGTTTCAATTATGTCAAAATATATAATCAATAATATACAAAACTCATGTTCTTATTGCTTTTTTAGAATACAGGCCTATTCTGGACCAAATACCTGAAATAACATGATCTAGAGTCAAAAGGAGCTTAAAAAGGCCTTACGGAACAACTGAGAAAAAGTGCCAAAAAGCCAACGGTCAAAGTCAACAGTCAAATTCAAAATCTACGTTCAAAGTCAACTATAGGTTCCAAAAACTCAAAAGTTTAGGAAACACTCCAAGGCTTCAAGAACCAAGGACTCAACCCTTTACAAGAGAAGGACTCCATGTTTTACATTCACTCTAATACAACCTCACACGTTGATTCATGTAATCAAGTGTTTTGCAATCATTCTAATGCAAGCTTGCTTGTAGATGCGTTAATTCAATCAATCAAGTGTTTTGCATTCATTCTAATTGATCAGTTCTCAAATATGCATTTTTTATCCTCTTGTACTATTTCAATTATGTCAAATTATATAATCAATAATATAGAAAACTCATGTTCTTATCGCTTTTTCAAGATACAAGCCTATTCTGGACGAAATACCTGAAATGACGTGATCTAGAGTCAAAAGGAGCCTAGAAGGGGCCTTATGGGAAAACTGAGAAAAAGTGTCAAAAAGTCAACAATCAAAGTCAAATTCAACGGTCAAAGTCAGATCAAGGGTCCAAAAACTCAAAAGTTTAGGAAACACTGCAAGGCTTCAAGAACCAAGGACTCAACCCTTTGCAAGATAAGGACTCCACGTTTTGCATTCATTCTAATACAAGCTCATACATCAAAGCATTCAATTAAATGTTTTACATTCAAGCCTAACTTCTCGTAGATGAAATATGGTAGAATATTCACACTAGCACCCAAATCTAATAATGCTTGCTCCTCCAAAGAATCTCCAATTCTGCATGTAACAGTTGGACTTCCAGGATCTTTCAGTTTCATAACTGCTAGATTCTGTAGGTATGATGAACACCTTTGAGCGATTAAAGCTTCTTTCAGAATGTTGGTCTTCTTCTTCACTAGATCTTTCACGAACTTGGCATATGAGGGAACTTGCTTGATGGTGGTCAGAAATGGGATATTAATATGCAAATTTTGAAATACAGCACAAATCTCCTTGTACTGGCCATCCTTCCTGGTGGTCACTAGTTTCGAAGGAAACGGTGCTGGCGGATTCTTCAATATCGGTTCTCTTCTTTCTACTTTGGTTGGCTTGGTAATAGATAGTTGAGGGATAGATGGAGTCACTCATGATGGCTTCTTTTACTTACTTCCACAGTAGTTCCTTCAGCTTCTCTCTCAACAGTTACTTCGGTGGGTGGAACAACACTAGATATATCTGTAATGTTAGAACTGGGTGGGATGGTGGGAACATAAGTTACCTCAGGCTCCGCAGAATCTTTTCCTGGTTCATAGACAATCTTGTTATCAACTTTCTTGCCTGACCTCAGAGTGCTCACAGAATTAACTTGGTCATAAGTAATCTCCAAGTTATCCACCTACAAGACACCTCTTCCTTTCAGATTTGGCTCCGGCTGGCTTGGTAATGCTCCTTTTGATCTCTCTGTCAAGGCAACAACGATTTGCCCTATATGTCCTTGAATGACACTAAAGTTATTCTCCAACTTTTGGGTTATTTGATTTGTCTATTTCAGCTCATTGATAATGGTGGTGATAGCTTCTTCCAGATGTGGGATAACTGCTTTGCTCGACTGAGGCGTAGGGACAATATATCCACTCATAACATCTGGTACTAACTCTCTGTTTGTGTTGGTTTGGTATTGCTGGTTCTGGTATGACTATTGATTTCTGTATGGTTGCTGGCGGTCTTGGAACTGATACTGGTTATTCTAGAACTGATTTGATTGAGTTTGGAATCCTCGGAGGAAAATTCCTCTAATTTGTATTTTGTGGCTTCTAATAATTCTGTCCCTGATTGAACTGGTTATTTCTTCCTAAAGAGTTGATACTACATGCCTCTATATTAGTATCCAGATAGTACGAAAACTCTTTAGTGGTGTGGCCTTCATCAGAATATAGCTCACAAATGGCATAACAAGGCTTGGATGGCTGAGGTTTAGCTTGGAAATTGTTTGCTTTTGGAGGATTCATGGAGAACTAATCAAACTTCTTGTTCAGAGTTTCAAGTCCTGTTGATAGGCTTTCCATAATTGATATCATCGCTTGATTTGGGTCTTCTTGAATTTGGTTGCAAAATTGCTTCAACACCCCTCCACTCTAGCTACGTCCTCATTGCTAGTACTCCATTATTGAGTGTCTTCAGCTAAATTCTCTAGAAAGTTGTAGGCTTCCTCTCCATCCAATCATGTAAACTTACCTTGAAGCATTGACTGTATCATCTGCTTGTTCATAGTAGAAAGTCATCGAAAGAAAAAATGAGTTAGTGTGCTCTTACCATAACCATGATGTGGACATGAGACTAGTAGATTATTAAATTTCTCCTAGCTTTGATGATATTCTTCAGTCACCTTCCCTTTGAAATTGATGATGGTTTGCTGTATGGGGTGGGTAGAACTTGTTCATAAACTTTGTTTTCAACTTATCCCAGTTGTTGATTGAATTGATCGACTGTGCAGTTAACCATTCGGATGTTTTACCTTCGAGTGAGAGTGGAAAAAGAATTAACTTGATACTCTTATCCCTGATATTCTGGTTCTTGAAAGTTCTGAGGACTGATAGAAATTTGTTCATGTGAACATAAAGCTGAACATTGTCTGAACCATTGAACTTTGGAAGCATAGAGATTACTGATGCTCTAAGTTCAAACTGGTTAGATTCTGTCTCTGGAAAAACAATACTGCTGGGTAGGTTTCCAATGATTGGCGAATAGAAATCACTCAGCTTCTTCCTCTGTTGTGCTTGCATGGGTGGGATAGCTTCAGGATTATTGGTGTCCAAAACACCTCAATCATTGCGTGCGGCCATTGTATCAATCTTGTCTAATATTCTTGTGAGTCGGTTGTTAAACCTTATCCACTGTTGTGTTCTTACCGGACGATGATATGGACGATGGGGAATACACTAGAGAATGCTATGCGAAAATGACAAAAAACCTATTCTACTATGCTTGAATGCAATTAAACTAATATGCAACTATTATAAATTATACTAAAATGTAAAACTATTTTCCTTCAACTGGGTTGGGCTTTGCAGCTAGTATCTCACCTGTTGTCTAAAGCTGTCTCTTCTAGGGTTATGGTGGATCACTTGGATTGGTTAAGTACCACGGCCCACAAACGATAGTCCATTGGTGAAGATTCAGACAAGAAACACTAGAGTTTGATGTTTCACTGTGTTGGCTTACAACTTCAATTGTTGAAAAGGTCTTAAATGTAATTATACTAGAAATCAATAAAACTAAACTATGATGCAACTATACTAGAATGAAATAAAAAGAATGAAGATTCGACTAACCTGGATGGTAGATCTTGTCTTCGAGATGTCCTTCAAGCTTCTCTCTTTCTCAAAAGGATGGATGATGTAGCTAAAATTATCTCAAGATCCAAAGTTCTAATCTTGAAAGAAAACATTAAACATAAACAACTTAAAACGGTAGCGGCGCCATTTAACACGCGCTCCTTTTGTGTTTATTGGATGGTATATGGATGATGTAGATAGATGATGTAGATGGATGATGGTTGTTGAACAAAATAGAAGCGTATCAAAACCTAATTATCCCTCAAAAAGTAAAGGATGAGTAGGGTATCGTTCCACTTTTAAGTGTATGTTATGTGAATGACAGAACTGGAAAAGGGGTTTGAGGGATTAAAAACTATGATTGTAAAATTTTTAGATTCTAATGCTAAACTAAACTAAATTAACTAAACTATTGAGAATTTATAAGAGAGGGAATTCAAGAGATTATAATCCACCAATACTTTTGATATATGACCTTATACTTCATGGTTGTTCTTACAAGTAGACTACAATTAGGCAATCGAGCGAGTGTCAATGCCCTCTTGGATGAAACATCGTTAACAATTAACTCTACTTAAGGTTGTTCCTATGTTTATGCTATTAATATCTTCTTTCCTTTTACATAAGCACAGGCAGCCATTCAATGTATTACCGAGAGCAACATCAATGAGTACTTCCTAATAGGGCGGCCATTCAATAAATCACTACTTAAGGCAAACACAAAGAATACTTCCCTAACTCTGAAGAACTATTCAATGAACCATATACTAATATTGTGATAACCCGTAAAAACTCAATTAGATTACTCTAATCTTATTCTTACAGTATCAACTATTTATTTACTACTCTCACTTATATATTCATGCAATATAACGAGTATGGAATCGTTCCACTCTTAACTCTCAAGACTTAAACAAATTTAATTGAACAAACACAAAGAACAATGGTGAGAGTAATGATTTGAATAAGAAATTAACTTTACAAATCTAATAGAACAATAAGAACAATGATTCAAAATAAATTTAAATTAATAATCTACTTTGTTCTAAAATAATTAATTAAACATGAAACTAGATCTAAAACAAGATATGAAAAAACTAATTAATTAACTAATTGAAATTCTAAAACTAAGTTCTAAAACTAATTAATAGAGGCTAACTAATCTAATTTCTAATCTAGGTCTAACTATCTACCCTTAACAAAGAGCTAAGCTTTTGTTTTTATATACTTCAGATCCAAAAATCGTGTATGGGCTTAGAGCCATGTTTTGGACGGAAAATCGGGGCCAAAACCCAATTCTTTCAGTCTAAAAAGGGCTCTTCAGTTGGATTTGGTTTCAATAGACTTTTCATCCACTTTTGCTCCTCTGATTGGGCCAAGGCTTAGACCATTGGAAAGCTCTTTCCGAGCCGGCCGTTTTGACATAAGGTAGGCCCAATTCGAGATCCGAGTCCAAAGATATGGTCTTCGGAAGTTCTGCTGACTTGTGCACTATTTCTACCCGTGTTGACTTTTCAGCTTTTGACCGGGCTTTACAAAGGCTTTGTCTCTTTGAATCTTGGCCTTTATCACAGAACTTCTTAGCAACCAACCCTTGCTCCTTTATCTCGCCAAAGTGGCACATTTCTGCACATAATTGACTTTCTGCCTGAAATACATAAAAACACGTAATCAGCATTAACTCTTATTTATTACTCGCATAATTGGTCTAAAAGTATGATTATTAAGGGGTTAAAACTACAGTTTTGGGCTCTTATCAAACCACCCCCAAACAGCATTTTGCTTGTCCTCAAGCAAATATGAGAAATTAGAATTAGTAACCAAAAATGGAGTTCTAACTACTCTCGTTTCGCTGAGTGCGATTGCATTTACCATATGTAACAAGGCCTTAAACCACTAGGAATTCCCTAGTGGATGAGTTATAGCCTCGTGAAAGTTTTCCAGTGAAGGTACTCACAAACTTCATCTATACTACAACGACTAAGAAATAAAAATATTGTTTCCTTATTCATGCTCTAAATTAACTATACATCTCACTAGTAATGAATACATAATAATCAAGTCGAAACCTAAGCTAATATATGCATAATAATCAATCATCTATAATAAACATATATACAATGAGTAATACTAAGAAATGCACTAGCAAGTCCGTTTCTGAAAACTCGGAATAGCGTCCTTAAGTAGGTCCTCACATAAATGTCAAGACAAAAACCACTCTGATTTTTCCACTCAAGTTTCGCTACTCCAATGTTCAGTGGGCACACTTTACCTTACAATCTCAATGACACACAAGGAAGCCAGAGTCGATCAAACACATCTGCCACTTGCTATCACACTAGCCTATTCCTAATTGAGCTAGAGGTCTTTATTAGGTGTTGCAGGGATTAGGAGATGGTTTAAGAAGGAAGGAAATGGATATTCAGAAAGAACAAGTTTGAGATAATAGAGTCTTCGTATTATGTAACTAGAGAAGACTTTGTTCCTTACTTTCGCTTCTACACTTTGTTTCCATCCGTAGCCATATTTTTCTTTTTCTTTGGCTTTTGACTCCTTTGATTCTATTTTTTTTGGAGTTCTAACTCTTTATTTTCTTTTATTTGTTTATTTTCTTTTCTTTTCTTTTTTTTTTGGATGGAAACTTCCTTTTCTTATTTGAAGCGACTGACAAATTCCCGATTTCAACGGTCTTTCTCTTTTCTATTCTTCATCTCTATTCTCAGACTTATTCGAAGAATGGGTAGGCTGATTTTTTTTTTTTTTATTTGTTTTTGTAACAGGTTAAAGAATTTGTGGTTTATGAAAGGCTAATAAGGAAAGGCTCAGAGGGGCGACTAGCGGAAAATAATTTCATAAGGGTTGAATTTCTGTCTATATCGATCCAAAGAGGGCATAAATTCTCGCTTAGGATATGGTATAGTGATCAAGCAAGTGGACGTGTAATTTCTCTATCCGGATTTTACTTCTCCCTTGTGTCATTTCTCAAATGTTTCGCTCATATAAGGCTTTAAGCTATATTCTCATAGGATTTGTAGAATAAGTACTCTAGCCTAGGTTTCAGAAACTTACTGCTAACAATCATAGATACTCATGTAATATATTTATTAATAGATGCAAAGCTACATATTAACCTAAGTTTCTAAAAATTATTCTAATGCAAAAGCTACGTGAGACTTCTAGATTATTAAGAGCATAGAGAAAGAAAACAATACCAATATTCCTAAGTGTATAACATAACTTTTTATTTTTATTTTTTTGAAATTTTTGAAATTTTATTAGAAAACAAGTGCATATTATATATATCTATATCCTAATAAATGCCTTAATTACACGTGTTTCTATGCTCCCCCCCCCCAAATAAGAAGCATGTTTTGTCCTCAAAGTATTTAATTAAAAAGGGTAGAAAGAAACCATGGAAACGCGTGAAATTCTGGAATATCTGCAAAACAAGGTTATAACATACTAATATAGAAAATAAAAACTGACATAACTCTATAGGAGTTCCACCCGTTATGGGGTAATAAGAAATTACTTGCTTGGGACATAAGTAGACACTAACTGAAACTAAAAACTTACCTGCACTCCCGCTTACTCTTCCTCCTCATCAGACTCATCTTTAAAGAGATGAGGTTCCTTTGCGTCCTGCCATGCCATGATAACTTGCCAGGCTTCACGCCATGTATCATCTACAATCGCTAACCTGTTTAGCGCCACTTGGTCGGATGGGGTGTAGGGGGCAACCAAATGAGGTTGCACCTGCCATCCCGGCTAAGTCACTGCATGGAAGGATTGAATAATAGAGTTGGTGGGTCTCACAATGTTGACCCCAATCTGATCCGTGTAACGGGCACAAAAAATAGGGAAGAACATAGCATAAAACGGCAAACTAAAACAGGCATAAAAGATACTTATGCCTCATATTCTGGGCTCGTGCTAAACTAGACATTAATGTCTTGGGAAGGTCATATAGCAGACGTCCCTCAGCTAGAGCAAGGAAAACGTCACAAGTGGCATCTTTCGCAGAAGAAAAATGTCACTCCCCTAATATGTTTAGCATTATAAAGAACATCACTGTGCCCACGTTCATGGACAGGCTACCAAGGGCGACGTTATATTCCCCTTGATCCTCTATCCTAAAGATTCCTACCCCATAATGCTCATGCAAATCCTCATAGTTATAGAGGTACGTATTATCTACCAAATAGGCTAATGAGTCTTGTATTTCAGTGGGCATAGCAAGTCCGAGAGCAAAGGCTAAGAAGAACCTAGTAATTTCCATCGTTTCATCCTCAACAGTGATGGAGAACACTTGTTCTCTATCCGGTCTATAAAAGAACTTATAATTATCATAAAAATAAGATGTAAGTGCAGGAGAATAAAATTCATCAGGACTTAGCATTAGTGGTTCCCAGCCTGCTTGTATGATCACCTCGCGAAACCAAGCACCATAGGTGTGACTTTGGAACAAGTCTTCAAAAGACTGCTCCGGTATGATACGAGGGGATGTCCTCATAAAACTACTCTCTAGAACAGCTGCAACTATCCTGGAACAACCCTAAAAAAACTGAAATTTTTGGTGCCCGTAGGCCAGGCCATGAATCTTGCTCTAGCTATGCTTGGTTGGGCGTAGGGTGCGCCTGGTGAATTTCGAAGTTCCGGCACTTTGAAGGCGCGCGGCGCTCACCTTTAGCCTGGTATGGGCACAGGGTGCGCTCAGGATGAAAACTGGAATTCCAGTTTTTTGAGCCTGGCGCCAGGTTTTGAAAGGGCGCAGTCGCTTCGAGGCGGATTTCTCTAAAGCTTTAGTATTGTGGCGCTCCCTCCGGGCGAGGTGCTTCGAGGGACCCGATAGGCGGGCGCGAAAAGAAAAATAAGGTAAAGTGGGAGTGAAACATGAGAGATGAATGTGAGATGTAGTTGGGGTTGTGAGTGTAGAATGAATGCAGTTTTTATAGGTTGTAAATTGCTATGACGAATCGGAAAGTTGCCAAAAAGCTTTAAGGCAATTGCCGGAAATAATTAAATTTCCAAAACCGAAAACGGAAACAACTCATATTCTTGATTCTAAAACAACCCTAATATCTTTTAGGTTGAATTTAGGATAGAAACTGCCTAACTCATCGAGATTTCATCCTTCCACAATATCTATTCATAGCGATGCCCATATCGGCAATATTCTCAATCCTCACTCCAAAACAAAGTATACAATAGATGATCATATAACGAATTATGCTAGGCTAAATAATACCAACCCCAAACAATTCGGGAAGGTGGGATTAACGATAAAAACAATGCACAATTTGAAAAGAACCACTTAACTTTAAAAAAAATGAAATGAAATTACAATTAACTAACGAATTCAAATTTAACTACTGAATTTAACAACTTAATATCCAAACTACTAAAAATAATAAAAACAACATCAAAACAATAAACAACAAGAAATCTAGCTACGAGATGGGGAAGGGATAAGAATAGGAAGTTTAGTGATCAAGAATGGAAAAACCAAACACCCCACCCCCAAACAAATTTTTTGAAAACAAGTTTTTAAAAATTTGTTTTAAAACGTGGGTCTTTTAAAGTCGAATTCCCAAGACTTAATGTGGGGTCGTTTTAAGTCAGATTCCCCTAGACTGTGCACACCCCCAAACAAACAAGAAATTGGGGTGGCACAAAATGGATGATGCGTGGTCAACTATAAACAAATAGTCGAAAGAGTTGGTGGTCTAGCCATAAAAACATGATACTAACAACACCCCCAAACAGAATGATGTTGTATAATTGGAAGCAAACATGTAAGCGAAGGAATGAAAACTTATGCATCCTATCAAAGAACATATGCAACCCATCATGTTGTAGTTGTTTTAAATAGTTGGAATGACCCAAAAGATGAATTAGCGATACTTTAGGTGCGAAGGGAATGAAGTGTGGATCGTGATGTCTTTCATGAAGCTCAGATGAGGAAAAATAAGACAAACTAGGTTTCTCACTACACTCGGTCAAAGTTTGGCTCTCAATTACCGGAATGGTGTACTCATGGGATTGTGTGCTAGGCAAACACTCATCACTGTGAGGGTTGAAAAAATTATAGAGGGTCTCTGAGGCAATAGGCTCAAGTGCAAATTTGAGGTTCCTCTGAAATGGTGGGTGAATGGATGGTTTAGTGTTGGTAGATGGTTGGATTTTAGGAGGTGGTAACTCAGGTGGTTGGTGGTCAGTTGGTGGTTCATCAGTTGTTGGATCCTTACACGCTCTTAAGAACTCTACATTTGGCTTGGTTGAATCCACAAGGTTGTGGTTCATGGCTTTATCTTTAAGAAAGTCATCTATTCCTTCCATTGTTATTTCCTCAGCTGCCAAACTAAATTGAAATTCACATTGCACTAAAGAAGTTACTTCCTCTTTTTCTTGCACATTAACTTGTTCATGCCTTAGATTAGAATTGGTAATCTCTATGTCCTCACCCTCTTCTTTTAAAACATTATAAGTATCCTTAATGGCATCATTCAAATGTGTCGAGGAATCATTCAGCCGAGTGCGGTTAGCAAACTCAAAAGCCTGGACATGCTCAATAGGAGGGTCCATATTAAGAGAATGCCAATAGTTATCAAATTCTTCCTCCGTCACATCTTTATAAATATCTTCTAATGTGTCATTATTATATTCATATTCAGATGGATCAGTGGGAGGTTCCTCGGAGGCATCTATCAAATTTGAGTGGTCATCCAAAACAAGTCCTAAAGAGTCATCTTCAAGAATTTTCTCATCTAGGTGGGGTGTGGAGTTAACATAATGGTTAGTGGGAGGGTCATGGGTAGGTAATAGTTCATGAAATTCAGGGTGGGTCTTAACTAGGTCGAATGGTGTGGTTATGGGAATGGGTTGTTCTACCTGTGTGTTGATTTCGGGCAAGGTTGAAAGTTCTGTGTTATGTGAGGTTAGCATCAATCTTGTCCATTCTAGGTTCTGAAGTATTATTTTGTTTTGGGCCATTATTTTGTCAAATGTTGTTAGCGGAGGGGAAACTTAGTGGTGTGGTTCTAGTTGGTATGGTGTTTGATAGTAATAGTTATTGGCGTTTGAGTGACTCTGGTTGATATCGTACTGTGATAGGTTAGGTTGAGGTTGAATGGCTGGTTGATTGTTATTGGTGGAACTCCATGAATAGTTTGGATGACTAGAAACCTCTTGATTGTATGAGTTACTATGAATGTTTGAAAATTGCGGTTCATAATTATTATTATATCCTATAGTAGGCTCAAACTCTTGATATGATGGGCACTGAGAAGCCCAATGGTCAGGACTACCACAACATGAACATGGTGAAGGGTTTTCATAATAATTATATGATTGCTCTTCATATGATGGGCAATGAGAAGCCCAATGGTTAGGACTACCACAACATGAACATGGTGAAGGGTTTGCATAATTATCATATGATTGTTGGTCTACATATTGATATGCCATATTGGTTTTTCAAATATATTATAGGGCAATTAATATACAACAAAAACTCTAACTATAAATTTCTAGATAGGCGTGTGGTATTGCGTTTTAAGAAAACAAGCCTGATTATACTAGAATTAAACTCCTCTGACAGAAGAAATGAGGAGTGAAAGAAGGAGTACCTGAATGCCTCCTTGCTTCGCTTACGAATAGCGTCTTGTTTATGCGTGTTCAGTGTATATAACAAGTTAGAACACTGAAAAACTTGAAGAAATGGAAATTTGGACTGACCTGTGAAAAATCGAAATGGTATTAACAAGAGGGGGCGGTGCCGGTTTTAGCCTAAGTAGAGTGCGCTGTCATTTCGAGTCAAGCTAGAGTTCCAAGTGTTTAGGCCCGGGTCGCGCTCAGCCAACAAGTGGTTTTTAGGCGCTTGAAGCGGGTGGTGGTGCAACTTTTGCTTGCCCGTATGCTGGTCACGCTTAGGTGGAATTTGGAATTCCAGTGTTTTGGACGGCCGCCCGGTCTGCGCTCGGTTTGGCCTTGTGTATGGGCTGGTGGTCAGCTCTCCAAAAATTTGAAATTTTTACACTAAATTGCTAAGACGTCTATCAAGTAGCCTTTACCGTCGTGTTTTCCTCTGTGAATCCGCAGCCCCTATGCCTAAAATAGTGAACAATTCCAAAAATTCAAGAAATAAGAATGAAAAATTAAAAGTGGTGGGTGGGTAGAGAATGGGGGATTGCCCCTTGGATTCAAGCAATTGAATTCTTATCTTGAACGAGATTAAGATGGCAGCGGCGCCATTTGATAACCCGTAAAAACTCAATTAGATTACTCTAATCTTATTATTACAGTATCAACTATTTATTTCCTACTTTCACTTATATATTCATGCAATATAACGAGTATGAAATCGTTCCACTCTTAACTCTCAAGACTTAAACAAATTCAATTGAACAAACACAAAGAACAATGATGAGAGTAATGATTTGAATAAGAAATTAACTTTACAAATCTAATAGAACAATAAGAGCATTGATTCAAAATGAATTTAAATTAATAATCTACTTTGTTCTAAAGTAATTAATTAAACATGAAACTAGATCTAAAATAAGATATGAAAAAACTAATTAATTAACTAATTGAAATTCTAAAACTAAGTTCTAAAACTAATTAATGGAGGCTAACTAATCTAATTTCTAATCTAGGTCTAACTATCTACCCTTAACAAAGAGCTAAGCTTTTGTTTTTATATGCTTCAGATCCAAAAATCGTGTATAGGCTTGGAGCCATGTTTTGGGCCGGAAAATCGGGCCCAAAACCCAATTCTTTCAGTCCAAAAAGAGCTATTCAGCTGGATTTGGCTTTAATAAACTTTTCGTCCACTTCTTCTCCTCTGATTAGGCCAAGGATTAGACCATTAGAAAGCTCTTTTCGAGCCGGCCGTTTTGACATAAGGTAGGCCCAATTCCGATGTCTGAGTCCAAAGATATGGTCTTCGAAAGTTCTGCCGACTTGTGCACTATTTCTACCCGTGTTGACTTTTCATCTTTTGACCGGGCATTACAAAGGCTTTGTCTCCTTGAATCTTGGCCTTTATCACAGAACTTCTTAGCAACCAACCCTTGCTTCTTTATCTCGCCAAAGTGGCACATTTCTACACATAATTGACTTTACTGCCTTAAATACATAAAAACACGTAATCAGCATTAACTCTTATTTATTACTCGCATAATTGGTCTAAAAGTATGATTATTAAGGGGTTAAAACTACAATTTTGGGATCTTATCATATTGCAAAACCCTATTCTATACTTCCATCTCCTGGTGTGGGCAATGGAACTAATAACTAAAAACATAAAGAACTAACCTAATTGAAGAACACCATGAACCAGAAGAATCAACGAACCCTAAACACCGGCTTCATCTTCTCCCTTGAAGGAGAAGATTAGCATTCTATAAAGAAGGAAGAACACGAAGAACAAGAAAAAGAAGAGTCGAAGAACATAAGACTAGAAAGACTAATTTATTAAGACTCGACTAGCTAAAACCGAATCTTTTATTATTAATCTCTCTCTGCCTCAAGTTCAGGAGACAAAGATATAAGTGAATTGGAAAATTACATGAGGCATTTAGGTCCTCTATTTATATGGGTTACAATGAGTTCTAGAAGCATTCCAAACCGCCATTTGTTTCCTAATACAAATCAACTTCTTTCAGAGTCCAACTTCGTCTCAAAAACTGAGAAGGAAGTGGCTACAGTATTGTTTCATGCGTCTGGATACACGATCCTTGCATCTCAGAAGCGAGCAATGCATCTGGATGCACGATCCATATGTACCAGACGCAGAAGTCTATTTTTTCTCTTTTGCTCTATTCTTCTATCCTCTTTTGCAGGCTTTGGTCCAAGCAATGAATCCTTTGGCCTTGAACTTCCAAATAGGCTTTAAAATAGGTCCAAGTTGCATCTTTAATAGCTTCAATTCCTTGGCCTTCTCCATGATTTTACACGGGATTCCCATGTGATCCTTAATGCTCCGAATTGCTCCGTTTTACTCCTTTTTCTCTAATATTCCTCAAAACTCTCTCTTTCACCTGTAGAATCATAAAATATAACTTACAAACACTATTAGTCCACTAAGATGGATAAACAAGAGGCATAATCAAGTGTTAAATTGCACTTTTTGAGCACTTATCACATGCAATATATTGTAATGACCCTGACCTGGTCAGATCAATCCGTGCCATGTTTCACAAAGATCCGATCTTGGGATTACATTCTAGAACTAAACTTCGTGAAAGCCGAACCTTTTGATAAGGGCCCAAAAATGTAGTTTTAACCCCTTAACAATATTGCTTTTTGATCAATTATGTGATTAATAAGTAAGACTTTGTACGTACTGTTATCGTGTTCTTATGTATTTCAGGCATTGGAGCAAAGGTTGGTTGCTAAGAAGTTCTATGATTAAAGGCCAAGATTCAAGGAGAAAAAGCATTTTTAAAGCCCAGTCAAAGCTGAAAAGTCATAGTCAATGCAAGCAGAAATAGCGCACAAAAGTCAGCAGAACTTCCGGAAGCCATATCTTTGGACTCAGACTTCGGAATTGGGCCTACCTTATGTCAAAACGACAAGGCTTGGAATGAGAGTTCTAATTGTTCAAGCCTTGATCCAATAAGATGAGCAAAAGTGGATAAAAAGGCTATTGAAGTCAAATCCAGCTGAAAAGGTCTCTGTGGACTGAAGAAATTAGGTTTTGGGCTCGATTTTCCGGCCCAAAACATGGCTGCTCAGCCCATGCACGAAAAAGTGGATCTTGTCTCCTCCATTTGAAGACACAAGACTTAGCTCTTAAGCATCTAGAGTTTTTTAGTTAGCCATTATCCAATAACTTGTTTTAGATCTAGTTTTTTTTTACTTCATAGAATTAGTTTTCCATTCAATTAATGAGTTTTAGAACAAAGTAGATTATTATGTAGAATCAAATTTAGTTTTATAATAAAGTATTAGTTTTTCATTTCAATTTAGTTTATTGATTCAATCCTCATTAAGATTTAGTTGTCTTAAATTAATAATTAGTTTGTTTTAATTTGATAATTAGTATTCATAATCTTAGTTCAAAATTAGTTTTAAATTCGGTTTAACCCATTTTGAATCTTAGACTATTGTTAAATTAGATTATAAAGTTTAATCATTTATTCAATAATAAGTTGTTATATTTGTCCTAGTTTAAGAAATGATAGTATAATGATTCAAGGCTAAAACCTCCACTAGAGGGGTTTGAGAAAGCCTTGATGAAACTTGATTTCGATTAGCATAGAATAGTTCGTAATGTTTTATTCCATTCTAGAAAGTAATTATTTCACCATGAGAATGGGTTTGATTGCTTCACATGTTAGTTGTTAGTTGGTAGATATTACCATGAACAATTAGGGATTAGAAACACCCAATTGTTATGCGGAAGCATTGCAATTCGATTACGACAATTCTTCGTTAGTAAATTAAGTCGAGTTAAGGTGGAATCAAATTCCCCTAATTCATTATCATATAGTCAATTTAGTATTTCCGTATTTTGAATTATCGCATCTTGATTAGTATAATTTCCATCGTAACATAATTACATAATCCATCCATACTCTCATTGACTTTGATATATTGATAATCTTAGTTAACGTGAATTCTAAAGAACTAGGAGTGGAACGAACTTTCTATTCTAACTATATTGCAATAGTATCGAGAGTAGAGAACTTTGATAATATAAGCACGTAATAGTTTTAGTTTTACTTGCGTTTGAGTATCGTTGCTTATGGGTAGGTAAAACTATCATTTTACATTTTATCAAATGGCGCCGCTGCCATCTTTGTTCCATTTAGAATTATTTTCATTAGTATTGTTAGTCTTCCCAAAGTCCCATTAAACCCACCCACCCTTGTTCGGTTCTAACTGTGATCGTTTGGTTCAGAAAATAATTTTTTTTTTTGCAGAAATAGCCTGAGCGCGACCACGCCCTACCAAGGCTAACTTGAGTACCCCTTGTGCTGAAGCGCTTGGAACTTGAATTAGACTTGAGCGCGACCCGCGCCCTATCTAGGCTATTTTGGAGTGTGACCCACGCCCTCTTCTTGCGCAGCCCGATTTTTCACAAGTTAATCCAAATTTCCATTTCTTCAAGTTATTCAGTGTTTCTAACTTGTTAATTACATTGAGCTCGCTTATACAAGACGCTATTCATAATCAAACCAAGGAAGCATTCAGGTACTTCTTTCTTCCACTCCTCACATCTCCTGTTAAAGGATTTATACTAGCATATCAGGGTTGTTTTGACTATTATTGTGTTTCTTTAATATTGGACTTAGCCTTGCATGAGATTAAGGTCAGGTAGAGAAAAAATGATTAACGTAATGTATCGTGAACGTCAACACACAAACCTATCTAGTATACCACACATGATAAACATAAAATGAATAGCTTACCTACGAAATGAACGATGAAATCAAAACGTAAGTAAACTAAACTATTTATGATGCTATGTTATTTATCAAAGTTTCCTACTCTCAAGTCTATCGAAATAGAGTGGAGTAACGAATTCGTTCCACTCCTAGTGCTCTAGCATGGAATTGTTTTCTAATCTAATTACTCAGTCTTAAGTCAATGAGAGCTTTACGAAGGTGATATACTATGATACTTACTGAATTTGATTACTTGAATTTAACTACGAATGCTATGGAAATATGATTGTGCTTGAATCTAGATAAAGGATTAGAGGGGAATTGAATCCACCTCGAATCCAACTTAATAGCCTAACATAGATTCTTGTATCTCGATTCTTACGTTCTTACGGCAAGAAATTCGAAGTTCTAATCCCTAGTGTTCATGGCATTTCAACCGAAAGTACTAACTAGCATATGAGGTCGCCCACCCATTCTCATGGCTTAATCACGACCTTCTAGATTGGAATAGATTCTACAATGTTTCTACACTATACCACTAAGTTTTCATCAAGGCTTCATCAACCCCTCTAATGGAGGTTTTAGCCTCGAGTCATCAAACCATCATTTCCCATTTCATTATAACTACACATCATATTAAAATTCTAACTTAACTAAATTAACTAACAATGGTTCGATCTATTTAAACTACAGAATGATAATCAACAAGAATTAAAATCAGATCTATAAATTGAAATAACACAATTCGAAATTGAGAAAACAACTATTTTATTTATCTAATCAATCAAGAACAATGATTCAAAGACTTAATCTAAAACAAGAATTGAAAATGGAACTAAAGCTTAATTTAATTAATGAAAACAGATCTAGAATTATCTATATTATTTTAGGTCTAACTAGCTACCATTAATAAAGAGCTAAACTTTGGTTTTTATACTTTCAGATCCAAAAATCGTGCATGGGCTTGGAGCCATGTTTTGGGCCAGAGAATCAGGCCCAAAACCCAATTCTTTCAGTCCAAAAAGGCCTCTTCAGCTATAGTTGGCTTCCATAGACTTTTCATCCACTTCTGCTCCTCTGATTGGGTCAAGGCTTGAACCGTTGGAAATCTCTTTCCGAGCCGGTCGTTTTGACATAAGGTAGGCCCCATTCCGAGGTATGAGTCCAAAGATACAGCCTTCGGAAGTTCTGCTGACTTGTGTGCTGTTTCAGCCCGTATCGACTTTTCAGCTTTTGACCGGGCTTTAGGAAGGCTTTGTCTTCTTGAATCTTGGCCTTTAATCACGGAACTACTTAGTAACCGACCTTTGCTCCTTTATCTCGCTAAAGTGGCACATTTCTGCACATAATGGACTTTGAAACCTGAAATGCATAAAACACGTAATCGGTGTTAACTCTTAATTATTACTCACATAATTGGTCTAAAAGTATGATATTAGTTAAAACTACAGTTTTGGGCTCTTATCAAACCACCCCAAACAGCATTTTGCTTGTCCTCAAGCAAAGATGAGAAATTAGAATAAGTGACCAAAAATGGAGTTTTATCTACTCTCGTTTCGCTGAGTGCGATTGCATTGACCATATGCAACAAGGCCTTAAACCACTAGGAATTCCCTAGTGGACGAGATATAGCCTCGTGAGAGTTTTCTAGTGAAGGTACTCACAAACTTCAACTATACTACAACGACTAAGAAATAAAACTATTGTTTTCCTCATTCATGTCCCAACTATCTATACATCTTACTAGAAATTGAATAAGAATAACTAAGTCAAAAACCTAAACTAATATATGCATAATAATCAATCATCTATGATACAAATATATATACTATGAGTAATACTATGAAATGCCTAGCAGGTTCGTTTATGAAAACTCGGAATAGCGTCCTTAAGTAGGTCCTCACATAAATGTCAAGACAAAAACCACTCTGATTTTTCCACTCAAGTTTCACATCTCCAGGTGCAAAGTGGGCACACTTTACCTTACAATCTCAATGACAAAAAGAAGTCGGAGTCGATCAAACACATCATCACCACTTACTATCACACTAACATATTCCTAATTGAGCTAGAGGTCTTTATTAGGTGTCATGGGATTAGGAGATGGTTTAAGAAAGAAGGAAATGGATATTCAAAAGGACAAGTCCGAGATAATAGAGTCTTCATGTTATGTAACTTAGAAAAAACCTTTTTTTTCTTTTGCTTCTATACTTTGTTTCCATCCTTAGCCATATTTTTTTTTTTTCTTTTCTTTGGTTTTGACTCCTTTTATTCTATTTTTTGGAGTTTTTATTTATTTCTATTTTTTTTTTTTCCTTGGATGGAAACTTCTTTTCTTTTCCAAGCAACTAACTAATTTTTTGTTTACACAAGTTTTTCTTCTTCTTCTTCTTCACTCATTCTATTCTCGGACTTATTCTAAATTGGGTAGGTTGATTAATTTTTTTATTTTGTTTTTTTTTTTGTAACAGGGTAAAGGATTTGGGTTTATGGAAGGCTAAAGAAAGGCTCGAGGGGCTTACTAGCGGAAAATAATTCATAGGTTTGAATTTCTGGCTATATCGATCCAAAGAGGGCCTAAATTCTCGCTTATGATATGGCATAGTGATCAAGCAAGTGGACGTGTGATATCTCTATCCGGATTTTACTTCTCCCTTGTGTCATTTCTCAAATGTTTCGCTCATATACGGCTTTCGTCTATATTCTCACAGGTTTTGTAGAATAAGTACTCTAGCCTAGATTTCAGAAACTTACTGCTAACAATCATAGATACTCATGTAATATATTTATAGATAGATGCAGAGATTATTACGTACATATTAACCTAAGTTTCTAACAATTATTCTGATGCAAAAGCTACGTGACACTTCTAGATTGTTAAGAGCATAGAGAAAGAAAACAATACCAATATTCCTAAGTGTATAGCATAACTTATTTATTTATATTTTTGAATTTTAAAAATTTTAACTAGAAAACAAATGCATATTATACATATCTATATCCTAACAGATGCCTTAATTACACGTGTTTCTATGCCCCCCCCCCCCAAACAAGAATCATGTTTTGTTCTCAAAGTATTGTAAATAAAGAGGGTAGGAAAAATACCATGGAAACGCGTGAAATTCTGGAACATCTGCAAAACAAGGTTAGAACATACTAATATAGAAAATAAAAAACTGATGCAACTCTATAAGAGTTCCACCCATTATGGGGTTAACAGAATTAAATTGCTTGGGACATAAGCGCACTAACTAAAAACTAAAACTTACCATATCTCCCGCTTTATGCATCCTCCTCCTCGTAATCGAGACGAGGTTCCTTCGCATCCTACCACCCATTATAATTTGCCAAGCTTGCCGCCATTTATCATCGACTAATGCTAACCTTGTTAAGTGTTATCATAATGCGATGGGATGTACGGGCAAACCAAATGAGGTCGCACTCGCCATCCCGCCAAGTCATTATTCGCGAATGAGCTTAACCACCCAATTGGTGGGTCTCATGACTTCAACCCTTTTCCAATCAAATGAATTGTGCACATAATTCAGGGAAAACAACTACGCGATGATGCGGCCGACCAAAACAGGCATAAGAAGATACTTATGCCTCATGCTTTGGGCTCTCTTAAGACTAGTGACTAAAACTCGGGGGATGTCATATCGGCGACGCCCCTCGCCTAAAGCGAGGAAAATGTCACCAGCCAGCATCGTTTGCGTAAAATGAACCGCCATTCCCCAAAATATTCATCGATGAATAACATGGTGGTGCCTACGCTTAGGGAAAGGCTACCAAGGGCAATGCCATATCGCCCCTAGTCCATTACTCAAAATACCCTCCCCATAATACTCATGGAAATATGTATAATCATACGTATGCATTATCGGGTCATATATGCCCATGTGTGAACAGATCGTATTGGTAACCCATTAACTAAAGCGACCACATTTTTATCGAATTGATGTGTCGGGTCCTCGACTCACGACGAGAATTCTTGTTCTCCATCCCGATTACAATAGAATTTAACATGGTCATAGAATAAGCAAAGAAGTCATGGTGAATATGAATCGCCATCACTTACTAGTAGATGACGCCATCCTAATCGCAGGATTCTTTGTCGGAACCAATGTCCATAGGTCTCGTGCCCAACACATCTTTGAAGGACTGTTCAGGTATGACTATAGGAGATGTCATCACAATAACTCTTTGAATAGCTCCACAAAAATCTTGGAATGACCGTCTGAAAATTCAAATTTTTCGCGTTCACAGAAGGCAGGGAGCGGTCGCGCTCATGTGTTAATGATTTTACAGTGTTTTGGGCGCAGGTCGCACTCAAGGAGGGCGCGGGTCGCGCTCTGACAAAATTTTTCGAAAATGTAAAGGCGGTGCGCTCGCTCGAAGAATAAACCGGAGTTTAGAGCAAAAAGTAAGAAAACTTGGAGTGGAAGGTGCGGGATGATGGTGGGATGTATTGTGGTTTGTTAGTGTAGAAAGGATGGAGTTTAAATAGGTTAGGAGCTTCCAAAACGAATCGGGAAGTTCCCTATTTGTTTGAAGGCAATTTCCGAAATAGGAAAATTCCCAAACCGTAAACTAAACAAGCCATTTTCATGATTTCCTAAAAATCCCGGTATCTTTCATAATCGGATTTAGAATAGGAACTTCTAAACTCTCCTAAATTTCATGCTACCACCACAATAAGTCATAGATATGCCGATATCGGCCAAATTATCAACCTTTCCTCCAAGACAACTTAACATATATATGATCATATAACGACTTATGCTCGGTCTAAATATTTCCACCCCCAAACAAGTCGGGAAGGTGGGATAAATGATAAAACAAGCAGTACTCGAAAATAACCAATTATATTAAAAATAAAATAAAATATAAATCCAAACAACATTAAATAAACACATTACTATTTAAATTTAACTACCGAATTAAAATCCTTCTAATAAAACGAAATTATGAAATAATAAATAACTCCAACCGGGTGAACACCTAGTTTTGTGATGATGATGGACCCCGAGATGGAGATTGGCTCTGGATGGAGAATGACTTGAACCATCTGTCCTTCGGGCGACGACGCCATGCCCCGGACTCGGCTGAAACAGAGTCCTCCACGGGTGGCATGCGTCGTAGAGCATCTCTATTCGAACAAGCGTTGGGCTTCCATCTCAAGATCGTAATCGCGATAATCGGGTTTGTTGTTGCTGGTGGATAGTCTCCATGTTAGACAAGATATCGCCCGTAACCCCTTCGAGCATTTCAAATCTCCTCCTCAAGGTTCCTTTGCTTCTTTGAACTACTATCCGCCTATTTTGGATATCTCCACAAATACCATAAATGCACCGCAAGGCAGCTTTGCAACACTTGCATGCGCTCTACATTAGAATTACACTTCTCTAATGCATCTTCATCCAGCCATGTCATATCTTCCTTTTCATCCTCCTCCGACTCATCCATTTTTTCTTCGCATAAACGCCAAGTCTCTTGGATGCAATCCTTATAGATACTTGCATTAGAATGCAATTTGATCTTAATAGGAGCAGATCTTGGCGACGGCTCTAAAGGAGAGCATGATCTTAGTGATCAATATGGGAAGAGGCTAAACTCTTCCCCACTCCTCGAATCACATTAAACGTTAAATCAAGGATGCAGAAATTATACTTCTTTTTTGCAAAATCCGTGAACGTGCAAACATTGCAGGCCGATATCATCGACTTTGTCTTTCCCGAGGATCGCTCCTACCAATCCACCGAGCTCTGACCCCGTTAATTGGTTCTCGTGGTGGTCTCATGGACGAATGGGATGTCGGATTGTATTCACCCTCCACGACAAGATCCTTCATCAAAGCAGAACTCCAAGATAATCGATTCCCGAATTGTCGCTACTAGGTTGCTTTCAAGCCGCAATTCCTAACAGTTCGACAACAACCGCCGCTTACTTCTCTCCTCTCCTCCTAACTTTATGAAAATCCTATCCCTTCCAATTCTCGCTTTTATAAAACTGTTCTACCAAATCATAGTGATAGAACTCCTCAGTTGAGTACCACAGTCCCATTCCAATGTCTCTTGAACATCTCCGCGATCGTAAAATGGTGCTAAACCGGTTTAAGCAAACGCTGTTCCGAAGCAAAATTCTACGTCGTAAGCCCATTGAAATTTCTTAGACTACTAATGGTTTGTAGACTGTGGGGGAGGCGAGTTTTGAAGAAAACTACTAAAAACGGCGTTGGTGGCGGTGGTGGTGGTGGTGGAAACTATAATTGTTGGCTGTTTTTCGAAGTTGGGTTGGTGGTGATGATTGTTTAGAGAAGATTTAGGTGGATTTGATTTCCTTGGTGTAGGTGTAGTTAGGTTTTCTTCCCTCTCTCTATATTTATTTTTTTATTTTGGTTTCCAAAATTTAATTTAACTTGTAACCGGCGGTTTGGGATTGAAGTGGAAACACTGTGCGTGCGGGTTGGGAAGGAAGGAGGAGCCGCGAACGCGCGTTGGGGTTGGGCCCAAGCCCGCTTTGAATTCGAAATTTTCCGATTTTTTTCGCAAATTCAAACTCAATTTGCCGCCTCGCATCGGCCCCGATTTTGGCGAATGAGTTATGGAAATGATCAGTAGAGAATTTCCGATCCAATGATCCATAAAACACTCAATTCCAACCATGGGTGACGATAAGAGGGTGGAAGAACACCTCGGCGCGTGTATGACGTAAGTTATGCTTAACGAAGGAAATCTAAGTTTAGATTACGCCAACCCAATTGAACTAATGGGCCTAAACAAAACCAATGGAAAGTTCGAACAATCCCGATGGAAAGATCGATCGCCCACCCCCAAAACAAATTTGTAAACACAAAATTTGTTTACAACGTGGGTCGCTTTTAAAGTCGATTCCCAAGACTTGTTGGATTGCTATTTCTATGATTTTAAGAATTTTAATTTTATTTTTATTTGTTTATTATAAGAAACACGAAAAATAATAAATACATAATTCACTCCATGAGGAACATGACTCAAAACCGAAAAACATGCAAAAGTGGAAAACGTGAATTATGTGAACTGTGGACTTAGGATCCGGTACTTACAGCCACACACTCCATAGGGAGGGCCCGTTACTGAATGGTGTACTTATCAAGATATGGAAATGAAAGTAAGTACACCAAATGACAAGGGTCATCCCTCATAGACAGTGGTCCCGTAAAAGGACTTCCTCTACATCGTGACGAAGTTCGTGAAAAATGTTTTAACCGCTGACCATTAACTTGAAAAGGTACCGTTGTCATTTGGATTTACTAAGGTGATTGCCCCGTAAGGGGTGACTTTAGTAACTAGAAAAGGGCCGCACCAACGGGTTTTAGTTTGCCCGGGAAAACATGTAGACGGAGTTGTAAAGCAAAACCTTTTGACCGACCACAAACTCTTTGCGCAAGATATGCTTATCATGAACACGCTTCATGTTAGCTTTATAATCCTTCGCGAGATCGCATTTAATCGCTACGGATTTCTTCAAGCTCATTCAATTGCAACTCGCTTGACACCCGCCTCATCAATATTGAAGTTAAGGCTTTTTATAGCCCACGAGCACGGTGCTCTAAATCAACGAAAGCAAATGACATGGTTTCCCAAAACAAGTCTAAAGGGAGACATACCTATAGGAGTTTTGAAAGCAGTTCTATACCCATAAGGCATCCGATAGACGCTTTGACCAGTCTTTTCCTATCGTGGTTTATAGTTGTTTCAAAAATCTTTTGATTTCCCTATTAGAAACTTCTACTTGTCCGCTAGTTTGTGGATGATAAGGAGTTGCTACTTTGTGTGTAACTCCATACTTTTTCACTAGGGATGCAACAACTCATGTTGCAAAATGTGTTCCACCATCACTAATGATGGCTTTAGGAATGCCAAACCGACAAAAATATATTCTTTAATAAAAATACAACGGTCTTATGGTCATTGCTACGCAAACTAGGGCCTCCATCCATTTAGACACGTAGTCCACGGCAATTAGAATATAAATGAAACCGTGGGAAACCGAAAAGGACCCATGAAATCAATGCCCCAAACGCCAAAAATTTCTATGATCAAGATTGGATTTAATGGCATCATATTACGCTTAAGTATTCGCCCAAGTTGTTGGCAACGATACACGCCTTGCAATGCACTTGGGCATCCTTAAAAAGGGTAGGCCAATAAAATCCACATTGCAGAACTTTTAGCGGCTGTTTTCATCCCACTAAAATGTCCACCACACTCTTTGTCATGGCGTAACGATAGAACTTCATTATATTCCCACCGGGAATACAACTACGAAATAATCTGATCCGCACAATACTTAAAAAGGTAGGGCTCATCCCAAAGAGTATAACTTAACTCGCTAAAAACTTTTACGCTCATTCCTTGACCAATTATAAGGCATAACATCAGCCGCTAGATAATTTACAATGTCAAAGATACCATGGTGCTGAAAAAATGGCATACGATGCTCATCGTGAAAAAGTCCGTCCGTATGGACTCGAATCACCGATCGCCGCTTGTGAGTCTAGATAAGTGGTCGGCAACTACGCTTTCGACCCTCTTTGTCCTTTTATTTCTAATGTGAACTCTTGCGGAGAAGGATCCATCGGATTAATCTCGCTTAGCATCCTTCTTTGCAAGAAGGTACTTAAGAGCTGCATGGTCCGTGTAAACTAAAGTTTTAGAACCAACCAAATAAGGACGAAACTTATCTAAAGCGTAAAATGACGGCTAAGAATTCTTTTTCTCAGTAGTTGAATAATTTCGTTGAGCATTGTTTAATGTTTTACTAGCATAATAAATGACAAAGTGGACTTATTATCTAGTTTTTGTCCCAAGATCGCACTAACCGCATAGTCACTAGCATCACACATGAGTTCGAAAGGTTTAGACCAATCGGAGGTCAGATAATTGGTGCAGAGGTTAGCATGCTTTTAAAGTTTCAAAAGCCTGCTTACAATTAAAATTAAAATCAAAGATTGCATCTTTCAATAGCAGATTAGTTAAAGGCCTAGCTATTTTCGAAAGTCTTTAATAAATCGCCTATAAAACCTGCATGGCCTAGAAAGGCTCTAATATCACGGACAAATTCGGTCCGGGTTTAGGCAGAGTCGCTATCTTATCTAGTTTGGCCTTATCTACTTCGATGCCATCACTAGATATAATGTGACCTAGTACTATGCCCTTTTCACCATGAAATGACACTTTTCCCAGTTTAAAAACGAGGCTCTTTTCTTAACACCTTGTCAAAACCTTTGCAGACAGTTAGACAAAACAAATTGTGAAGGAGTCTCCATAGATAGAAAAATCATCCATGAAAACTTCCATAAAGCTCTCTACCATGTCACTAAATATATGAAGCATACACCGCTGGAAGGTTCTAGGAGCATTACAAAGGCCAAAAGGCATTCGTTTATAGGCATACGTTCCAAAGGGACATGTGAAGGTAGTCTTTTCTTGGTCATCAATATCAATAATAATCTGAAAATAGCCTGAGTAGCCATCCGTAAAACAATAAAAGCATGACCAGCTAGGGCGCTCGAAAGCATTTGATCTATAAAAGGTAAAGGAAAGTGATCCTTTCGTGTCATAGCATTTAAACGTCTGAATCAATACAGATCCTCCATTTCATAGGACCTTGTGTGACAACATAGTCACCCTTTTCCGCTTCTTAACCATGGTAACTCCCCGATTTCTTAGGAACTACATGAATGGGGCTGACCCATTCGCTATCGAGATTGGGTATATGATACCCGCGATCGAAAGTAATCGTAAGACTTCTTCCCTAACCACCTCTTTCATGGCGGGGGTTCAAGCGTGGCGAGGTTCGCGAAAGTCTTCGCTTATCCTCCAAATGGATACGATGAGTGCAAACATTAGGGGTCAATTCCCTTAATGTCAGCTAGGGACCAACCAATCGCAGACCGATGTTCCCTAATCACCCGGATTAAACATGTCCCTTCATCCTTAGATAACAGAGAAGATATAATTACAGGATGAATACCTTCCGGATCGAGTTGAATATATTTTAACTCTGGGGGAAGGGGTTTAAGCACTGGGGTGGAAGGAAAATCAATAGATGTTTCGTCGGGGTCCTCATTTTGCATAATGAATACTTGCTTAGGTAGCAAGTCTTCATACTCAATATGTGGAGCAACCGCGTCTCTACAATTGGTGTGGACTCAAGGATGGTGTTGACTTCCTCTAAGTAGGAGTCATTTACAAAATCTGACTTTCCAAAAAGAAAGGAATTTGTACATATTGTTTTCGTGAAACGTGTTGTTAAAATAATCTTGAGCTAAGCTCTCGATCATGCTAACCTCCCCATCTATAGACGAATCCGGTAACCGGTAACCTGTTTCATCATTTTAAAACATTTACCTCAACGTGAGATGGCCAAAAGATAAGGACATCTTACCATTCGCGGCAATTAATAAGTCGTTGGCGGTTGCTAAAAAAGGGGCCTCTAAGATGATCGGTCTGAGTCATTAGCTTACGTATCGAGGATAACAAAATCCAGCAGGATAGTAGAAATCCTGAACCTTAACAAGCACGTTTTCCACTACACCCTTAGGATACTTAATAGACACGTCCGCTAATTGCAACGTTATTTTTGTAGGTTGTATTTCCTGTAGACCTATTTGTTTATACAAGTAATACGGGGAGTAAGTTAACACTCGCCCCAGTGTCTAATAAAGTAGTCGCCGTGGGAATCTCCTAAGGTGCATTTTACGATGGGGCGACCGGGGGTCCTTGTACTTAACAATTCCATTATTTTCGATAAAGTTGGGAATTGTTCAGTTAAAAGGCGCCTTTAGGTATGTTGGTCTTACGCCTAGTAGTGCACAACTCTTTTAGAAACTTAAGCGTGATTAGGTAGCTTTTAATAGCTTCAAGAAAAGGAAGGTTTATCGTTAGATTTTTGAAAACGCTCCTAATCTCCTCGAAGTTGGTATCCCCGGTTAGCATGGCTAATTTTTGAGGGAACGGTGGTTTCGGCTTCTATATTTTAGCGTATGGCTCGACTTGATGTGTAACCTTGGCTTTCTGTTTCTTAGGTTGTGGTTTAACTAGTACCTCTACACGGTGGTAGGTTCTTCAGTTTCTATTTCGGGTATCTAGTTCGATATCCGTGTAGGAGTATCATGGGGTAACTATAGGCATAGTTACTTTGTTATCAACCACTTTTCCGAGGCGGAGAGTGGTGATGGCATTTAGGTCACCTACTATTGTCGTTTCCGTACTAGTATTACCGTTTACCTCAAAGGCTGTGTTTGTTGTTTTAGGGTTTGGTATCGCTTGTCCTAGAAACACGCCTTTTGGTTGGGTTTTCTCTTGGGCTAACTGTTGTATGCCCTGATTTATGGATTGTAATATCTGTTGGTTTGATTGAGTCATTGATTGGAAAAGTTGTTGGGTAACCTGTATAAAGGCCGATCGATCGGGTCCGGTTGTGTAGGTGTAGTAGTCACAGGTGGTGCGACTGGAACTATCTCACGTTGATTATTTATGGGTGGGTTTTGATAGTTACTATTGTTATCCGGAACGATACCTCTATTTGTATTATAACTATTATAATTATTCTGACCTTGTGCTACACCTTGTTGTGGTTGCGCTTGGTTGTTATAATTATTATAATTTTCTTGACCTTGTGACTGTCCTTGCCTAGGTGGAGCTTGATTATAGTTGTTTGTTTGCCTAGCATTTTGGTTATTAAAGCCCGGAGTTGTAACTTGTTGATTGTTTAGCCAACTAAAGTTGGGATGTTGTCTCCATGGGGCATTAGGAATAGGATAGTTATTAATGGAGCAAACATTATCTTGCTCTAATTGTTGTTGTTCATAGGCTTAGAGGACAATAGAGTCGGGGGTGCTCGGGGACTCAAACAGAAATTACATGGGTTGGAGTTGACATTCATGGCGGGAATAGGCTTTTGTTGAATAGAAATAGCCTCTACTTTTTAGTTAGAGATTCGATTAAATTTTTAAGTTAAGATTCGGGTTTCATCTCAAACATACCGGGCGGCTTTAATCTGTTGAAGAAGAACTAGCGAGGCGGGGATATATCATCTCCCCCCAAATTGTTATTACGTTTAGTTTGTTCTTCTAAAATTTATAAGCCTCGGGGCTCCTTTACTTAGGAAACTATCCCCATTCATTATGTCAAGGACTTCTTTATGGTGATGTTGAAGTCCTTTGAAAAAGGGCACGAACTAACGTGTCTTTTGCTAGGTTATGGTGTGGACACTCTATAAGTAGATCGGTGAAACGATTCCAAGCCTCAGAAAATGATTCATAAGGGTTCTGTCGGAAGAAATGAATCTTGGAAAGCATTTCATCCGTCTTTAGGGGTGGGTAAAATGTTCCATAAATAGGCTGAACAAGTTTAGCCCACGAGTCCACGAGTTAGCGCTTTGGGCGTTAACCAAGACGCCGGGCTTATCGGGCTAAGGTGAAGGGAAATACCCTCAGTTTAATTTGTTCCGCACCAACCGTAGGATGATGGAATGTTGTAAGGACTTGTTCAATCCTACGCATGTGTTGGTAAGGTTTTTCATGGCCTAAACCATGGAAAACGGGTAACAAATTAAATATGTTTGGGGAATTCGAAAATCCCCAATCGGGTCTCGCTAGAAACGATGCAAGATTTAGGGCTATCGCTCAAAGCTTTGTAGAAGTCGGAGAGAGAGAGTCTCTCTTTCTTCAGCCATTATGTCGGTATGGTTGGTGGGATAGTAGTTAGAGGTGTAGTGATTGGTATACTTTCGATATGTTTGTTTGTTGACGGTTAATTACGTTCGGTGTTTTCTCCCACGGACCTTAATCTCATGCAAGTCTAAGTCTAAACACGAAAACAATCCAAACAATCTTGATATATTAGTATGAACCTCTAACCGGAGATCACGAGGTATGGAAGAAAGGAATACGATAATAGCGTCCTTGCTTCGCTTATGAATAGCATCTTGTTTACACGCGTGTTCGTAAATAACAAGTTAGAACACCTGAAAAAAAAAAAACTTAAAAATCGGGTTCAAACAAACCAGTAGAAATCCATAAAATTTTTGCATAGAAGGCGTCGCGTGCTCCTTGTCCGATGAAGTGGGTCGCTTTGGTATGAGGGCGGTCGGTCGCCGAAGTCCAGTGAAGTTTGGTCGCGCCAAGATGAGGGGCGGTCGCGCTTTGAAGTCCGGACTATAGAGCGCAGCTTATAAGCCCGATCGCTCCGTGTAATTTTGTCCCGAATTTTTCAACGCTGAAACGAATAACCACAGTATGAATCAAACAAGGGTGGGTGGGTTTAATGGGACTTAAAAATGACTAATTCTACTATGAAAACAATGCTAAAGTGCAACTAAGATGGCAGCGGCGCCATTTGATAAACATAAAATGAATAGCTTACCTACGAAATGAACGATGAAATCAAAACGTAAGTAAACTAAACTATTTATGATGCTATGTTATTTATCAAAGTTTCCTACTCTCAAGTCTATCGAAATAGAGTGGAGTAACGAATTCGTTCCACTCCTAGTGCTCTAGCATGGAATTGTTTTCTAATCTAATTACTCAGTCTTAAGTCAATGAGAGCTTTACGAAAGTGATATACTACGATACTTACTGAATTTGATTACTTGAATTTAACTACGAATGCTATGGAAATATGATTGTGCTTGAATCTAGATAAAGGATTAGAGGGGAATTGAATCCACCTCGAATCCAACTTAATAGCCTAACATAGATTCTTGTATCTCGATTCTTACGTTCTTCTGCAAAGAAATTCGAGTTCTAATCCCTAGTGTTCATGGCATTTCAACCGAAAGTACTAACTAGCATGTGAGGTCGTCCACCCATTCTCATGGCGAATCACGACCTTCTAGATTGGAATAGATTCTACAATGTTTCTACACTATACCACTAAGTTTTCATCAAGGCTTCATCAACCCCACTAATGGAGGTTTTAGCCTTGAGTCATCAAACCATCATTTCCCATTTCATTATAACTACACATCATATTAAAATTCTAACTTAACTAAATTAACTAACAATGGTTCAATCTATTTAAACTACGGAATGATAATCAACAAGAATTAAAATCAGATCTATAAATTGAAATAACACAATTCGAAATTGAGAAAACAACTATTTTATTTATCTAATCAATCAAGAACAATGATTCAAAGACTTAATCTAAAACAAGAATTGAAAATGGAACTAAAGCTTAATTTAATTAATGAAAATAGATCTAGAATTATCTATATTATTTTAGGTCTAACTAGCTACCATTAACAAAGAGCTAAACTTTGGTTTTTATACTTTCAGATCCAAAAATCGTGCATGGGCTTGGAGCCATGTTTTGGGCGGAAGAATCGGGCCCAAAACCCAATTCTTTCAGTCCAAAAAGGCCTCTTCAGCTGCAGTTGGCTTCCACAGACTTTTCGTCCACCTTTGCTCCTCTGATTGGGTCAAGACTTGGACCATTGGAAATCTCTTTCCGAGCCGGTCGTTTTGACATAAGGTAGGTCCCATTCCGAGGTCTGAGTCCAAAGATACGACGCGGAAGTTCTGGCGACTTGTGTCTTTGTTTAGCCCGTGACGACTTTTCAGCTTTTGACCGGGCTTTAGGAAGGCTTTGTCTTCTTGAATCTTGGCCTTTAATCAAGGAACTACTTAGTAACCGACCTTTGCTCCTTTATCTCGCTAAAGTGGCACATTTCTGCATATAATGGACTTTGAAACCTGAAATGCATAAAAACACGTAATCAGTGTTAACTCTTAATTATTACTCACATAATTGGTCTAAAAGTATGACTGTTACAGGGTTAAAACTACAGTTTTGGGCTCTTATCAACACACTACACCTGAAATAATGGCTGAAGAAAGAGAGTCTCATCTCTTTGACTTTTACAAAGCCTTACACGATAGCCCAAAATCTTGCATCGTTCTTGCAGACCCAGTAGGGAATTTTTGAATCCTCCCAAATATATTTATTTTGTTACCCGTTTTTCATGGGTCAGACCATGAAAAACCTTATCAGCACATGCGTAGGATTGGACAAGTCCTTACCACATTCCATCATCCTACGGTTGGTGCTGAACAAATTAAACTGAGGGTGTTTCCTTTCACCCTAGCCGACAAGGTGGCATCTTGGTTAACTGCCCAAGCACCTAATTCTGTGGACTCATGGGCCAAACTTGTTCAACTATTTATGGAACATTTTTACCCACCACTGAAGACAGATGAAATGCTTTCCAAGATTAATTTTTTTCGACAGAATCCTCATGAATCATTTTCAAAGGCTTGGAATCATTTCACTGACCTTCTTATAGAGTATCTACATCATTACCTTGCGAAAGACACGTTAGTTCGTGCCTTTTTCAAGGGAATGTTACACCACCATAAAGAGGTCCTTAACATAATGAATGGGGGTAGTTTCCTCAGTAAAGGAGCCTCAGAGGCTTATAAATTTCTAGAAGATCAAACAAAACGTAATTTAGCGATATCTCCCGCTCCACTAGTTCTTCTTCAAAAGTTAAGGCCGCTGGTATGTTTGAGATTAAACCCGATCCTGAGCTTAAAACTTTAATCAAATCTCTAACTAAAAAGGTAGAAGCTATTTCTATTCAACAAAAGTCTATCACCATCATGAATGTCAACTCTAATCCATGTAATTTTTGTTTGAGTCTTGAGCATCCCGACTCCTATTGTCCTCTCACTTAAGGACAACAAACATCACAACAAGATAATGTTTGCTCAATTAATAGCTATCATATTCCTAACGCCCCTTGGAGACAACATCCCAACTTTAGTTGGAGAAATAATCAACAAGTTACACCTCCAAGGTATAATAATCAAAATGTTAGGCCAGCAAACAATTACAACCAAGCTCCACCACGACAAGGACAAGGACAAGGTCAGGGGAATTATAATAATTATAACAATAATAATTATAATGCTAATAGAGGTATCGTTCCGGTTAATCATAACTATCACAACCCACCTGTTAATACTCAACGTGACATAGTTCATGTCACACAACCGGATCGTTTCGACGCCATTATGCAAACCCAACAACAGATTTTACAAGCCATCCAACTTTCCTTACAGTAGTTAGCCCAAGAGAAAGTACAACCAAAATGTGTGTTTCCAGGTCAAGCAATAACTAATCCTAAAACCACAAACACAGCCTTTGAGGTAAACGATAATACTAGTAAGGGAAATGCAAACGTAGGTGAGCTAAATGTCATCACCACTCTTCGTTCTGGTAGAGTGGTTGATAACGCCGTAACTATGCCTATAGTTACCCCACCAATAACCCCTACACCGGATATTGAACTAGATACCGAAATAGAAACTGAAGATCTTACCCCAGTAGAGGTACTAGTTAAACCACAACCTAAGAAACAAAAAGCCAAGGTTAGACATCCTGTTGATCCATATGCTAAATATAGAGAGAAACCACCATTTCCTCAGAGATTAGCCATGTTAAACAAGGGTACAAATTTTGATGAGATTAAGGAAGTTTTTAAAAATCTAACGATAAACCTACCTTTTCTGGAAGCGATTAAAAAGTTACCTCACCATGTTAAATTTCTTAAACTACTAGGCGTAAGACAAAGATTCCTAAAGACGCCTTTTTAACTGAACAGTTTCCAACTTTAACAGAACACAATGGAATCGTTAAGTACAAAGGACCACGGTTAGATCCTCTTCGTATAATGCACCTTAGGGGATACTCACACGACCACTGCTTTATTAGACCTAGGGGCAAATGTTAACTTACTCCTTTATTATTTATATAAACAAATAGATCTACAGGAGATGCAACCTACTAAAATGATATTGCAATTAGCTGATCGGTCCATTAAGTATCCTAAGGGTGTTGTCGAAAATGTGCTTGTTAAGGTTCAGGATTTCTACTATCCTGCTGATTTTGTTATCCTCGATACAGAAGTCGCTAACGACTCTGTTCCTATCATTTTAGGGCGTCCCTTCTTGGCTACTGCTAATGCGCTCATAAACTGCTGCAATGGTTCGATGTCTTTGTCCTTTGGCCATCTTTCTGTTGAGGTAAATGTTTTTAAAACGATGCAATAGTTCCTAGATATGACTGTCGATGGAGAGGTTAGCATGATCGAGAGCTTAGCTTAAGATTATTTCAAAAATACGTTTCCTGATAATTCAATGCACCAAATTCTTTCCTTTGGAAGTTCCAACTTCGACGAGAACTCCCTAGAAGTCGAGGAAGATTTCCTTCGATTCTTTTGCAACTCTTCCTTGCCACCTCGCAAGTCCCTCCCTGTCAACATCCGTTCATCCCTTGACGCTATGACGGAAGATGAATTTTTCATCCTCTATCCCAGTGATTCTTTTAACCCACCTATTGAGGAATGTCTTGCATATCTCAAGACTTCTGATGATCTAGACCTAAGAGCTCTAGCTGAGCCCCATTTATCCACCTTACATCATCCTATCACTCATTCATCTTCCATCACCAATTTTCCCCACCTTCCACCTTTTCAAAGGATCCTTGAGTTTGCACTTGACCCTTTTGTTTCTCCTGTGCTTCATGATTTTCTAAATCCTCCTAATACGGAAATAATTCCCAAGGAAAAGGCACTTGACACCTTTATTTTCAGAATTGAGACAGTTCCTACCTACACCATGAATGAGTTTTGTGCTAAACCCACATTCTCAATTTTTCCATTCTTTCCTTCTAAAATTTATCTGTATCCAACATATCTTCCACAAACATCCATTTACTCATGATCATTCACTTGGACACCCTTTCATTCAAAGATGAAGAAGAATGTGCATGCTCGGTTACATTCTAGGTCTATCAGACTTTGTTTTCCTATCACTAAGTTGCATCATAGAAAATCTTGGTGCGTGATTCTATTTGGGGTTGCATTCCATGTTATTTATTTATGGAAAGATCCACAACTATTTCAGTTGTTGATATATGGTAAACTGCATGTTCATTATATACATATGTTAGAGATGAAGTCTCGGGAATCTGACTTTAAAAGACCCACGTTTAAAACAAAATTTTCAAACTCTGTTCTATAAAATTTGTTTGGGGGTGGGGTGTTCGTCTTTCTGTCCTTGATTGTTCAACTTTCCATTTTTTTTTTTGCGTATGCCGTTTAATCGTATTTTGATTTGGGTTGACATTATCTATAAATTTAGATTTCATTTGTTCGCATAACTTATGTCATTCACGCACTTCGAGGCATTTTCCATCATTTTTTATGTCACCCACGGTTAGAATAGAATATTTTATGGATCATTGGATTGGAAATTCTCTCTTGATCGTTTCCATAGCTCATTCACAAAAATCGGACCGGTAACGAGTAGGGAATTTCAATTTTTAATTTTGTGTGCATAGGGACAAAATGGGTATTTCCAAATTTGTTTGGGCTTGGGCCGGAGTAAACCGTACAACCCAAGAACGCATCACATTCTTCTTCTTCCTCACGCATCCAACTCCATTAACGACCAAACCCTAAAAAAAAAAAAAAACCACCGATTCTCCCACTCAATTCAAACAAACCAACTCCAAATTCAATCCCCTTACACCAATTTATGTCCTCTACACCCATTAAACCGCCCAAACATAACCTTAAATCAAATTTTTCTCCAAAAATCGCACCAACCAAATCCAACCAACCACTCAAACTGAAATTCAATTTCCTTTTTCGAATACCTCTTCTCCAACTTACCCTAACCCATTTACGAAATAAAAAAAACCGAAAAATGGCCCAAAAACGCAAAATCCTTCTAGAACAAGTTTTCAAGTCGGACCATTTTGCACCTTTTTTTTATGTCGAGATGAAACATAGGGATTGGCAATGGTTGTGTGGTATACGGAGGATGATTTTTACCATGAGGATTTGGTTTTAAAATTTTATAAGAAGCGGGAAATCGAGGGGAGGAAGATTTTTGTGAAGTCGAATTGGGCGAGGAAAGAAGTGCGTGCTTCAGAGATAACTCATATTCTAGGCATTATGCCGAAACCCCAGCTAGTAGCCACCGTGCAGGAATCACAGTATGGCGGGGTAGAGCCATTGATGAAGGACACTGTGTTGGAAGGGAAGTACAATGTAAAGTCGCATTACGTCCGACAGTCGTCGTTGAGGACCAACCAGTTGGCTGTAGCTCAGTGGGTTGGTAAAAATATTATTGGGAAAGAGAAGTTCAGTGACATCATTCTGAACTGTCTGCACGTACTCTGGGTACTACAACAACAGAGGTATGATTTTTGTATCATCGATTTTGTGTTAAATATGATTAGAGGAGTTGGAGTAAGTACCGCACCCTTTCCTGCTTTAATTACGAAGATAATGTTGTCTTTAGGTGAGAAACCAAGAACTGAGCAGACTATGTTGAAGTTGCATACAAATGTAATTGCTTATGCGGACTGTATTCAGAAGGTTTGGAGGTTGCCTGGAGAAAGGGTTGTGGCAGAGGGTGATTCGGATGATGATGAGAACATGACATGTTTTGATGCAGATGCCTTGGAGAAGTGTGCTTTTGATGTAGAACGCATGTCAATGCTTCATCGTGGCATGCATTCTCTTAATACTATTTGTGAAGATCTCCGGACTCGGCAGACTACCATACATCAGAATTATGAGACTCGTGCACAGCGCGAAGATGGGCGTTGGGAAGAGATGAAAGCATTTATGGAGGCACAGCGCCGGTTTCGAGTGAAAATCCTACAACGCATGCCACCCACGGGGGTTCTTACTCAGAAGAGTCTATGAGGCATGAGCGTCGTCGCCGAAGGACGGATGGCTCAGGCCTATCTTCATCCCAGGGCCCATCTTCATCTCGTGGCTAGTGGTTTAGGAAAAATTGTTTAGTTTAGTTGTTGTTTTTATTGTTTTTATTAGTTTGGATGTTAAGTTGTTGAATTCAGTAGTTAAATTTGAATTCGGTAGTTAATTGTTATTTGAATTCTGATTTTTAATTTAATTTGGTTTTTTAAAAGCATGCGATGATTTTTGCGTTAATCCCACCTTCCCGAATTGTTTGGGGGTGGTATTATTTCTTTTAGCATTGTTTTTTTTATGATCCACCATTTTAGAAGTAATTTTATGATGAATTGTGGGAATGTTGCCGATATTGGCATGGCTATGATTACATATTATGGTAGGATGAAATTTCAATAAGTTAGGAAGTTGTTATTCTAAATTCAATCTAAAAGATATTAGGTTTGTTTTAGAATAATGCATATAGGTTGTTTCCATTTTAGGTTTTGGAAATATTTTGTTTCTGGCAATTGCCTTAAATTTTTTTGGGCAACTTGTTAATTCGTTTTAGAAACTAAAACCCTATATATACTGCCTTCATTCTACACTCAAAACCCACACATCTCACTTTCATCTCTCACCTTAAACCTCTAATTTTTCCTCTTGTTTTTCACTGCACCCTGTTCTTCATACACGGAGTGCACCCTGTAGGAACCGTTATTTCAGAATGAATATTTCTACAAACCGTGAAAACCATGCGCAACGGAATTAATGGTTCTCACGATTTTGGATTGGAAAACATACCTGTAAATCCAGTTCTTGATATCTCTGAGAATCTAATAGCTATGAATCCGAATCAACAATCAACCCCTTGACCTTCTGTTGTATTCCTTTCAATAGATTGGACATTGTGTGGGCAATGATCTACCAACCCCCTTCTTTCTCACAAAGCTAGAACCAATTTTGGATCTATCTTTTCTTGCCTCTCTTTTCAATTTAGATGAATAGTGAATTTCGGCCAGGAGAGAAGGGATTCTATTTATTAGCTACAACAGGGACCATGAGGAGAAATTAGGGTTGGGCCTCCTGACGGGCTTGGGCTTCCCATGTTCGCCTAGAACACACAGCCCAAGTCCGTCAACAAATGGTTTATTCCACTAAAGGCCATTGCTGCACTACCGCCCTAATCCTAAATTACGTGTCAGCATTTATGGGCTCCATATTATATGCTCATTGATCTCCCCGTGTTTAAGATATCGAATGTCCATTGATTAAGTCAAGTTACTGACAACTACATTAATCAACTTCTTATGTCCTTGAGTAGTACCACTCAACCTCATTGTCATGTCGGAATAAATCCACCTACAGGGTTTACATGACAATCTTTTTGAGCTCCTCAAGGGGACATCATCAACCCGACTTCCTGCGGGTCACATATTCCTTCTATAATCAACAACACACCTTGCATACAATGTCATTACCCAATCCATCGAGTTTGTTGATTCACAAATGAATCTCACTCATTGATGATTTAAAGCAATATACAATACATGTAAGTGCTCGTTATTATATCCGGATTAAGAGGACAAGCATCCATAATAACAGAGGTGTTTGTTTTCTTATATAGTCAGTATAAAGAGAAACAACCTCACTTGGTCTTGTTCAATACACACAAAGTGTACTAGTGTAATCCTATAGTCAAGATAGACTAATACCAGATTATATTACAACCGTAACAATAGTTTGTCTAAATCCATCTAGGTTGTGAACCATTACTTATACTTTATAAGGTACTAATGATATGATCTTCTGTGTGTTCATACCATATCATCTACAACATAAAATATTAGACACATGCATATAACTAATAACAAATATAATATGCATAACATTTGCCCATATGATTCTCATTCAAAATATAAAGAATTAGAGTTAATACAAAAGTAATGCTTTTAGTATATAACCTTATCACGCGCCCAAATTTCTATTGTCGGAAGTCGATCAAGGCACGACGGCACCTACTTTCTACCAAGGCAAAGTCAGACCGCACCTCGCACCCTGACCTACACAGCCACTTATTTTCTAATTTTTTTTGTCAAGTTTTCTAGGGTGGTTTGCCACAATTCTTGGGAGTATTTATTGTGATGACATCTCCTACAGTCATACCTGAGCAGTCTTTCGAAGACTTGTTGGGAAGCGGCCCCTATAGTGCTTAGTTCCGCGAGGTGATTATACCCGTAGGCTGGGAACCGCTAATGGTAAGACTTGATGAACTTTATTCTCCTGCACTTACATCTTATTTTTATGATAATTGTAAGTTCTTTGATAGACCAGATGGAAAACAAGTGTTCTCTATCACCATTGAGGATGAACCAATGGAAATTACCAGGTTCTTGTTAGCCTTTGTTCTTGGACTTGCTATGCCTGCTGAAATACAAGACTCATAGGCCTATTTGGTCGATAATATGTACCTTTATAACTATGAGGATTTGCATGAGCATTACGGGGCAGGAATCTTTAGGATAGAGGACCAAGGGGAATATAACGTCGCCCTTGGTAGCCTATCCATGAACGTGGGCACTGTTATGTTTTGGATCATGCTAAACATTAGAGGGGAATAGCATTATTCTTATGTGAATGACGAAACTTGTGATATTTTCCTTGCTTTAGCTGGGGGACGTATACTCTATGATATTCCCCAGACCCTAATGACTAGTTTAGCACTAGCCCATAGCATGAGGCATAAGTACCTTCTTATGCCTGTTTTAGTTTGCCGTATTATGCTATGTTTCTTCCCTATTTTTTGTGCCCGCTTCACAGATTGGGTCACCAATTGTATTATTCGATCTTTCTGTGCAATGGCTTGGCAAGGGTGGAGGATACAACCTCATCAGGTTGCACCTTACACCCCATCCGACCAAGTGGCGCTTAACAAGTTAGCAATCGTAGATGATAAATGGTGTGAAACCTGGCAAGTCATCATGGCGTGGCAGGATGCGAAGGAACCTCAATTCTTTATAGAAGAGGAGGAGGATGACGCTTAAACGATGGAGTTAAGGTAAGTTTTTATTTTAGTTAGTGTCTGCTTATGTCCTCAACACTTTACTTCTTATAACCCCATAACAGGTGGAACTCATATAGAGTTGTGTCTGTTTTTCTTTATCTATATTAGTATGTTTTAACCTTGTTTTGCAGATGTTCCAAAATTTCACTTGTTTCCATGGTATTTGTCTACCCTTTTTATTTAAATACTTTGATGAAAAAGCATGCTTCTTGTTTGGGGGTGGCATAGAAACACGCGTAATTTAAGGCATCTGTTAGGATATAGATATGTATAATATGCACTTGTTTTCTATTAAAAATTTCAAAAATTCAAAAATATAAATAAAAAGTTATGCTATACACTTAGGAATATTGGTATTGTTTTCTTTATGCTCTTAATAATCTAGAAGTTTCACGTTAGCTTTTGCATTAGAATAGTTTTTAGAAACTTAGGTTAATATATAGATAATAATCTTTGTATCTTTCTATAAATATATTGCATGAGTATCTATGATTGTTGGAAGTAAGTTTCTAAAATCTAGGCTAGAGTACTTATTCAACAAATCCTGTTAGAATATAGCCTAAAGCCTTATATGAGTGAAACATTTGAGAAATGACACAAGGGAGAAGTAAATTCTGGATAGAGAAATCACACGTTCACTTGCTTGATCACTATACCATATCCTAAGCGAGAACTTAGGCCCTCTTTGGATCGATATAGCTAGAAATTCAAACATATATGAAATTATTTCCGCTAGTCGCCCCTCTGAGCCTTTCTTTAGCCTTTCATAAACCGCAAATCCTTTACCATTTTATACAAAACAAATAAAAATAAAAAAATCAGCCTACCCATCTTTGAATAAGTCTGAGAATAAAGATAAAGAATAGAAAAGGAAAAGACCTTTGAAATTAAGAATTTGTTAGTCGCTTCAAATAAGAAAAGAACGTTTCCATTCAAATAAAATAAAAATAAAATAAATAAATAAAAAATAAATAAAGAGATAGAACTCCAAAAAAAGAATCGAAGGAGTCAAAAGCCAAAGAAAAAGAAAAAAAATAGCTAAGGATGGAAACAAAGTGTAGAAGCAAAAGTAAAGAACAAGGTTTTCTCTAGTTACATAATACGAAGACTCTATTATCTCAGACTGGTTCTTTTGAATATCCCTTTCCTTCATTCTTAAACCATCACATAATCCCCGCAACACCTAAATAAGACCTCTAGCTCAATTAGGAATAGGTTAGTGTGATAGTAAGTGGCAGATGTGTTTGATCGACTTCGGCTTCCTTGTGTGTCATTTAGATTGTAAGGTAAAGTGTGCCCACTACACACTAGAGTAGTGAAACTTGAGTGAAAAAATCAGAGTGTTTTTGTCTTGACATTTATGTGAGGACCTACTTAAGGACGCTATTCCAAAGTTTCAGAAACGGACCTATTAGTGCATTTCATAGTATTACTCATTGTATATATGTTTATTCGTAGATGATTGATTATTATGCATATATTAGCTTAGGTTTCAACTTGATTATTCTGTATTCATTGCTAGTGAGATCTATAGACAATTGAGAATAAATAAGGAAATAATAGTTTTATTTCTTAGTCGTTATAGTATAAATGAAGTTTGTGAGTACCTTCACTAGAAAACTCTCACGAGGCTATTGATAAGTTCCCAAAAAGTGCAATTTAACCCTCGATTATGCCTCTTGTTTAGCCATCTTAGTGGACTAATAGTGTTTGTAAGTTATGTTCTATGATTCTATAGATGAAAAAAAGAGTTTTTTGGAATATTAGAGAAAAAGGGGTAAAACGAAGCAATTCAGAGCATTAAGGATCACATGGGAAGCCCGTGGACAATCATGGAAAAGGCCAAGGAATTGAAGCTATTAAAGATACAACTTGGACCTATTTTAAAGCCTATTTGGAAGCCCAAGGCAAAAGGATTCGTTGCTTGGACCAAAGCCCGCAAAAGAGGATAGAAGGATAGAGCAAAAGAAGGAAAATAGACTTCTGCGTCTGGAACGCATGGATCGTGTGTCCAAACGCATGAAACGACATTGTAGCCACTTCCTTCTCAGTTTTGGAGACGAAGTTAGACTCTGAAAGAAGTTGATTTGTATTAGGAAACAAATGGCGGTTTGGAATGCTTCTAGAACTCATTGTAACCCCTATAAATAGAGGACCTAAGTGCCTCATGTAAATTGCCAATTCACTTATACTCTTGTCTCCAGAACTTGAGGCAGAGAGAGATTAATAATAAAAGATTCAGTTTTAAGTAACCAAGTCTTAATAAGTTAGTCACTCTAGTCTTATGTTCTTCAACTCTTCTTCTTTTCGTTCTTCGTGTTCTTCCTTCTTTATGGAAGGCTAATCTTGTCCTTCAAGGGAGGAGATGAAGCCGGTGCTTAAGGTTTAATGATTCTTCTGGTTCATGGTGTTCTTCAATCAGGTTAGTTCTTTATGTTTTTAGTTATTAGTTCCATTGCCTAGACCAGGGGATGGAAGTATAGATTAAGGTTTTTATTTATTGCAATCGAATATCATGCTAGTTTAGGGTTTTATTTATTGCAATTGAATATAATGCTAGAATAGGGTTTTATTTATTGTAAATGAATATTATACTATTATTCTCTTCTTTTCTTCTAGTTGTGTAATGTTTTAGAGTAAGGGAAGTATTCCTTGTGTTTGCCTTAGATGGTGATTCATTGAATAGCTGCCCAAGCTCATATAAAAGGAAAGAAGATATTAATAGCATAAACATAAGAACAACCTTAAGTAGAGTTATTCATTAACAATGTTTCATCAAAGAAGGCATCGACACTCGCTCGATTGCCTAATTGTAGTCTACTTGTGAGAACAACCATGAAGTAAAAGGTCATTGAATCAAAAGTATTGGTGGATTCTAATCTCTTGAATTCCCTCTCTTATAAATTCTCAATAGTTTAGTTAGTTTAGTTTAGTTTAGCATTAAAATCTAAAATCTATAATAATAGTTTTTAATCCCTCAAACCCCCTTTCTAGTCCTGTCCTTCATATAAACATACACTTAAAAGTGGAACGATACCCTACTCATCCTTTACTCATTGAGGGATAATTAGGTTTTGATACGCTTTTATTTGTTCAGCGACCATCATCTATCTACATCATTCATATACCATCTCATACACACAAAAAGAGGCAGTGTCAAATGGCGCTACTGTCGGGGATATAATTAATTGTAGACCTAGAAGCAGGTCAAATGACGTTGCTGCCGTTTTAAGTTGTTTATGTTTAACGTTTTCTTTCAAGATTAGAACTTTGGATCTTGAGGTAATTTTAGCTGCATCATCCATCCTTTTAAGAAAGAAAGAAGCTTGAAGGACATCTCGAAGACAAGATCTACCATCCAGGTTAATTGAATCTTCATTCTTTTTATTTCATTCCTAGTATAGTTGCATCGTAGTTTAGTTTTATTTCATTCTTAGTATAATTGCATCGTAGTTTAGTATTATTGCTTTCTAGTATAATTGCATTTAGGACCTTTTCAACAATTGAAGTTGTAAGCCAACATAGCGAAATATCAAACTCTAGTATTTCTTGTCTGAATCTTGACAAACGGACTATCGTCTGTGGGCCGTAGTACTTAAGCAATCCAAGTAATTCACAATAACCCTAGAAGAGACAACTTTAGGCAATGGGCGAGATACTAGCTGCAAAACCCAACCCAGTTGAAGGAAAGTAATTTTGTATTTTAGTATAATTTAGAATAGTTGCATATTAGTTTAATTGCATTCAAGCATAGTAGGATAGTTTTTCGTCATTTTTGCATAGCATTTTCTAGTGTATGCCCCGTCATCCATATCATTGTCCAGTAAGAACACAACAGTGGACAAGGTTCAACAACCGACTCACAAGATTTTTAGATGAGATTGACGCAATGGTCGCACGCAATGGTGGAGGTGTTATGAACCCAAAATAATCCTGAAGTTATCCCACCCATGCAAGCAGAACAGAGGAAGAAGTTGAGCGATTTCTATTCTCCAATCATTGGAGACCCTCCCAGCAGTATTGTTTTTCCAGAGACAGAATCTAACCAGTTTGAACTTAGAGCATCAGTAATCTCAATGCTTCCAAAGTTTAATGGTTCAGACAATGTTTAGCCATATGTTCACATGAACAAATTTCTATCAGTCCTTAGAACTTTCAAGAACTAGAATATAAAAAATGAGAGTATCAAGTTGATTCTTTTTCCACTCTAACTCGAAGGTAAAGCCTCTGAATGGTTAACTGCATAGCCGATCAATTCAATAGATAACTGGGAGAAGTTGAGAACGAAGTTTATGAACAAATTCTACCCACCCCAAAAGACTGATGCCATACAGCAAACTATCAACAATTTCAAAGGAAAGACAACTGAAGAATATCATTGTAGTTGGGAGCGATTCAACAATCTACTAGTCTCGTGTCCCCATCATGGATACGACAAGAGCATACTGGCTCATTTTTTCTATCGAGGACTCTCGATGATGAACAAGCTAATGATACAGTCAATGCACAAAGGCAAGTTTACATCGAGGGATGGAGAGGAAGCTTACAACTTTCTCGAGAATTTAGCTGAAGAAACACAACAGTGGACTACTAGTAACAAGGATGTAGCTAGAATGGAGGGGGAGCTTAAACAATTTGGTTACCAAGCATATGAACTATCATATCAAGAATTGAAGTCTACATTGGCAAGCCTGGCCACCAGCATTGAAACTCTAAGTAAGAAATTCAACCAGTTCTCCATGAATCCCTCCAAGATCAACAAGTCTCAAGCTAAATCTCTCCTAATTATGTAAGATAGACGATACTGTGAAGTCTGTTCGGACACTTCCCATGCAACTCTAGAATGTCCTGGTTAGTATCAACATGTATCAGTTGGAGAGTACAATATAAACTCATTTTAGAGGCCCAACCAAGGTGGTAATAGCTTTCAAGGCAATTATTGGAGACAGAACGCTGGACCCCCAGGTTTTCAAGATCAAAGTTATATTTCACAGACAAGTCAAGCTTCACAGTTGGTTCCTCAACAACAATTATACTCTCAGCAGAATTCCAATACAAGTGGAGAGTTAGTGCCTGATCCTAGGAGAAATTATGCCGCACCCGCTAACCTGGAGAATGCTATTACTTTGCTATCACAGAAAAATTAGAAGTTTGAAAGTGTTCTAGAGCTTCTTACACAGTCTCAGCTCAATCTCCAGCAATCTCAGGCAAGTCAATGTTTTAGAACGGAGTCTCTAAAGGCTAAGGTCGACCAACTCACTACTGCTTTCTCTGTAAAGACACAAGCCACTCAACCTAGCTTATTGGAACCAATATTGAGGAGTGAAGATGTATGCCACATTGGGACAACTTCTAGTATTGATCACCTTCATGATCATGTCAGCTCAGTTACTACTCTCAGATCAGTATTGAAGATAGACAATAAGGTTGACTTACCTTCTCATGATGCTACATAGCAATCGATTAAGATTTCAAATGAAGTTTGAAAGGAAGTGGGAGAAAACCTTTCAACTCCCATTTGTTAAGATGACCAAGACAAGATATGCAAGAATGCTAAAGAGAAAGAAGAGTAGACATATGCTGATGTGTTTGTACCAAAGGCACATTTTCCTATGTTTTTTGCTCAAAGCAAAAAGGACAAGCAATTTTTAGAGATGAAGGAGGCATTTGAGATAGATAACATCAATATCCCATTTCTCAAAGTGATCAAGCAGTTGTCATCATATGCCAAATTTTTGAAGGATGCATGCAACATAAACAGAAGTACTCATGTTCCAAAGCAAGCATTTCTAGCTGGACAAACAACATATGTTATCCATCAGCAAGCTCCAATCAAGCTCAAAGATCCAGGAAGTCCTACAATATCATGCAAGATAGGAGAAAAATTCACGAGTAATGCTCTTTTAGACCTTGGTGCTAGTGTTAATCTCTTGCCATATCATGTGTACCAAGCGTTGGGCCTGGAGAACCTAAAGCCTACAAAAGTCAAATTGAAGTTAGCTGACCGTTCTACTAAGATTCTCAGAGGCATAGTTGAGGATGTTCTTGTTCAAGTAGCCAATTTCTACTATCTAGTGGATTTAATTGTGATAGACACCAAGGAGGCCTTTAATAAAATTCCAATTATTCTAGGCCGACCTTTCCTCGCTACAGCAAAAGCTTTGATAAATTGTCATAACGGTGAAATGAAGATCAACTTTGGTAAGATGTCCATGGAGATAAATATCTTTCACCTGTCGCATAAGGATTATGATGATGCCGAAGGTGGAGAGGTGTACTTCCTTGATAGCATGATACAAGAATTCTGCCCATTCGAAGATACAATTGATAGTGCTCAATCTACAGAAAACTGTGAAGAACATGAGAACCCAACCATAGAGACGTTGCTAGCCATGTTCATGGAATCTCTGCAGAAAATTCAGGATTTAAGTGAGCAGAATGGAAAATTGACAGAGAGAGTATCACATCTTTAGAAGATGAACTCTACATTTCAGGATGAACAACAGACTTCTGCCTAGAAAAATCAGTTGCTAAAGAATCAGCTTAAAGAAGTTTTGGAAAAACAACAGAATCTAGAAACTAAAATGAGTCTTACGAGCGAGAAAGTGGACCATATTGATAAGAAGCATTGCACAGTTGAAGCCTCTTCTACACCATCATTGTCTGAACGAGAGAAGTATGTGAACCAGTCTACCGCCCACCTTGAGCGCAGTCAGCCAGACATCCATTATCATTACTATGGTGGTAAAGGGCACATCAAATACTATTATCCTGTTAGAAAGAAAGATTTTCATCAATCTTCTACACAGAGGAACCACAAGGCCTATCACACAATCATCAGACCTGAAATAGTTCAAGGTAGAAAAGTATTTTTGACGACCCACAAGGTGAGACCTCCTTGTCCTCCAAACATTTGTCAGATTTGGGTAAGAAAATCTGATCTCCTCACTCCATATTGATAATGCATGATATAATATATAGTCTTAGGGATCTGACTTAAAAAGGCCTAATAAAAAAAAATTTAAAAAAAAACTTGGTAAAAGGAAATGTTCTTATTTTTGGAATTAATTTTGATATTCGGCATCAATGGTAACATCTTCCCTTTTTCTCATTCATTTCATTTACTTAATTTCTATACATTGAGGACAATGCATATGTTAAGTTGGGGGAAGGTGTACTTGAGAAATGAGTTTCAAAAATTAGTTTTCAAAAACAAAAATATTTTTGTTTCTATATCAGTAGCATGAGAAAAATGAATTTTAATGATTTAGTCCGGGATATAGATTCTATCTTGCTTAGTGTTGAGTTTGATAGATAGTTGATATTGTTGATTTCATTACGCTTAGACTATTTATTATGCTTTCCCATTATAGTTCTTGTTGATAGAATTCTTTATCAAGGCACCACCATAGTACTTGGTCAATTTTGTATACTTTTGCTAGAAGAGAGATTTAAACCCCTAGTAAACTGGAAGTAGAATTTTTGGACTTAGCCCGTGAGACTTGAGCTTTATACCCAATCTTTGGAGAGTTCTTACAAAAAATCCGAGTCTTAGTGACTCAACATCTTTTAGTTCTTTTATGTCGTTGTAATATAATCTCATTATTTGTTGATTTGGTTAATCATGAAGTGACATCAACTGGAGAGATAACCATTAGGTCTTGTAGTCTATTCAAAATAGAGTATCATACTAATAAGTCAAGTAGTGACCATTCAGCATTTATCCCACCTAGTAACCATCATGTTAAACCCTTTTGAGTGTTACAATAAGCCATTTTCTTTCATAAAACCCTTTACCCTTTACCCAACTCCAGACAAGGAGTATAGCCAAAACCTTTATCATCCATACTTATATATTTCTGAGAATACAAAGGCACAAGGAGGAAGAAAGAGGACAAAAGGAAGATTATAAGGAAATATCAAAGAGATACAATGAAGACCATCATTCTATTCTAAGTGAAAGAAGCTAGTGGAAAACAAACATATCCAGTACTAATCAAGGATATACCACTGAGTTTAAAAAAAAAAAAAAAAAAAAAAAAAAAAAAAGTTGAACAGAATGGATGGAAAAGCTAAGCCAAAGGAATAATTTTCTCTGCAATACAGAATTTAAAGAAATTTTCCAAAGAATAAAGCAAAACCCTTAGTATTTTCAGAAAGAACTTTTGAATCTTTTTTACCTTTCCTTTATAAACCAATACCTAAGCAAAGTTTACCCATGAATTATCACTACAGTATGGTACGAAGTCTAGAATAGGTGAGAGGATGCTAAAGTAAAGGACCCAACACTTCATATGTGATTGGCATTCTTTCCATGAGACTACTGTCATCTAGAAGTCTGTTTGTTCAAGGTAGTGTGTAGGATGTTCGTATTTATTATTCTTTTCCCCACATACATGAGGTAAAATAGTAGACCATCTTCTGAGAGATTCTTTTATAAGAGTATGACCGGTGAGGATTGAAAGTCGAGATGATCTGCCTATGGTAAACTAGGGATTCCGTTTCTTGGATGGGAAAGTATAGGAGATTGACGTACTTGAGTACACACATAAGCCTTGATTGAGAATTTTGTCAATTTTTACTATCTCCCATCATAATCTATGAGTCTTTGCAGCAATGTAGTTAGCAATGGAGACTGTCTGTTAGAGTAAGCACTAAGTGGGTAAGGAATTTCTCTCTCTAAAAAATACTATCATTTTGAATATGTTATTGATTGATTTTGTGAGTATATCACCTGAAAACACTCACGAGACTATAACTTGTCCTTTTAGAGGAACTTAAAGGTTTAAAGCCTTGTTGTATATGGTAAATGCAATCGCGATGCCTGTGAAAGTGAGTTAGGATTTTATTTTTGGTATTAGGATGTGATTTTGATAACTTATCTATTTTTTATCTTATTTGCTAAGAGACTAGCAAAAGGCTAGTTGGGAGTTGTGATAAGTGCTCAAAAGGTGTAATTTAACCCTCGATTATGCCTCTTGTTTAGCCATCTTAGTGGACTAATAGTGTTTGTAAGTTATGTTTTATGATTCTATAGATGAGAAAGAGAGTTTTGTGGAATATTAGAGAAAAAGGGGTAAAACGGAGCAATTCAGAGTATTAAGGATCAAATAGGAAGCCCGTGGACAATCATGGAGAAGGCCAAGGAATTGAAGCTATTAAAAAATGTGACTTGGACCTATTTTAAAGCCTATTTGGAAGCCCAAGGCAAAAATATTCATTGCTTGGACCAAAGCCCGCAAAAGAGGATAGAAGGATAGAGCAAAAGAAAGAAAATAGACTTCTGCATCCGGGATGCATGGATCGTGAGTACAGACGCATTGCTCATATCTGAGACGCATGGATCGTGCGTCCAGATGCATGAAATGACACTGTAGCCACTTCATTCTTAGTTTTGGAGACGAAGTTGGACTCTGAAAGAAGTTGATTTGTATTAGGAAACTAATGGCGGTTTGGAATGCTTCTAGAACTCATTGTAACCCCTATAAATAGAGGACCTAAGTGCCTTATGTAAATTGCCAATTCACTTATACTCTTGTCTCCAGAACTTGAGGCAGAGAGAGATTAATAATAAAATATTCAGGTTTTAACTAGCCGAGTCTTAATAAGTTAGTCTTTCTAGTCTTATGTTCTTTGACTCTTCTTCTTCTCGTTCTTCGTATTCTTCCTTCTTTATGGAAGGTTAATCTTCTCTTTCAAGAGAAGAGATAAAACTGGTGCTTAAGGTTTAATGATTCTTCTGGTTCATGGTGTTATTTGATAAGCACCCAAAATTGTAATATTAAACCCCGAGAGGCGTAGCATTTTGGTCGATTATGTGTTTAATAATCATGTAATAATTATATTTTCATACTTTTGTAGGATTCCGCAATTAAAATAAATATAGTGATAAAACATGCATCAAAGTACAGGAATATGGGAATAATTGAAGTTTCCCACTTCGACGACCCCGAAGCCGAAGTTTCCAAAAGAAACGAGAACCATGAAAACGGGTCCACATATAAAGAAGCAAAGAAACTTCCGAAGCTCAAATCGGATAAATCTAGATGCCGACGCGTTGGCTAGTGAAGCTGCCAAGAATGAGAAATACGGGAATATTTGGAATTCCCACTCAATCCCCGCGTGAAGACCAACAAAGCCCCGACTAGAGCGAAGTTTCCAAAAGAAACGAGAACCCGGTCGCGAAGCGGGGCCCACATATAAAGAAGCGAGGAAACTTCCGGCTCAAATCGGATAAATCTAGGTGCCGACGTTGGCTAGTGAAGCTGCCATAGCGACGACGAGGCGGCGAACTTTGCGCAAGGACAAAAAAGTGTAAAAACACCAAAATGGTACCAATCGGACACACTAAGTGGACACACTCTGGGCCCGGAAGGCATGATGAGTCAGAATAGGCAGGTGGCAAATGATGGTTTCAATTTAATACCACCTGGCAAGAGAGAAGACACGTACCAATTCGAACCAGGTGGTTTGAATTGAAATGAGCTACAAGATGAAACTTAAAACAAAAGAAAAAAAAAGGCGAAAAGTTAAAACAGGTTAAAACAAAACTTTGATTCTCAAGGTTTGAACCATTCAATTAGCATAAGGCCAAAAGCCAATTAAATCATTCACGGATAGTCATCCTATAATGCCTATAAATATGAGGGGGTGGCCTTCATATATCCTCCTTCCTTCAAAGATATTAATGCTTTAGCTACGCGCTTAGTTTTTTTTCTTCTTCAAGACTTACCTTCGCCATTTCCATTTCAAAGCCACTTAATCGTAAGTTATTTTACCTTTAATAACATCACTTCTTTTCTAGTTTAATTTATGTCCTGCATTTATTTACTTAATGTATACAACAAGTTTTATTATTCCTTCTATGATGATGAGCTAATCCCCTCGGGGAGGGTTATCTTTGCGTGTAAAATCGGATTGACTTGTTAATATTCTAGAATCACTACTTAGGAATTAGGCATAGAATTAACATCCGGTCCCAAAATGACTGAGACTATACAAAGTTGGACTGCTGATGCTCCAGGACGATCTCAAGACGCGACCCAAAATGTCCCCATTCACTCTGCGGTGTCGACTGACTCTCCAACTTCGTCCAGATGATGTGAAATTGGGCCAGGAGCTTAAATAATATACCAGAGATGAGGTATTATTGAAACTCCTTATGCTAGTGAAATGCGACCTAGAGATGTGGGCATGCACTAGGGATCAATACTCGACGTCGTCTCCGAAACGAGACGAATTAGAGATGTAGTGATTTGGTAATAAAAACTGTTGAAAAATGATTCTTGCATGAGCATGATTAACTCTCTCCCTGTTTCTCTACTTTTGTTTACCTACATATAATCGCCATAGTAATTTATATTATTTGCATTACCGTTATTTTAATTAAAAACCAACTAAAAAGAAACCTAAAAATCCTACTCACCAAGTTGTAATTCCAGTTGTGAACCTATCCGAGAGCCCTAAGGTTTGGGCGATCCCTTACTTTCGACCTATCCTACCAAACCCACGTGAGTAAGGTAACTTGACTAAAACGTCATTTACTATACGGGCGTTGGACTTTGACTGGACCTCGGACTTAAGAAATTAAGTAATGGCGAAAGCCAATAAACGGACTGTAAAATAAGCTATATCAAATGGCACACCATGCATCGAGGACTCGGACTTAACGTAATAACTAGAATACATCCATAAAACCCCCTCCCCGACCTCCTCATCTTTTTAATTTTCATTTTACATTTACAATACTAACTCTTTACCGTAATTTTTTCTACTAACAAATATTTGTGAGCCAAGTTTTGTTTATTTTCATTAGCACAGTCTAAGTACTCCGAAGGAATTTGAAGTACTAAAATGACAAAAAGAGTCTCGGGACGAGACTGAATTAGTAAGCACGAAACTAACCTGGAGTATCAACACTCCGGTTTTCAGTCTGACGCCACTTTCCTTTTCGATTACTCTTTTGGGTTCTTTGGTCCCTGTTTTTTCTAGTAAACATAAGCTTGGGAGTAGTCGATCGCTATCACGAGGAATCGCGGGGCCTTGGTTTCAAACTCTTAAACTCCTCAAACTTTGTCGAGGATATTATTTGATATAACCTGTTTTACCTCGTATATGTATATGTTGGCATGAGAACTTCGGTGCATGTAAAGATGGTTCGCATTACATATTCACGTAACACAATTTAATATGATTCAATATATTTTGATATATGCGTGGCGTCAAACCACCTGCTTAGAATATTTTTGTATGTGTATGTTACATCAATTCACGCATTACCGCGGTATTCAATTGCATGAGTTAGTTCTTGACATCCCCTAGCTCACATATAACTTACATATAGTTGCACGTATAGGTAATATAGATTTGCATGGGTAGACTTTCTGCGTAAATTAGTATATGATTAGTTAGTTCTATTTTGGCATCTATTGTTTTAATTGCATATTTCATAATCACGTCTCCATAATACACTAATTAAGTAAAATAAAAAATAAAAATAAAAAATAAATAAATAAATAAATAAAAAAAATAAAAAAAAATAAAAAATCATAGTAATTAAAAATTTCATCTAAATCATCTTAATAACACCCCGCATAATACACCATCATAAATCATCATCCTATTCCATCATTGCCTAGGAAACTTGAAAAATTGAGGTTGCCTAATTAAGGAACGCGTGCTAGCACGAACAACCTCCCTCAATTCTCTCGGGTAACCTAGTTCTTTGGAATATTCACACGCTATCCTAGCTTCCCCGCTTTCGAAGTTAGCAAATGGCTCGGAAGGCGTGCTTCAACTCCTTCCTTCCTAACTTCTAAAACCTCCGGTCATTATTAGTTCCTTATGAGCACTAAATTAAAATTCATATTTGTATGAGACTACGGTCCGGTAAACATAAGGAATTAGAACTTACATATCATCGTCGAAAAATACAAGAAACAACCTGTTTATGTTATCTCCTAGGCATAGTTCCTCCTCCGTAAATCAACCTCGTCAAACATCTCCGTTTCCATTATCTCCTTTAATTATGGTCAAAGAAAATCTCACGGTCGAGAAACCCCTTTCGGATTTCTATACTGCCCTACAGGAAGGACCTGCTTCCTGCATTAAACTCGATGCGATTGTAGGTGATTTTTGTATTCCGCCAAACATTTTCAGTTTGTTACCTGTTTACCATGGTTTAGACCATGAAAAACCGTGCAATCATCTTCGTCGGATGCAACAAGTAGTCACCACTTTCCGCCATCCGACCGTTACCAACGAACAAGTCTTGCTTAGGTTGTTTCCCTTCACCTTAGCTGATAAAGCTTCAGTTTGGCTCGCCGGACAAGCGCCGCAATCCATTGACACATGGGCCAAACTTGTTCAAGCATTCATGATAAAGTTCTATACTCAGAAGAAAACTACATAAATGCTTCAAAAGATTCAATTCTTTCGCCCGGCACCCCCCTGTGAATCCTTTCGGGCGTGGAGCAGATTTCTTGATCTACTTCTCGAATGTCCCCATCATCAACTCGACACCGCCGTATTAGTCCGTTCATTCTTTAATGGTCTCTCTGACCATCAAAAGGAAACATTAGATATCATGAACGGCGGTTGTTTCATGGACAAAGGCGCTACTGAAGCATACACTTTTCTTGAGAAACAGGCCTCACGAAGCACCCATTGGGGAAACACTGATTCTTCTAGATCTTCTAAAGACACTCCTACCAAAGTTACGTCTATGTTCGAGGTCAAACCCGATCCGGAATTAAAAACTCTAATCGAGTCCCTAAACAAAAAAGGTCGATGCTCTTTTCGGTTTTAAGTAAATGAACAAAACCCAAATAGGTCATGGCTGCCAACGCTTCCCCATGCCCTCTTTGCTTAAGTCCTGAGCACGCCGATTCTTATTGTCCTTTGGTATACGAGTGTCCTCCCCAACCTTCTGAAGAGGCTTGTGCTTTCAACATCCCTAATGCACCTTGGCGACAACATCCGAATTTAGCTTGGGCACCCCTCGTCTAACAACAAGCTCCTTCAGTGGCAACAACGCGTTCTGTCGCGACCACCCGAACTACAATTCCTATCGTCAAAGGAAATCCTCCATAATTTCAGCAAGGGCAAAGTAATTTTCCCAACAACGCAAATATGGGATACCAAAACAACAAAGCAACCTGTTCCCGCTAACCAAGGATATGGCTACCAAAATCAACCCGTGAATAATAACCGTGAACTAGTTCCTGCTTTGCTCCTTGGTATAATCCACGGTACCGATAAAGCGGCTGAAACTTTCCCGACATACATGAATCAACATAATCAAATCCTAGCTTCTATCCAAAAGTCTCTTCAGGTTGTTAGCTCATGATAAAAGTCAAAAGCGTGTTCCCCGGCCAAAAGCGGTTCAAACCCTAAGCTTACAAACACCGCCTTTGAACTCAACAATGCACCGGGACCTAGTAATCCAAGCCGGGGTGAGGTAAATGCCATTACCACTCTTCGTTACGGCGAACCATCGACAATAATATCGATGCGGATGAGGAATCGACGGAAGCCACGACTAACGTCCTTCCAACTCCTACCTCACAACCTATAGCGGACGAAGTTGTACCATCAAAATCTACACCTCGTCCCTAGGAAAGATACCATTGATCCTTGCAGCGATTCCGGTCCAAAAGCTCCGTTCCCTGCCCGTTTGGTAAAGAGCAAACATGACGAACATTTTGATGAGATCCATGAAACCTTCAAAAATTTGACCATAAACTTACCTTTCCTAGATGCGCTAAAGCATTTGCCCAAGCATGCCAAGTTTTTGAAGGACATGTGCACCACCAAATGACGTACAAATGTACCTCAACAAGTGTTCCTCACTGAGCAGTTTTCCTCGATTACCACTACCAATGGTGTGGTAAAGTACAAGGACCCAGGTCGACCAACCGTACCATGCACGTTAGGCGACAAGTATACCGCTACTGCACTTTTAGACCTAGGTGCCAGTGTTAACCTACTTCCCTACTACTTATTTAAGCAGTTAGGCCTTCATGAATTGAAACCTACCAATATGACTCTGCAACTCGCGGATCGCTCCATCAAGTACCCAAAAGGCATAGTAGAGAACGTTATAGTAAAGGTCCAAGATTTTTACTATCCAGTTGATTTTGTCATTCTAGATACTGAAGTAGCCTGTGACTCCATCCCTATCATCTTGGGACGTCCTTTCCTTGCAACTGCCAACGCTCTCATAAATTGTCGGGACGGTTCAATGACATTGTCTTTCGGGAACCTTTCTGTCGAACTCAACGTGTTCAAATTAATGAAACAGTTTCCCGATCCTATAATGGAGGGCGAGATTAGCTTGGTTGATAGTCTGGAACATGATTATTTCACAAACTCTTTTCCCCCAGACGAGATACACCAATTTCTTTCTTTTGATAATCCGGAGTTTGACGATGACTCCGTTACATAAGGGATGTCCATGCATTATTAGACCCACTATTTGACCGGTGCAAACTAAACTAATTCGGAAGAACCAGATTAAGCTCTTTTCCATTGAAGAGATGATCCCTCACGAATCCTTGATCCCCAATCCTCCAACTCGGTTTAAAACCTCTACCCCCGATTTGAAGTGCGCATATCTCGATCGATGGTAGTCACCCTATAATAATTTCTTCTCACTTGACTACAGACGAAGAGACACGTTTGATTCATGTCATTCGTGAACACCGCTCCGCTATCGGATGGTCCTTAGATGATATCAAGGGAATAGACCCTAGCATATGCATGCATCGTATACATCTTGATGACGGCACAAAGACATCACGAGAACCACAACGCCGCCTTAATCCCGCCATGAAGGAAGTAGTGAGAGAGGAAGTTCTACGTTTACTTGATCGCGGTATCATATACCCTATCTCGGATAGTGGCCTGTTAGTCCTGTCCACGTTGTTCCCAAAAAGTCCGGCATTCAAGTTATGCAAAATGAAAATGGTGAGTGCATCTCCACTCGCATTCCTTTGAAATGGAGAATTTGCATTGACTATCGCAAACTTAATGCTAGAACCCGTAAAGATCACTTCCCTCTCCCATTCATTGACCAGATGCTAGAACGTTTAGCCGGTCATGCCTACTACTGTTTTCTTGATGGCTATTCCGGATACTTCCAAATTATCATCGATCCCGCCGATCAAGAAAAGACAACTTTCACGTGTCCCTTTGGAACCTTTGCATCTGAGCGATCTAATGCCTTTTGGTCTTTGTAATGCCCGGGCACTTTCAACGCTGCATGCTTCACATTTTAGTGATATGGTGGAACGTTATATGGAAGTCTTCATGGACGACTTTTCCATTTACGGAAATTCCTTTGACGATTGTTTATCCAACCTTTCTAAAGTATTAGCGCGTTGCGAAGAGAAAAATCTGGTACTCAATTGGGAGAAGTGTCATTTCATGGTTACCAAAGGACTTGTTCTAGGTCATATTGTTTCAAAAGACGGGATAGAGGTTGATAAAGCTAAAATTGTTAAAATTTCTTAGCTACCCTTCCCACGTCTGATTCGGGATATCCGTGCCTTTTTAGGCCATCTTTGGGTTTCTGGGAGATTTATTCAGGATTTTTCTAAAGTTGCTTTCGACCCTTAACCAATCTCCTACTTAAGGATCACGATTTCGATTTCAATTTCAATTGCAAACAAGCTTTTGATACTCTAAAAACCGCTCGACTACGCTCCTATCATTCAACCCCGATTGGTCTCAACCATTCGAATCGATGTGTGTGCCTTCGCGACTTTGCTATTGGTGCCGTGTTAGGCCAATGGCGTGACGACAAACCCGTTGTCATTTACTACGCTAGTAAAATTCTTAACGGCGCTCAGCGTAATTATACCACAACCGAGAAAGAGTTCCTAGCTGTTGTCTATGCTTTGGATAAGTTTAAGCCCTACCTAGTTGGAACATCGACCATAGTATATCTTGACCATGCAGCAATTCGGTACTTACTTTCCGCGAAAAGGGCGAAAAACAACGATTGTTCCGGCTGGATCCTTCTCTTACAAGAATTCACCCCGGAAATCAAAGACAAGAAAGGAACCGAAAATGTAAATAGCCGACTATTTATCAAGGCTGGTTGGTGACATCGATAGTGATTCCGGCTATCGGTGATTCCTTCCTGAATACTTGTACTCTATTTTCTCATCTCCATGGTACGGATATCGTTAACTACCTGAGTTCTTGAGGAAGTCCCCTCCTTTTGGTCCGCGCCCGATCATAAAAGTTCTTATCCACTGTAAAACATTATTTACGGGATGAACCCTACCTCTTTAAGTATTGTTCCGACCAACTCATTCGTTCTTTGCATTCCCGACTCTGGAACACACCGGCGTATTATCCTTTTGCCATGAACAATCTTGCGGAGGTCATTTTGATGGGAAAGAAAACTGCGCGCCAAGGTGTTACAATGTGGTTTTTACTAGCCTACCCTTTTTCGCGATACACACGAACATTGCGTAGCTTGCATTCGTTGTCAACACCTAGGTCGAATTACCAAACAAAATATGATGCCCCTAAATCTTATCTTAATTGTGGAAATTTTTGATGTTTGGGGCATTGATTTTATGGGACCCTTCCCTATTTCTCAAGGTTTTCTATACATTTTAGTCGCTGTAGACTATGTGTCCAAATGGATTGAGGCACTCGCATGTCGCTCAAATGACCATAAGACTGTCGTGAGATTTGTAAAAGAAAACATTTTCTCTCGTTTTGGTATTCCCAAAGCTATCATCAGTGATGGGGGTACACATTTTTGTAACAAAATTTTTGGGTTTTTAATGAAGAAATATGGAGTTACTCACAAGGTTGCTACTCCATACCACCCACAAACGAGTGGCCAAGTGGAAGTCTCCAATAGAGAGATAAAGTCTATTCTGGAGAAAACTGTCAACCCATCAAGAAAGGACTAGTCTCTCCGCTTATCGGATGCCTTGTGGGCATACCGAACAACATTTAAGACACCTATAGGGATGTCTCCTTACCGCATTGTTTTTGGAAAACCTTGTCATCTGCCAGTTGAACTTGAGCACCGTGCCTTTTGGGCCATCAAAAGCCTCAATTACAATATCATCGAGGGCAGAAGAGAAGAAAAACTGCAATTAAATGAGTTGGAGGAGATTGAAGTGATGCTTATGATCTCTCGAAATCCTACAAAGCTAATATAAAAAGAGTGCACGACAAGCACATTTTGCGTAAGGATTTCCAAATTGGCCAAAAAGTTTTACTATACAACTCCAAATTACACATCTTTCCTGGTAAATTGAAAACACGATGGTCTGGTCCTTTATTGTGTCAGCTGTGAAACATTATGGGGCAATCTCTTTGCTTAATCCAAAAGATAACAGCGAATTTCAAGTCAATGGACAACGCCTAAAACATTACCACGAATTACGCTCACCAGATGTTGAACAGACTCTTCTTCAGAATCCAGTTTACACTGACTAGATGTTTCATTTGGTTACTCAATCTTGTTTCTATAGAGGGTACGCCATTTTGGTAGCCGGGCCATCTTCTATCTTATGATCTCCAAAGTTCTTTGAAGTGTGTGGTTGCAAGCGTCGGAACCTTAGTCCACGAAAACTCTTTTGCAGAACTGAGTATAAATGTCTTCTGTAACACGAGCAAACGTGCTTTTCGATGCTTGATGGGTACCTAAAATTTTACCTCCTTCCTTCTCTTCCCTTTTCTACTCTCTACCTCGCGAACTTCAGCTAATCATTTGGTGTAAGTCTCACTCATCCACGAATAGGAAATGGTCGTAGTTCTTTTTGCTCGTAAACGGCGTGCTTGTGAAGGATGGGCTGGTGTATGCATTGCCAAACACCCTTCGTCTAGGCCCCGACTTCCTATCCGATACTAGCCAATTTAAGGTATACTTTTGTCTAACACCACCGCTTGCGGGATAATCTTAAATCGCCTCACGTTTCTCCCGAGGTTGGGATTAAATCTTGAGAATCTGACGTTAAAAGACTCTATTCGTCTTGAGGATCTGACGTTAAAAGACTCACCTTATAAATATGTTTACCTTTTCCCTTTGCATTAAGTTTTGCACATGGGATTCGTGTCAAACCGCAGATGTTGCATACTTGGAACACAAACGGGCAATGGATTCCACCAGACCAACCCTAGAATTAGTTACTTTGAGTCCCTTGGGGCAGTTTGAGGATAGTCGTATGTAAAAAGGGCAATTTTATTAGACCGTAGCGCGCACGGTCCAGGATGGTACCGTCCTGCCCCTAACCCCATAATAGATAGAGGTGAAGCCCGCGATGTCAGGCTGGATTGGGTTAAGCTCGAGCCGACATGACAATTGTCTATGATTTAAGATGGTGACTCCCCTGGACATCCAGTGTTTTTCACGTATGTCTCCCTTGTATGTAAATAAAACCTTTACACTCTCCTTCTCTTAAAAAAAAAATATTATATATATATATATATATATATATATATATATATATATTATATATATAATATATATATATATATATATATATATATATATATATATTTGTGACTTTCATACATACAATTGGATAGAATTTTTTTCGTGCCCGATCGTTTTGATATCTCATTCGTCCAATTCGAGTCCAAAACGAGTCGTGGGTATGCATTTAGATTTTTAGGTTTAAATCGGGCTTTTAGGCTTGATTTGGGCTTGAAAAATTTTGGCCCAACCAAAATATCGATTTCTCGGTCCATTTAAACCCAAAAAACCGATAACATCGTCCACAAATACACGATTCGTCTTCCTAAAAACGGATTTTGCCCCTCTCGAATCGGTCTCGCGACGGAGACAGACCCACCAAAAAACCGGGTCTCGCGAGACCCTCACAGCTCGATCAAGAATCCCTTCCGTCGGATCATCCCAATTCTCCCCTCATCATAATCAATATCCATCCTCTCTCTACAACCCGAAATGGCGGAAAAAGGATTTGTGTTGAAAAAAATTTTTGGGAATTTGTTTGAAAACGGGATGTTTGCACCATTCTTTGATCACGAAATTCACTCTAGAGGATGGGAGAGTTTGTTATATGCCAATGGAGGGCTTTATTCCAAGGATTTGGTGATGAAATTCTCGACAATGGGAGCTTTAATGGCGACCATTTTGGGTCACCGTCGAGGGTGTCGCCACGAAGTCACACCGTGTTGCTCTCCGGGATCCGCGGGGGCATTCCATTGGTCGACCACGTCTCGACTTCGGCAGCAGTCCGTGTACCCGCGGACTTCACGACCTAATGCTTGACACGCTAATCGAGGGAGAGTACAACATCGGCGGAAATCGCGCGATATCGGCGCTTCGGTCGCGACGGAACCAGCTAGCGATGACTCAATGGGTGGGGGGTGACGTCATTGGCACCTCGAAGCCTTCCGACATCAACAAGACCTTCCTCCACCTTCTCTAGATCCTCCAGGAGCGAAAGGGTAACTTCTGCATCGTTACCTTTCTTTTTGATATTATCACACATGCCACTCTTAGGTCAGCCCCCCTTGCCGTTCTAGTAACGCAAGTCATGATTAATCTAGGATTTCTGTCTGCCACCCCACTACTCCCTATACCACAATATGAGAATATGCTGGTCTTTAAGAAATGCATACAAGACCCTTGGGAACCCACAACACCTAGGGCTGCCGAGCACGCTAGCGTAGGATCCTCTCACCCACCATACTTTGATGAGACTTCCATGAGTAAGATCACCCAACCCATAGAGGCCCTACGTGCTGTGAACAGTGGTCTGAGAGACATGTACACTCGCCAGGTATCGATGAGACGTACCTTGGGCGAGTTAAGGACAGATATGACCACTTTCGCCCGCGAGTCGATGGCCATGCGGCATGGGGGCGAATTCCAGCAGGAAATGAGAGCCTCCATGACTGCATTTCAAGACAATATGCTTACTTCGCCCGAACCGGTTCAAATAATGATCATGGCGAGCCAAAGATCGATTCGAGCTTCGGTGATGGATACTCTTGGTGATATCCGGGAGCGGTTAGCCTCCACGGGGAGCTCGTCTTTGCCGCGGCGTCGCAGGACTCCTGGTTCTTCTTCTACAGCCCCCGAGGATTCTGCTACAGCACCAGAGGATCATCAGTAGCTAGATTTATTTTTTCTGGTCTTGTATAATATTTTTATTAGATACTTTATTTACGTGTTTGCATTTTCCAGCTTAATAGTAGATGGTTCCTAAATATTTCTATCTTAATATATTAGCTATATCTAATATTTTAGTATATAGGTAGGAACATATATTGGTAATAATAAATTATATATATAAATATATATTTTAAATGTCATACTTAAACAACAAATTTTAACGTAAACTAACGTTTTATAAAACATTCAGAAACCGATAATGAAAACGCATAAAAAACGGTCAGAAAACGGTCATGAACCACATCGAAAAAACGGTCAGAAAACGGTCATGAACCACATCTAAAAAACGGTCAGAAAACGGAAATTTTCTTTCTATAAATAAGTTCAACCCTTCCTCCATATTCACTCATTTCATATTCTTCCCTCTACACTTCTTATTCTAAAAATCGTTTTTGGATCACTCCAAGCTCAAGATTCATGGATGCACTAGAAAAGTTTGAGCAGCAGCAGATTGAATATGCTACTCAAGTCTTCATGCTCGGTTGTTTTATTATAGTTATGTTGTTCATGTGGCATATAGTTCTATCTAACATTTAGGTTTGTATTTAAGTTATCGTATCATTATGTTGTGTTTCCATACCATTGTACATTCTTGCATCTTTTTGTAATCATATATCTACAGTTTCCTTGTCCTTCTACTTATGTTTTTCTAAAAAAAAAAAAAAAAAACAAACAAACAAACAAAGGGGGCACTCCTTGTCACATGCCCCATTCTTCTCATCCACACTACATCCACTTTTGCATAGCTTAGAAGATACACGTGGTCTAACTACCCTGTGACACCTCGAAACGTATCTTTTACATTTTCGGATGGGTGCCTATTTATAACAAGGATAGGCACCTCAAAAATTTAACTTCCTTTCAAAAATAACTTTCACCACTCCATCTTTAATGGCCCTCACTTTCGAAGTTTAGTTGCCCGAGCAAAATTTTATGGAAAATTTCCAAAATTGTCTTTTCATCCCTTTTTTTTACTGAAATATTACGTCGAGGATGGTACCCTCTTTTTGCACCATAAGCAAGCATTTTATTCCGTGAGAATTGGTCTTGTTATTTTATAAAAGCGGTTATTTCCAAAGCGGACAATTCTTTGTCCGTGCTAACGGATCTTGAAAATGAATTGACTATGGAAATCATCTCTGAGGTACTTCAAATTCCTATTACAAACCAAGGAGTTCACCTTCAAGATTCACCTTTCGATAATATCCGGCATCTGATGTTTGCAACTATCCTTCACGGCGAACACAACCAGAAAAACCGTATTGTTTATCAGAGATCTTTACAAAAGAACCAATTATCTATGATCCAATGGGTAGCTCATAATGTCCTAGGCACATCTAAGACTTCCAAAATAACCAAACCCCTCCTCCATTTACTCTGGGTCTTGCAGAGTAACTGCAATGATTTTTGCATTATTAAATTTCTATGGAATGCAATCGCACGTGCCAAGAAAAAGGCAGCCCCTTTACCAACCATTGTGACACTTATCATGATATATTGGGGTTTTTCTAGCACTTCTCCTCATACACCTCTTCGAACAGCCAACATTCTTACCATTCACTCAGTATGTAGGAACGGATTCTGGAACCCCGACGTCGCAAAGAACCATGTCGGTACAGGACCAAACGAAGATTGTTCCACCGACAACATCTTTACTGAAAATGCATTATGTAACGTATTTAATCCCATGGAAGGGCTTCGCTTAATTCAACAAGGACTGATGACATTATTCAAACGTCAGAACATTATTATCACCAGCCTTCTTGAATTTCAGGACCTGCGGACAATAAACGAAGAGGAACAAGCACAATTCTTGCACAGCCACAACCAATTCTTGGCAAATCACACTCTCATAATGGAGAACCACGCCGAGATTTACCAGACAGAAAACAAAATGTTGCAACAAGCTGTTGCACGGATTGACGGCATAGAGAATCTTATAAACGGATTCCTCCCACAAAAGGATCCTCGCCGTTACTTGGGCAAATGAAACCATTTATATTTTGCAATTTTATATTATTTATCATTTTCTTTTTAGTTTTTAATTTTCGTATGGTAATTTGTTTTTACTTAATTATTCTCATCATACTCTAATATTTGTTTATCTTTGTCTAAACAGGTCACAATTTTTTCACAGAATGGAAGCTCCAAAGATGATTCCAGAATAATCTTTCCATTCTTTGCTAAATTCTCCGGCATATGGACATCTTTTCAGAGACTACATCACTCAAGTTGGATGGAACTCTCTCATTCTACACCTGGAGCAGACATACTCCCCAAGTTTGGCAACTTATTTTTATAATAACATGGAAGATCTACCAGCTGTCCAGGGTTTCCCTTTGAATGGGTTTACACTACGTATTGGTAACACCCGACACGCCTTTTATGAGCCAACAGTGGCTATGGCTCTAGACCTTCCTCCTCTTCAGCCAGATCTCCCCATCCAATACATGATAGAGAATGACCTTAATGAGTACTCTAGGGAAGATTTTGCTGCCCGCTATGGCGATGGCCTTGCCCACGTCAAAGAACGTGCCGAAGCTGGCCGATGGCCAGAATTCACTATTCCACTAGCTAGTATGACCATGAATGTTGCAACTGCCATGTTATTTATTCTTCTGAACATCATGGGAGATTGGCATTTTTCCACGGCATCAAAGGTAGCGTGTAAGACATTCCATGCATTGGCCCAGCAACGTACCACCTTCGACATTCTGAGAACTAGTAATTGAGAATCTTAAGAAGGCTCGGTCTTTTCGGCAACACTATATCACCCCTCCCAGTTCAAAGATGCGGGATAGTGAGGACATACTTCTTCGAAGTTTGCAGCCACCTTCGGATTTGGGTAAAGGTCAACTCTATGTGTCCAACAAACAAGATAATTCGTTCCTTTGCGATTTCGACATGGACCGCCACCGCAAGGTATCTTAAGAAAGTTTTTCTTTTCCCTAACGATGATAAAATGATAGCTCATCTAGACAATGCAAAGAAGAGGAAGTGGAGTGAAGTCCGGAAAGCTATGATAGATTGGCGGGATGCTGAAGGAATGGCATTTCTACGAGGGGCGAGGCAAGGAGGGACTATCCCCGTTCAAGGATGGGGCAATGTGAGTTGATGCATGTACATATTTGTTTTATGTTTTGATGTGAAATAAATAAATAACCTAACAAAGTTGTGCTACTCTAACAAACAGTGTTTCTACTTTTATGATGTATAATATATAGTGTGTTACAATAAATTTCGTGGAAGATGTCGACTTTATTTTTTTGCTCAAAGCCTCTCGTATACTCTTTCTTCCTCTTAAACACTTTGAGGACACAAAGGTCCGACTGTTTGGGGTGGTGAGAACCTTTTGCAAAAATTAGGCATGCATAGTTGTATATAGTTACTTAATGTCTAAATAAACGTGTTTAGTGACAAATTCTCGTTTCTCTTTCTATGATGAAAAATATTTAGAAATCTCACCCTAGCATCAAAATTAGGACTTGTTCTTAGAAACTTAATTTAATAATGATGCAATAGTTTTTACATCTTTTCATGAGCATTCATGCACCGACTATCATTAAATGTACACAAAGAAAGAAGTTTCTCGGACCCACGGTTAGACAACTTAGTTTCCATATCCTGTAAGAATCTAACCAAAAGCCTCAAAATGTATGATATATGAGTAATGACACAGAGGAGTAGTTCTTCCGAATAGAGAAGTTCACATGTCCACTTACTTGATCACTACCCAAATCCTAGGCGAGAATTTTGGCCTTCTTTGGATCGATATAGCCAAAAATTCGCACCTATAAAAAAAAAATTTACCGCTAGTCGCCCCACTGAACCTTTCATTAATCCTTTCTACTTCACCAATAAAAATCATTACCCATCTAGTAACCACAAATAAATAAGCCTACCTAGATGATGAGTATGAGAAATAGGATGAAGTGTAGAAAAATGAAGAGAAAAACCTTGTCACAAATCAAAATCAGTTACCTGTTTCAGAAGAAAAGAAAAAGAAAATAGAAATATGTTTCCAAAAATCAAAAGGCCAAAAATCAAATCAAAAGGGAATACAAAAGCTTGAAAAATCCAAGTATGGAAACCCATGTTAGAAGCAGGAAGGAAAATAAGGATTCTCTAGTATAAATATCTCGAAGACTTTACTCTCTCTCATACTTATCATTTTTTGAACTTTCCATTCCATTTTCTTCTACACTACCACCTAAGCCCCATAACACCTAATAAAGACCTCTAGCTCAATTAGGAATAGGATAGTATGATAATAAGTAGTAGTTGTGACTTCTCGACCTTGGCTCCTCTAACTGTCATTGAGTATGTTAGGAAACGCGCCCCACCGCATTAACCGGAGATAACAAAGCTTGAGTGGAAAAATAAGAGAGAAATTGTGTTTCGACACATACCTGTGAGAACCTACTTAAGGACGCTATCCAAAGGATCCAGAAACGGCCCTGCTCGTACATTTCATTATTAGATTCCTGCATGCATGCTCATACGTAGATGTTTCAATTATTGTATGTATATTAACTTGAATTTCGAAAGAATATAATCCTTGTTTCCCTTTCCTAGTGAGATGTCTAGATACCTGAGATTAATTAAGGAAACAAGCCTTTGTTACTGAGTCGTTGTAGTATAAATGAAGTTTGTGACTATCTTCTCTGGAAAACTCTCACGAGGCTATAACTCGTCCACTAGGGAATTCCTAGTGGTTCAAGGCCTTGTTGCATACGTCAATGCAACCGCACTCTGCGAAATGAGATTTAGCTTAGGACAACATATTTTTGACCACTTATCGTCTTAATGTCTCTTCTTTGCTTGAGGACAAGCAAAGTGCTGTTTGGGAGTGGTGTGATAAGCACCCAAAACTGTAATATTAAACCCCGAGAGACGTAGCATTTTGGTCGATTATGTGTTTAATAATCATTTAATAATTATATTTTCGTACTTTTTTCGTGATTCCGCAATTAAAATAAATATAGTGATAAAACATGCATCGAAGTACAGGAATACGGGAATAATTGAAGTTTCCCACTCGACCCCGTGAAGCCGAAGTTTCCAAAAGAACAGAACCAGTGCGGAACGGGTCCACATATAAAGAAGCAGCAAACTTCCGAAGCTCAAATCGGATAAATCTAGATGCCGACGTTGGCTAGTGAAGCTGCCAAGTACAGGAATACGGAATATTTGGAATTCCCACTCAATCCCCGTGAAGCCCAACAAAGCCTGACTAGAGCCGAAGTTTCCAAAAGAACAGAACCAGTGCAGAACGGGCCCACATATAAAGAAGCAGGAAACTTCCGAAGCTCAAATCGGATAAATCTAGGTGCCGATGTTGGCTAGTGAAGCTGCCATAGCGACCCGGGCGACGAACTCTGCGCAAGGACAAAAAGTCGTAAAAACACCAAAATCGGCGCCACCACTGGACACACTCTGCGGGCCCAGAAGGCATGATGAGTCAGAATAGGCAGGTGGCAAATGATGGTTTCAATTTGATACCACCTGGCAAGAGAGAAGACACGTACCAATTCAAACCAGGTGGTTTGAATTGAAATGAGCTACAAGACGAAACTTAAAACAGCAAAAAGACGAAAAGTTAAAACAGTTAAAACAAAACTTTGATTCTCAAAGTTTCGAACCATTCAATTAGCATAAGGCCAAAAGCCAATTAAATCATTCACGGATAGTCATCCTATGATGCCTATAAATATGAGGGGGTGGCCTTCATATATCCTCCTTCAGCATATTAATGCTTTAGCTACGCTTAGTTTTTTTTTTTCTTCAGTACTTACCTTCCGCCATTTCCATTTCAGCAGCTTAATACTGTAAGTTATTTTACCTTTAATAACAGTCACTTCTTTTCTAGTTTAATTTCTGTCCTGCATTTATTTACTTAATGTATACAGCAAGTTTTATTATTCCTTCTATGATGATGAGCTAATCCCCCGTGGGGAGGGTTATCTTTGCTCTTGTAAAATCGGATTGACTTGTTAATATTCTAGAATCACTACTTAGGAATTAGGCATAGAATTAACATCCGGTCCCAAAATGATCGAGATTGTACAAAGTTGGATTGGCGATGCTCCAGACAGCCGCACACCTAAAATGTTCCCTGCTAGCGACTCTCTCAGTGTCGATGACTCTCCAACTCGTCCAAACAAATGATGTGAAATCGAGCCGGGAGCTTAAATAATATACCGTAGATGAGGTATTATTGAAACTCCTTATGCTAGTGAAATGCGACCTAGAGATGTGGGCATGCACTAGGGATCAATACTCGGCGTCGTCTCGAACGAGGCAATTAGAGATGTAGTGATTTGGTAATAAAAACTGTTGAAAAATGATTTTTGCATGAGCATGATTAACTCTCTCCCCTGCTTCTCTACTTTTGTTTACCTACATATAATCGCCGTAGTAATTTATATTATTTGCATTACCGTTATTTTAATTAAAACCAACTAAAAAGAAACCTAAAAATCCTACTCACCAAGTTGTAATTCCGGTTGTGAACCTATCCGAGCCCTAAGGTTTGGGCGATCCCTTACTCGACCTATCCTACCAAACCCCGTGAGTAAGGTAACTTGACTAAAACATACGACTATCATACTGACATTGGACTTTGACTTGTGGACCTCGGACTTAAGAAATTAAGTAACTGAAAGCCAATAAACGGACTGTAAATTAAGTTTTATCATTATTCAATCAGGTTAGTTCTTTATGTTTTTAGTTATTAGTTTTATTGCCCAGACCAGGGGATGAAAGTATAGGTTAAGGTTTTTATTATTATAATCGAATATGATGCTAGTTTAGGGTTTTATTTATTGCAATTGAATATTTGCTAGTAACATACTTTTATTTATTGCAATTGAATATAATGCTATAATAGGGTTTTATTTATTGTAATTGAATATTATATTATTATTCTCTACTTTTCTTCTAGTTGTGTAGTGTTTTAGAGTAAGAAAAGTATTCCTTGCGTATGCTTTTAAATGGTGATTCATTGAATAAAGAAAAAAGGAAAGAAGATATTAATAGCATAAACATAGGAACAACCTTAAGCCTTTAATGGTGATTCATTGAATAGCTGCCGATTACCTAATTGCTCACTTGTGAAACAACCATGAAGCAAAAGGTTATTGATAAAAATAGCATTCTAAAATTCATAAATTCTCAAACAACCTTTAGTTTAGTTCAGTTAAAATCTATAATAATAGTTTTAATTAAAAGACTTTAAAAGTGGAATGATACCCTACTCATCCTTTACTCATTGAGGGATAATTAGGTTTTGATACGCTTTTATTTGTTCAACGACCATCATCTATCTATATCGTCCATATACCATCTCATACACATAAAAAGAGGCAGTGTCAGCTATAACTCGCCCACTAGGGAATTCCTAGTGGTTTAAGGCCTTGTTACATATGGTCAATGCAATCACACTCGACGAAACGAGATTAGTTAGAACTCTATTTTTGGTCACTTATTCTAATTTCTCATATTTGCTTGTGGACAAGCAAAATGCTGTTTGAGGGTGGTTTGATAAGAACCCAAAACTGTAGTTTTAACCCTTTAACAATATTGCTTTTTGACCAATTATGTGATTAATAAGTAAGAGTTAGTATTGTTATCGTGTTCTTATGTATTTCAGGCATTAGAGTCGAATATGTGTAGAAATGCACCCTTTTTGCGAGATAATGGAGCAAGGGTTGGTTGTTAAGAAGTTCTATGATTAAAGGCCAAGATCCAAGGAGAAAAAGCTCATTTAAAGCCCGGTCAAATCTGAAAAGTCAAAGTCAACGCGGGCAGAAATAACGCACAAAAGTCAATAGAACTTCCAGAAGTCGTATCTTTGGACTCAGACCTCGGAATTGGGTCTACCATATGTCAAAATGACCGGCTCAGAATGAAATTTCTAATAGTCTAAGTATATACCCAATCATAGGAGTAAAAGTGGATGAAAAGGCTGTTGAAGTCAAATCCAGTTGAAAAGGCCTCTGTAGACTGAAGAAAATGGGTTTTGGGCTCGATTTTTCGGCCCAAAACATGGCTCCTCATCCCATGCACGAAAAAGTGGATCTTGTCTCCTCTATTTGAAGACATAAGACTTAGCTATTAAGCATCTAGTCTTTGTAGTTAGCCATTATCCAATAACTTATTTTAGATCTAGTTTTTACATTCAATTAATTAGTTTTAGAACAAAGTAGATTATTATTTAGAATCAAACTTAGTTTTATAATAAAGTATTAGTTTTTTTCAATTTAGCTTATTGATTCAATTCTTATTTAGATTTAGTTGTCTTAAATTCAAAATTAGTTTGTTTTAATTTGATAATTAGTATTCATAATCTTAGTTCTAAATTAGTTTTAAATTCGGTTTAATCTATTTTGAATCTTAGACTATTGTTAAATTTGATTATAAAGTTTAATCATTTATTCAATAATGGGTTGTTATATGTGTTCTTGTGTTAGAAATGATAATGTAATGATTTAAGGCTAAAACCTCCATTAGAGGGGTTTGAAGAAGCATTGATGAAACTTGATTTCGATTAGCGTAGAATAGTTCGTAATATTCTATTCCATTCTAAAAAGTAATTATTACACCATGAGAATGGGTTTGATTGCTTCACATGCTAATTGTTAGTTGATAGAGATTACCACGAACAATTAGAGATTAGAAACACCCAATTGTTATGCGGAAGCATTGTAATTCGGATTATGACAATTCTTCGTTAGTAAATTAAGTCGAGCTAAGGTGGAATCAAATTCCCCTATTTCTTTATCTAGATTCGAACCTTAGTATTTTAATTGCCATCTTATTATTTAGAACATTTCGATTACGTTATTTCCCATCGTTGTTAGCATAATTATATAATCCGTACTCTCATTGACTTTTGATAGACTGATAATCTTAGTTAACGTGAATTCTAAATAACTAGGAGTGGAATAAACTTTCTATTCCAACTATATTGCAATCGAATCGAGAGTAGAAAACTTTGATAATATAGCAGAAATTAGCTTTAGTTTTACTTGCGTTTGAGTCTTGTAGCTTATGCGTAGGTAAAACTATCGTTTTACCTTTTATCAATCTATCAGAGAGTTTGATGTCTTCAAATGAGTGTAACTTGTGCTCTTGAGATTTAAATGACAAGGAAGTTTAGAGACAAGTTGATTGAAATGACAAGATTGAAAACAAATATTGAATGAAATGAAAAACTTGAAAACAAAGAAAAGCAATAGATTAAAATAAAATAAATAACAAGATAAGAAAATAAATTGTAATAATGTAAATCTACCTAAGAAAGCATGATAAAACTTGATCTCAATTTTTGGGTTATCGAACCAAAAATTGGAATCTCTCTCTATTTTTTATTTTTATACTCCTACTTTTTACAATAATTGATTTGCCCTCTCCCTCTACAATTAATACACCTCACACATTTGTTTTTTACTTTTCCTTTTTGCTTTATGTTTTTTGCTTTTCTTTTTCTTCTTGAGCAAGATAGGGTTTTAGCAAGGCTACTTTTGATACAACGCCATCCATCTCCAGTCTTTTGAGTTGATGACATAATTTTTAGTCTTCTAGGTTTGAGTCCTTGACCATTGACCATTGACTTTGACCATTGACTTTGACTTTGACTTTTTCAACACTTTTTCATAGAAGCTTGAGTCTTCATTAGAAGCGTTAATAGAGCTTCTTTTGGCGCTAAAATACATATTTTATGATAAGTGGTCTGAAATGGCCTGTAACCTACAGAAGACAGTAAAAGCTATGAGTTATATGTTTATTATGCGTAAGAAAGGTTGTAATATAGTAGTGTAAAAGGATAAATATGCACATTTAGGAGATGATCAATAACCCGAAATAGTATTTTACTTGTCCTCAAGTAAATATGAGAGAGAAAACTAAGATCACAATTGAGTGATTTATTATCCAAATCTCGTTTTGCGGAGTGCGATTACATTGACCATATGCAACAAGACCTTAAACCACTAGGAATTCCCTAATGGACGAGCTTAAGCCTCGTGAGAGTTTTCCAGAGAAGGTACTCACAAACTTCCTCTATTTAGTACAAAGAGTCTTGTCTCCTTATTTATTTTTAGAAATCTATACATTTCATTAGCGAGGAATAAGGATAAGCACCTTTGATTTTAGGATAATATATGTACAATAATTAAATCATCTAAAGATAAATGCGCAAACATGAGCAATAAAATGCAAAAACTGAGTCATTTTTTAAGCTTTTGGAGACCGTACTTAAGGTGGGTTCTTACAGGGATGTGTTAAAACACAAACTTTATGATAGATTCACTCAAGTTTTGTTCTCTCAAATGCAATGGGCATTTATATTCCTCACATATACGAATGACGTCCATAGGAAACCAGGGTCGATTGATCGCAGTTGCCACTTACTATCACGCCATCCTATTCCTAATCGAGCTAGAGGTCTTTTATTAGGAATTATGGGGATAATATGATGGTTTAGAAATAAAAATGAAGGGAAAAATAAAATCTAATAAGTTGAGAAATTGGGTCTTCCAAATACTTGTAACTAGAGAAGAACCTCAGCTCGTTTTGTTCTTTGCTTCCGAATTATGATTCATTCTTTAGCCTTTTGGTTTTGTGACTCCATATGATTTTGATTTTTGGGAGTTCTAACTTTGCTTTTGTTTCTTTTTGCTTTTGTTTCTTTTGATATCGAGTCCTTTTGATTCTGAACTTTTAGGAGATTCGATTTTTTACTCCTTTGATTTTTTTTGGAGTTTTGGTTTTTGATAGGTCTTTCTTTTCTTTTCTTTCATTTCGAAGCAACTAACTGATCTATTTTTGTACAAGGTCTTCTCTTCTCTTTTTCTGATACTCATCTAATTCTCAACTCGTAATTTGTTTATTGTGTATTGGAACGGTTGAGGGATTGAAGGCGAAGAATAAAAAAGCTTTTAGAAATTTTTAAAGGCTAAAAAAGGGTGGGTAACTAGAGGAAAAATTTATCTTTTGGGTTTTTAACGTTTGTTTGGCTATATCGATCCAAAAATGGCCTAAATTCTCTCCTAGGATATGATGTGGTAATCAAGTAAGTGAACGTGCGGTCTTTCTATCAGGACATCCTTTGTGTCATCACTGGGTAATCATTCAGATGAAGCTTTTGGCTAGATTCTCACAGGATATGGAACTTAATTGTTCTAACCTTGGTCTTAAAAACTCACTGTTATATACAATCAAATGGTTATGCATGTCATTCATGAAAAGATGCAGAAACTATTATACGTATATTAGTCTATGTTCGAAGAACAAATTTTTACTCTATTACTATAATGAGACTTCTAGACTATTTATTCATCATGGAAAAAAGAAACAAGACTTTTAGTACTAAACAGAAAAATATTTTTGGTCTTTTTGAAAAGTTTTTATTTTTTCTTAAGAAAGAAAGAAATATACTAATATATCTAATATAAGAAGAGTCATGATACTAAAAGATCGATCTCTTAGCATTATGGTACCTACTGCATCTAAACATAACGTTGCACAGTGATTGTAAACCCAACACGTGCTTTAGCTTAGAGAAAAATGTCATTCGGCCTGCTTTCGTCACTTTTTTTCTTCTTTTCCAAATTAAAAATGAAATAAACCAAAAACCAAAAGAAAAAGAAAATTAACCGAGAAACCAAAAACAAAACAAAAAAAAAAAGCTAGGGTGGGGAAGACTGAAAGAACTACAAAAAGAGCAGTGCAAGGAAGATAATGAACAATGAATGTCTCTCCATTTGTCTCCCTCCAAGGGCTTTTCTTGCCATTTTTTCTCCTAAATCTCTCTCCACATTTTAATAATTTTACCACCTTCAAATCTCCTTTGTGTTGTTGCTGCTCCATTGTGTTTGACTAATTGGTTCATTGTTTGAGGTGCTTTGTCAAGTAATTTTCTCTTAACACTTCTCAGTTTGGTGTGCCTTGAGACTATAGTAGATAGGAGAGTAGGAAATACATGTTCAAATTAAGTATAAGATGGTAAGCATTTTCAATTTTTGTAACTAACAACTTAATTACTTGGACTATAATTTCATTGTTAGACTGTAATTTCATTGTTCATATGAAATGGATCGCTATTTTTGAACTGAACCGAACATGGCCTTATGTTATTGATTATGTGATTTGGGTTTGAAGAATGAAGCTTATGTATTCTCAATTTTATGATTATTCTTAAAGTTAAGCTTATGTATTCTCCGTATGGTGTTTTTGTATTTAATTAGGTGGTTAAGTTTTGGTCATGTTTGAAGAATGAAGCTTGTTCTTTGGTGGGTTTCTGAGAAAATTATGTAGATTAAGTTAATAGGAAGAGCTAGTTGTGAACCCGTTTTCAAATTTTAGAATTAATTGCTTGCTCTCACCATATTGATATTATGTATCGACATAATACATAGACTAAAGTATACTGAGTGGCTCTGAGTTTATTATGCCCACTCCATTTCTATACCTGATTCAACTTGACGTAGTTACTTATAAGAGAAGACTAATAAGAGAATGGAAGATAAAGTCAATTTTAATCAATTAATCAAGAGCAAGGTAATGTGCTCTCAGGAACTGGTCAAGATCAAATGAACTTGATGTAGTTACTAGTAATGAATAATAAAATCAATGGCTTAGAAGTAATTTTTAGGTGTATTTACAAGTGTTGCTTCTTTTAGTTGTCTTCCTTTGTCTTGCATATGTTTGGGAAAACTCTTGGAGTTTATGAGAGTAGTAAATACTAAAACTAAATTTTGGGATCAATATTGTCACATAGAGTTTCTTTATAGTTGATAAATAGTGTACTTAAAATGTTTTGTTATGATTTATGACCTTGATATGTATCAGTTTTGTATGTGGAATCAATTGTAGACATGTCATAAGTGTTATGTAGATATGGGCTTGCATAGGAGATGAAATCCTCTAGTGGCCTTTGACACATTCACTTCATGCGCTTATCATGTCTTTACTTACCATGTCTTTAAGCACATCTCTAGTTTCTGGCTATTTTTATACTCCTTTATGTCGTTATCCATAGGTTTTTAAAGCATGTAGTTGGTGTCTCTATATCTAAAGTTAACTTTGTCCAAATGTGTAGTGGTTTCTGGCTTTTGATAGCTTAAGAAGAATTAGCACCCCCTGATAAGAGCCCAAAACTGTAGTTTATTATGTTTATAATAAATAAGAGTTAGTACTGTTTACATGCTTTTGTGTATTTCAGGTATTGGAGTCGAATATGAGAAGAAATATGCCATTTTGCAAGAGAAAGGAGCAAAGGTTGGTTACTAAGAAGTTATGTGATTAAAGGCCAAGATTCAAGGAGAAAAAGCCTTTTTAAAGCCCAGTCAAAACTGAAAAGTCAAAGTCAACGCGGGCAGAAATAGAGCAAAAAAGTCAACAAAACTTCTGCAGACCGTATCTTTGGACTCAGACATTGGAATTGGGCCTATTATATGTCAAAATGACCAGCTCGGAGCGACTGGCTGAAAAGAGCTTTCTAATGGTCCAAGCCTTGACCCAATCAAAGGAGCAAAAATAGACGAAATGGCTATTGCAGTAATTTCCAATAGAGAATTCCTTTTTGGACATATGTAATTAGGTTTTGGGCTTGTTTTCATGGCCCAAAACATAGCTCTAAAGCCCATATACGAAATTGTAGACCTGGCCCTCTCCTATATAAAGAGGACTAAGACCAAACTCTTAGACTCTCCTAGATTTTACTTAATTAATTATTCAATACTTAGTTTTTAATATAGTTTTCAATTCTTAGACTCTTCCATTAGATTAATAAAGCCAAGTTATTGTTCTTCATTATGTCTTCTTCTTATTTCTCTATTAATGATAGTCTGATGAATCTGAGCTAAACCTCCTTTAGAGAGGTTTGATGAAGCTTTGATAAAGACTTGATGTGTTAGTTAGAATTATTGCTTATTTAAGAGTTTCACTCTAATAGGTTAGTTTATTCATGAGAATGGGTTAAACTTCCTCACACGCTAATTATTAGTTGTAGAGATTGCCATGAATAATTAGGGATCAAATACTTAATCTTTATTGGTTAGGATTGAAATAATCTACACTAGCATATTAGGAATTTATCTAAGTGAAATCAAATCCCCCTAATTCCTTCTCCCTATTCACATCTTAGTATTTAATTGCTATAGTATAAGTTAAAATATCTTAATTAGTTCAATCACCATATTAGTATAATTAAAATCCATTACTCTCATTAATTTTGTTAGAATTGATTAAACTAGTGAAACTTACGTCTAAAACAACTAGGAGTGGAATGAATTCTCTACTCCATATATTGCATGATAAACAAGAGTAGAACTTTGATCATAGAGTAAATCCTTGTTAGTTTTACTTATTCTTAGCATTATTAGTTAAGAGTAGGTAAAACATTAGTTTTTATATTTATCAAATGGTGCCGCTGCCATCTTAGTTTTGTTTAGATTCGTTTCCTTTAGTATTTTCGATCTTAAGTTCACGTTTAAGATAAATCACGTTTTCCACTCTTGCATGTTTTATCGGTTTTTTAGTCATGTTTCTCTATGGAGTGATTTATGTTTTTATTGTTTTATTGTTTTCCTTATATTAAACTTATTCATAAAAAATAAATAAACTATTAAAACCATAAAAATAGTAATCTAATAAGTCTCGGGAATCTGACTTTAAAAGACCCACGTGTTTAAACAAATTTTCTAACCATTTTTTCAAAAATTTGTTTGAGGGTGGGGTGTTGGTTTTTCCATTCTTGATCGCTCAACTTCCTATTCTTGTTGTGTATGCCATTTAGTCGTATTTTGATTCGGGTTGACACTATCTATGAATTTAGATTTCTTTTGATCACATAACTTATTTCATTCATGAACTTTGAGGCGTTTTCCATCTTTTTATATGTCAGCTACAGTTAGATTTGAGTTTTTTTATAGATCATTGGATTGTACTCTCTTTGCTGATCGTTTTCATAACTCATTCGCAAAAATCGAACCGTTAACGAATCGGGTATTTCAATTTTAAGATATACAAGGCATGGGACAGGATGGGTATTATTTGTATTGTTTTGGGCTTGGGCCCAACAAGTTAAACCCTACGCGGTCACGTGCCCCGCATGTAACACCCTTTTAAAATTCCATGCATTTTGTTCTTCTTCTCCACGCCTCCATCAAACCAAAACTCAAGAACAAACCGACCCAGAAAAGCTTAAACGCGCACGCCCTCGTGTCTCGACCATCTTGAGCGCGCCCATGCCCTAACCTCCACATAACCACTATTCAAATCTTGATCGAGTGATTCATTCACTAAACCCCTCTTTGTATTAACCCCAATTTTTGAAATCCGAACTCAATGGCTCCTACACAACCAAAGATTCTTCCAGAACAAGTTTTCAATTGGGCACAATTCTCACCCTCTTACGGTAACGAGATGATTAGTAGGAAGTGGCGAAGTCTGTGGTATTCGACAGATGATTTTTATCACACCGATTTGGTATATAATTTTTATAAGAAGAAGGAGACTGAGGGTCGTCGGATTTTTGTGAAGGTGAGTGGTAGTAGGAGGGAGTTGGATACAACTGTGTTGTCTGAGATTCTTGGCATTGAGCAAAAGCCACTCGTACTCATAATGTAGGAATCTCAGTTTGGTGGGATCGGTCCCTTAATGACGGAGACTGTTTTGGAAGGACAGTATAACGCTGGCTCGCATTGTGTTCGACGGACGTCTCTGAGAAAGAACCAGTTGGTTGTCTCTCAGTGGGTTGGTAGGAATATTACTGGCTCCTCAAAAGTGAGTGACGTCAATATGAATTGCCTGCACGTTTTCTGGATCCTTCAGAAGAAGAGGTATGAATTTTGTATCCTCGACTTTTTGCTAAGTGAGATTAGATCAGTTGGTGTATATACTGCCTCTTTACCTACATTGATTACTAAGATTATAATGCTATGGGGTTGTGTTCCGAAGACTGATAGGATTAATTTGAAGGTGCATGAGAATGCACAGATTTACAAGGAATGTATTCAGAAGAGGTGGAATGTGCCTAAGGTTTTAGCTACTGAGAGGGAATTGGATGAGGAGGATGAGGACGACACGTCATGTTTTGATGTTGGAGCTTTGGAAAGGGCTACTACAGATGTAGCCCGTGTCTCCTTGCTACATCATGGCTTGTGAACTCTCCATACTTAGTATGAGGAGATTCAGACAAGGCAGGATAACACTATCCGTAACCAAACCGAGCTTCAGAATAATTTTCAGTTGCTAGCTGATAGTCATAAGGATCTCCACGCTAACATGGAGATTCTTGTCCAGCATGATAATGAGCGTGGGGAAACCATGAATGCATTTAGGTAGCAACAACGAAGATTTCAAGTAGAAGTTCTACAACGCTTTGAGGATTCTTATTCTGATAAATCTGGGAGGCATGAGCGTCGTCGGAGCAGGAAGGATGACTCTGGCCCATCCTCATCTCGTGGCTAGTTTTATTGTATTATTGGTGTGTTAAGATTATTTTCCCTATTATTAGTAGATTCTAATTCCGAATTGTTTAGTTAAGTAGTTAATATTGAATTATGTATTTGTTATTTTAAATTTGAAGTTGTTTTAAATTCTGGCATATGCTATGTTTTGTATCGTGAATCCCACCCTTCCAACTTGTTTGGGGGTGGACTTATTTATTTATAAATGCGTCTAATCATATCCACGTATTTTTTTCGAAATATTATTGCATGCTTGATAATGATCGGTTTATGTGAATATGTTGTTAAATTGGTGTAGCTAGAATTGTCTAGTGTTGTTTGGTGCAACCTCAAGGAGTAGTGATTAGATGATTGCTATTTTAATTCAAGCCAAAAAGCTATTGGTTTGGTCTTGGAGTATGCATCTGGTCTGTTTCTATTTTGGATTTAGATATTTTCTTTTTCCATCTTGTTTCCTTAACTATTTGGGCAACTTGTGGAACTTAGAAACAAGTCATCTATAAATACAGGGTTCACTCTCAACTTAACACCACACCTCTCACTTTGCATCTCTCATTTTTACTGTCACTTTCACTTCAAAGCACTTCTAATACACGGAGCACGCACGCCCCTTATTTTGCCTATACTCAGAGCGCGCGCGCCCCCAAGGTACCGGAATTCTTGTCAAGCCAAAGCACGCCCCCGCGCCTTTCTATAGGCTATCAAAAGCGCACCAGCGCCTTCACCTCATCACAACGCAAGTTCTATTTTTTTGGGGTTTTCTAAGGTTACTTCCAAGAGTTCTAAAGTGTGTTTGTTTGATATGAAGTCTCCTCAGATCATTCCGGAGCAATCCTACGAAGATTTGTTCACGAGCGACACCTATGGGTCTTGGTTCCGCGACTTGATTATTGACTAGCTTCTTTTTGTGTGTATGAGATGGTATATGGAATGTGTCATTGAACAAAACAAAAGCATATCAAAACCTAATTATCCCTCAATGAGTAAAAGATGAGTAGGGTATCATTCCACTTTTAAGTATATGTTTATATGAAGGACAAGACTGGAAAGGGGGCTTGGGAAGAAAAAATGACCGTTTAGTACCATGAACTTTGGTGGTTTTATCAATTTGGGCCACGAACTTTTTTTTTGGGCAAATTGGGCCATGACCTTTGCAAAATCTATCATGTTAGGCCACCGGTGTGTTTCCTTTACTTCAAATGCTGATATGTACTAATGGATGCAAATGTGGCTTAACAGAAGCTTATGTGGCTCTGCTGTAATTGACACCTAGAAACAGCTGATGTGGCATGATGATGTCATAATGTCGTCATCGTAAAATCACGCTTTGAATTTTGAAATTGACCTAGAAACATCTGATGTGGGATGATGATGTCATAAGAGAGTCTTCATATGCTTAGCATCCCGCCTTTCTTTCATCCTTCTATGAAAAGGAGGGATAGACCTATGCAGATGCAGATAACAAAACCAACAACAACAAAAAGAGCATCAACAAAAGATAGACACTCAAAAGTAGAAGGAAGAGGAAGAAGGATACGTATGCCAGCAACATGTGCAACAAGAATATTTCAGTTACCAGAGAACTTGGTCATAAATCAGATGGTGAAACTATTAGATGGTTACTTGAACATGCTGAACCAACTATTATTGCAAAGAATCGAACTGGAACCATTCCTGCTATAGCTATGTGCGTAGGGTGGAACTTTAAAGATACCAACTACATCTCCAAGTCAAGAAACACCAACAACAGATATGAATAAGAAGAAAAGAAAACGTCCTGTTACTAGTGATTTCTTTGATCCTATTAACGATGGGGTTTCGTTTCTTTTTTGGTTTAGCACCTATTCAAGCAAGTGCAGTTTCAAAACATGCATATCACCCGAAGATCAAGGGCTTGTTCCTATGTGGGCTTTAGGAACTGGGGGTAATGTTAACGTTAACATGGTCCCTTCAAACGCAACTTTTTGGATGATACCACCACCAGCATCTATTACTGGATCCTCAAATCAATGAGTGCTTACACCACAGGGACATTTTTTTTTTCTTTGAGACCAGCGGCGTAGCACCCTCTCCTCATCAGTTGAGTGCTTTCACGACTGGACCTCCATTCTTCTTCCCGGAAGCGTCAGGGTGCACACCAGTAGCTCCTGCTGCTCGCTTCGCTTCTTTTTTCTCCATTGCCTACGTTGATGACGATAGTGTTGTTGAGTGTTGACTACTGAATTGTTGTCCACATAAAATTTTAATCCCATGATTAAGGTATCAAGTAAATGGAAGGTGTGGAATCCTCATAATCCGGTGGTGGTGGTGGAGGCTTTGGTGAGGAAAATGAACAGTGATTTTTTTTTGGTTTTGTTGGGCTTGGGCCGAAATCAATATGTGGGCTTATGTGAATTTGAAATTTCTGTGAAACTTATGTGAAATTTTGGGTTCGAAACACTTTGAAATTTCGATGCCACGTCACTGTTGATTAGGTGTGCACTTCAACGATGACACGTAAGCATTTGGTCGGACACATATACATCCGACACGCCACATAAGCATGTGAAGTAACGGAATGATAATGGTGGCCCAAACTGATACAAAAAAGAAAGGTCATGGCCCAATTTGCTCAAAAAAAAAGTTTGTGGCCCAAATTGATAAAACCACCAAAGTTCATAGTACAAAACGGTCATTTTTTCTTGAGGGATTAAAACTATGATTAGAGATATTGTAGAATCTAATGCTAAACTAAACTAAACTAACTAAACTATTGAGAATTTATAAGAGAGGGAATTCAAGAGATTAGAATCCACCAATACTTTTGATTCAATGACCTTTTGCTTCATGGTTATTCTCACAAGTAGACTACAATTAGGCAATCGGGCGAGTGTCGATGCCCTCTTGGACGAAACATCATTAACAAATAACTCTACTTAAGGTTGTTCCTATGTTCATGTTACTAGTATCTTCTTTCCTTTTATGTGAGTTTGGGTAGCTATTGAATGAATCACCATCTAAGGCAAATACAAGGAATACTTCGCTTACTCTAAAACACTACACAACTAGAAGAAAAGTAGAGAATAATAGTATAATAATCAATTACAATAAATAAACCCAATTCTAGCATTATATTCAATTGCAATAAATAAAAGTATGTCACTAGCAAATATTCAATTGCAATAAATAAAACTCTAAACTAGCATGATATTCGATTGCAATAAATAAAAACCTTAATCTATACTTCCATCCCCTGGTTTGGGCAATGGAACTAATAACTAAAAACATAAAGAACTAACCTGATTTGAGAATACCATGAACCAGAAGAATCAACAAACCCTAAGTACCGGCTTCATCTTCTCCCTTGAAGAAGAAGATTAGCCTTCCATAAAGAAAGAAGAACACGAAGAAGGAGAAGAAGAAGAGTCGAAGAGCATAAGACTAGAAAGACTAATTTATTAAGACTCGACTAGTTAAAACCGAATCTTTTATTATTAATCTCTCTCTACCTCAAGTTCTGGAGACAAGAATGTAAGTGAATTGGCGAGTTACATGAGGAACTTATATCCTCTATTTATAGAGGTTACAATGAGTTCTAGAAGCATTCCAAACAGTGGTTTGTTTCCTAGTACAAATCAACTTCTTTCAGAGTCCAACTTCGTCTCCAAATCTGTGAAGGAATTGGCTACAGTGTCGGTTCTCACATCTGGACACATGAACCTCGCATCTCAGGCGCGAGCATTGCGTCTGGACGCACGATCCTCACGTCTTAGACGCGAGACTCTATTTTTCCTCTTTTGCTCCATCCTTCTTTCCTCTTTTGCGGGCTTTAGTCTAAGCAACAAATTTTTTTGCCTTGAGCTTTCAAATAGGCGTTAAAATAGGTCTAAGTCGCATCTTTAATAGCTTCAATTCCTTAGCCTTCTCCATGATTGTCCACAGGATTCCCATGTGATTTTTAATGCTCCGAATTGTTCCGTTTTACCCCCTTTTCCATAAAACTCTCTTTTCACCTGTAGAATCATAAAACATAACTTACAAACACTATTAATCTACTAAGATGACTAAACAAGAGGCATAATCGAGGGTTAAATTGCACTTTTTGAGCACTTATCACAACTCCCAACTAGCCCTTTGCTAGTCTCTTAGCAAATAAGATAAAAAAAAAAAAAAGATAAGTGATCAAAATCACATCCTAATAACAAAAATAAAATCCTAACTCACTTTCACAGGCATCACGATTACATTTACCATATGCAATAAGGCTTTAAACCTTTAAGTTCCCCAAAAAGGATGAGTTATAGTCTCGTGAGGGTTTTCAGGTGATATACCCACCAAATCAATCAATAGCATGTTCAAGAATGATAGTATTTTTCAGAGAGAGAAATTCCTTACCCACTTAGTGCTTACTCTAACAGGCGGTCTCCATTGCTAACTACATTGCTGCAAAGACTCATAGATTATGATGGGAGATAGTAAAAATTGACAAAATTCTCAATCAAGGCTTATGTGTGTACTCAGTCAATCTCCTATACTCTCCTATCCAAGAAACGGAATCCCTAGTTTACCATAGGCAGATAATCTTGACTTTCAATCATCACCTGTCATACTCTAAAAAAAAGAATTTCTCAAAAGATGGTCTACTATTTTACCTCATGTATGTGGGGAAAAGAATAATGAATACAAACATCCCACATACTACCTTGAAAAATGGACTTCTAGATGAAAGTAGTCTCATGGAAAGAATGTCAATCACATATGAAGTGTTGGGTCCTCCACTTTAGCATCCTCTCGCCTATTCTAGACTTCGTACCATACTGTAGTGATAAGTCATGGGTTGTAACTTGGCTTGGGTATTGATTTATGAAGGAAAGGTAAAAAGGATTCAAAGGTTGTTTCTAAAAACACTAAGGGTTTTGCTTCTTTCTTTGGAAGATTTCTTCAAATTCTGTATTGTAGAGGAAATTCTTCCTTTGTCTTAACTTTTCTATCCATTCTATTCAACTTTTTTTTTCTTTAGCTCAGTGGTATATCCTTGATTAGTACTCCATATGCTTGTTTTCCACTAGCTTCTTTCACTTAGAACAGAATGATGGTCTTCATTGTATCTCTCTGGTATTTCCTTGTAATCTTTCTTTTGTGCTCTTTCTTCCTCCTTGTTCCCCTCGTATTCTTAGAAACATATGGGTATGGCTGATAAAGATTTTGTCTATACTCCTTGTCTGGAGTTGGGTAAAGGGTAAAGGGTTTTATGAAAGAAAATGGCTTATTGTAAGGCTCAAAAGGGTTTAACATGATGGTCCTACTAGGTGGGATAAAGGCTTAATAGGTTCACTACTTCAACTTACCAGTATGATACTCTGTTTCGAATAGACTACAAGACCTAATGGCTATCTCCCCAGTTGATGTCACTTCGTGATTAACCAAATCAATGAATAATGAGACTATATTACAACGACATAAAGAACTGAAAGATGTTGAGTCACTAAGACTCGGATTTTTCGTAAGAACTCTCCAAAGAATGGGTATAAAGCTTAAGTCTCACGGGCTAAGTCTAAAAAAATCTGCTTCCAGTTTACTAGGGATTAAATCTCTCTTCTAACAAACGTACACAAAATTGACCAAGTATTATGGTGGTGCCTTGATAAAGAATTCTATCAACAAGAACTATGTCTGAGCATAATAAATAGTCTAAGCGGTAGTGAAATCAACAATATCAACTATCTATCAAACTCAACACTAAGCAGTATAGAATCTATATCCCAGACTCATCATTAAAATTTATTTTTCTCATGCTACTGATATAGAAACAAAAATATTTTTGTTTTTCAAAACTAATTTTCGAAATTCATTTCTCAAGTACACCTTCCCCTAACTTATCATATGCATTGTCCTCAATTTATAGAAATTAAGTAAATGAAATGAATGAGAAAAAGAGAAGATGTTACCATTGATGCCGAATATCAAAATTAATTCCAAAATAAGAACATTTCCTTTTACCAAGCTTTTTTAATTCAGATCCCTAAGACTATATATCATGCATTATCAATTTGGAGTGAGGAGATCAGATTTTCTTACCCAAATCTGACGAATGTTTGGAGGACGACGAGGAGGTCTCACCTTGTGGATTGTCAAAAATACTCCTTGATAGGCTGGAAAGATTGCTGGTGAAGTTGCTTTTCTACCTTGAACTATTTCAGGTCTGATGATTGTGTGATAGGCCTTGTGCTTCCTCTGTGTAGAAGATTGACGAAAATCTTTCTTTCTAACAGGACAATAGTATCTGATGTGCCCTTTACCACTACAGTAATGATAATGGATATCTGGCAGACTACGCTCAAGGTGGGCGGTAGACTAGTTCACGTACTTCTCTTGTTCAGACAATGATGGTGTACAAGAAGCTTCAACAGTGCAATGCTTCTTATCAATATGGTCCACTTTCTGCTTCAGAAGACTCATTTCAGTTTCTAGATTCTATTGTTTTTCCAAAACTTCTTTAAGCTGATTCTCTAGCAACTGATTTTTCTGGGCAGAAGTATGTTGTTCATCCTGAAATGTAGAGTTCATCTTCTCAAGGTATGATACTCTCTCTGTCAATTTTCCATTCTGCTCACTTAAATCCTGAATTTTTTGCAGAGATTCCAAGAACATGGCTAGCAATGCCTCTGTTGTGGAGTTCTCAAGTTCATCACAGTTTCTGTAGATTGAGCACTCTCAATTGTATCTTCGAATGGGAAGGATTCTTGTATCATGTTATCAAGGAAGTACACCTCTCCACCTTCGGCATCATCACAATCTTTATGCAACAGGTGAAAGATATTTATGTCCATGGACATCTTGCCAAAGTTGATCTTCATTTCACCGTTGTGACAATTTATCAAAGCTTTTGCGGTAGTGAGGAAAGGTCGGCCTAGAATAATTGGAATTTTATCAAAGGCCTCCTGGGTGTCTATCACAATGAAATCCATTGGATAGTAGAAATCAGCTACTTGAACAAGAACATCCTCAACTATGCCTCTAGAAATCTTGGTAGAACGTCAACTAACTTCAATTTGACTTTTGTGGGCTTTAGGTTCTCCAGGCCCAACGCTTGGTATACATGATATGGCAAGAGATTAACACTAACACCAAGGTCTAAAAGAGCATTACTTGTGAATTTTTCTCCTATCTTGCATGATATTGTTGGACTTTTTGGATCTTTGAGCTTGACTGGAGCTTGCTGATGGATAATAGATGTTGTTTGTCCAGCTAGAAACGCTCGCTTTGGAACATGAGTACTTCTATTTATGTTGCATGCATCCTTCAAGAATTTGGCATATAATGGCAACTGCTTGATCGCTTTGAGAAAGGGGATATTGATGTTACCTTTCTCAAATGCCTCTTTCATCTCTAAAAATTGCTTGTCCTTTTTGCTTTGAGCAAAAAACATAGGAAAAGGTGCCTTTGGTACAAACACATCGACGTAATATGCGCTCTTCTTTCTCTTTGGCATTCTTGCATATCTTGTCTTGGTAATCTTGACAAATGGGAGTTCAAAGGATTTCTCCCACTTCTTTTCGAACTTCATTTGAAATCTTGACTGATTGCTCTGTAGCAATGTCATCATGAGAAGGTAAGTCAACCTTGTTGTCTATCTTCAATCCTGATCTGAGAGTAGTAACAGAGCTGACATGATCATGGAGGTGATCAGTACTAGAAGTTGTCCCATTGTGGCATACATCTTCACTCCTCAATATTGGTTCCAATAAGCTAGGTTGAGTGGCTTGTGTCTTTACAGACAAAGCAGTAGTTAGTTGGTTGACCTTAGCCTCTAGAGACTCCATTCTAGAACATTAACTTGCCTGAGATTGCTGGAGATTGAGCTGAGACTGTGCAAGAAGCTCTAGAACACTTTCAAACTTCTGATTTTTCTGTGATAGCAAAGTAATAGTATTCTCTAGGTTGGCAGGTGCGGTATAATTTCTCCTAGGATCAGGCACTAACTCTCCACTTGTATTGGAATTCTGCTGATAGTATAATTGTTGTTGAGGAACCAACTGTGAAGCTTGACTTGTCTGTGGAATATAACTTTGATCTTAAGAACCTAGGGGTCCAGCGTTCTGTCTACAATAATTGCCTTGAAAGTTATTACCACCTTAGTTGGGCCTCTGAAATGAGTTTATATTGTATTCTCCAATTGATGCATGTTGATAGTAACCAGGACATTCTAGAGTTGTATGAGAAGTGTCAGAACAGACTTCGCAGTATCGGCTAGCTTGCATGACTGGGAGAGATTTAGCTTGAGACTTGCTGATCTTGGAGGGATTCATAGAGAACTGGTTGAATTTCTTACTCAGAGTTTCAATGCTGGTGGCCAGGCTGGCCAATGTAGACTTCAGTTCTTGATCTGCTTGTTCATGTGCTTGGTAACCAAATTGGTTTGGCTCCCTCTCCATGCTAGCGACATCCTCGTTGCTAGTAGTCCATTGTTGTGTTTCTTCAACTAAATTCTCGAGAAAGTTGTACGCTTCCTCTCCATCCATCGATGTAAACTTGCCTTTGTGCATTGACTGTATCATCTGCTTGTTCATCATCAAGAGTCCTCGATAGAAAAATGAGCAAGTGTGCTCTTGTCGTATCCATGATGTGGACACGAGACTAGTAGATTGTTGAATCGCTCCCAACTACAATGATATTCTTCAGTCGCCTTTCCTTTGAAATTGTTGATAGCTTGCTGCATGGCATCAGTCTTCTGGGGTGGGTAGAACTTGTTCATAAACTTTGTTCTCAACTTCTCCCAGTTGTTGATTAAATTGATTGGCTGTGCAGTTAGCCATTTAGATGTTTTACCTTTGAGTGAGAGTGGGAAAAGAATCAACTTGATACTCTCATCTTTGATATTCTGGTTCTTGAAACTTCTGAGGACGGATATAAATTTGTTCATGTGAACATATGGCTGAACATTGTCTGAACCATTGAACTTTGGAAGCATAGAGATTAATGATGCTCTAAGTTCAAACTGGTTAGATTATGTCTTTGAAAAACAATACTGTTGGGTGGGTCTCCAATGATTGGCGAATAGAAATCGCTTAGCTTCTTCCTTTGTTGTGCTTGCATGGGTGGGATAGCTTCAGGATTATTGGTGTCCATAACTTATTGGTGTCCATAACACTTCCATCATTGCGTGCAGCCATTGTATCAATCTCGTCTAGTATTCTTGTGAGTCGGTTGTTAAACCTTGTCCACTGTTGTGTTCTTACCAGATGATGATATGGACGACGGGGAATACACTAGAAAATGCTATGCGAAAAACTATCTTACAATGCTTGAATAATATGCAACTATTCTAAATTATACTAAAATGTAAAACTACTTTCCTTTAACTGGGTTGGGCTTTGTAGTTAGTATCTCGCCCGTTGTCTAAAGTTGTCTCTTCTAGGGTTATGGTGAATCACTTGGATTACTTAAGTACCACGGCCCACAGACGATAGTCCGTTTGTCAAGATTCATACAAGAAACACTAGAGTTTGATATTTCACTGTGTTGGCTTGCAACTTCAATTGTTGAAAATGTCCTAAATGCAATTATACTAGAAAGCAATAATACTAAACTACGATGCAACTATACTAAGAATGAAATAAAAAGAATGAAGATTCGACTAACCAAGATGGTAGATCTTGTCTTCAAGATGTCCTACAAGCTTCTTTCTTTTTCAAAAGGATGGATGATGCGGCTAAAATTACCTCAAGATCCAAAGTTCTAATCTTGAAAGAAAACGTTAAACATAAACAACTTAAAACGGCAGCGGTGCCATTTGACACATGCTCCTTTTGTGTGTATGAGATGGTATATGGAATGTGTCGTTGAACAAAACAGAAGCATATCAAAACCTAATTATCCCTCAATGAGTAAAGGATGAGTAGGGTATCGTTCCACTTTTAAATGTATGCTTATATGGAGGACAGGACTGGAAAGGGGGTTTGAGGGATTAAAAACTATGATTATAGATATTGTAGATTCTAATGCTAAACTAAACTAAACTAACCAAACTATTGAGAATTTATAAGAGAAGGAATTCAATAAATTAGAATCCACCAATACTTTTGATTCAATGACCTTTTGTTTCATGGTTGTTCTCACAAGTAGACTACAATTAGGCAATCGAGCGAGTATCGATGCCCTCTTAGACGAAACATCGTTAACGAATAACTCTACTTAAGGTTGTTCCTATGTTCATGTTACTTGTATCTTCTTTCCTTTTATGTGTGCTTGGGTGGCTATTCAATAAATCACCATCTAAGGCAAACACAAGGAATATTTCTCCTACTCTAAAACACTACACAACTAGAAGAAAAGTAGAGAATAATAGTATAATAATCAATTACAATAAATAAACCCTATTATAGCATTATATTCAATTGTAATAAATAAAAGCATGTCACTAGAAAATATTCAATTGCAATAAATTAAACCCTACACTAGCATAATATTCGATTGCAATAAATAAAAACCTTAATCTACACTTTCATCCCCTGGTCTGGGCAATGGAACTAATAACTAAAAACAAAAAGAACTAACCTGATTGGAAAATACCATGAACCAGAAGAATCAACAAACCCTAAGCACCGGCTTCATCTTCTCCCTTGAAGGAGAAGATTAGCCTTCCATAAAGAAGGAAGAACACGAAGAACAAAAAGAAGAAGAGTCGAAGAATATAATACTAGAAAGACTAATTTATTAAGACTCGACTAGTTAAAACCAAATATTTTATTATTAATCTCTCTCTTCCTCAAGTTATGGAGACAAGAATGTAAGTGAATTGGCGATTTACATGAGGCACTTAGGTGCTCTATTTATAGAGGTTACAATGAGTTCTAGAAGCATTCCAAACCGTGGTTTAGTTTCCTAGTACAAATCAACTTCTTTCAGAGTCCAACTTCATCTCCAAATCTGTGAAGGAATTGGCTACACTATCGATTCTCGTCTGGGGACGCATGAACCTCGCGTCTCAGACGCGAAGCATCGCGTCTGGACTCACGATCGTCACATCTCAAACGCGAGACTCTATTTTTCCTCTTTTGCTCCATCCTTCTTTCCTCTTTTGCGGACTTTGGTCCAAGCAACGAATCCTATTGCCTTGGGCTTCCAAATAAGCTTTAAAATAGGTCCAAGTCACATCTTTAATAGCTTCAATTCCTTGGCCTTCTCCATGATTGTCCACGGGATTCCCATATGATTTTTAATGCTCCGAATTGCTCCGTTTTACCCCCTTTTCTCTAATATTCCAAAAGACTCTCTTTTTCACCTATAGAATCATAAAACATAGCTTACAAACACTATTAGTCCACTAAGATGGCTAAACAAGAGGCATAATCGAGAGCTAAATTGCACTTTTTGAGCACTTATCAATTTTACATGTAGGATAGAAGCCTCTAATGGTAAGCTCTGATGAACTATACTCTCCTACACTTACAACTTATTTTTATGATTATTGTAAGTTATTTGAAAGACCGGATGGAGAACAAGTGTTCTCTATCACCATTGAGGATGACACAATGAACTTAACCAAGTTCTTGTTGGCTTTTGCTCTTGGACTGTCTATGCCTGCTGAAATCCAAAACTCATGGGGCTATTGGGTAGATAATATGTATGTCTACAACTAAGAGTTTTTGCATGGGACCTATGGGGCAGGGATTTTTCGTGTCGAGGACCAAGGGTAATATAACGTAGCCCTTGGTAGCTTGTCCTTTAACGTGGGCATTGTTATGTTCTTTATAATGCTAAATATCTTAGGGGAATGGCGTTTTTCTTCTGGATGACGCCACTTGTAATGTCTTCCTTGCTCTAGCTACGGGACATATGCTCTATGAACTTCCCCAGACCTTAGTTTCTAGTTTAGCACGAGCCCATAGTATAAGGCATAAGTATCTTCTTATGCCTGTCTTAGTTTGTCGAATAATGCTATGTTTCTTTCCTGAGTTTTGTGCCCGTTTCACGGATTGGATTGGGGTTGACATTGTGAGACCCACCAACTGCATTATACGCTCATTCCATGCAATGACTTGGCAGGGGTGGAGGCTACAACCTAATTTGGTTGCCCTTTACACCTCATCCGACCAAGTGGCACTTAACAGGTTAGCAATTGTAGATGATAAATGGCATGAGGCCTGGAAAATTGTCATGGCGTGGCAAGATGCAAAGGAGTCTCACTTCTTTATAGAAGAGGCGGACAACGCTTAAATGCTGGATATGAACTTTTTTTTTGTTAGTGTCTTCTTATGTCCCAAGAAATTTAATTTTTTGTTATTCCCATAACGGGTGAAACTCATATAGAGTTGCGTCTGTTTTTATTTTATCTATATTAGTATGTTCTGAATTTGTTTTGTAGGTGTTCTTAAATTTTCACGCGTTTCCATGGTATTTCCTACCCTTTTTATTTCTATACTTTGAAGACAAAGCATGTTCTTATTTGGGGGTGGCATAGAAACACACGTAAATTAAGGCACCTATTAGGATATATATATGTATAATATACACTTATTTTCTAGTAAAAAAAATAAAAAAATATATAAATAATAAGTATTTATACTATGCACTTAGGAATATTGGTATTGTTTCTTTCTCCATGATGATATTAATCTAGAAGTTTCATGTTAGCTCTTAAATTAGAATAGTTTTTAGAAATTTAGGTTAATATGTAGGTAATAATCATTACATCTTTCCATAAATATATTGCATAAGCATCTAAGTTTGTATTGGCAGTAAGTTTCGGAAATATAGGCTAGAGTACTTATTCTACAAATCATGTGAGAATATAGCCTAAAGCCTTATATAAGTGAAATATTTGAGAAATGACACAAGAGAGAAGTAAATTCCGAATAAGGAAATCACACGTCCACTTGCTTGATCACTATACCATATCCTAAGCGAGAATTTAGGCCATTTTTGGATCGATATAGCAAGAAATTCAAACCTATATGAAATTATTTTCCGCTAGTCGCCCCTCTGAGCCTTTCTTTAGCCTTTCATAAACCGCAAATCCTTTACCTTTTTACAAAAAAAAATAAATAAATAAAATAAGCCTACCCATTTTTGAATGAGTCTGAGAATAGAGATGAAATGAAGAAAAGAAAAGAGAAATAGTTGTGGATCACCAAGAATTTGTTTGTTGATTCAAATAAGAAAAAAAAGTTTCCATCCAAAGAAAATAAATAAATAAATAAATAAAATAAAAAGTTAGAACTCAAAAAACAGAATCAAATGAGTCAAAAGCCAAAAGAAAAAGAAAAGAATGGCTAAGGATGGAAACAAAGTGTAGAAGCAAAGTAAGAACAAGGTTTTCTCTAGTTATATAATATGAATACTCTATTATTTTAGACTTGTCTTTTTGAATATCCATTTCCTTCCTTCTTAAACCATCTCCTAATCCCCGCAACACCTAATAAAGATCTCTAACTCAATTAGGAATATGTTAGTGTGATAGTAAGTGGCAGATGTGTTTGATCGACTTCGGCTTCATTGTGTGTCATTGAGATTGTAAGATAAAGTGTTCCCACTGTGCACTGGAGTGAGCAAAACTTGAGTGGAAAAATTAGAGTGTTTTTGTCTTGACATATATGTGAGGACCTACTTAAGGATGCTATTCCAAAGTTTCAGAAATGGACCTGTTATTGCATTTCATAGCATAGTTCATTATATATATGTTTATCCGTAGATGATTGATTATTATGCACGTATTAGCTAAGATTTCAAATTGATTATTTTGTATTCATTGCTAGTGAGATGTATAGATATATGAGAATAAAGTAGGAAACACTAATTTTATTTCTTAGTCGTTGTAATATAGATGAAGTTTGTGAGTACCTTCTTTGGAAAACTCTCACGAGGCTATAACTCGTCCACTAGGGAATTCCTAGTGGTTTAAGGCCTTATTGCATATGGTCAATGCAATCGCACTCGGCGAAACGAGATTAGTTAGAACTCCATTTTTGGTCACTTATATTAATTTCTCATATTTGCTTGAAGACAAACAAAATGTTGTTTGGGGGTGGTTTGATAAGAGCCCAAAACTGTAGTTTTAATCCCTTAATAATATTAATTTTAGACCAATTATGTTTATAATAAATAAGAGTTAGTAATGTTTACATGCTTTTGTGTATTTCAGGTATTGAAGTCAAATATAAGAAAAATATGTCACTTTTGCAAGAGAAAGGAGCAAAGGTTGGTTGATAAGAAGTTATGTGATTAAAGGCCAAGATTCAAAGAGAAAAAATATTTGTAAAGCCCAGTCAAAGTCAACGCGAGTAGAAAATAGAGCAGAAAAGTCAACAGAACTTCCGCAGGCCATATCTTTGGACTCAGACCTCGGAATTGGGCCTATTATATGTCAAAACGACCGGCTCAGAAAGAGATTTCTAATGGTCTAGACCTTTACCCAATCAAAGGAGCAAAATTTTATGAAAAGGCTGTTGCAATAATTTCCAGCAGAGAATCTCTTTTTGGACATATGTAATTAGGTTTTGGGCTTGTTTTCATGGCCCAAAACATAGCTCCAAAGCCCATACATGAAATTGTAGACCTAGCCCTCTCCTATATAAAGAGGACTAAGGCCAAACTCTTAGACTCACCTAGATTTTACTTAGTTAATTATTCAGTACTTAGTTTTTAATATATTTTTCAAGTCTTAGACTATCTTCCATTAGATTAATAAAGCCAAGTTATTGTTCTTCATTATGTCTTCTTCTTATTTCTCTATTAATGATAGTCTGATAAATCTGAGCTAAACCTCCATTAGAAGGGTTTGATGAAGCTTTGATGAAGACTTGATGTATTAATTAGAATTATTGTTTATTTAAGAGTTTCACTCTAGTAGGTTAGTTTATTCACCATGAGAATGGGTTAAACTTCCTCACATGCTAATTATTAGTTGGTAAAGATTGTCATAAATAATTAGGGATCAAATACTTAATCTTTATTGGTTAAGATTGCAATAATCTACACTAGCATACTAGGAATTTATCTAAGTGAAATCAAATCCCCTTAATTTCTTCTCCCTATTCACATCTTAGTATTTAATTTCTATAGTATAAGTTAAAACATCTTAATTAGTTCAATCACCATATTAGTATAATTAAAATCCATTACTCTCATTAATTTTGTTAGAATTGATTAAACTAATGAAACTTATGTCTAAAACAACTAGGAGTAGAACGAATTCTCTACTCCACATATTGCATGATAAACGAGAGTAGAACTTTGATCATAGAGTAAATCCTTGTTAGTTTTACTTATTCCTAGCATAATTAGTTAAGAGTATGTAAAACATTTGTTTTTATATTTATCACCCCCAATCAATGCTTTTCAACCTCGATCTCCGATTATGTCATGATCAGGTTTAATAATTTGGACCACAATGGATGCAAGCTTTAGATTAGGTGGACTTATGAGAAATCACTTCGCATCCAACCTATAAAGTTTGTTTGGTGTATCTACCTTTGAAGGAGATCGCTCAAGCACAAAGCTTTTTATAGCATTATTAGTGAACAATGTAATTATGTATTACTAGTTAATGGCACGTGCATTGCACGTGTTGTTATGAAGATAGTAAAATTTTAATCTGGGAAGAAGGATGGCAGCACAACAATGGTTCTAGTGGGACAAAATACGACAATAGATCCTCGAACATTAAAATCATAAATATATAATAGCATTTGATGGTTCAATACTTTAGTTAAACGAAGATTTTGTATGTATGGTCAATATGATATTATGATCCCATAGAAAATCCGAATAATCTAATTAATCTTGGCTGCTATAAAATTGTGTTCCAAAATCATTCAAACGAATTTCTTCTAAAATAATTCCTGGTTTAAAAATTGAAGGTTAAATTATTTGATGTTGTTATCAATTAAGTTATACAATTATACAAACAAATTAATATAAATCCGTCAGAGAAATTCGGGAATAACAATTGGAATTTGTAATAGTAAATATTGTGCAGACACTTGTTAAATTTCTGAGAAGAATATATAGGAAAAACAAATATAAAATGATGTTCGTTGGTATTGACATGCGTGAGGCAGTTGTTGTTGGAGTCATCAAGAGTGTGAATCCTAATGGAGGCAAGTTCACCAATTATGTTGCCAAGAAAAATTGCACCTGTGGGAGTTTGCTGGGAGGCCGAGGGTCAAAGTGATCTATTAGGTCCCTATTCATTGTCCAAGAGATATGCCATCTTTAAGTCCCTTTATTTTGTGTACGTCTAGTTGCAAGAACCAAACTCCTAGGAACACCGAAACAACTGTACACATAAAAAAACTGAGAAACTTGAATAAATAAATTCATCATCTAAGTGTAGCAACAAAAACAGTTTCTACACGTAAAGTAGATTCCTACTAGTACTGTAACTCGTGTAATTATGATCTTAAATGTTTGGGACCAGCACTTACATAATTGTACTGTCATGGTGATTTGCATTGTAGAAGTGAATTCTTCAATTCATAGAGTGATCCACGCGACTCAGAGAAGAATCCTACATCTTACTTACCCGTTCTGATTGAACTCACCTAATGGGAGACTGAACTTGACTTCATCTTCTGCGGAATCATTGAAAAATAATTAATGTAGTAAGAATGTACATACACTGAAAACAATTAATTTAGTGGACACCTGGACCATCTCTCCAAGTATTACAGTTGAGGCCCTAGGCCTCAAACTCCATGGAAGTTGAGATGTACCATAAGCAGTGACAGCTGCAACTTACCTAAGTCGAGTCTAATTCGATGCATAAATCCTTTCATAATTCAATCCCATGCTGATAGCCTCTTCAATGCTTTCTATGATTGCCAAAGGCGTGCTCAATTAATGTTTTACTGAAAAACCGGAGAATCTCGCATTTACTATTTCTAAAAATTGCACCATATCTTGTAGGGCCAGGATTTCCATGAGAATTGAGAAGAAGTGAAGAACCATGCGCGCACATTTATCTTTATCACCCCTTCATCCAAATTCATTAAAAAGATTATTTTTCTTCTTAAGGTCAATGAATGCAATTACTTATATCTTAAGCCGGCCTCTTGTTTATTTTTTTTTTCCTGTTTCTACTTGTGAAAAGGAAGTGACTATGACTCACTCAGGTGAGGAACATGGTTCTTAACATTAATAATCCTTATTTTCTTTTAATGTGTCAATACTGTATTATGATTCTTTGGAGTGTAGATACTATCTTCAATGGATTATGGATGTCAGAACTTGGAGTTCTATTCCTCCAGCAAAAATTTACGTTGCATGGGCTTGAAAACTAAGTTTCTAATTAGATGGCTTCAGGGAAAAAAAACGAAAAACAAAATAAAAAATAAAAGAAAAAATTGAAAGAATGTGTTTAATTCCAATTTGAAAGGTAAGAGCCAAACCGCTTTGGAAATTTAGGTGCCATCAGTGCGGTTGATGTTCGATTCTTAGGTGCGAACAGGTGGCTTTACGGCCTGGGCATGGGTTGCGGTTGGAGCATGCATACATATCGATAATTGTGGGGTGACCTGCCTATACCACACATCATGAGATGGTGTATGATAAAATTTAAAGCGCACTCTTTGTGGCATGCACGCAGTCAACTTAATCTTGGGCTACTTCTCAAGTGACTGTATATTTAGATGCTAATGAAAGTATGATAAACATAAAAAGATAAAGTTTACCTACGAAATGAACGATGAAACTCAAAACGTAAGTAAACTAAAACTTAATTACGTGGCTAAGTTTATCAAAGATTGTTCTACTCTCAATCTATTGAACAGATATAGTGGAGTAGGAAGTTCGTTCCACTCCTAGTCCTTCCGTATGCTGTGTTTTCTAGTTTAATTACTCTACTCTAAGTCAAATGAGAGATTTACGAAATGATAACTAGACTACGATGCAACTACCCACAAGATGCAACTAGTCGACTATTTAAACAACTATGGGAATACTACGTCGATCCTATGATAAGGAATTAGGGGGGGATTGATTCAACCTTAACTCAACTTAATTTACTAACGACAAATCGTCGTAATCCGTATTGAACTGCTACGCAGAATAATTGGTTATTCCTAATCCCTAATGTTCATGGTAATCTCTACCAACTAACATCTAGCATGTGAAGTATTCAACCCCATTCTCATGGTGGACTAATTAGTTCTAGAGTTAAATGGGAAATTACGACTATTCTACGCTAATCGAAATCAAACTTCATTAAGGTTTTTCAACCCCCTCTAATGGAGGTTCAGCCGAGAATCATAAGACTATCATTTCTCATGGAATCTAAACAAGACATATATAAAGATTTGAACTTTACTTGTTTAAACTCAACTCGAAACTACTCATGCAATAATTGAATTAAACTAATAATGACAAATAAGTAAATCTAAGGATTTAAGCTAATAAATAAATGAACATGAAACTAGATTATGGAGAACTAATTAACTTTATTTATCTAATGAATAGCAATAACAATAATTTAATACTGAATTTAAGGCAAGAATAAAAACTAATTAATTAATCTAAAACTAGATCTAGAACTAAGGTTTAATGGCTACTTTTCTTATCCTAACCTAATTTATTTTCTAACCTAACTATCTACCTCTCTACAAAGAGTCAAGCTTTTGTTTTTATACTTTCAGATCCAAAATCGTGCATGGGCTTGGAGCCATGTTTTGGGCTGGAAAATCAGACCCAAAACCCAATTTCTTTAGTCCAAAATAGGCTCTTCAGCTGCAATTGGCTTCAACAAACTTTTTGTACATTTCTGCTCCTCTGATTGGGTCAAGGCTTAAACCATTGGAAAGCTCTTTCCGAGCCGGTCATTTTGACATAAGGTAGGCCCAATTCGAGGTCTGAGTCCAAAGATACGGCCTTTGGAAGTTTTGCTGACTTTGTGTGCTGTTTCTGCCCGCATTGACTTTTCAGCTTTTGACCGGGCTTACAAAGGCTTTGTCTTCTTGAATCTTGGCCTTTAATCACGGAACTCCTTAGCAACCGACCTTTGCTCCTTTATCTCGCTAAAGTGGCACATTTCTGCACATCATGGACTTTGAAGCCTGAAATGCATAAAAAATACGTAATCAGTATTAACTCTTAATTATTACTCACATAATTAGTCTAAAAGTATGATGGTTAAGGGGTTAAAACTACAGTTTTGAGCTCTTATCAAAGTACAACCATAGTGACCAGTAATGCTACAACATTTTTCAGATGCATATTTGCTGCTTTAATTCTTTCTCTTTCTATTTTGTTGATGAAGGTGATGGTTTAGCTATATGATTAAATGTGATGAATGTAGTTGTAAACAATGAAGAATAAATAGCAAATGCTAAGGTGCAAACCTGCAAAAGCTTCCATGCATTACTCAATATAAGCTCCCTGCCACCAGATTCTGCCAAAACATAGCCAATAGGACCAATACTTATCTACATTTATTTTCTCTATACATTTTGCTCTGGTGGCAAGGTGCCCAATAGTAAAAATGAAGAGCAAGCCAAGAATTTCTCAGCGTTTTTTACGATCTTTCCTTTGATAGACTGTTGTCATTTCTTTCTTAGCATCAAACTTACATACCCCCATTCTAACTACACAATATTGAAACCATGCAAATGTGTTTAGGATGATTCTACGGTGCGAAAAACTCTGGGCTTTTGTAACACATGTACAGACTTCTATGAAAGCCAATTCAGCCGCATCCCATTTGTTGTTTGTAGGCTACAAGTGTTGCATTTTGATGCGGAGTATTGGTAAGTTTGAAAAATGAAAATAACAAAGCATCAAATGCAAAATATATAAACAAAATAGATAGAACAAAGCATTCAATACACTGTAGTGATTAAACATTTTGAACCCATAACTATCCTCAACACTGGTGAATCATAAAACTCCCACAAAAAATATCTATGGATTTCTATGACCCATTCCTTTATGGGGAAAAAATCATTTTAAAACTCCATACAGATGATGAGGGTGCAGTGTGAAATTCTCTAGCCAAAAAATTCTCAATGAAAAATATGTGGCATTTTGAACGAAAAGAAACTTAATTATGAACAAAAAGAATAGAATAGAATAGCAGATGTACCCATCGCTGATATGAGTTCAATTTCAAAACTCCGCCATATTGCACCATATATTGTAAAAGTTCAAAGTTTTAGCCATCTTATAACAATGACAGACAATCATGGAAATATCAAACCTTGACACTTAGTCGTCTTATTTAAAAACATGACCAACATCTTATTTTCCCAAGTAGATCAAGAATAAAAGATAATTAGTTGAGATTTTATGGAAAGTAAAACCTGAAAAATAGAGAAAAATCACATTATATGGGAAGGTATAGAGAAATTGTACTGCGAATCCATCCCAACTCCATCCCAATTGTTGACCTCTATACTTTCGAATTTTCAAATTTGACAATAATGCTTTTGAGAACTTGAGCTCAACAATACTATAACAGCCTTACATCCAATTTACTCAAAACTCTATGCATGTTGACTCCTACCTGTGTTGGACATTGACACACGTCTTTGTCCTGATTCATGGATAACACACCAAATGCTGGAAATATAGTTTGTAGGTTAAGATCACTTTCACTTATTAATCCCCAGTAAAGTTTCCTTTCCTCAAGTATCCTTAGCATTATTCATTCTTTGGGTGACAAAACTTCTAATCTATTTCTCTTAGCAACTTACTTGGGACTGCAACTAAGTCTGAACTCAAAAATAAACAGTGAACTGTGATGAGACAGAGACATATACAACTACTTTCTAAATGATCTATAAAGACCCAACGACCAGATTAAACACTATTCTATTTTTTTTTAAAAAAACAACGACAACGACAACAACAACAACAACAACAATGATAATATTCCCTACAACAAATGTGTTTCACAAAGTATAAGGAAAATTCAGTCAAAGAGCAAGAACAAACCGGGAGGCCAACAACTATACTAAGTGAGGAAATCTTGTTAATGCCAGCTATCATCTTCACACTACTAATAAATGTCAGTCTGTGATTTTGCTAAACTCCCATATACAGTTCCTGCCAAGAAGACCGAAAACAATACTTACCTACATATTCTACAGTTTTTGTCTACCCAGTGTCCTTTTATTCTGTACATTTAAGTGTCAAGAAAACAAATTGGTGTTGAAAAGTTGTGATGCCATTGTTCTCTGTTGCGTGTATGTAACTATGTATGGACTTATGCAAAGCAGAGATGCACTTGTGGTGCTTAGCTTGTTAAACTCTGGCCATTCGCTAGCCAAAAGTCGTGTCACCTTAAAATAAATTGTTCACACATCTAAATTACTCTATTAGGCTAAACAGAATGGCAGAAAGTGAACTACAAACTTGTTCTTTGGCTTCTATTTGTATACATTCCCAAATTGGTAGGCTTCAAGACATCAACATATAGAGCTCAATTTTCTAAACATTTTTGAATAAGTCTAACATGCAAACCTTCAGCTCCAATTTTCATTTTTTAATCTTCCGAGCAATTTAAACCTCCGGTAAATTGCACAGTATCTAATTGAAGTCGGAATTGAATCTAATCAACGACAAATTGAAACGAAATATTGAGAACCCAGCATTCCATGTCTCAAAATGTGGACCACTATTCTATTTTCTTAAAAAAAAAAACAACGAAATATTCCCTACAACAAACGTGCTTCACAAAGTATAAGGAAAATTCAGTGAAAGAGTAAGAACAAACCGGGAGGCCAACAGCTATACTAATCTTTCATATTCATGAAGTCGGCACGATCGATATATCGACACAATTCAAGTCCCAAACAAACTGCTCTAGCAAAAGGACAAGAGCCAAATGGAAGACTTGATATAATGACATTGGTAAGTTGAAATCACGAAGTAAATGTTAATGCTTCATCAACACATGTGCCATGAGGTGCTGAAATTGGCTTGGGTTTGCCCAACTATTAGAATAGTGAATAGAACGTATGAACTCCTTTCTCTCATGTCCAAACAAAAAAAAATCTCCTTGCTCTCATGTGATTCTAAAGAAATCATTCTTTGGAGAATCAAAATGTTATACTGAATTAGGAACTAATAGTACATGATAACCATAACTAATCTCTATGCATTGGGCTGTGGAGCATATTTCAATACATCAACAACCACCATGACCAAAAACCCAACTTCGAAACCAATCCAATTCACAAATATACTTCACACCAAAATCTCAATTCTCCCTAAAAGTCCCAACCGACAACTAGAATCACAAAAATGAAACATACCCACATCACAATTACACACAAAAACTCCAAATTTCAACAAAATAAACCGCCCCAAAATCTATAAACATTTCACACCCATTTTCATAACAAATTAAACAACAACAAACTCACTAATCAAAGACATCAGTGGGGATTGTTTGGGATGTAGGATGTGATCAAAACATGACTATGCTTAGTATCATATTACTAATGTGAAAAAAATTATACTAAGCCAATATAATTCAGAATCTACAATCAGGAGATAAGGTTGGGCAAGATTGTGTATGTTAGCCTTCCTTGTATTCGCCCCAGTTGGATTATACTTTTTCAAATGAAGGCAATGCTATCTAACTGTGAATTCTAGAGAAGCTAAATTAAACTTGCTATTCACTATTGGAGTAACTAAAATCGAAACCATACCTGCAAGCAACCGGTAATTCATTAGGATCCATTGGGCGGGGTAAAAATCTCGACAAATAAAGGTGTCCCTCCAATTAGCAGCTTTAGATGTATAAAGATAAAAGTTACTATTAAACCTCACTCTTTTCTTTCGATCACGACTATAAAATTGTTTCCTTACCTCATCATCGTGTTCATTAAATCTTATCACCCCTTTAATCATCTCATCCAACACACTTAATGGCACCCCGTGATTCATAACTTGAAAAAAATCCCCACTTCTTTGATGCAACTTTTATCTCATCAACCACTTTTTTACGATCTCCTTGAAGGTCTATCAACGGAATGTGGAAGCGGGTCGGATTGAAATCTGAGTTCTGCTTAAATTCATTTGCAGAAAAGACCCAAGTTTGAAAGAAGCATCGAGACATCAGTTACTTTGATTTGAAAGTAGGGATTTATATATAATAAAATTGTTTTTTTTTTGTTCTTGATGAAGAATTGGGATTGTTTTGAAGAATTGGATTTTTGTTGGTTGTTGGGAGAGATAAGAAGAAGAGAAGAAGAAAAGAGACTGTTGGTTTCTTTGAATCTAATTTCGGTATAAAAGGTAATTATTTGGCAATTAATGAAGGGTAAGTGGCAAACAATTGAATAAGGCGATAGTTGAGTTGATTTTCTACCTGAATTTACACATACATCCTTAAGTTACTATATAATCTTAAGGGTATAGATGGTAGTAAATTTTGAAATTACTAAGTAGTCCTTCTTAAAGGCATTGAATAATTGATTTTAATATTTTATTAAGGGTATTTCATAGTATAAAAAAGGCTGGTCCAATTTAAATGTCCATGTTAATTATGGTATACTCTACTAATTGAGATATGTTATTAACCTTTTGTTGGGCGACTGGTAGTGATATTACTTAAGTGGCTCAATGATCCGGTACTCTACATCTTAACTCTTTTTAGCTAAAACAAAGTTTGGTGAGTGTTTCTTATCTCCTGCATACTCTTGTCCTTCCTTTTTTGGTAACTCCTCCATTGTTGAGTTAAGGAAAGGTATCCCCTCTTTGGTTCGGGCGGCTTTCTTGTCCTGCTTACGTACGTGCTCTCTGTCTTTCCCTTCCCTGGTTGTTCTCTGTGTAACATGGCTTATGTTCCTTTCAGATTTGGGTCTGGTAGAGACCTTGTGAATTTTCCCAACAGCAGTGGGATTGAATCATTGAGGCAAGAAGAACTACGCAATAGAGATGATAACTATAACAATAATGATTCTTATTCTAATATCGCAAGAGGTCATATGAAGCAAACGGTGGATGTTTATTCACTTCCTGTTCCAACTAGGAAAGATGATAAACTAGCCATTAACAAATCCAGGGAATCAGTTGAAAGAGGTATAGAAGCTTGCAAATATGCCTGAATTGCTCGACTTGATTCCAAAACTCTGACTATGGACACCATCAGATCGGTAGTCAGCACTGAATGGGGTCTAACTGGTTCAATCAAGTTTTCTCGTTTGGGAAAAGGCTATATCCTCTTTTGGTTCGATAACGAGATAGACTACAATACTATTTTCTTTGGCAGTCCTTGGTATCTCCAAAATCAACTACTAAGATTTTCAAGATGGACACCGAACTTCAATATTGAAACACATAGACAGACCTCTGGCTCTGTTTAGGTGAAATTCCCTGGGTCACCTCTTGAATACTAGGAAGTTGATATCCTCATGAGTATGGGCAGAGGATTAGGATGTCCAATTCGAGTTGACATGAACTCGCTGGAAAGGAAAAATGGTTACTATGCTAGTGTGTTGGTTGATGTAGATTTATCTAAGTCTATTCAAGATCAGATTTCTGTGGAAGAACCAGAACTTGGGATAGAGTTTTGGCAAGATATTAAACTAGGCCCTCTCCTAAAATTTTGCAACCATTGCAAAGTCATTGGCCACATGGTTTCAGAATGCAGAGGAGTAAAAGAAAATGTAGTTTCTGAGTATCCGGACACAGTGGAAACAACACAAGATAATGCAAGGGGAAAAAATCCTATGAGCCAGGATTCTCAGGAAGTACCAAAACTACCTTGAGGCTATCCAAAATCCAAAAAAGAAGAATTAATAGGAAAAACAAAGAATAGAGGCCTAAGGTTGTGCCTGCAGTCACAGTGGAAAATGATGTTAGTATTGCAGAAGATCCACAGAATACTGAAATCCTAGCAGGAGACAGCACTGTAGCCCCATCAAGTAATATCCACTGTCTTAATAATGTGGAAAGGGAGGGGGTTGAGATGAATGTTAACAATGTACCTCCAGTACTAGTTGAATGTGCCCAAGCTGTTGTTATTCATGAATTAGATATGCAAATACCTCTTGATATGATGATGGTCAATGACGGAGTTGTGAACTTTAACATGGAATCAGAAAGGTTTCATTTGTTGTCTGTATTATTGAAGGAGGGGAGATTTTTGAAACAGAAATAGTGCATTTTACTGACAGAATCAATGAAGCAGAAATTGATGATAGAGAGGAGGTAGCTCCTTCTCCTTCTCCAGTATTAATTGGTATTGAAACAAGATCAGGAAGGAAGTGTGGAGAAAATAGTAGGCAGCAAGAATTTTCACCTAAGCCAAAAAGCAGTGGCAAAAAGAGTAGGAATTTTCACCTAGAGGTTCCAAAAACCATTGTCATAGATGATGACATCCTTGTGCTTTTGGAATGTCCGAGGGACAAATGATGTAGAAAAAGATAAAGAAATCAATAAGGTCAGGGTGGAGAAGAAGCTCAGTGTTTTTTGTTTATTTGAAACCAAAGTTAGGCAGAATAAGTATGATCTCATTAGAGATATTTGTGGTCCCTCTTGGGAGCATACAAACAACTATAGTAAGGACCTTTCAGGCAGAATATGGATATGTTGGGACCCTTACAAGATCGAAATCAGTAAGCTTCAGGAGTCGGATCAGCTCATACACTGTAAGGCTAATTTCAAGCCAACCAATAAGGAAATTTTGCTCACTATTGTATATGCTAGAAATGCGAAGAACCTCAGAATCGATTTATGGAGAGATATTCAGTCCAGCCAAAGTTCAGTAAACATGCCGTGGGCAGTAGCTGGAGATTTTAACATCACCAAAGCTGAAGAAAGAGTGGGAGGCAGTCCTATGCACCGAAGAGAAGCTGAGGAATTTGTTAAATGTCTTCAAAGATCTGGACTCTCTGACCTTAGTTATAACGGATTCTTTTATACGTGGAATAACAAGGTGGAGGGTAGAGGTAGAATCATGTTGAAAATTGATATATGCTTAGTGAATAGTCACTGGTCTGACGAACACCCGAATGTTAAGGTAGAATTCCTTCCACAGGGTGTCTCTGAACATTTACCAGTGCTTCTTTTCTAGAATGAGTTTGGTAACAAACCTGGGCCGTTTAGATTCAAGAATTATTTGGTTGAACAAGTGGAATTTTAGTGTTTTCTACAAGAAGTCTGGAAGGTCAAAATCTATTAAAATCCCATGTACTAATGCAAAAACTAAAGTTGTTGAAGGATAGAATTAAACCACGGGCCAAAAAGAACTTCTCAAACATTCATGGGAGAATAGAACAAGCTAGGGAGAGCCTCTATGATGTTCAAAGGCAAGTACAGGCAAACCCTTGGGACCTTTTTCATGGTCAAAAAGAAAGGGAAGCACTAAAAATATACAGTGAACTGGCAAGGATTGAAGCTGCAAAAATTCAAAGTAAGCAAGATGATGAATGGATGCGAGATGGTGACAAGTGTATTGCATTCTTTTTTAAGTCTCTAGAAGAAAAGAAAGCGAGGAGTGGGATTTGGGCTAGCCAAAATTCACGAGTTAATGTTACTGGTCAGGCGGAAGTTACCAAGACTATCATTGATTAATATTATGATATTCTAGGTACTGGAGTTGTGAATATTAGTGGAGAAGACTTCTTCAACAGTCTACCTATCAAAGCCAGTATTTCTTCCCACATGAAAAATACTCTTGAAGCGGAAGTTACTCCTGAAGAAATCAAACATGCACTCTTTAACATGAAAGAGAACTCCGCTCCTGGTCCTGACGGATTCACTCCTCTCTTCTTCACAAGTTGTTGGTCCACAATTGGTCATGATTTTATTTCTGCCATTTTTAATGCTTTTAAAGTTTGCAAGTTTCATAGAGGTGTCAATGCTACATTTATAAGTCTTATTCCTAAAGTCAACAACCCCTCAATGGCTGAAGATTTTAGACCTATAGCATTGTGTAACACTGTTTATAAATGCATATTGAATATCATTGCGAATAGAATTAAATTAGTCATTAATGATTTAGTTCAGACTAATCAATCAGCTTTTATCCCTAGCAGATCTATTCAGGACAACATACTCTTGTCTCATGAACTATAACATGGCTATGACCAAAACATGGAACCCCCAGATGTTCTATTAAGCTGGACATAAGGAAAGCTTATGATATGGTCAGTTGGGACTCTATTAAAGCCATGATCAAGTTGTTCAACTTCCTTACCAACATGAGAGATTGGATTGAACTATGCATCTCAACTCCATCTTATTTGATACTAATCAATGGAGCTCCAAAAGGTTTTTTTGCGGGAGGGAGAGGTATAAGACAAGGGGAGCCCCTATCTCCATATCTCCTTGTGTTGGTTATGGAGATCCTTAGTTGTGTCCTCACATAAAGCATCAACAACAAGGCCATCCAATTTCATTCAAAATGCCGGAAGGTAAAAATTTCTCAAATGGTGTTTGCAGATGATGTGCTCATGCTCTGTAAAGGAGAGAGAGAGGATCAATACAAGCGATCAAGGACTGTTTGGAAGCTTTTAGTAGAGCTACTAGTTTACAAATAAATAAGCATAAAACAACTTTGTTAGCTGGAGGCCCCACTGTTCAAGATGCTCAAGCCTTAGCTACAGTCTTAGGGGTAGAATTGATTACACCACTAGTGAGATATCTCAGGCTTCCCTCATCTCAGCTAGACTGAAGATCAAAGAATGTTAGCCACTAGTGGAGAAGGTTACGAATAAGATTTCCAACTAGAAATCTAGATTACTTTCTCATGCAAGAAGACTGCAACTTATAATTTATGTTCTTCTTGTTGTCCATACCTATTGGGCAAGAACTTTCATCTACCTAAGACAGTGTTGAAACAAGTTGAAAGGTTATGTGCTCAATTCCTATGGACAGGTACTATCATGAAGAAAGGACATCATCAAGCTAGTTGGAGCACGGTATGCCAACCAAAAGAGGAAGGAGGGTTGGGAATAATGAATCTACACAGATGGAACACCGGTGCCTACTGTGGTCTAATTTATAAATTATTTACAAGGGAAGAAACAATATGGGTAGATTGGACGTGGAAACAACATATCAAAGATCAATTTTTTTGGTCTATGAAGATACCTAGGGACTGTTCTTAGACTTGGAGAAGCATCTTGAACACAAGAAAAGAAGCAAAAAAACTCATTATTTACTCTATCTCTAATGGTGAGAAAACTCTATTGAGGCATAATATCTGGTGCTCTCAGTCAGCCTTGATAGAGGATGCAAAAGCCACATCTGAATGGTCCTTTATTCCCTGAATGCAAAACTTAGTGCACTCATCTCGAATGGTACCTGGAATTCAACAGTAAATGGGCTTAAATCACGAGAGTTGAGGGAAGTAATCACTGCAGTTGACATCAGTCGACACCTCAACGAGGACAAGATCTTTTGGACTCCACATCAGAGTAGCCAATTCACATCTAATAGTGATTATGATGCCCTATCACCGAAAAAAGAGAAGACACACTAGCATAGCATGGGCTGGGGAAAATGGGTTCAACCACGTCACTCCTTCATAGCATGGCAGCTCTTCTCGAATTGGATTCCAACGCAAGATAAGTTAGTGTATAATAAAATCATTAACCAATCCTCTTGTTGTTTGTGTAGCAACAGTAGAGAGTACTCTCAACATCTATTTTTTGAGTGTGTTTACTCGAAAGATGTATTCTCTAGAGTGAAAGGCCTGCTAGGAATTGTCACCGATACCAGAAATGCAAACAAGGACTGGTCATCACTCATTAGATTATGTAAAACAGGAGAATGTGGGGGACATATTCAAAGTCTTTATCTGCGCCTCGGTGGATTACATATGGAAGGAACGAAATGATCGCAGATTCCAGCAAACTTCCAAACCAGCGTCGGTGAATTTTAACAAACTGGTAAGAGACACAAGAAACTATTTGCAGGTACTAAAGCCTAAGGTGAAAGACTCAGGACCTGCTAGAAATCTGTTTCGTCATCTTAACATTGAAACTCAGTTTAAGCAACAAGTTTGCACTGATTGTGTTTGGAGTCCACCAATGTGTGGCAGAGTCAAAGCCAACACAGATGGCGCATTAAACAACAAGGGGCCAAGACATGGAGGAGTTATCAGAAATGATGAAGAGTGGGTACTTGTTGGATTCAGTGGATGTGGGGGTCTACAATCTGTGATTTTTCAAGAGCTTAAAGCCATAGATATTTGTCTTCAACGATGCATCGATGAAGGATACAAACTAGTTGAAGTGGAATCTAATTCCAAGAGAGCCATCAATGCAATCAATAAGATTGAGAAACTACCTTGGTATTGTTTGGAAGTGCTAGCTACAATTGACTCGAAGAAGATAGAGTTCGATTTCATTTCTTTCTCACATGGTTTCCCATAAGTGAATAGAGTAGCAGATTATCTTGCTAGTCTAGAACATGATGTTAGTAGTTCTTTAGTACATTTTATACCTCCTTTAGATCATGTTTTACAGAATTTTGTAAATGAGGATATGGGAGGTAATATCTATGTAAGAAGAACTTAAATCAATACAGGTGAAGGTCTGCCTAACCCTAGCTTAACTTTTAAAAAAAATGTTATGAACATGTACATTTACGTTGTCATAATTAAATATTTTAGTGTTGCGGTAATGACATTTTGTGTGATAGACATAGACATTGTTATCTAGTGCAGTTGGATTTCCATCACCGCTACAAAAATTTCCGCGTGTTCTAAGTTCTAACACCATTACCATTATCCCAATTTTAGGCATTTGTACATGAGAACATTGCGGTTTTGCACTATTCCGTTGTCAGATTACGTTTAGTAGTTCTAAATATTGACATCAAATACATACATAGTAAACAATAATGTAATGATGATTGTCATTGAAAACAATCACATAAACCATTATACAAAAATATATAGAGTATCCTATCTTATCGAATAATGAAATATTTGTTTGCAATTGTAACTTTTGTAGTATTTCAACAATATAGTATGGTAGGCTTTCTCTAAGACGGACATGTTCGTGGGCAGCTTATATATATATTGTCTTGTACAACTTACACAGTGTCATCCGAAAAGCTGTGTTTTTTACAACACTGTATCAACTGTGCAAGTCACTATATAAGTTGCCCATGAACATGTCCATTAACGGACATGTCTGTTTTAGAGAAAGCCTGTATTGTAGTATGGACTTTCGACAATTTATTTGCAATATATATTCTTTGTAACTACAACTTGTTCTGCTATTTCGATAATCGTTTTCACACTTTGCAATTGTAACTGTAACCATAGGCTGCCAGTACTATTTTGATATAACATGAACATGTAATGTAAAAAAGTCAAGCAAAGGAAAAACAGAGATACTCAAAAGAAAAAAAATATATTATATAGTGGAATGTTAAAATGTGTGCGTTTAATTCAGTAAAGGGATTTATAGTAATGAGATAAGTCATGAACAATTTTTACGTGAAGAAGTAAAAAAACGTAATCAATTTGTCTAGTTGGTTAAGATAATCGGCTCTCACCCGATAGAACCGAGTTCAAGTCTCAGCAACGGAATTTATTGATTGAATCCAGTTAGTTATGAAATGTACTCCTAACTAAGCCAACCTTCTTGTAATATTTTTTTCATTTGAGCACAACTTACTAACTAAGGGGTAAAAAATGAAGTAAATAAAAGGTAGTAGTATATCGTTTGTTGTTAGCTTTGAAGATTTATGCAGCATGGTAATGGTAATAAGATGTTGGAATTATGCTATTCAATATGACCAATGATCAATGTAATTTAATCTTAGATAAACATGTACATAGACATTGTTGTAATTGAATATTACAGTGTCACAATCTGCAAGTACATCTTTACCAAAAAAAACTTGCTGGTACATTTCATTGTGATAGACGTTGTTATCTAGGCAGTTGGATTACACACTTCAATTCATTATTTATCCTTTACCAACATACATAACAATATAAGAGAACGTGCTTGAACAACTACAAATATGTACTTCATAGTCTTTGTATTCATTCAAAACAGTGATGCTTAGTGATCAGCTCCCAAATGTGTGTTTTATTACCCTTACATTACTGCATTACAGCCCTTCTTATGCATAATGAAAAGACAACTCATAGCTATTATTGTCTTTTTCAGGTTACAGAGAAATTTAAACCACTTATCATGAAAGCTGCGTCTTAACACAAAAATGAGCCTTAATTACGCTTATTATGAAGACTCGAAGCTACTATGAAAAAGTGCTGAAAAAGTCAAAGTCAAAGGTCAAGGACTCATAACCAAGGAGCTGAAAGTCAAGTCCTCAACTAAGAAGACCAGAGATAGATGTCCTTAACTCAAAAGATGGCTTTCTCTAAAACCTATTTTGATCAAGGAGAAATCAAAAAGCAAAATGAAAAAGCAAAAGCATAAAGAAAAGGGTGAGGTGTCTCAAATGTAATGGAGAAGGGCAAATCAGTCATTTACATAAAATAGGGGTATAAGACCTAAATGTTAGGAAAAGAGACACCTAGACTTATTCTAGTGTCATGTAGGATTTATTTTTGATCTAGTCTTTTTTTCATTCAAGTCATTTACTTGATTGTTCTTCATTTCAATCTTGTTATTTGATTTTGTTATTCAATCAATCAATCATCTTTCTTTGTTGTTCTTGTTCAATCTTTTCATTTCATTTCTTCAAGTTTGTGTTCTTTCAATCATTAATAACTTAAGCTTTTTAATGTTCTTCATAAACTAGTTAACCAATACAAGTCCTAAACTAAAGATTCTACCTTCCTTCCTTCTAAAAATCTCAACCATTCAAACTCTAAACAATCTATGGTGAACCTCACTTCAAAACACTTTGAAGACTCAACAACTATTACTACGACTTCAAATGGTGTCGCCGTCATAGATTGAAGGAGAAATAATGCTTGGTTGAGCATCTAAGGAGGGAAACATCACTCTTACCTTTTCACTTCTTATTTTTCTAATTTTCGTTGATTTATTTTGTTGTTTTTCATTACTGACTTACTTTTTTGCAAATCTAGGTTCGAGATCAACATGTTGGAAAGGAGCTGAAGCTGCAGCTGAAAAAGGATCGGACTTGGTTGGAACCCGACGGACGACCGCACCCTTGCCGCCGGGTGACCGTGAGCCTAGACTTACATAGTGATACTTGGATTTTTCACAATTCTGTTGTTTTCCGTGTGTGGTTGTACTATGAATCTCGGATTTCATAATAGAGTAGTATATATCAATGGAACTTGTTTGTAATAGATAGAGATATAAAGAAAAAAACGAAAATCGAAAAAAAATAGAAAATATGAGTTTTTGATTGATTATATAGATGAACATGAGTGAACATTTGGTTGAAGTTCTAAACTTACCAAGATATTAGAGTTTTCATTGCCTTGATAAGTTCAAGTGTGCGAGGCGAGTCGTGAATCATGCGCTCGCACACTTTGAATCAACTTGGTAATCAACACTCTAACTAACTTTAGCTCTAGTTAATCTAGATAATCTATCTAAACTAGTTAATCTATTAGATTAGTATTAGTATTAGTTTACTTTTATGTTTTGGTCCCTTGAAGGCAAAGTTGTATAATTATTAAAAAGCCTACAGTCCGGTTGCTTTTAAAGTGGACCTTTTTTGTTTTTCTTGTTTTTTTCTTTTTTGTTTTGTAACTTAAAACAGGGAAAAGCTCGAACGGTTGGGCCTGATTCTCATATCACGCGCCAACCAACGTCGCCTTGTCCTCAAGCAGCGTGTAAGCACGGCTTGAGAGGTAAATTCTAAACCTCCTTGAAACCTACATAAGAGGATACCTTGTGTGTTCAAGCATGCTTATGTAATTGTTTGAAAATTAATTTCCGCACTACAATTTACATTTATGCATAAGGCTGAACCCGAGCCACATAACAACCATTGGGAAGTTATTCCCCAATGTAGATAAATCAGACGTTGCTTAATTCTTGAATCCCTAGACCAAAAAAAATGAATTAGAATCAACTAACTAGAGCCCAAATTAGTCACGCTCCTCCAGAAAAAGGACAAAAATATAGCCATGAGGATTTAGAGTAATCAGTTACCAGATTTCGATAGACCAACTACCTTCCTCACTCCCCTCCCCCAAATTCATCGTGAGTGAGATTCTCGGTAGCACACCACTTGGTGAAGTGACTGCCTACACTTCTGAGCCGTGTAGTAGAGCCATCCTAGTCTCGCGCCCAATTGTTTCCTTAAATAGGCCATAGTAAATTATAGACAAAGCGAAGTTTTCAAAACTCCATACTTGCAAAAACAAATTTCGTTGCTTAAGCATACCTTCCATCGTTTGTGCATGTTAGGATAGTTTTGATGTCCATGATACCGTTCAGTACTACGGTGTATTAGCAAGAATAAAACTTAGTCTCATATATAAAAAGCATTACTTTTGTTTAACTCTAATTCTTTATATTTTGAATGAAATCATATGGCCAAATGTTAGTAAATTATAGTTGTAGATGATATGGTGTGTGGTGACAATATCATCGATCTTTATAAAGTTTTTCAAAACCTAGATGGATTTGGACAAACCATTGGTACGGTTGTAGTATAATCTGGTATTAGTCTATCTTGACTACAGGATTACACTAGTACACTTTGTGTGTATTGAACAGGACCAAGTGAGGTTGTTTCTCTTTATACTGACTATATAAGAGAACAAACACCTCTATTATTATAGATGTTTGTCCTCTTAATCCGGATATAATAACGGGCACTTACGTGCATTGTACATTGCTTTAAATCATCAATGAGTGAGATTTATTTGTGAATCAACAAACTCGATGGATTGGGTAATGACATTGTATGTAAGGTGTGTTGTTGATTATAGAAGGAATCCATGATCCACAAGAAGTCGGGTTGATGATGTCCCCTTGAGGAGCTCATAAGGATTGTCATATAAATCCTGCAGGTGGATTTAATCAGACATGACAATGAGGTTGAGTGGTACTACTCAAGGACATAAGAAGTTGATTAATGTAGTTGTCAGTAACTTAACTTAATCAAAGGGCATTCGATATCTTAAACACGGGGAGATCAACAAGCATATAATATGGAGCCCATAAACGTAACACGTAATTTGGGATTAGGGCGGTAGTGCAACAATGGCCTTTAATGGAATAAGCCATTTGTTGACGGACTTGGGCCGTGTGTTCTAGGCGAACATGGGAATCTCAAGCCCATCAGGAGGCCCAACCCTAATTTCTCCTCATGGTCCCTATTGTAGCCTATAAATAGAAACCTCTTTCTCTGGCCGTTTTCTCTCAAGGTTTTTCAAAAGAAAAGTAGATCTAAAATCGGTTCCAAATTATGTGAGTGAGAGAGGCTAAGAGAGAAAGAAGAGGGTGGTAGATCATTGCCCACACAACGTCCATTCCATTAATAGGAATACAATAGAAGATCAAGAGGTTGATTTGGATTCATAGATCTTGGATTCTCAGAGTTATCTTAGCCGATCTAAAGGTATGATTTCTATCCAAAACCGTGAGAACCCCTTATTCCGCTGCACGTGGGTTTTCACGGTTTGTAGATCATTCATTGCAACCATAACGGTTCCTACATGCACGTCATCCTAGGCAATCTCCTATTTCTAGTCCTCCATCTACTAAGATGGCCAACAAAGTAGTACAAGCTAAAGAGCCTCTCTCCAACTTCTACACATCGTTGGAAGATGGACCTCCATCTTGTATACGACTCACACCGCTCACGAGCGACTTTCGCATTCTACCGAACGTGTTCAATCTTCTACCCATCTTTCACGGGTTTGAACACAAGTTACTATACGAGCATCTACGCCAGATACATGAAGTATGGAATACTTTCCGCCATCCAGGCGTCACCGATAATCAAGTGAAGCTATGTGTGTTTCCTTTCACTCTAGCTGGTAAAAGTTACGTTTGGCTTCTTTCTCAAAAGCCCAATTCTTTCGATACATGGTAAAATATTGTGTTCTTCTTCATGAAGAAGTACTTTCCACTGAAGAAAATAGAAGAGATAAGAAGTAAGATACAGTTCTTCAGACAAAGTCCAAGTGACACATTTTCTGAAGCATGGGATAGATTCTCTGACCTACTTCATTCATGTCCTCACCATAAACTAGAAAAATCCACTCTTGTCCAAAGTTTCTTCAAAGGTCTTCCCCAAGAACACAAAGTAACCCTCGACGTCATGAGTAATGGTAATTTTTTGGATAGAGGTGCAACCGAAGCCTTAACCTTTCTTGAAAACCAAGCTAAAAAGAGTACCCATTGGGGCGACATAAACAATTCCATAACAGCCCAACCCATTACATCTAAAGCTAGCGGTATTTTTTAGGTAAAATCAGATCCATAAATCAAAACTTTAATTGAACCCCTCACAAAAAAGGTAGATGCCCTCATAACCAAACAAAAAGACCAAACCCCTCATCCTGTCATGAACATAAATACCTTACCATGCAATTTCTGTCTAAGCTTAAATTATATAGATGCCACCTATCCCTTGACTACAAACCTATCATCACTTCAACCTGAAGAAGTGTGCTTTCAATGTACCAAATGCACCATGGAGACAACATCCAAACTTCGCATGGACGAATGTTCCACAAAACCAACCACCTCCAGGTTTTAACAAACCACCAAATACATTCAAACAAGGACAAGATACCTATAACAATCAAAACAAAGCATTGGTTCCATCCCATTTTAACTAGAACTACCAAAACACCCTATCAACAACCAAAGAGACCTAGTTCCAATTACACCATCAACTAGCATCCAAATAGATAAGCCCACCGAAATAATATTATCTGTTATGCAACAATCTCTGAACTTATTAGTCCAAGTTAAAACTCAGAAAAATACGTTACCGGGACACAAAATTCAAAACCTTAAAACCCAATAGATTAAAACAGTCACAACCTTGCGATCTGGCAAAACAGTTGACAATAAAGTAGTCTTACCAGAAGACCCTCCACCTATAGAAGTACCAGTTCCAGTACCATAACCAAAAATTGAAAGCCAGATACCTCCACATATCCTTGTCAATGTTCCAGTCCCTAATCCATCGACGCATCCACCTGACCCAGTTAAGCAATACAAACCAAAGGCACCTTTTCCAACTCGCTTAATGACACCCTAGGAGGATGAAAATTTTGATGAAATCAAAGAAACATTCAAGAGTCTAACCATAAACCTATATTTCTCTATGCCATCAAACATTTACCTAAACATGTCAAGTTTCTTAAGGATATGTTCACCAACAAAAGAAAAACTAACATTCCAAAAGATACCTTCCTTATAGAACAATTTCCATACCTCATAGAGACTAATGGGATAGTTAAATATAAAGATCCTGGTCGTCCCACCATCCCTTGCACTATAGGAGACAAGTACACAACCACTGCCTTGCTCAATCTTGGAGGAAGTGTTAACCTCCTTCCATACTACCTATTTAAACAACTTGGTTTCTATGAGCTTACACCTACCACCATGACATTGCAATTAGCCGACCGCTCCATCAAATACCCAAAAGGAGTGGTCGAAAATGTGCTTGTCAAGGTTAAGGATTTTTACTACCCTGTTGATTTCGTCATCCTTGACACTGAAGTAGCTCATGATTCCATAGCCATAATTCTAGGGCACCCATTCTTTGCAACTGCCAATGCCCTCATAAATTGCCATAACGGATCTATGATCATGTCTTTAGAAAATCTCTCAGTAGAAGCCAATGTTTTCAAGATGATGCAACAACAGGATGGAAGAAGAGTTGGATGAAGAAGTTAGTATGATAGACAATGTAGTGCAAGAGTACTGTGATAGGACTTTCCTAGAGGATGAGGTGCACCAGTTCTTATCCTTCAGAGATTCAGATTTCGATATGGATCATTATAAAGAAGATTCCATTGCCACCTTAGAATATGTTCCTTTATATAATTTAGATGGTGAGATACCTAAACATGAAGACACATCACCAACCCAAGTGTTTACTGTGGAAGAACTGACGCCGGTAGAGACCTTGCTACCCACAGCACCTACTCATACCTTTAAGCCTCTCCCTCTGGACCTAAAATAAATATATCTTGATACTAATGGTACTCATCCCATCATCATTTCATCTAGTTGTCAAAAAAAAAATGCTTGGTTAGAGTAATTCAAGAACATCCTTCTGCCATTGGTTAGTCTCTTTATGATATAAAAGGAATTGATCCAAAGATTTACACCCAACGGATTCACCTGGAAGAGAATGCCAAGACCTCTAGAGAGCCGCAGCATCGGTTAAATCCAGCTATGAAAGAGGTAGTAAGGGAGAAGATCTTAAGATTACTAGATGCTGGAATCATTTACCCCATATCTGATAGCGAGTGGGTTAGTCCTATTCATATGGTGCAAAGAAGTTTGGGATTACAATGGTCCGTGATAAGGAAGGAGAGTTAATTCAAGCATGAGTTCCCATCATGTGGAGGATTTGTATTGACTACCGAAAGCTAAATGCAGTCATAAGGAAAGATCATTTCCCCTGCTATTTGTAGATCAGATGCTTGAATGTTTAGCAAGACATGCTTATTACTATTTCTTGGATGGGAATTTAAGTTACTTTCAGATCTTAATTGATGAAGCAGATCAGGAAAAGACTACCTTCAATTGCCCTTTTGGAACATATGCTTATGCCCGTATGCCTTTTGGTCTCTGCAATGCACCTGCCACATTTCAACGCTATATGTTACACATTTTAAGTGATATGGTGGAGAGATTCATGGAAGTTTTTATGGATAATTTTTCCCTCTATGGAAGATTCTTTCGACGATTGCCTATCCAACCTTTCCAAAATATTGGCGCGTTATCAGGAAACGAATCTAGTCCTTAATTGGGAAAAATGTCACTTCATGGTAAAAAAAGGGAATAATGTTAGGCCACATTGTGTCTAAAAATGGTATAAAAGTTTATAAAGCTAAAATAGACAAAATTTCCACTCTACCTATTCCTCGGAACATCCGTGACATACGAGCCTTTCTAGGCCATGCTGGATTTTATCGAAGATTCATCCAAGATTTCTCAAAAATTGCTAAACCCTTAACTAATCTTCTTGTAAAAGATGCACCTTTTGAGTTTAACTCGGACTGCATGTAGTCTTTTGAAAAGATGAAAAGTTGAAGAGTTGAAAAATTGTGTGACGCCAGCGATTACGCTGTTGGTGTCGTTCTAGGTCAAAAACATAATAAGGGACCTACAGTTGTTTACTATGCAACTAAAACACTAAATGAGGCTCAACGGAATTATACTACCAATGAAAAGGAATTCTTAGCCATTGTCTATGCTTTAGACAAATTTTGCCCTTATTTGATAGGTTCTAAAACCTTAATCTACACCTATCATGTGGCAATTAGGTACCTTCTCGCGAAGAAGGATGCTAAGCAGAGGTTGAACCGATGGATTCTCCTCCTGCAAGAACTCACTTTAGAGATAAAAGATAAAAAAAGGAGTTGAAAGCGTAGTGGCTATCCACCTATCTAGGTTAACCAATGATAGTGACAGTGATTCCGAGCCCATTTTAGATTCTTTTCCTGATGAACACCTTTATGCACCTTGGTATGCTGATATTGTGAACTATCTGGTAACCGAAGAGACTCCGCCTTTATGGAATAGAAATTAGAGGAAGAAGTTCCTAGCTCAAGTAAAGTACTATCATTGAGATGACCCATATTTTTTCAAATACTGCCTGTATCAGATCATCCGACGTTGCATTCCATAATAGGAACAATCTGCAGTCCTTTCTTTTTGCCACGAGCAGTCCTGTGGAGGACATTATAGTGCAAATAAAACTACTGCAAAGGTGTTACAATATGGATTCTACTGGTTTGCGCTCTTTTGTGATGCCTTCGTTCATTACAAGGCATGTATTCGTTGCTAACATCTTGGTCATATTTGTGCCCATAACATGATGCCCTTAAATCTCATTCTCATAGTGGAGATTTTCGACAGCTGGGGCATCAATTTCATGGGACCTTTCCCAACTTCTCATGGTTTTATTTACATCCTAGTAGCCGTAGACTATGTATCTAAATGGATTGAGGTCATACCATGTCATACCATGTCATAACAATGATAACAAAAAAATCATCTGTTTCATAAAAGAAACATTTTTTGAAGATTCAGGGTTCCAAAAGCCATCATCAGTGATGGCAGATCACATTTTTGCAATCGATATTTTGAACATATCATGAAAAAATATGGAGTCACCTATAAGGTTGCAACTCCATATCATCTTTAAACAAGTGGCCAAGTAGAAGTCTCCAATCGAGAGATTAAGCGTATCTTGGAGAAAACAGTTAATCCAAATAGGAAAGACTAGTCACTCCTTCTAAACGAATGGTTATGGGCATACAGAACCACTTTTCAAATACTTATAGAGATTTCACCCTACATACTTGTCTTTGGAAAACCTTGTCATCTTCCAGTTGAATTATAGAATTGTGCCCTGTAGCCAATAAAAACCATTCGTTATAAAAACCCTTAATTATAATCTCGATGTAGTAGGTGAAAAATGTAAACTACAAATAAACGAGCTCGAAGAGATTCGAAATGATGCTTATGACCTTTCAAAAGATTACAAAACCAACATGAAAAGGATTCATGATCACAAACATATTTTACGAAAACATTTTGAAGTTGGTCAAAAAGTTTTACTTTATAACTCAAGATTGCATCTTTTCCCATGAAAACTGAATACTCGATGGACCCCTTTCAAGATAACTGAAGTCACCCCTTATGGGGTCATTACTTTAAAGAACCCCAAAGATAACAACATAATGCAAGTAAATGGTCAATGCCTCAAACATTTTCATGAGTTATGGTCTACGGATGTCGAAGAAATCCTTCTCCAAGATCCCATCTACAAGGATGAAATCTTTTTTTACTCGGTGTATTCCTTTCCCATTCCATTCCATCTTTTGCTTTAAAAGGGTAATACATCAATAAGGTAACCGGACCACTCCACTTGGAGCGTGTGGTTGTAAGTGCAAGAGCATTAGTCCATGTATACCTCACATATTCTTTGTAAAACACTTTTTACTCGTCGTTTGAGTAAGTTTGTACCTGTAGAGCGAGTATACAATTTTTCCTTTCTTTATTTTACACTTCTTTTTTTCAAAAACATTTGTTTTCTCTGTTCTTTTAATGCACGATTCTCGATACATCAATAGTCATGTGATTTTTTCAAAAACAAAATGGACAATGGATTTTATACAGACCAAGCCCTAGAACAATGCAATCTAGGGGTTGTTTAAGATCAGTTTTGCTTACTACGGGTCGCCTATATCACTGAGCTATTTGTCGGGTCAGGACATTCCATGTTTTGCGCAGTAAATCCCCCAACTCGCATAGCTGAAGCTATGTCTGTCTAGATTGGGTTCACCACAGAGCGGACATGAAAGTTGCCTAAGATTATCTATTATGGTTTGTTTTCTAGAAAGAAAATTAGAGTTTAGAATCATAGCTTTTAAAGTACGAGTTCTTAAAACATCTCTCCCTAGTTTTCAAAACTGGAGGATATACAAATAAAAATTATATGCCCCAGAGTAACCAAAATGCTACCGGATTCACGTATAATTTTATCTTCTTGTCAAAACCTCTATATGGTTATAGATATCTTTTTCTTGAGAAAACCAACTAAAAAAAGTCGAGGCGTCTCCAAACGAGAATTAAATAAATATAGTAACCCAAAGTGATACTATTCACTGTTTAATTCTAGCTTTTGCCTCCACCTCTCTATTTGTCTCGAGAATCTGAAGTTAAAAACTCAAACTTGTACAAAATTTTCAAAAATTCTCCATTTCTTTTAAAAATCTTTGCCCCTTCTCAATCCCTCTTTATAAAAACCTTCAAAAATGTCTTCTGTTAAGAACAAAAACCCTCCACCTAGCAAGACTAGATGGATAAGTTTCAATGATTGTGTGCAAGCACTTCCTAGAGAACTGCAGCTAAAGATATGGACATATATACTGAAAATCATTCTAGGTTTAGGTAAAAGTTCATACGCACGAAAGAGACTAGCTATGAGAGAAGGCTGATGCTTGAATTGTCAAACACCAACTTGCCCCGGTCTTCAATCATATAGTGAAAATTCAGTTTTCAAGGTTTTCATGTACTAGCCACTGGCTCATCGAGCACAACTGAGGAGAGTAATCCAACCATCTGGTTAGGATTGACTCAAGTTTTCAAAAACTTCTAAGTCTTGGGAATCTGACTTAAAACGACCCACCTTTTAAAAATTTCAGTCAAACTTATTCAAAACCCAAAAAAATTAATTAAAATTTTCCTTCTTTCGTTTATACATATTTCCCTATAGTTCCATTTTGTTTCTTTCCCTCCTCTGTTTTTCATCCATCGTTGGATGTGAGTGTACCATATATCTTTCTATGGCACTTTCGATGCTGATCGTTTTGGTACCGCATGGGTCAAGATTGGACGAGTAACGAAGCGCGGATCGGCTCTTGAAATTGGGAGGCACTGAGGACAAGATTAGAATTACCTAATTTCATTTGGGCTTTGGCTAAATTTTCGTTTTAACTTAAAAGGCACGTGCCAACAAACCTATTTAACCCACGCAACTGCCCAACCGACCATCAACTTCCTCACACATTCCAAACCCTAGTCGCCCCAAGCCAACTCGCGACCGCCCACTCACCCCAAACACCACCACTCCAAATTTTCACAGCCTCTTCAATTTTCAACCCCCATTCTAACTAAAAACCCATATTTTATCAATTTATACTCCAAATGGCTCAAGTTCTTAAAATCGTGTCGGAGCAAAATTTTGAACCCATCTTCAATTCCGATCTATTTGAAGTGCACTTCAAGGCTGAAATTAGAAGAAGAGGATGGGAGGCTTTGGTTTTGTTAGAAGGTGTGGCTTATTTTCCCTCTCTCACTCTTTCATTTTATAATCATAAGCTTAGAGGGGAGGATGGCGGATCCACGATTGTCAAGGATGGATGAACGTTTAAGCTCACCAAGGAGGTGGTGAGTGAGGTTCTGGGGATTCCTCCGTAGGCTTATGTTCAGATAGAATAGTCCCTAGACAACAAGACCATCGATGTGATGATGGTAGAGACACCTCTCGAAGGGGTGAAAAAACTCAAGTCTCACTGCACATTTCAGAGTTCGCTACGAAGGAATCAGTTGGCAGTATCTCAGTGGACACCCTACAACTTGCTAGGCTCAGTCAAGCCTTCTGATATAGGTAAGGCGATGCTCCATATTCTATGGATTCTTCAAAAGCAAAAGAACATCTTCTGCATCATCACCTTCATTTTTAAGCAACTCTTGCAAACCCAAGAAGTCAACCGCCCCTCTACCAATGCTGGTCACTAGGATCATGCAACACTAGGGGTTCGATGCTACAGACGCCCTAGTGGAGGTCAAGGATGCTACCATAGGTCCTATCTATGCCCACTGCATCCAAAAATTGTGGTATCCACCTACTGCCAAAGCTGCCGAGCAAGCACACCCTACCGAGCAAGTGGACTACTTTGTTAAAGATGCCACTCGATAGTTCACTCAGCCCTTGGATGGAATTCACTTTCTCCATGGAGGCCAGGGGATTCTGCACCAGCACATCCACCAGCTTAGGCAAACACAAAGCAGACCCTCAGAGAGGAGCAACGACGTTTTTAGCAACAGTGTCACTAGAACACTGCAGAGCATTAGAGACGCGCTCCCACATAGTGATAGACACGCTAGGACCCGACGTCATCAAGGAGAAGGACCTTCTTGATGTCGTGACGAGTCATGCACGGATTCTGACTAGGCAGCTCCCTAGTGTCCATATAGATAGTTTATAGTTTATGTTTTATCTTTAGTTTGATGTTTGTTTTCTTTCTGTACTTATGTAATATTATAACTAGTAGTGTAATTTTAATATTATATGCTTATGTTATTTGTTTTTCTTGTGGAATTTGGTATATGAGTAGAAGGTAATACAACTACATCATGCCAAAATTTTCCATTTTTCTTTCTGCATTTCATACGTTTTCAAAAATACAAAAACCCAAAAAAAATTTATAGTAGAATAATTATCCTTAGTACAATAAACCATGTATTTCTCGTTCTATATCAAACAACCCACACTCCAAACTTATTTGGGGGTGGTGTATTTTTATCATGAAGAACATAATACAGGTGTCTCGCCGTTTTTGCTCATGTTTATATGATAATCTATTTTCTTATCTTTTCATACTTTGAGGACAAAGCATATTTCTATTTGGGGGTGGCATAGTAACATTTTGCAAAAACTAGGTAATTTCTATAGTAGATATAATATTATATTTCTTCCTTTCTAAAAAATTTTTTCGAAAAAGACCAAAAATATTTTTTTGTTTAGTATTCAAAAGTCTTGTTTCCGTTTTCTAGGATGAATAAAAAGTTTAGAAATCTCATTATAGCAATAGAGTAAGGACTTGTTCTTTGAACTTAAACTAATATACATACAATAGTTTTTGCATCTTTTCATGAATGGCATACATCTGTATTTGATTGTATATAGCAGTGAGTTTCCGAGACCAAGATTAGAACAATTAAGTTCAATATCATGTGAGAATCTAGCCAAAAGCCTCATTTGTATGATTATTGAGTGATGACACAAAGAATGTCCAGATAGAAAGACCACACGTCCACTTTTTTTTATCACCACGCCATATCCTAGGAGAGAATTTAGGCCATTTTTGGATCGATATAGCCAAATAAACGTTAAAACCCAAAAACAATTTTCCCTCTAGTTACCCCTTTTTGAGCCTTCACCATTTTTTAAAAGCCTTTTTATTCTTCTCCATAAATTCCTGACCCAATACAAAACCCAATAAAAAGCTTACCCAGCCTTTTTATTCTTCTCCATAAATTCCTGATCCGATATTAGAAGACCTTGTACAAAAACAGATCAGTTAGTTGCTACGAAAAGAAAAGAAAAGAAATAAAATAAAAGACAAACCCACCAAAAACCAAAACTCCACAAAAATCAAAGGAATCAATAATCGAATCTCCCAAAAGTTCAAAATCAAAAGGAGACGATATCAGAAACAAAAACAAAAAACAAAATCAAAGTTAGAACTCCCAAAATTTGAAATCATATGGAGTCACAAAGCCAAAGGGCTAAAAAATCACCATTCGGAAGCAAAGAACAAAACGAGGTTATTCTCTGGTTACAAATATCTTGAAGACCCAATTTCTCAACTTATCAGATTTTGTTTTTCCTTCATTTTTCTTTCTAAACCATCACCCTTGCCCCATAACCCCTAATAAAAGACCTCTAGCTCAATTAATAATAGGATGGTGTGATAGTAAGTGGCAAGCATGATCAATTGTCCCTGGTTTCTTTGGACTTCATTTGAGTATGTGAGGAATATAAGTTCCCACTGCACATGAGAGAATGAAACTTAAGTGAGTCTATCAGAGAGTTGTGATTCCAACACACCCCTGTGAGAACCCACCTTAAGAACGCTCTCCAAAAGTCTCAGAAACAACTCAGCTTTTGTATTTTACCGCTCATGTTTTGCACATTTATCTTTAGCTGATTAAATTACTGTACATATGTTATTCTAAGTTCAAAGGAGCTTGTCCTTATTCCCCGCTAATGAGATGTATAGACTTCTGAGAATAAATAAGGAAACAACACCCTTTGTACTAAATAGAAGAAGTTTGTGAGTATCTTTATTGAAAAACTCTCACGAAGCTTAAAGCTCGTCCACTAGGGAATTGTTAGTGGTTTAAGGCCTTGTTGTATATGGTCAATGCAATTGCACTCTGCGAAACGAGATTAGTATAACTTATAATAAATCACTTATTTGTGATGTTAGTTTTTCTCTCATCCTAGCTTGAGGACAGGCAATATGCTATTTGGTGGTGCTGATCAGCTCCCACATGTGCATTTTATTACACTTACATTACTGCATTATAACTCTTCTTATGCATAATGAAAAGACAACTCATAATTTTTATTGTTTTTTTCATGTTACAGAGAAATTCATACCACTTATCATGAAAGTTGTTTGATAAGAATAGATTGATGATAGATTGAATTGAGAATGAAACAAGCTTTTATTTGAATTGGTTCTAATGGTGGCTACAATTGCAAACCTAATTATAAACTAAATAAACATAAACCTAATTAACTAAAGGTTTGCTAGAAGAGTTTTTTAGTGTTTAGCCTTAACCCTCTTTATATAGGAGAGGGTTAGGGTTATATTTTTGGGCATGGGCCAAAAAGGGGGACTTTGGGCCTCTGATGTGAGCCCAAAGTCTATTAGGTTAAATCTAAAGAGGCCACAACTGTTGGAAATTACTTCCGTTCTCTTTTCGTTCACTTTTAGAACTCTGATTAAGGCAAGGCTCCATCCATTGGAAATCTTATTTCGAGCTGGTCATTTTGACATAATGTAGGCCCAATTCCAAGGCCTAAGTCCAAAGATATGACCTATTAAATTTATGTTAACTTTTCTATCCTTTTTCTACCTGGATTTCCTTCCACTTCCCAGCTTTGACAAGGCTTGAAAAAGGCTTTTCTTCATGATTAATGGGATTTAAATGTAGAACTTCATCGGCAATCATCTTGACTCATTTTCCATGCAAAAGTGGTGCTTTTAGTTACCTAATCAACTTCAAGTCCTGAAATGCATAAAAACACGTAAATAGTACTAACTCTTATTTATTATAAATATAATTGATCTAAGTAGAGTACTATTAAGGGGTTTAAACTACACTTTTAGGTGCTTATCACACCACCCCCAAACAACATTTTGCTTGTCCTCAAGCAAAGATGAGAAATAAAAACAGATAAATGGCTAAAAATGTAGTCCAAACTAATCTCATTTCGCAGAGTACAATTGCATTGACCATATGCAATAAGGCGTTAAACCACTAGGAATTCCCTAGTGGACGAGTTATAGCCTCGTGAGAGTTTTCCAGAGAAGGTACTCACAAACTTCATTTATACTACAACGACTAAGAGATAAAAAATAAAATTTCCTAATTAATCTCAGATATCTATACATCTCTATAACAATATAATAAGAACAATGCTTCTGAAACCTAAGCTAATACACGCATAATAATCAAATCATCTAAAAATATATATGCATGCTATGAACTATGTTATGAAATGCAATGGCAGGTCTGTTTCTGAAACTTTTGGAATATCGTCCTTAAGTAGGTCCTCACAATTTGTCAAGACAAAAATACTCTGATTTTTCCACTTAAGTTAGATCACTCCAGTGTCCAGTGGGCACACATTTCCTCACAATCTCAATGACATCCAAAAGAGTCGAGGTCGATCAATCACATCAAATTAATCCTAATTGAGCTAGAGGTCTTTATTAGGTGATACGGGACTGAGGTGATGGTTTAAGAAGAAACGGAATGGATATTCAAATAAACAAGTATGAGATAATATGGTCTTTAATTACATATAACTAGAGAAAACTTTGTTCTTACTTTGCTTCTACACTTACTTAGTTTCCATCCTTAGGCCTTTTTATTTTGGCTTTTTGACTCCTTTTATTCTATTTGTGGAGTTTTTATTTTCTTTCTATTTTTATATTTGTTTTCTTTTATTTTGTTTTCTTTGGATGGAAAATTCTTTTCTTTTTCTTTTCTGAAACAACTAACTAATTTTGGTTTTCCACAGGTTTTTCTCTTTATTATCTTTACTCATCCTATTCTCAAACTCAATCAAAGATAGGTAGGCTTATTTTTATTTTTATTAGTTTAAAAGATGGGTAAAGAATTTGTGGTTGTGAAAAGGCTAATTGAAAGGCTCAGAGGGGCGACTAGCAGATAATTACTTATAGGTATGAATTTTTAGCTATATCGATCCAAAGAATGCCTAAATTCTCATTTTGGATATGATATGGTGATAAAGCAAGTGGATGTGTGCTTTCTCTACTCAGATTATATGTCTCATTTGTGTCATCACTCAGATACTCACTCATATAAGGCTTTTTGGCTAGAATCTCACAGGAAATGTAAAATTAAGTAGTCTAACCTAGGTCTCAAAAAAATACTGTTAAGTACACTCATACATGCTCATTGACATTCGCTCCTTTTGTGTGTGTAGATGGTATGTGGATGATGTAGATGGATGATGGTCGTTGAACAAAATAAAAGGGTATCAAAACCTAATTATCCCTCAATAAGTCAAGGATGAGTAGGGTATCGTTCCACTTTTAAGTGCATGTTATGTGAACGACATGACTGGAAAGGGGTTTGAGGGATTAAAAACTATGATTGTGGAGATTTTAGATTCTAATGCTAAACTAAACTAAATTAACTAAAAACTATTGAGAATTTATAAGAGGGGAATTCAAGAGATTAGAATCCACCAATACTTTTGATCTATGACCTTCTGCTTCATGGTTGTTCTTACAAGTAGACTATAATTAGGCAATCGAGCAAGTGTCGATGCCCTCTTAGATGAAACATCGTTAACAATTAATTCTACTTAAGGTTGTTCCTATGTTTATGCTATTAATACTTCTTTCCTTTTATGTAAGCTCGGGCAGCCATTCAATGTATTACCGAGACCAACATGAAGGAGTACTTCCTAATAAGGCGACCATTCAATGAATCACCACTTAAGGCAAAACCCTTTCTAAGGCAACACAAAGAATACTTCCCTAACTCTAAAGAACTATACTACTAGAAGAAAAGCAAAGAACACTAGCATGATATTAATATTGTAAAACATAAACCCTATTCTATACTTCCATTACCTGGTTTGGGCAATGGAACTAATAACTAAAAACATAAAGAACTAACATGATTGAAGAACACCATGAACTAGAAGAATCATTAAACCTTAAGCATCGGCTTCATCTCCTCCCTTGAAGGAGAAGATTAGCCCTCCATATAGAAGGAAGAACACGAAAAACGAGAAGAAGAAAAGTCGAAGAACATAAAACTAGAAAGACTAACTTATTAAGACTCGGCTAGTTAAAACCGAATATTTTATTATTAATCTCTCTCTGCCTCAAGTTCTGGAGACAAGAATATAAGTGAATTGACAAATTACATGAGGCACTTAGGTCCTCTATTTATAGGGGTTACAATGAGTTCTAGAAGCATTCCAAACCGCCATTTGTTTCCTAATACAAATCAACTTCTTTCAGAGTCCAACTTTGTTTCCAAAACTGAGAAGGAATTGGCTACAGTGTCGTTTCATGTGTCTGGACCCACGATCCATGCGTCTCAGATGCAAGCAATGTGTCTGGACGCGCAATCCATGCGTCCCAGACGTGGAAGTCTATTTTGTCTCTTCTGCTCTATCCTTCTATCATCTTTTGCGGGCTTTGGTCCAAACAAAGAATTCTTTAGCCTTGGGCTTCCAAATAGGCTTTAAAATAGGTCCAAGTCGTATCTTTAATAGCTTCAATTCCTTGGCCTTCTCCATGATTGTCCACGGGCTTCCCATGTGATCCTTAATGCTCTGAATTGCTCCGTTTTACTCCTTTTTCTCTAATATTCCACAAAACTCTCTTTTTCACCTGTAGAATCATAAAACATGACTTACAAACACTATTAGTCCACTAAGATGGCTACACAAGAGGCATAATCGAGGGTTAAATTGAACTTTTTGAGCACTTATCATAACTCCCAACTAGCATTTTGCTAGTCTCTTAGCAAATAACATAAAAAAATAGATAAGTGATCAAAATCACATCCTAATAACAAAAATAAAATCCTAACTCACTTTCACATGCACCGCGATTGCATTTACCATATGCAACAAGGCTTTAAACCCTTTAAGTTCCCCAAAAAGGACGAGTTATAGTCTCGTTCAGGTGATATACCCACAAAATCAATCAATAGCATGTTCAAAAATGATAGTATTTTTCAGAGAGAGAAATTCCTTATCCATTTAGTGCTTACTCCAACAGACAGTCTCCATTGCTAACTACATTGCTGCAAAGACTCATAGATTATGATGGGAGATAGTAAAAATTGACAAAATTCTCAATCAAGGCTTATGTGTGTACTTAGTCAATCTCCTATACTCTCCTATCCAAGGAACGGAATCCCTAGTTTACCTTTAGACAGATAATCTCGACTTTCAATCCTCACCGGTCATACTCTCAGAAAAGAATCTCTCAGAAGATGGTATTCTATTTTACCTCATGTATGTGGGGAAAAGAATAATGAATACGAACATCTCACATACTACCTTGAAAAATAGACTTCTAGATGACAGTAGTCTCATGGAAAGAATGTCAATCACATATGAAGTGTCGGGTCCTTCACTTTAGCATCCTTTCACCTATTCTAGACTTCGTACCATACTGTAGTGATAAGTCATGGGTTATAACTTGGCTTGGGTATTGGTTTATGAAGGAAAGGTAAAAAGAATTCAAATGTTGTTTCTGAAAAACACTAAGGGTTTTGCTTCATTCTTTGGAAGATTTCTTCAAATTCTATATTGTAGAGAAAATTCTTCCTTTATCTTAGCTTTTCCATCCATTTTGTTCAACTTATTCTTTTTTTTTTTTTTTTAAAGCTCAGTGGTATATCCTTGATTAGTACTGGATATGCTTGTTTTCCATTGGCTTCTTTCACTTTGAACAGAATGATGCTCTTCATTGTATATCTCTGATATTTTCTTGTAATCTTCCTTTTGTGCTCTTTCTTCCTCCTTGTGCCCCTCGTATTCTCAGAAACATATAGGTATGGCTGATAAAGGTTTTGGTTATACTCCTTATCTGGAGTTGGGTAAAAGGTTTGCAGAAAGAAAATGGCTTATTGTAAGGCTCAAAAGGGTTTAACATGATGGTCCTACTAGGTGGGATAAAGGCTGAATAGGTTCACTACTTGAGTTATCAGTATGATACTCTGTTTCGAATAGACTATAAGACCTAATGGCTATCTCCCCAGTTGATGTCACTTAGTGATTAACCAAATCAACAAATAATGAGACTATATTACAACGACCTAAAGAACTGAAAGATGTTGAGTCACTAAGACTCAGATTGTTTTTTTAAGAACTCTCCAAAGAATGGGTATAAAGCTCAAGTCTCACGGGCTAAGTCTAAAAATTTTACTTCCAGTTTACTAGGGGTTTAAATCTCTCTTCTAACAAAAGTACACAAAACCGACCAAGTACTATGGTGGTGGCTTGATAAAGAATTCTATCAACAAGAACTATGTCCGAGCATAATAAATGGTCTAAGCAGTAATGAAATCAATAATGTCAACTATCTATCAAACTCAACACTAAGCAGTATAGAATATATATCCCAGACTCATCATTAAAATTCATTTTTCTCATGATATAGAAACAAAAATATTTTTGTTTTTTTTTTAAAACTAATTTTTGAAATTCATTTCTCAAGTACACCCTCCCCCTACTTATGCATGCATTGACCTCAATCTATAAAGAAGTACATGAAATGGATGAGAAAAAGGTAGGATATTACCATTGATGCCGAATATCAGAATTAGTTCAAGAAACAAATGTTTAGGTCTTTTTTACGTCAGATCCCCAAGACGTAATGTGAGTCTTTTAAAGTCAGATTCTCAAGACTTTTGAGTCCTTTATAGTCTGATCCTCAAGACTAGTATTCTCACCCACTAGGTTTCACTTTGTAGGAATTCTTCTGATCTCTCTCAGCAGGTGATTGACAAAAGTATACCTTGTACCAACAATTTTCTCTTAATGGCTATAACCCAGGACAAGTTTTAGAATGGCAATTCTTACAGCAACCTAGCTTACGCACTCTCCTCTTATATGCAAATGAACTTTTACCGAACCCTACACGAACCATAGAAATATTCTTCCTTTGAAGGTCAATAGGGAGTAAATCCCATAAACTAACAGGTGGGGAATACTTAGGTTTCCATCTCAAAACTGATCTTTCGACAACATGCTTACTTCCTGTAGACATTTTCGCTCGATCTACTAGAATTCCTTCCTTTGAAACTTAGTGATCCAACACTATCCCTTCCTTTACCATGAAGTGACAATTTTACTAGTTCAGAACTAAGTTAGTATCACAACAACGTTTAAGGACTAAGGAGAGATGGTGTAGGCAATCCTCAAACGGACATGTAAATGTAGTCTTCTCTTGGTCCTCAGGGTGAATATGGATCTGAAAATATCCTGAGTAACCATCAAGAAAGCAGTAGTAAGCTTGTCCAGCTAATATTTCTAACATCTGATCGATGAAAGGCAATGGAAGATGATCTTTCCTCGATGCGCTATTCAACTTCCTGTAATTGATGCAAACTCTCCATCCAGTCTGAATCCTGGTTGGAATCAACTCATTGTTCTCGTGCTCAATCACTGTGGCTCTAGACTTCTTTGGCACAACTTGAACTGAAGTAACCCATTGACTATCAGAAATAGGGTAGATAATGCCGGTGTTAAGGAGTTTGACGACCTCTTCTCGGACTGCTTCCTTCATCTTCGGATTAAACCTCCTCTGTGGTTGCTTAGAAGTCTTGGAATCCTCTTCCAAATGAATCCATTGTTGAACTATCATAGGGCTGATCCCCTTGATATCATCAATTATCTAACCTATAGCTGACTTGTATTCCTTTAAAAGTGCTACTAACCTTGATTCCTGCTCCTCAGTCAAATCTGATGCAATGATTACTGGGTAGGTTCCCAAATCTCCCAAGAAAACATACTTTAGTGTAGACGGCAAATGCTTCAATTCTAGCTTAGGCAGCTCCTTCTTAAGCTCTTTAGATGGTCCATTAGGCATCCAAACTTTTCTTTGAACTTGCTGTCATCCATGACAGGTGATGAATCAAAAATTGCATTGATTGCCTCGACACTAAGTTCCTCACAGTCTGAGTCTGTCTGAGCTTTCAACAACTCGTTAGTAGGATATGAATGAGTCAGATAATCCTGTGCTAACACTTTAATCATGCATACCTCCTTCACAGCACACACCTCCTGTGGTTGCTGTAACATATGGAAAATATTGGTCTCGACTCTCATATTACCAAAAGATAACGTCATATTACCGTTTCGACAGTTGATGAGTGCATTTGCAGTGCCCAAGAATAGTCTGCCTAGAATGATTAGTATCTGCCTACCAAATGTAGGTTCTATGTCGAGTACTATGAAATCAACCAGATAATAGAAATCTTCGATCTTGACTATGACGTCTTTAATGATTCCTCTAGGTATCTTCACTGATCTATCTACGAACTGTAAAGTAACATCAGTCGGTTTTAGATCCTTTAAGCCCAACTTCTCCTAGACGAAATATGGTAGAATATTCACACTGGCACCCAGATCTAATAAAGCTTGCTCCTCTAAAGAATCTCCAATTCTGCATGTAACAGTTGGACTTCTAGGATCTTTCGGTTCCACAACCGCTAGATTCTCAGAGGGCACGATGAACATCTTTGAGCGATAAAAGCTTCTTTCGGAATGTTGGTCTTCTTCTTCACTAGATCTTTCACGAACTTGGCATAAGAGGGAACTTGCTTGAAGGCGGTCAGAAATGGGATATTCATATGCAAATTCTGAAATACATCACAAATCTCCTTGTACTAGTCATCCTTTCTGGTATTCACTAGTTTTGAAGGAAATGGTGCTGGTGGATTCTTCAATATCGGTTCTCTTCTTTCGACTTCGGTTAGCTTGGTAACAGATAGTGGAGTGACAAGTGGAGTCACTCGTGATGGCTTCTTCTTACTTACTTTCACAGTAGTTCCTTCAACTTCTTTTGCAACAGTTTCTTCAGCAGGTGGCATAACACTAGATATATCTGGAATGTTAGAACTGGGTGGGATGGTGGGGATATAAGTTACCTTAGGCTCTGCAGAATCTTTTCCTGGTTCATAGACAATCTTGTTATCAACTTTCTTGCCTAACCTCCAGTGGGTGACATAATTAACTTGGTCATGAGTAATCTCCGTGTTATCCACCTACAAGACACCTCTTCCTTTCGGATTTGGCTCCGACCGGCTTGGTAATGCTCCTTTCGATCTTTCCATCAAGGCGGCAATTGATTTGCCCTATCCGGCCTTGAATGACACTAAAGTTATTCTCCAAATTCGGTTCTTTGATTTGTCTCTTTTTTATCATTGACAATGGTGGTGATAGCTTCTTCCGATGATGTGGATAACCGCTTTGCTCGACCGAGGCGTAGGGCAATATATCCTCTCATAAGATCCGTACTAACTCTCTATTTGTGTTGGCTTGGTATTGCTAGTTCTCGTATGACCGCTGATTTCTCGTATGGTTCACCGGTGGTCTTGAACCGATACTTGTTATTCGAACCGATTTGACCGATTTTGGAATCTCGAGGAAAATTCCTCTAATTTGTATTTTGTGGCTTCCAATAATTTTGTCCTTGATTGAACCGGTTATTTCTTCCTAAAGAGTTGATACTACATGCCTCCTTAGTATCCGTATCCGTGATAAGTACTAATACTCTTCAAAAGGCGCCTTCATCGTAACATAGCTCACAAATGGCATAACAAGGCTTGGATGGCTGAGGTTTAGCTTGGAAATTGTTTGGTTTTGGAGGATTCATGGAGAACTGATCAAACTTCTTGTTCAAAGTTTCAAGTCTTGTTTATAGGCTTGCCATAATTGATAGCATCGCTTGATTTGGGTCTTCTTGAATTTGGTTGCCAAATTGCTTTGGCACCCCCTCCACTCTAGCTACGTCCTCATTGCTAGTACTCCATTGTTGAGTGTCTTCAGCTAAATTCTCGAAAAAGTTGTAGGCTTCCTCTCCATTCAATGATGTAAACTTACCTTGATGCATTGGATCAGACATTATCTGCTGTTCATAGTAGAAAGTCCTCGAAAGAAAAAAATGAGCCGGTGTGTTCTCTTATCATAACCATGATGTGGACATGAGACTAACAGATTATCGAATATCTCCCAGCTTTGATGATATTCTTCACCACCTTCCTTTTGAAATTGTTGATGGCTTGGCTCAGATGGCATCCGTCTTCTTCAGTGGGTAGAACTTGTTCATAAACTTTGTTCTCAACTTCTCCCAGTTGTTGATTGAATTGATCACCGTGATAGTTAACCATTCGGATGTTTTACCTTCGAGTGAGAGTGGAAAAGAATTAACTTGATACTCTCATCCCTGATATTTTAGTTCTTGAAAGTTCTGAGGATCGATAGAAATTTGTTCATGTGAACATAAGGTGAATATTATGCGAACCATTGAACTTTGGAAGCATAGAGATTACCGATTCTCTAAGTTCAAACTGGTTAGCTTCTATCTCCGAAAAACAATACCGGAGGGTGGGTCTCAAATGATTGGCAAATAGAAATCACTCAGCGGCTTCTTCCTCTATCATTGCTTGCATGGGTGGGATAGCTTCAAGATTATTGGTGTCCACAACACCACCATCATTAAGGTGGCCATTGTATCAATCTCATCTAGTATTCTTGTGAGTCGGTTGTTAAACCTTGTCCATCATTGTGTTCTTACCGGACGATGATATGGACGACGGGGATACACTAGAAAATGCTATGCTAAAATAATGAAAAAATATCCTACAATGCTTGAATAATATGCAACTATTCTAAATTATACTAAAATGTAAAACTACTTTCCTTCAATTGGGTTAGGCTTTGCAGCTAGTATCTCTCCGTTGTCTAAAGCTATCTCTTCTAGGGTTATGGTGAATCACTTGATTGCTTAAGTACCACGCCCACGCATCGATAGTCCGTTTGTCAAGATTCAGACAAGAAACACTAGAGTTTGATGTTTCGCTGTGTTGGCTTACAACTTCAATTGTTGAAAAGGTCCTAAATGCAATTATACTAGAAAGCAATAAAACTAAACTATGATGCAACTATACTAAGAATGAAATAAAAAGAATGAAGATTCGACTAACCTGGATGGTAGATCTTGTCTTCGAGATGTCCTTTAAGCTTCTTTCTTTCTTAAAAGGATGGATGATGTGGTTAAAATTATCTCAAGATCCAAAGTTCTAATCTTGAAAGAAAACGTTAAACATAAACAACTTAAAACGGTAGTGGCGCCATTTGACACGCGCTTTTTTGTGTGTGTAGATGGTATGTGGATGATGTAGATGGATGATGGTCGTTGAACAAAATAGAAGCGTATCAAAACCTAATAATCCCTTAATAAGTAAAGGATGAGTAGGGTATCGTTCCACTTTTAAGTGTATGTTATGTGAAGGACAAGACTGGAAAAGGGGTTTGAGGGATTAAAAACTATAATTGTAGAGATTTTAGATTCTAATGCTAAACTAAACTAAATTAACTAAACTATTGAGAATTTATAAGAGGGGAATTCAAGAGATTAGAATCCACCAATACTTTTGATCTATGACCTTCTGCTTCATGGTTGTTTTACAAGTAGACTATAATTAGGCAATCGAAATGAAAGTGTCGATGCCCTCTTGGACGAAACATCGTTAATAATTAATTCTACTTAAGGTTGTTCCTTTGTTTATGCTATTAATATCTTCTTTCCTTTTATGTAAGCTCGGGTAGCTATATAATGTATTACCGAGAGCAACATCAAGGAGTACTTCCTAATAGGGCGGCCATTCAATAAATCACCACTTAAGGCAAACACAAAGAATACTTCCCCTAGGTAGCCACTCCCTGAGCTACCCCTTCTCAGGCAACACAAAGGATACTTCCCTAACTCTAAATAACTATACTACTAGAAGAAAAGTAAAGAACACTGCCATGATATTAATATTGCAAAACATAAACCCTATTCTATACTTCCATCCCCTGGTGTGGGCAATGGAACTAATAACTAAAAACATAAATAACTAACCTGATTGAAGAACACCATGAACCAAAAGAATTATTAAACCTTAAGCATCTGCTTCATCTCCTCCCTTGAAGGAGAAGATTAGACTTCCATATAAAAGGAACAACACGAAGAACGAGAAGAAGAAGAGTCAAAAGAACATAAGACTAGAAAGACTAACTTATTAAGACTCGACTAGTTAAAACCGAATCTTTTATTATTAATCTATCTCTGCCTCAAGTTCGAGACAAGAATATAAGTGAATTGGCAAATTACATGAGGCACTTAGGTCCTCTATTTATAAGGGTTACAATGAGTTCTAGAAGCATTCCAAACCGCCATTTGTTTCCTAATACAAATCAACTTCTTTAAGAGTCCAACTTCGTCTCCAAAACAGAGAAGGAATTGGCTATAGTGTCATTTCATGCGTCTGGACGCACGATCCATCGCTGCCTCGACGCTGAAATGCTCCGATGCGCGATCCATCCCCCCAGACGCGGAAGTCTATTTTGTCTCTTCTGCTTTATCCTTCTATCAGCTTTTGCGGGCTTTGGTCCAAGCAACGAATTTTTTGACCTTGGGCTTCCAAATAGGCTTTAAAATAGGTCCAAGTCGCATCTTTAATAGCTTCAATTCCTTGGCCTTCTCCATGATTGTCCACGGGCTTCCCATATGTTCCCTAATGCTCCGTTTTACCCCTTTTTCTCTAATATTCCACAAAACTCTCTTTTTCACCTGTAGAATCATAAAACATAACTTACAAACACTATTAGTTCACTAAGATGGCTAAACAAGAGGCATAATCGAGGGTTAAATTGTAATTTTTGAGCTTATCACTCATGCAAGATGTTAATGAAAAGATGCAATGACTATTACCTACGTATTAACCTAAGTTTCTAAGAACTATGCTTAATTCTATTGCTACTTGAGATTTTTAGACTAATATCATCATGGAAATTAAAAGGAAATAATGTCATTATCCTAAGTGCATAGTCGATAAACTATTTTTATGCTTTTTCTATTTTTTTTTTATAATGACAATTAATACGTAATATACAACCTAATATGTGCTTAAACATTTACAGAGTGTTTTTATACCACCCCTAAATAGAATCATGCTTTGTCCCCAAAGTATGGAATGAAAATAAAGGATAGAAAGTACCATAGAATTATAACGTGCTTGGAAAAGAGAGCACCTATAAAAGAAAGTCAAACGATACAAATATAAATAATAAAATGCAGATGCAACTCCCATATGAGTTCCATCCATTATGGAGATAAAAGGAAATAAAAAGTCGTTTGGGGACATAAGCGGACACTAACAAGAAATATAAATATTACCATATATAGTTGTTTCTAATCATGCATTTTCCTCCATTTGCTCCTCACTTCTGAAATGAGGCTCATTTAAGTCTTGCATATCTATGACTACTTTCCATGCCTTCATCTACCCTAGCCAACCTATTTAGTGCAATTTGGTCGGACGTGGTATATGGGGCTACTAGGTGAGGTTGTAGGCCGGCCAAAACCATAGCACATAAAGAATGGATTATAGCATTGGTCGTCGCATTGTGTCAACCTTAACCCAATCAGTGAAACATGTACAGAATTCCGAGAAAAAGAATCTCATTATGCGGCAAACCATAACAGGTATAAGAAGGTACTCATGCCTCATTGTATGGGCTTATGCTAAACTAAACACTATGATCTTGGGAATATCAAAGTGCATACGTCCCTCAGCTAAAGCAAGAAAAATGTTACAAGTGGCACTATTCACTATTTAAAAATGCCATTTCCCTAATATATTGAGCATAATGAAAAACATAGTAAAGCCTAAGTTATGGGACAGGCTTTTAAGGGCTATGTTATGTTAGCCTTGGTCTTCTAAATGGAAAACGCCTGCCCCATAAGCCTCGTGGAAGTATGCATAGTTATAATAGAAGGCATTATTTGACATGTAATCCCATGTGTCTTGGCTAGGAGGCTTAGAAAGTCCTAGCGCCAATGCTAACAAAAATTTGCTTAAATCCATCATTTTATTGTTTATGGTGACAGAGAACACTTGTTTTCCATCTTGGTTATTAGAAAATTTACAATTATCAAAGAAATAAGTAGTAAGTTGATGTGAATAAGTATCACATGGATATACCAAGAGAGGGTGCCAACCTAATTGGTTAATCATGTCGTCGAAATAAAAGCCATAAATGTTACTACCAAGCAAGTCATAAAAAGACTATTCCGATATAATTTTTGGAGAATACATTGATAGGGTTATATACTAAAAGCATTACTTTTGTGTTAACTCTAATTCTTTATATTTTGAATGAGAATCATATGGGCAAATGTTATGCATATTATATATGTTATTAGTTATATGCATGTGTCTAATACTTTATGTTGTAGATGATATGGTGTGAACACACAGAAGATCATATCATCAGTACCTTATAAAGTATAAGTAATCGTTCACAACCTATATGGATTTGGACAAACCATTGGTACGGTTGTAGTATAATCTGGTATTAGTCTATCTTGACTATAGGATTACACTAGTACACTTTGTGTGTATTGAACAGGACCAAGTGAGGTTGTTTCTCCTTATACTGACTATATAAGATAACAAATGCCTCTATTATTATGGATGCTTGTCCTCCTAATCCGGATATAATAACGGGCACTTACATGCATTGTACATTGCTTTAAATCATCAATGAGTGAGATTCATTTGTGAATCAACAAACTCGATGGATTGGGTAATGACATTGTATGTAAGGTGTGCTGTTGATTATAGAAGGAATTCGTGCCCCACAAGAAGTCGGGTTGATGATGTCCCCTTGAGGAGCTCAAAAAGATTGTCATATAAACCCTGCAGGTGGATTTAATCCGACATGACAATGAGGTTGAGTGGTACTACTCAAGGACATAAGAAGTTGATTAATGTAGTTGTCAGTAACTTGACTTAATCAACGGACATTCAATATCTTAAACATGGGGAGATCAACGAGCATATAATATGGAGCCCATAAACGTTGACACGTAATTTGGGATTAGGGCGGTAGTGCAACAATGGCCTTTAGTGGAATAAGCCATTTGTTGACGGACTTGGGCCGTGTGTTCGGGGCGAACATGGGAAGCCCAAGCCCGTCAGGAGGCCCAACCCTAATTTCTCCTCATGGTCCCTGTTGTAGCCTATAAATAGAATACTCTTTCTCTTTGGCCGAAACTAACCTATTCACTATTCACTAGTTCTGAAAAAGAAGGCAAGAAAAGTAGATCTGAATTCGTTTATGATCTTAAGAGAAAGAAGGGGGTTGGTAGATCGTTGTCCACACAACGTCCAATCTATTCTAAAGGAATACAACAGAAGATCAAGGGGTTGATTTCGGATTTGATAAAGCTTAGATTCTCAGAGTTATCTAAATCGGATTCAAAGGTATGTTTTCCAATCACAAATCGTGGACACCCATTGATTCCGCTGCGCGTGGTGTTTGCGGTTTGTAGAAATAGTCATTCTGAAATAACGGTTCCTACATACATAACAACCAAGTAATGAATTAAAGTACTAGAAGTTAAAAAAGTGGAACCTGGAAATCTGAAATCCGAAGCTTGTGGTAAGCGCCGTCGTTCTCAATAACCCTTGGGTGGGCATGGCGCGCGAATAATAATGCTAATACCAAATTACTACGAACGCGGTGTGCTCTAAGTTTGGTCTTGTGTGAGGCGCGTGCGCGCTCTGAGATGCAACGATGTGTTTAGAGTTTTCAATTATGAAACTACATGCTTAGAGATTATTTTTCTAGTGTTTGGTTGATAAGTCTAAGGCCGGATGGTTGCTAAAATAAAAGATGTGAAAAAATATATTTTTAGAATAGTTTCCTACACATGAATTATGTTTCAGTTTTTGGAATTTCTATATATGATTAGCCTCTGAAATTCCCTGAAATTTTGACATTTCACTAAATTTAAGGTTCCTAATTACATTATGGATCCCAATTGGATGAAACAAGGCCCATGGGTTGAATATAATGGGTTTCTCTATTGGATTAGCTTATGAAATTCCGTAAAACTTTGAAATTTCTCGAAATATCAGGTACCTAATTACATTGTGGTTCCAATTAATTTAAACAAGACCCAAGGGTTCATATATTTTGGCCCAAAACTTATATAAATGTGATTAAGGCATGCAATTTCATACGTTCACATATATTAAAATATACCACCCCCAAACAATTTGAGAGGGGGGGTTCATGATATTAATCAATTAAATTTCCTAAACATGCCGAATATCAACAGAAAAACTATATAATAAAGAATATGTGATTACTCATGCATTAAATTTAACAATACGGTAAATAACATAAACAAATAAAAAACTACTGAAAAAATAAATTAACAATTAAACTAAAGTAATTGAAATTAAAATAAGTATGGAAATTAAATAGTTATTACAAAATAGAAATAATTCTAAATCAAATTCATCACAACAAATAAAATATAAATAAGCTATCCCTAGGAAGAAGAAGGTCCTAAACCATCAGACGGACGACGACAACGATGCTCATGTCTAGAATCAGAAAAAGAAGCCGAACCTCCTGGCTAGGGCAAACGTCTCAAGACTTTGGCCTGAAAAGTTGTCTGCGCCTCTTCCATATTCTCTGTGGTATTAAGCATGTCAGCGTGGTTATCAGCTATGGTTCAAATGTTCTGCTCTAAGTTGCAGTGATCACGTTAAATGGAACCCTGGCGCTTCTATATCAATTCACAGAGCGTAGATAAGGTTCGATGATGATCATAAAGCGTACGCATCCCGCTATGGAGTAGTGAAAAATGTGCAAAATCAGAAGTAGCATGATCCATAACATTCTCAGTAAAACAAACAGGATATTCATCCTCATCCTTATCCTAATCTATACCATCAACTCTCTCTTCAAGCAGTGTCCAATGCCTTTGAACACAGTCATTATACGCCTTTGCATTTGAGTGAAGCTTAATATGAGTCCTAGGTGACTCAGGCACACAACCCTAAGATAACATAATCTTAGTAACTAAAACAGGTAGGGGTGCAGTGCTCAGGCCTACAACCATAAGCTCTTCACGTATAAAATCAATGAGGCAAAAACCATATACCTCCTGTTCTGCAGAACCCAAAGAACACGCAGGAACGACAAGCTGATGCCACTTGGCTTTGAAGTGCTACAGAGGTTCTTTCCTAGCCACTGCGTCATAGCCAGCTTGTTAATCCTCAGTGACTGTTGCCTGGCACAATGGGAACGATCATTGTATCGACCCTCAAGCAGCATGTCTAGCATCAACTAATGCACTCTGTCAAACTGGGATCGTTGTAAGGTCAGGGTGACCTGTTTCGCTGGTATCCATGTGAACTCCGTCCAAATCCACAAAAATCCTCCCTGAAGGAAGTATCCTCTTATTCCAATAAAACTTCAACACCAAATCCTCATGGTAGTACTCCTCAGTAGAGTACCACATTCTATCCCACCCTCTAGCATGCATCTCCGTGCAGAGAATGGCCCGGAATATCTCCCAAGTTAAATGCAAATTCCAAAGATGATTTTACTTGTCAGGCCATTGTATGGTTGGATTTTGAATATGGGTAAGGGTTTAAATAGGGGATGATGGTTGGGAGGTGATGTAAAAATTTAGAAAAGGTCTATTTCGATGGGGGCATGGGTCGCACTTAGATTTAGTTTCTGATAGGCGCGGTACGTGCTGGGATCGATTTAGGTCAGGTTTAATTTTGGTTGGAAAGATGAAGTGAATGGCCTGGGCCGGTGCATGAGTTTAAATGAGATGGTCGATGGGGTGTAAATATCATGGGTTGGGTAGAGAAATGAATTTTGGCTCAAGCCCAAATCTTTTCAATAATACCCATCTTGTCTTTCTACTTCGTAAACTTGAAACTAAGATTCCCAATTCGTTATCGGTCCGATTTTTGCGAATGATCTATGAAAATGATCAGCATGAAAAATGTTATCTATTGATCTAGGAAGAACTCAAATCTAACCATAGGTTACATATGAAATGGTTGAAGAATGCTTCGAAATGCGTAAATAGCATAAGTTATGAGGGCGATGGAAAATCTAGAATACTAGATTGTGCCACATGAATCTATACTACTAAAAGCAGCATAAACAAAGATAGGAAGTTGAGAGAACAAAGTGGGGTGATTACCCACCCCCAAACAAAATTTTAGAATAGGTTGAAAATTTTTTGTTGTGGTGAAAAAAGGTCTTTTAAAGTCAGATACCTTAGACTTTCTAATCTATCTAATATTTATGGGTTTTATATTTTCTAATTTTTATGAAAAGGATTTTTGAAAAATACAATAATAAAGCAAGTAAAAATGTAAATCACTCCATAGAGAAACACTACTCAAAAGAAACGAGAAAAAGTGCAAGAAAGGAATGCGTAGATTACATGAATGTGGACTAAGGATCCAACACTTACGACCACACACCCGAAGGAGGGTCCGGTTACCTTGATGGAGCACTCCCAAAATATAGAATATGGATAGGAAGTACACCAAGCATAGAGGTCAGTCCTTATAAACAGGGTCTTGTAGAAATGTTTTTTCAATAGTGGGCGAACGTAATTTGTGGAAATGTTTTAAGCGTTGGCCATTTACTTGAAAGGTATTGTTGTCTTTGGGATTTACCAAAGTAATTACCCCTTGAGGAGTGACATTAGTAACCAGAAAAGGTCCGGACCAATGTGTTTTTAATTTTCTAGGAAAAATATGCAAACGTGAGTTATATAACAAAACTTTTTGACCAAGATCAAACTCTTTATGCAAAATATGCTTATCATGAATACGTTTCATGTTAGCATAATAATCCTTCGCTAAATCGCAAGAATCACTACGGATCTGTTAAAGCTCATTTAATTGCAATTTGGCTTGCCACCAGCGGCGTTAATATTTAAATTTAAATTTTCAATAGCCCACAGGGCACGGTATTCCAACTCAACAGGCAAGTAACAAGGTTTACCAAAAACTAAGCGATAAAGTGACATACAAATAGGTGTTTTAAAAGTTGTTTTATATGCCCATAAAGTATTTGTTAGGCGACTAGACCAGTCTTTCCTATCAGGATTAACTGTCGTTTCTAAAATCTTTTTAATTTCTCTATTGGACACCTCTACTTGTCCACTAGTTTGAAGATGATACGGAGCCGCCACCTTATGGGTAACTTCATATTTATTGACTAAAGCTTCAATAACTCTATTACAAAAATGTTTTCCTCCATCTCTAATGATTGCCTTAGGTACGCCGAAACGTAAGAAGATATACTCATTCATAAACAATATTATAGCTTTATGATCATTATTATGACAAGCCATGGTTTAAATCCATTTAGAAATATAGTCTACAACTACAAGAATATAAATGAAGCCATGCGAAATAAGAAACTGGCCCATGAAATCAATACCCCAGACATAAAAAATCTCCACTATAAGAATGGGATTTAAGGGCATCATATTACATTGAGTAATACGGCCAAGTTGTTGACATCTAATACACGCTTTGCAGTGTGCGTGGGCATCTTGAAACAGGGTCGTCCAATAAAACCCGCATTGAAGAACTTTGGCAGCAGTTTTCTTTCCACTAAAATGACCCCGCATGATTGTTCATGGCAAAAGGATAAGACTTCATTGTGCTCCCACTGGAGAACGCAACGACGAATTATCTTATCTGCATAATATTTAAAAAGGTAGGTTTCATCCCAGTAGTAAAATTTAACTTTTGCCAAAAATTTATTGCGTTTATTTCTTGTCCATATATCAGGAATGATCTCAGACACTAAAAAATTAACAATGTCTGCATACCAAGGTGCAGAAAAAATTAAATAAAGATGCTCATCCTAAAAAAGAGTCAGATATCGATTCGGAATCACTATCATCTTCATTAGTTAACCTAGATAAATGATCTACAACTACATTTTTAGCTCCTTTTTTATCATTAATTTCTAGGGTAAATTCAGTTAGGAGAAGAATCCAACAGATCAATCTCTGCTTAGCATCTTTCTTCGTGAGAAGGTACCTAAGCGCAACATGGTCTCTATAGATGATGGTCGTGGAAGCAACTAAGTAGGGATAGAACTTATCTAAGGCATTGACAATGGCTAGAAATTCCTTTTCAGTAGTAGTGTAATTATGTTGAGCATCATTTAAGGTTTTACTAGCATAAAAAATAACAAGAGACTCATTATTTAACTTCGCCTAGCAGAGCAACAATAGCATAATCACTAGCATCACACATAAGTTCAAAAGGTTTTGACCAACTTGGTGGTTGTATGATAGGTACAAAGGTTAAAGTGGCTTTTAAAATTTCAAAAGCCTATTTTGACAAATATGATTAAAATAAAAAAAAATGGCATCTTTATCTTTTAAAAGCAATTGTGTAAAAGGCTTAGCTATTTTTGAAAAATCTTTTATGAAATGTCTATAGAAAAACGCATAGCCTAGAAAGGCCCTAATGTCACGGATAGTCCGTTGTATAGGCAGAGATGCTATTTTGTCTATTTTAGTTTTATCCACTTCTATTCCATTTTTAGAAACAATATGACCTAAAAACTATATGGCCGGCTAGGCGCTCAAGCATTTGGTCAACAAAGGGGAAAGGAAAGTGATCCTTTCAGATCATAGCCTTAAGCTTCCAATAATCAATACAAATCCATACGTTGTAGGAATTCAGGTGGAAACTAACTCTCTATCGGCATTACGAATAACTGTAACACCGGATTTCTTAGGGACTACATGAATTGGGCTTAGCCATTCACTATCTGAAATGGGGTATGGTATACAATGCCAGCATCGAGTAATCTCATAACTTCCACTCTAACTACCTCTTTCATGGCAGGGTTCAAACAACGTTGTGGCTCATGGGAGGTTTTTGCATTATCCTCCAAATGTATGTGATGTTTGCATACGCTAGGGTCAATACCCTTAATATTGTCTAAAGACCAACCAATCGCAGAATGATATTCACGAATAACCCTAATCAAATTTGCCTCTTCAGTAGCAGATAACTGAGATGATATAATAATTGGATGAGTGCCATCCGGATCAAGATGAATGTACTTTAACTCAGCGAGAAGAGGTTTAAGCTCAAGGGTGGGAGGAGTGGGAATCAAGAGGGTTTTCCTCCTCTATAACGTAGATTTGTTCAGGAATGAGTTTTTCAAACTCAGGAGCTATATCATGGAAAATAGTAGATTCTAAGAGGGCATGTACTTCTTGGATGTAAGAATCTCAGTACTGCCAAAGGAAAAAAAATTCTGTATCTGATTATCTGGAAAAGTTTTGTTAAAATAATCTTGAGCGAGGCTCTCTATCATGCTAATTTTGCCATCTATAGTCGTGTCTGGTGTCTTTTGCATCATTTTAAAAACATTTACCTCAACAATAAGATTTCCAAATGAAATGGACATCGAACCATCGCGGCAACTAATGAGGGCATTGGCAGTTGCCAAGAAAGGACACCCTAAGATGATAGGAACAGAGTCATGGGTGACTTCTGTGTCTAGAATGACAAAATTGGTTGGATAATAGAAGTCTTGTACTTTAACAAGAATATTTTCAGGCCCTTAGGATACTTAATCAAACGATCGGCTAACTGCAAAGTCAAATTAGTCGGTTTTAGATCGTGTATACCTAGTTGTTTATAAAGGTAAAATAGGAGTAAGTTAACACTCACCCCTAGATCTAGAAGAGCAGTTGTTGTGAAAGTATCGCCTAAGGTGCATTATACAGTGGGACGACCAGGGTCCTTATACTTAACGATTCCGTTATGCTCAGATAAGTAGGGAAACTATTCTGTTAAGAAGGTTTCTATAGGTATGTTTGTTTTCCTCTTTGTGGTGCACAAATCTTTAAGAAACTTAGCATGTGTTGGAAGATGTTTTATAGCTTTGAGGAAAGGTAGGTTTATAGTTAAATTTTTAAAAACTTCCCTAATCTCGTCAAAATTATTGTCCTTTTTTAGCATAGCTAGTCTCTGGGGAAACGGTGGTTTTTCTCTATATCTAGCATAAGGGTCAATAGGAGTATTGCCATTTTCTTTAACTTTTGATAGTTTCCCCTTAGGTGAGGTTTAACTGGTACTTCTACCGTGGTAGGATCTTCAGTTTCAACCATGGTATCTAGTAAGTTTTCTTTATCTTGTTGTGGGGAATCCTCAAGCATTATTACTTTGTTGTCAACCACTTTCCCCGAATGGAGAGAAGTTACGGCCTTTAGTTCTCCTTGTATTATATTTTCATTACTAGAACTACCATTTAATTCAAAGGCTGTATTTGTTGATTTTGGATTAGGTACAGATTAACCTGGAAACATGCCTTTTTGTTATGGTTTTTCTTGGGCTAACTGTTGGATGGATTGTTGGATGGCTAGTAATATCTGTTGTTGAGCTTGAATGTATGCATCGAATCTATCAGTTTGGGAAGGTTGAGTTGCCATGGGTTGTGTAATAGGACCTATCTCACGTTGATTATTAACGGGTGGATTTTGATAGTTGTTATTAACCTGGACTAAACTTTTGTTATTATTATTATAATTACCTTGCCCTTGTCCTTGCCTTGGTTGATATTGATTGTAGTTGTTGGTGGACCTAACGTTTTGGTTTTTAAAACCTGGAGGTGCTCCTTGATGGTGATTACTACGCCAACTAAAATTAGGATTTTGTCTCCAAGGTGCGTTAGGTATATAATTAAAAGCACAGACATCTTCTGGCTATGATTGTGGTTGTTCATAAGCAAGAGGGCAATAATGATCGGAATGCTCAAGACTATAACAGAAATTACAACGAAGCGAGTTTATGTTTATGATGGGAGTTGATTTCTCTTATTGTTTTTTATCAGAAAGGGCATCTACCTTACGAGTGAGGGATTCAATTAAAGTTTTAAGTTCAGGATCTTGTTTAATCTCAAACATACTGGCTGCCTTAGCTTTAGAAGAAGGAATGGAGTGGGAGTAATCGTTACCTCCCCAGTTGTTACTTTTCTTTGATTGATTATCTAGAAAGTTATAAGCATCTATGGCTCCTTTACCTATGAAATTACCTCCATTCATGAGATCTAAAGTTTCTTTATGATATTGGGTTAGGCTTTTGAAGAAGGCACGAACTAGTGTGTCTTTACCCAGATTATGATGTGGACATTCTACTAGAAGATCAGTGGAACGATTCCAAGACTCAGAAAAGGATTCTTGAGGCTTTTGGTGAAAGAAATGAATATTTTGTAGCATCCCATCAGTCTTCTGTGGCGGGTAAAATTGTTCCATAAATAATTCTACTAGTTTTTCCCATATGTTGCAGATTTCGGCTTTTGCGATGTTAGCCAAGCAGCCGCTTTGTCAGCTAGGGTGAAAGGAAACATTCTAAGCTTTATTTGTTCAGGTTTTACGTTAGGATGATGAAATGTAATAAGAACTTGTTGTATTCTACGTTAGTGTTGATAAGGCTTCTCATGGTCTAATCTATGGAAAACAGGTAGCAGATTAAATATATTGGGGGAGGGGGGGAGGGGGGGGGGGTTCTAAAATCTCTCATAGTATCTGCAAGAATTATGCAGGACTCAGGTCCATCGTTTAAAGTCTTATAGAAATCAGAGAGAGGTCTCTCTGCTATTTCTTTACCCATTGCTACAAATGTAGTGTTGGTGGGTGTAGGTGGTATGTGTGTGGTGATTGGTGAATTTCTAGATAGGCGATTATTTCTGCGTCTACGATAAACTAATATGGCATGTTTATGCGTACCAGATCTTAATCTCATGCAAGTTTTAAGTCCAATATGCAATTCCTAACGAGCATGCAAAAATAGCCTGATTATTACTAGAAATAGAATACTCTGATAGTAATATTCGAGGATGTAAAGAGGTGTTACCTAGAGCATCCTTGCTAGGCGTATAAATAGCGTCTTCAACGGCCTTGAAGCATGTCTACGTTACTTGAACAATTATACGAGTACTGGTCCTGGTACACGGTGTGGATTGTGAAGTCCTGTAAAAATATTAACCTTATTAGTTTTTAAATTTTTAAGAATTAGGAAAAGGCTTTTTACTATGGGATTCGTGTTAGGCCTTGACGTTAGGCCTGTGAAACAGGCTTTGGTAGTGGGTGGGCTTTCTAATTAATATTTAATTAACTAATTGTTTGGTATTTTTCTATCAAATCAACGGCCAGGTTACTTAGGAATTTGAGGGAGGTTGTCCGTGCGTGCACGTTCCTTAATTAGAGAAATTCTGTCAATTTTCTAGACACCGTTTAGAATGAAGAAAAATAATTTTTAAAATTTTGTAATTTTTCGCATACGAGTAATGTACTGTACTCTTGAGATAATAATGAAAATTATATTAAAAATTTAAGTTACTTTATTTAACCTAGGACGCGTGTGTGCTTAGCAACAAGGTCATTTGGCCGCGGGTCGCGCTTAATATGTAGAAGGTGGGTCGCGCTAAGTGAAGGCAAATATGAGGCACGCGCGAGCTCGTGAGTGAAAACTAGGGTTTCAAATTTTTAGGATCAGGTCACGGGAGGGCAAGGAGTTGGCTGAGCAACTCGTATGCTCTCGAACAGTAGCAGAAAAATTCAAAAAAAATACAAATAGTGTTTTAGTGTGTGTTTTGTGAATAGTGAATAGTGAAAACAGTGTTTTGTAATCTAAACACGCGTAATGTAAACGAACTAGATGGCAAGCGGCGCCATTGATAAGAATGGGTTGTGAATAGATTGATGCATAGTAGATATATGAGATCATGAATAGTAAATTATGATAGATAAATAGTAGATAAATACTCTCAAAATCATGTGATAAAGAGGAGTAGTCGTGTTCGCCAAACTCTAGTTGCACACTACTTGGATACGAATCTAGATTTCAAATATGCTTCACTAATGAGAGTTAAAATAGTAGATATGAGGTGAAAATAGTGAATTTAAATTATTAATAAAGGTATTAGAAGGGGTTTAATCCGCCACGCGGTTCGATTGACTAATAGTTAGTATCGAATCGATTGTATTGATCCCTAGTGAAGACCGAGTCCTCTCGGATCGAGGTTTCACTAGCATGAGAGTATAGCTCCACCACAAATCTCTTTGGTGGTGGCTCTATACTCTAGTTCTCCGTTATGAGCTCTATCTCTAGTTACTCATAATTAAGAACTTGACGTTCTTTTATCCAACACAATAAAACTACTAGCTACTCATCCTCACATGGCTTCATAAACCTCCTCTAATGGAGGTTTAGCCATGATTCATTGGATAAACAATATCAAAATAGTAAAATAAAGACATAATACTATAGAAATTGAATTGAGAATGAAACAAATTTTTATTTGAATTGGTTCTAACGGTGGCTACAATTGCTAAACCTAATTATAAACTAAAGAAAAATAAACCTAATTAAACTAAGGGTTTGCTAGAAGAGTTTTTTAGTGTTTAGCCTTAACCCTCTTTATATAGGAGAGGGTTAGGGTTAGGGGTTATATTTTCGTGCATGGGCCAAAAAGGGGGACTTTGGGCCTCTAATGTGAGCCCAAAGTCCATTAGGTTAAATCTAAAGAGGCCACAGCTGATGGAAATTACTTTTGTGCCTTTTTTGTCTACTTTTACAGCTCTAATTGGGACAAAGCTAGGTCCATTAGAAAGATTATTCTAAGCCGGTCGTTTTGACATAAAATATTCCCAATTCCAAGGTTCGAGTCCAAAGATACGGCTTATTGAAGTTCTATTAACTTTTCTATCATTTTTCTACCTGGATTAACTTTGACTTCCCAGCTTTGACTAGGCTTGAAAAAGGTTTTTCTCCATGATTCTTGGGCTTTAAACGTAAAACTTCCTCGGCAATCATCTTAACTCATTTTTCATGCAAAAGTGGTGTTTTTAGTCACCTAATCAACTTCAAGTCCTGAAATGCACAAAAACACGTAAACAGTACTAACTCTTATTTATTATAAACATAATTGGCCTAACTAGAGTACTATTAAGGGGTTTAAACCACACATTTGGGTGGTTATCACTGCATCTTAGCATGAGAAAGAGCCTTAATTATGTTTATTATGGAGACTCGAAACTACTATGAAAAAGTACTGAAAAAGTCAAAGTCAAAGGTCAAGAACAAAGAACCAAGGAGCTGAAAGTCAAGTCCTCAACTCAGAAGACCAAAGATAGATGCCCTTAACACAAAGGATGGCTTTCTCTAAAACCTATCTTGATCAAGAAGAAATCAAAAAGAAAAAAGAAAAAGAAAAAGCATAAAGCAAAGGGTGAGGTGTTTCAAATGTAATGGAGAAAGGCAAATCAGTCATTTACATAAAGTAGGGGTATAAGAACTAAAAGTTAGGGAGAGAGAATGCACCTAAACTTATTCTAGTGTCATGTATGATTTAATTTCGAGTATTTTTTTCATTCAAGTCATTTACTTTATTGTTCTTCATTTCAATCTTGTTATTTGCTTTTGTTATTCAATCAATCAATCATCTTTCTTTGTTGTTCTTGTTCAATCTTTTCATTTCATTTCTTCAAGATTGTGTTCTTTCAATCATTAACAACTTAAGCTTTTCAATGTTCTTCATAAACTAGTTAACCAATACAAGTTCTAAACTAAATATTCTACCTTCTTTCCTTCTAAAACTCACAACCGTTCAAACTATAAACAATCTATGGTGAACCTCACTTCAAAACACTTTGAAGACTCAACAACTATTACTACGACTTCACTTAGTACAAAAAAAAGATCACAAACATGAAGTACCAAAAGTGGAGTTACATAACACCTCTAATTTGATAAAATATAATAAGCAGGCGATGAAGAATATCTAATATCATTACTCATCTCCCATTTTCGTATAGCCAAAATGCATGCATTATTTTTGTCCATTCTAACTCATCTATAAATGAGTTGAGTACTCATAGAATTTCATGAAAATATTAATATAAGAATAAGAGTAATCTAAGAATAAAATGAGCTAAGTACTCAAAGAATTTTTTTTGCAAACATTCAAACATGTATAAATAATTGTAACAAGGCAGAAAGATTATCATCTCACTAGGATCATTAAGGTTGATGTTCATGCTGCCATGAGATAATTCATTAACTCCTAAACTTAAAGATTGTTGGTATTTGTACAAACTAAGAATGCATATCACTACAAACTACAATTACATGTTAACAAACATGAGCAAAATAATTACCATAATCTATAACGCAAAACTAGCAAGTTTCTTAACATCCTTAGCTTGATCGAGATTGGTTCTTGTTTGTTTCTTACCATTATTGTGGGTCCATGATTTTTTCTTTCCTGGTTGCCCCTTATGCTTCATAATGGGTGGATTTTTCAATGGATTCACTTTTATGATGCGCATACATATTCTAGACTTCGTTTGGCTCAATTTTTCACTTGGTGCACTTCCAATTTGCTTCATGGGGTGATTTCCACATTTTTGAATGGCGCTTCAACTTCCTTTATAAGATTATAGAAACCCTTCATTGCAATCTTGAATGCTTTGACTGATGAAGCACCTTTAGTTGCTATATTAACGACTTCACGACAGAGTTGGCTAAACCTTACTTTAACATACACATGATAATCATCTACCATTTCTTCTCCATATTTGGTTGTCACTGATCCAGACTTCGCATCCTTTGTCCATCTTTTAAACACATATTTTTCTGGAAGGTTCAAAACATCGATCACTTCTTCTCCATATTTGGTTGTCACTGATCCAAACTTCGCATCCTTTGTCCATCTTTTAAACACATATTTTTCTGGAAGGTTCAAAACATCGATCACTACACCATAACAACATATTTGTGACATTGGGCATTTCCTAATTGTGTACGCCATATTGGCGTCAGAAAATTTGTGACGGTGTTTTGGCGTCAATAATTGATATTTGCCATAAAAAAAATACATAAATTTACATAATTTAATTTTAGCATTTATTCTAAAAAATATTGACGGCTAGTGTCACAGCCCGAATTTCTAAACAATTACAAAGTGAATATTTGAAATATAAATATCTCAAACATCACTATGTTCAATTGTCTAAAAACCCAGGCTATGACGGGGTGAATACAACACATGCCAAACCCGAAAACCCACATCATAAAGAATCAACTTAACAACAAAATAATCTCCAAAAATTCTCTTTATTACTTTATAAAAAGTCTATCTTCCATCCCAATAAAACATCAAACCACTCTAAAAATAACAGGTCTTCAACATCGTATTTTCATGTCATATGAATAGGAAACTACATTATTACATACTTCCAAAATATTAGACCTAATAAAATAAACTCCCGTACTGCTCCAGAACAAATCCAAATCAAACGCCATGGTTCCATTGCCTTCCACCTATGTTCCCAAGAACACACCCACGTTGCCAAAACAAAGCAAACATGGGTCAGCAAAATGGAATTTGCTGGTATGAGTAGACTAACCACATAAAACCATTATCATACTTTAATTATCCAAACAATCACGTTATATTTTCCCATAACTTAATCATTCTCAGCTTGGAAGACAGGTAGTTCCGTCATTTCAACCGGCATAGTTTCTTCCCAAGCAAAACTTTCATTATATTAACTCATTCTAATAACTCGTTTTAATATCTAAATCATTGAATTAAAACTTACCGATATCCACTGCTGTATAATGGTAGGACCGCGTCCCTGTACAAAATGTTATTAAGCCCTACCCTCCTGCAAAAGAAAGTTAGAACTTCCATATAACATATGTAGATATTATATTAGGTATTCAAAAGTAACCCAAACACTCGCATAATCAAATCAATTTCTCTTATCAATTAATCAATTACATTTCTTATACACATATTTCACCACCTATGCCTTAGGTCATTCCCGCCACATTCAAGGAATACCTAACTCTACATTCCCGTACACTCAAGGAATACAACTAACCCGCAAGGCGAATACCTTAGTTCCTCTTTAGGGCAGTCCAAACAATCTGGTCATTCATGGCACATTCAATGAATACCCATATATAACGCTAACAGCCATTTATGATACATTCAATAAATGCCCACCTATCACATGACATCTTCAGTCATAAGTCTCATTTCCAAAACTTGAGGCGTGGAGAGTTCTAAAAGAGTGCGGTAAATTTGTTTACGCATTATTGAAATTTATTATATATATTCTTTTAGAGAACGAAGGAGTATCTTGATTCATGTATTTTTGGTTTACGCATTATTAATTAGATTGATGTCTAAGTGTCATAACGTTGCATATCATAAAATACTGCAATATCACATAGTAGCTAATACACGTACCCACGTATATATAGAAAGGTCTTAGCCTAAAGCCAAGCTATTAGCCCAAATCATAATCCGAGTTAAAAGGTCAAATTGGGTCAACTGGTCAAAGTCAACCCTATTCAAAAGTCAACTCTGGTCAACATTCAACTCTAGTCAAGAGTCAACACTCAACTCTGGTCAAAACCCCAAAGACTAAGGCCCAAAGGGTTAGTCTTTCACAGGCCCAATCTAACATAACTTAAGCCCAAATTGAAATGTCAAAATTCAAAACACTCAAGCCCAGCCACTAAGTTCGGCCCAAGCCCAAACAAAACAACCCTCACTGTTCATCTTCTTCTTCCTCACAGCACCTCTCCTCCACCTCCAGCCACCACCGGCCATTTATCAAGACTCGTGGTTTGACCTCAAACAACACTATGAGGGGTACGACCCAATCTTAAACCCAACCAAGGGTCATCTCCCTCACCAGCGCCATCAGCTCTCCCTCTCTCCACCGATCAGCCACCACCGGATCAGCCACTCGACAGCCCTCCCCACCTAACCGAAAGTACTCCCCTTCAAAACCCCTATAACATTAAATGAGCAATAACCTCACTTCTTGAACTCGAAAACTTTCAACCAAATCAGATTTCGAATTCTCTCCACCATTAACGCTCCTCCGGAGCTTCAACAGCACACCCAATCTCAACCCAACCGCACCCAATTCAACATCAACAACACCCAATTCAACATCAACAATCAAAATCAAACTAACAGCCCACACAACAACAGTACAACAACAACATTATAACAGTTCATGACAATTTGGTTCTTTTGGCGAAAACGCCAAAGCGCATAGCCAATACATTAAATCGACCAAAATGGTTTACAGCAACCATGATCGATTTATTACCCTCGTTGTATCACTGGATACAGAAAAGTTTTCGGAGACAGCCGGTCCAGTTGTATACGCAGTATACACTAAAAGAGCATATGAGCATGTGAATAGTACTGTACAATCTACAATAAACGAGAAATCAACAAAACGTAAAAATCTACTCACAATTTATAAACCGAACAGCGAGAAAAATCCCGAAAGACCGAAGTCGACTGTTGCGCGAAAGGGCAATCTTCCTCGTTCAAAACCCTTTCTTCTTTCAGTAAAATCCCATTTTTCTATATAAAACTCTCGCTGTGTTTTTTTCCAAAAACTCTACGTGAGAAAACTCCCCGGAAAACAAGGACAACACTTATCTATTACTTACGGGACTTTTATCCTTAACTGGTAGTTATCATCTATCCATTTTATCTATTTTCATTATTATTATTATTTATTATTATTATTATTATTATTTATACTAGGAAAACAAAAGAAAAAGCCGGGGTGTTATAGCTAGTTGGCGTCAGAAATAAGTCACGTGTTAGGTCACGCAACTTCGAATGGCAGCTCTCGTAAATCTCTATCAAAGTTTTACTCGATCTCGTCTCTTCCATCAACACCAACTATTTAAAGAAAAAGAAGAAACCCAAGCCAGACCACCCCCCACAAAAACTTCTTCTCACTCACATGCACCAAAACTTCATCTTCTTCTAAAGCTGCGACAATTCTCTATTCGCTAGGAGCCTCACTCACATCCACAAATACTGGTTCGGTATGCCTAAGCCTTTAGGGAATATAACCATGCTAATTGTTCAGTAAACTGTATGCCGGTTTGACTTGGAACAAGAGATAGTGTTCTTGCGAGCCTGAACTGTGTGCCAGTTCCGGGCACTCTCAAAACGTTAAACGTAGGGGTTGCTAGGAAGATCTGGGTGGGATCCAGATCCTAGCACACCATCATTGGCCTGGAACTGCATCGGCATGATGATGCTGAGGAAGACTCCTCCACTGTTGTTCAGGCGACACCATTTTTATTTTTGCATCTTAATGTATCTAGTAATGTATGAGTAAGTTCTATTTGCATGATTAGACTTCAATTCTATACGTATGAGTTGTATTTCCATGATTGCATGATATATATATATATATATATATATATATATATATATATATATTTTTAAACCATTATTTGGGGTTAGGTAGACCCCAACCTGTATTGATGAAACTCTTTGGTACAACTTACCACTAGCATCTTCCTCCACTATTACATTAAGCTCATACGTGAGTGGGGGAACGCTAACCAAGGTAACTCCTAGATTTATAATTCTATCCAAAGTAGTACTAGACTTAGGCAACAAATCTACCGCTCTATTCATTTCCCTATAAACATAGGACACACTAACCGACCCAAAATGGCTCATGAGCCTCCAGATGGCTTCAACTGTATCAAGACAATACCAAGGACTTACCTCCTTTCTGTTAATCACTTGGACAACTCTCATAAAATCAGACTCAACCAAAATCATATTACAGTTCACATTGAGGGCTGCCAGAAGACCCGCCTCTATACCTTTTAATTCTTGGATAATCACCGATCGTAGGTTAGCATTACCCATGTACAAGAGTATGGAAAAACCCTCATGGTTCCTCAATATACTGCCATAACCTGCACAGTCATCACTCACCGACCCATCAACATTTATTTTGACAAACCCAAGTGGTGGTTTAGTCCACTTAACTAGTTTGTGCACTCTCCACTTTAATATGATATCAATACCGAGTCTCGCAATAATTCTACTAGTCGCAAGAGAGGAGTCATCAATGATCTTGATAACTCGCTGCAAATAAGTTATCATTTTCTCTATGGCATACCTGCTTATCGACTTAGCATTGTGAGCTTTGTTCCTGAACCTCCTGCTATTCCGCTCGTTCCAAATCCCATACACAGTTTGCATGATATTACTTTACCCCTTGCATAAATTTTAATTAATAATATAAAAAAAATTTAAAAATAAAAAATAAAAAATCTCCTAAATCTTAATCATATTCCAATGGTGTCTAGGAAAATTTAAAGATTGAGGTTACTTAATTAGAACCGTGCTTGCACGGAAATCCTCCCTCATATCTTTTTTGTGACTTGGTTGTTGGTTTATGCACACGTATTCCTAGCTTCACTGCTACATTAGCAACAGCTTAGGCTTACGTTGTTCAATTCTAAAGCTTCAGAAAATAATAGAATTCAAGTAATAATAAGTTCATTTTGTGCATCAGATCTAATTTTATGCTTGCATGAGATTACGGTCTGGTACTAATAAAGAATTTGAACATACTTATCGTAGGAGAAAATACGATAAGCATTTGCGTAAGTTCTCACCTCAAAATAGTTCCTCATCTGTTAATAAAAATCATCAAGATCCCTTGTCGCCATTAACTTCATTCGTTATGGTTGATGAAAGACCAGCTGAGAAGCCTCCTTTCGGACTTCTATACTGCATTACAGGAAGGACCTTCTTCCTGCATTAAACTCGAGGATATTACCGGCGATTTTAGAATCCCGCCTAACGTTTTTGGATTGTTACCTGTTTATCATGGTCTAGACCATGAGAAACCATACAATCACCTCCGTAGGATTCAGCAAGTAGCCACAACATTTCACCATCCAGCCGTCTCTACCGAACAAATCTTGCTTCGGTTGTTTCCTTTCACTTTAGAGGATAAAGCGTCAGTTTAGCTAGCAAGACAACAGCCACAATCCATAGAAACATAGAATAAACTTGTGCAAGCTTTCATGCTACAATTTTATACTCATAAGAAAACTGCTAAAATGCTTCAGAAAATCCAATTCTTTCGTCAAAATCCTCATGAATCCTTTACAGAAGCATGGAGTCGATTTACTGATCTTCTTTTAGAATGTCCTCATCATCAGCTTGACACCACTGTCCTTGTTCGTTCATTCTTTAATGGACTTTCCGATCATCAAAAAGAAACTCTTGATATAATGAACGACGGTTGCTTCATGGACAAAGGAGCTACTGAAGCATATACTTTTCTTGAAAAATAAGCAACAAGAGGTACACATTGGGGTAACATTGATTCTTCTAGGTTATCTAAGGATAATGTTACAAAAGCTATATCTATTTTTGAGGTAAAACCCGATCCCAAATTAAAAAATCTGATAGAATCCCTCACTAAAAAAGTAGATGCCCTCGCAATTCAAGTAAACGATCAACTCCCACAATAGGTCATGAACATTAACACATCCCCATGTATCCTTTTGTCTTAGTCCTGACCATCCTGATACTTATTGTTTCTTGTTATATGCATCCCCTTCCCAACAATCAGAAGAGGCATGTGCATTCAACATTCCTAATGCACCTTGGAGACAACATCTGAATTTCGTTTGGCGCCCGAATACACAACAGATGGCTCCTCCAGGTTTTGCCAATCCACCTATTCAACCACCCAACAACTTTATTCCATACCACCAAGAAAATAATCAGCAATACCAACAAAATCAAAATCAGTTTCAAAGTAATTCCAACGTTAACTACCAAAACAACCGCAGCCTTATTCCAGCAAATCCTAGTTCTGGCTATAATCAACAACTTCTCAGCAATAATCGTGAACTAGTCCCTGTTGCACAACCTATGCTACTCACTACTGATAGGACAAGTGAGACTTTATTCGCTTACATGAACCAACCATCCCAAATCCTAACGTCTATCCAACAATCACTTCAATAATTAGCACAAGAAAAGAGTCAGAAAGGCGTGTTTCCTGGCCAAGCAATTATGAACCCTAAGCTAGCGAACACTGCCTTTGAACTCACCAATGCACCTGGTACAAATGCTCCGAACCAAGGTGAGCTGAATGCAATAACTACTCTTCATTCTGGCAAAACCGTTGACAATCAAATCCGTATGCCAGATGATCAAACAAAGGTAACCGGAGTTTCCAATGAATCTGCTTCCGATAAGGAACCTACGATGGAAACACCAAAGTCAACAAAGTCACCATCTAATAAATTGGGAAACGAGCAAGCGGATCCTTATGCCAAATTCCGCCCTAAGGCACCGTTTCCTGCCCGTTTCGCAAAGAATAAACCTGACGAAAATTTTGATGAAATTCGAGAAACTTTTAAGAATTTGACAATCAACTTACCTTTTCTCGATGCCCTAAAATAATTGCCAAAACATGAAAAATGTCTTAAAGATATGTGCACCACAAAAAAGAGAACAAATGTTCCTTAACAAGCATTCCTTACCGAACAGTTTCCGTCCATCACCGAATACAGTGGTATAGTCAAATACAAGGACCCTGGTAGACCAACAGTTCCATGCACATTAGGTGACAAATATACGGCTACTGCACTACTAAACCTAGGAGCTAGTGTGAACTTACTTCCTAATTACTTATTCAAACAACTAGGTCTACATGAGCTTAAACCTACCACGATGACTCTACAGTTAGCTGATTGTTCCATTGAGTATCCAAAAGGTATTGTGGAAAACGTTCTTGTAAAAGTCCAAGACTTTTACTATCCCGTTGATTTTGTCATTCTGGATATATACAAAAGTTGCCTATGACTCCATTCCTATCATATTAGGGCGTCCGTTCCTAGTAACTACTAATACTCTCATAAACTGTAGACATGGTTCCATGACCAGTGATAAGGTTATATACTAAAAGCATTACTTTTGTATTAACTCTAATTTTTTATATTTTAAATGAGAATCATATGGGCAAATGTTATGTATATTATATATGTTATTAGTTATATGCATGTGTCTAATACTTTATGTTGTAGATGATATGGTGTGTGGTGACACATAGAAGATCATATCATCAGTACCTTATAAAGTATAAGTAAACGTTCACAACCTAAATGGATTTGGACAAACCATTGGTACGGTTGTAGTATAATCTGGTATTAGTCTATCTTGACTACAGGATTACACTAGTACACTTTGTGTGTATTGGACAGGACCAAGTGAGGTTGTTTCTCTTTATACTGACTATATAAGAGAACAAACACCTCTGTTATTATGAATGTTTGTCCTTTTAATCTGGATATAATAACGGGTAGTTACGTGCATTGTATATTGCTTTAAATCATCAATGAGTGAGATTCATTTGTGAATCAACAAACTCGATGGATTGGGTAATGACATTGTATGTAAGGTGTGTTGTTGATTATAGAAAGAATCCGTGACCCACAGGAAGTCGGGTTGATGATGTCCCCTTGAGGAGCTCATAAGGATTGTCATGTAAACCCTGCAGGTGGATTTAATCCGACATGACAATGAGGTTGAGTGGTACTACTCAAGGATATAAGAAGTTGATTAATGTAGTTGTCAGTAACTTGACTTAATCAACGGGAATTCGATATCTTAAACACGGGGAGATCAACAAGCATATAATATGGAGCCCATAAACGTAACACGTAATTTAGGATTAGAGAGGTAGTGCAACAATGGCCTTTAGTGGAATAAGTCATTTGTTGACAGACTTGGGCCATGTGTTCTGGGCGAACATGAGAAACCCAAGCCCGTCAAGAGGCCCAACCCTAATTTCTCATCATGGTCCCTGTTGTAGCCTATAAATAGAAACCCTTCTCTCCTGGCCGAATTCATTATTCATTGATTGGAAAAGAGAGGCAAGGAAATAGAGAAAGAAAAGGTTGGTAAATCATTGCCCACACTACGTCCATTCTAAGAATAGGAATATAACAGAAGATCAAGAGGTTGCTGATTTCATAGAGCTTGGATTCTCAAAGTTATCTTAGCCGATCTAAAAGGTATGATTTCTATCCAAAAACCGTGAGAACCCCTTATTCTGCTGCGCGTGGGTTTTCGCGATTGGTAATCATTTATTGCAACCATAACGGTTCCTACAGACCATGTCCTTCGGAAATCTTTCGGTCGAGGTTAATGTGTTCAAGTTGATGAAACAAATTCCAGAGAATGACAATGATGGTGAGGTTAACCTGGTTGACACTCTTGTACAATAATATTTAACAAACTATTTTCCTGATGATGAAGTACACCAATTTATTTCCTTTGGTGACTCTGAATTTGATGTTGATGCTTATTCATAGGATGTAAATGCATTATTAGAGTCAATACCACTATTTGACCCTACTACCGTCCTATCAAGCAACTTGGACGAATATCAATCAATTTTCTCTATGGAAGACGACTTTCCTCAAGACTCTTTAATACCCTAATGTGTGCACCCATCGCATACATCTTGAAGAAAATGCCAAGACGTCACGTGAACCGCAACGACATCTAAATCCCACCATAAAGGATGCGGTATGGAAAGAAGTTTTAAGGTTAGTCGATGCAGGTATTATTTACCCTATCTCTGATAGTATTTGGGTGAGTCCAGTACACGTTGTTCCCAAGAAGTCTGGCATTACAGTTGTGCGAAATGATAAAGATGAATGTATCTCCGCTCGTATTCTAGTGAAGTGGCAAATATGCATTGATTATCACAAACTTAATGCGGTCACTCGTAAGGATCATTTCCCACTTCCCTTCATCGACCAGATGCTTGAACGGTTAGCGGATCATGCATATTACTATTTTCTTGATGGTTATTCAGGATATTTTCAAATAGTCATAGATCCTGCTGATCAAGAAAAAACAACGTTCACTTGTCCTTTTGGTATATTTGCATATAAACGAATACCTTTTGGCCTTTGCAATGCCCCTAGTACATTCCAACGCTGTATGCTTCACATTTTCAGTGATATGGTTGAACGTTTTATGGAAGTCTTCATGGACGATTTCTCAATATATGGTAATTCTTTTGATAGCTGTCTATCAAATCTTGAAAAGGTTTTAGCACATTGTGAAGAGAAAAATCTCATTCTTAATTGGGAAAAATGTCATTTTATGGTTACAAAAGGAATAGTTCTAGGTCATATTGTTTCAAAGGATGGAATCGAAGTCGATAAAGCTAAGATTGAAAAAATTGCTTCCCTTCCTATACCAAAAACAGTTCGCGACATACGTGCATTTTTAGGATACGCAAGGTTCTATAGGACATTTATTCAAGATTTCTCAAAAGTTGCTTGACCTTTAACAAATCTCCTGCTTAAAGATGTCATATTTGACTTCACTTTCAATTGCAAACAAGCTTTTGATACCTTAAAATCCGCCCTGACTACAGCTCTTATAATTCAACCACCTGATTGGTTTAAACCTTTTGAATTAATATGTGACGCGAGTGACTACGCTATTAGAGCTGTCCTAGGGCAACGTCGAGAGGACAAGCCAGTTGTCATTTACTACGCTAGTAAAACTCTTAATGAAGCTCAACGTAACTATACCACCACTGAGAAAGAGTTTCTCATAGTTGTTTATGCTCTAGATAAGTTTCGTCCTTACCTAGTTGGTTCTTCCACAATAGTCTACACTGACCATACGACACTTCGTTACCTATTAGCAAAAAAATATGCAAAACAAAGGTTGATCCGCTGGATCCTCCTCTTGCAAGAGTTTACTCTAGAAATTAGAGATAAAAAAGGTTGCGAGAATGTGGTTGTAGACCATTTATCATGACTCGTCAATGATGTCGATAATGATATCTAACCCATCTGTGATTCATTTTCGGATGAACACTTGTATTCCATTTTTTTCATCTCCTTGGTACGCTGATATAGTAAACTACCTAGTTACCGAGGAGGTCCCTTCATCTTGGACTCGTACGGGCCAAAAAAAGTTCTTATCCACTGTGAAATTTTATTTCTAGGATGATCCCTACCTTTTCTAGTGTTATTCCGACCAACTGATATGATACGCCGTTGCATTCCCGACTAGGAACACAATGACGTGTTATCCTTCTGCCATAAACAATCTTGTGGTGGTCATTTCAGTGGTAAGAAAACTATGGCCAAGGTTCTACAGTGTGGATTTTATTGCCCAACATTGTTTAAAGATGCACATGAGCATTGCAAAGCATGCACCTGTTGCCAGCAGCTAGGACGCATTACTCAACGCAATATAATGCCCTTAAATCCAATTTTAATTGTGGAAATTTTTTATATGTGGGGCATCGACTTCATGGGTCCCTTTCCAAACTCTGCATACTGGTAGTTGTTGACTACGTGTCAAAATGGATTGAGGCAGTGGCATGTCGTGCTAATGATCATAAAACTATCATTTTGTTCGTAAAAGAAAATATTTTCTCTCGATTTGGTGTTCCCAAAGCTATCATTAGTAATGGGGGAAAATATTTTTGTAATAATTTTTTTGAATTATTAGTAAAGAAATATGGAGTCACTCACAAGGTGGCGACTCCATATCATCTTCAGACCAATGGCCAAGTAGAAGTCTCGAATAGAGAGATTAAGACCATTTTAGAAAAAACAGTTAATCCATCTAGGAAAAACTGGTTTCTCCGATTATCTGATGCCTTGTGGGCATATCGAACGGCTTTTAAGACACCTATAGGCATGTCTCCTTACCGCCTCATTTTTGGAAAACCTTGTCATCTGCCAGTTGAACCTGAGCATCATGCTCTATGAGCCATCAAAAGCCTAAATTATAATACCAATACGGCAGGCGAGAAGCGAAAATTGCAACTAAATGAGTTTGAGGAAATTCAGAGTGATGTGTATGATCTCTCGAAGTCCTATAAAGCCAACATGAAAAGAGTGCATGACAAGCACATATTGAGAAAAGATTTCAAGATTGGTTAAAAAGTTTTGTTGTACAACTCGAGACTACATATTTTTCCAGGAAAATTAAAAACACGGTGGTTTGGTCATTTCACTATCTCTGCTGTCACCTCTTATGGGGCTATCTCTTTAAAAATTTAAATGATAATAGCGAATTTCAAGTAAATGGCCAATGCCTTAAATATTATCATGAGTTACGCTCTTCAGATGTCGAAAAGACTCTTCTCCAAGATCCAGTCTACAGAAACTAAAAGATTTGCTGGTGTACTTCCTTCCATGCATTTAAAACAGAGGAAGTACGCCATTAGGGTAGTCGGGCCCTTTTATATTTTCTTCTCTCAAATCTCCTAGAGTGTGTGGCTGCAAGCGCCGGAACCTTAGTCTACAAAAACACTATTTCATAACTGAGTAAAAATGTCTTCTGATAATCGAGAAAACGTGCCTTCTGGTAAACAATGGGTACCAAAAAATTTCCCTCCTTCCTTCTCTTCCTTTTTCTATTCTTTTCCTCGTGAACTCCAGCTCATCATTTGGTGTAAATCTCACCCATCTCGAATAGGTAATGGTCATAGTTCTTTTGCTCGAAAGCGACGTGTGCGAAGGATGGGGTGGTGTATGCATTGTCAAACACCTTTCTATCCAGGTCTTGAATTACTATCCGATATGAGCCGATGTAAGGTATATTTTTGTCTGACACCAGCTGAGCAAGATAAACTTTGTCGTTGCCCCATTGCTCCGACAGGTTAGGATTCATCTTGACGATCTGACGTTAAAGGACTCACATTCGTCTTGACGATCTGACATTAAAACACTCAACAGGTATATACTTGTGTCTTTTATTTTTCCCTTTGCACTAAGCATTGTGCACATAGAGAGTCGTGATGTGCAACATCAGATGTTCCCTAATTTGGACAGGCAATGGATTTCACCAAGCCAACCCCTAGTAGTTTTCTATTTGATTGCATTTTGGGAAAGTTTGAGGCTATACCATATGTACTAAGGGTAATATTATTATTAGACCATTGCACATTGGTCAAGGATGGTACCGTCCTGAACTCTAGGCCCCCAAAACATAAAGGTTAAGCCACAGTCTGGCTGGATTGGATTCTCTCTAGAGCCAACATGACAGTTGCCTGATTTTACTATTTGTGGTGTTTCTTCTGGACTTACGGTGTGCCTTTGCCATATTCCATTGGATGGCATTTTTAATGCCGATCGTTTTGGCACCTCATTCGTTCTATTTGGAGTTGAAACGAATCCAGATTTCAATTTCAAAATTTCAGGACATTTTGGGACATAATGGGAATTTCCGGATTTTATATGGGCTTGGGACAAAAATTCGAAACCAACCCAAGTCATGTGCCCAGCCCTTAAAGCCTACACGCGTCAGCCCCTTACATTTCGTCCCCCTTAAAATCTGGATCTTGTTCCCCTCTCAAACCCTCGCGCACGCGGTACCCCTAACCTAAATTCGACTCGCGCACGCTCTCGAAGCTTCACCAAATCCAAATCTTTTCGCGCAGCACCATCTCCTCACTTCGTCTAACCTTTATTCACCCTCAGAAACTCATTAAGATCTCTCTATAGCCAGAAATCGATGAATCACAGTCGAGAGAAATTTCAAAAATCTCTATGATGTCGGCATGTTTCACCCATTTTTTTATGGGGAAATTGCAAGTAGAGAGTGGGAGTTGATAGGGTTATATACTAAAAGCATTACTTTTGTATTAACTCTAATTCTTTATATTTTGAATGAGAATCATATGGGCAAATGTTATGCATATTATATATGTTATTAGTTATATGCATGTGTCTAATACTTTATGTTGTAGATGATATGGTGTGAACACACAGAAAATCATATCATCAGTACCTTATAAAGTATAAGTAATCGTTCACAACCTAGATGGATTTGAACAAACCGTTGGTACGGTTGTAGTATAATCTGGTATTAGTCTATCTTGACTATAGGATTACACTAGTACACTTTATGTGTATTGAACAGGACCAAGTGAGGTTGTTTCTCTTTATACTGACTATATAAAAGAACAAACACCTCTGTTATTATGGATGCTTGTCCTCTTAATCTGGATATAATAACGGGCACTTCACTTATGTGCATTGTACATTGCTTTAAATCATCAATGAGTGAGATTCATTTGTGAATCAACAAACTAGATGGATTGGGTAATAACATTGTATGTAAGGTGTGTTGTTGATTATAGAAGGAATCCGTGACCCGCAGGAAGTCGGGTTGATGATGTCCCTTTGAGGAGCTCAAAAAGATTGTCATGTAAACCCTACAGGTGGATTTATTCCGACATGACAATGAGGTTGAATGGTACTACTCAAGGACATAAGAAGTTGATTGATATTGTTGTTAGTAACTTGACTTAATCAACGAACATTCGATATCTTAAACACGGGGAAATCAACGAGCATATAATATGGAGCCCATAAACGCTGACACGTAATTTGGGATTAGGGTGGTAGTGCAACAATGGCCTTTCGTGGAATAAGTCATTTGTTGACGGACTTGGGCCGTGTGTTCTGGGTTAACATGGGAAGCCCAAGCCCGTCAGGAAGCCCAACCCTAATTTCTCCTCATGGTCCCTGTTGTAGCCTATAAATAGATCCCTTCTCTCCTGGCCGAAATTAACTATTCACTATTCATCTAGATTGAAAAGAGAGGCAAGGAAAGATAGATCCAAAATTGGATCTAGCTTTGTAAGAGAGAAGGGGGTTGGTAGATCGTTGTCCACACAACGTCCAATCTATTGAAAGGAATACAACAGAAGATCAAGGGGTTGATTGTTGATTCGGATCCATAGCTACTGGATTCTCAGAGATTACATCTTAGCCGATTCTAAAAGGTATGTTTTCTTATCCAAAATCGTGAACCCCATTAATTCCGCTGCGCGTGGGTTTTCGCGGTTTGTAGAAATTTGCATTTTGAAATAACGGTTCCTACAGGAGTATCTTTTGCACCAAATTCCGACACACTACTCTGAAGATTTAGTGTTGAAGTTCCATAACAATGGTGGTTTTCGGGGAAATGAATTTTGGATTACGACGGATGGGATTGAACGTGAACTCACATTGGAGTTGTTGTCTATTATCACGAATATTTCGATCAACTCCGATAGTCCAACCCTGCTGATATCGGAGTACCCTAATACTATGGAATTGATGTTCGACACGCTACTCGAGGGAGAATACAATGATGGCTCGAGATGGGTGTACCAATATTCCCTCCGACGGAACCAACTTGTAGTCACTCAATGGCTGGTCTACAATATGATTGGTACATCGAAAACGTCCGACATCAACAAGACGTTCTTGCATTTGCTATGGATCCTCCAGGATAAGAAGGAAACTTTCTATATGGTCCATTTCCTTAGACATGTCCTTACTACTGCTTCCGACAGGTCAGCCCCGCTTGCTGTTCTTGTTACACAGATTATGCTTAATTTAGGGTTCCAGTCTGCTACTCCATTAATCCAAACTAGGTCCTTCAAAAATTTTGGGATTTTTGAGACTTGTGTCATGGACCACTGGGAACCTATAGCAAGAGATAATGCGGAGTATGATAATGTGCCTCCTCCTCCTCCTTCACCCCAATTGTTTTAATGAGGATACCATGCGTAGAATTAGTACTCCCATGGAAGCTTTGAGACAAATGAACACTGGCATGCGTAGCATGTTTATTCGCCAGGAACAGATGCAAAATTCCATGGTTGAATTTCAGCAACAGATGCAGACTTCCATGGGTGAATTTCAGCAAGGGATGCGTAATCGTCAGGGCCGTTTCCAATGCATGATGATGGCTAATCAGCAACATTTTCAAGACCAAATGGTTCAGTCCTTAGGCCACATACAAGACCAGTTATCTCACTCAGGAGTTCGCAGTGCCCGTCGTCGTCGGAATCCTAGTTCATCTTCAGCTAACCTTGAAGATTCACAGTAGCAGCTTCTTTCTTTAAGTGTGAAAATGACTGTCATTTCTTTCCCTTATGTATTGCATTTTATTTTTCTAGTAATGTAAAACGGTATATCAATTAATTTCTCATAATTTTGTATCTCCAGACGGATTAAATGAGAAATTATTTACGTTAGGAAATTATTGTATTCCTCCTATAAATATATTAGTTATTCCTTTCATGCATTGGACCTAATCTTTAGGCCCAACGAACTGATTCAAATAGTAACTCCATCGGAATTATTCACTAGGCCAAACGGTCAGATATCCACAAACGGTTAGATATCCAAACGGTCAGATATCCACAAACGATCAGATTTTCGCCTATAAATTCCGACACTCCTCATCAAACTTCATTCATCCCATTCTCTCACTCTCCACAACTTCATCTTCACATATTCTCATCTTCTTCAACATAATGGATCCGATCAAGAAATTGGAAAAAGAGCAATGTGATGGGGCATTCACAGTCATCTTGATAACAGTATTTATCGTTGTGATACTGTTAATCATACATAACATCTTCCAGAATATCTAGATCTATGTAACCTACATATCTATTTCCCTTTGTTGTTTTGTATATTAGTGTGGTGTGTTAAATAATTCTCAAACATTTGTACGGTTTACGTATTAAATGGAGAAGTTCCCTATTTAATATTTTGATGTATTAGTTGTATTTTTACCTTATCATAAACATAATAAAAAAAATCATAAAAATATTAACAAATAAACAAAATCAATAACTCACAAAAATAAATCAATCTCGACTCATTCTGTTCATAGCCAGTCGCGCACGCTACACGGTAAGTCTAAAACATGTTGCGCACGCAGCCCTATCATTCTATCCATCTTCCATTATTGAGGTTTGCTACATCAATTCAGAAATTACCTGTAGGTCTAACTAAACTATGGCTATTGCACCTCCGTATGTTATATCTCTTTGCATAACTCAGTCACAGTCTTAGGGACGTTACTTTCAATACCCTATTTGATAACTCATGATAGAAAATATATGTTAGTCTAACTGCCCTGTGAAACCTTCTTCCATATTTTCTAACATTCACTACTAAAAAAATGACATTTAATGATAGCTAAAAATTGTCATGAAATATATATAATGACACTTTCTAGTTGAAAAATATAGTCGTCATTACTGGGGGTGTCATAAAAAGTCTACCAAAACTGTCATAAAATCTATGACAGTTTTAGTAAAAGCGTCAAGAAAAATCCTTCTTTCATGTCAAAAATTAAGTCAGAAACGTCATAGAGGGACATTGTTTATGACAGTTTTTTATGAACCTGTCAACGTTTAATTACAGAAAGCGTCAAGATATAGTTCGCTTAATGACATTTTTACAACAATTGTCATAACAAGTTTATGATTTTTCAAAAAAAAAATTACAATATATATTGTAATTTTCAAGATATTCAACCTTTATGTCATTACCAGAAACTTAAACCATAACACCACATTAGTTTAGAAGAAATTTCAATTCATTCCATAAATATTGTTAAAAACAAAATCATAACATAACATTCAATGATATGAAATATAAATTCTTTTCTTACATTTGAACACACGTCCTAAAATAAAAAATTTAAACAACTGCATCCAAAACACTTCGGCCAGCGTCTAGCATTTTCCCATTCTTGCATGCCAATTACGAGCAATAACATGCACATCCAATAACATGCCAATTACGAGCAAGCCAGGGAACTTGATCAATGCCCCTAAATAATTTGCAAAAACATGTAGGAGAACCAAAAGATAATATATAACTATCAATGCTACGTGCCACTAAAGGATAAAATTCCATAAGACGAAGAACCAAAATATATATCTAATGGGGAACTAATTTTCAAATGAATGCAATATTATTTATTGAAGTTGATCATTTGGAAAATCAAAATTTTGTACTCATTTCCTGTATAAAAATAGATAAAAGTCATACTCCGATCTTACCGCGTCAGAGGTAAACTCTTAATCACAAGTTGCATTAGTTATGGCTTGCTACCTGTTCATTAGGCCGCAACAAGTCAAGTATAGAGACTACAATAAGTCTTAGAACCAAAATTGACTGCAACAAAATGGAATGGTCGATGGAGGTAACTTACATTACAACTTAGTTCCAGACCAGAAATGCAAGCCATGTATCAATTTGAATCAATCCTTCAAAACTTCGACCGCCTCTTACAAACATCTAGTAAAGCAACAAAGAAAGAGATTATTGGAAAATAAAATTAGGAGTCGGTAAAAATAAAACAAGGATTAAGCTAAGTGCGTTCAAGAAGCAAAACTGAAATTGGAATGCATCCAACTTTTAATTAAGTAATTTAGATATGAATGAATGGCTTTTAATAATATACCGTAAAATCTAATCCATCACAGAAACTGGAATGCATCCTTTTAATTAAGCAAACCACAAAAAGACCCACTTTGATCACTACCAAGCATTCATTCTAAAACCATCACCTAAGGTCGTCATTGCAGCACTTGTTATAAAATAAGAAAAGACCGAACTTCAGACGTACTCGAGATCATATCAAGCAAACAATACACAAGGCATATGATATAACAAAGGACAATATGGATTATCTAGTACAAGAACTCGGTCATATGCATATGGTCATCTAATTATTCTAAATAAAATATTACATGTTAGCAAATGGAAGGGAAAACCAATATATCTACTTAATACCTCACATTAAGCACCCGTAACGACCACAACGAATTCCCTATCCCTGAAGAAGAAGGAACGCTACTTGAGAACTTCCCAATGAAACTAGAAAGCCAACCTGAAATCTGCAATGATATTCAATCATTTCTCTGGTCATATCTTAATAATGGCAAATAAGCTAATCATCAAGTGGATGCACAACTCACATTGTTTTCAGATAGGTCAAGAGCAGAAAGACAAGAAGAAACACTAAGAAGGGTAGCCTTACATATGTACAGACACAAAACAATATAATTTAAGGCTACCTACACATTCAGACCCGGGATATTAAAAGTAAAGGACCCGAGGAGGTTGTCTCCACTCACACAGATTGAAGCGTACTTATTCTTCTGATCCGCAACTATAGCATCCTCCCAAGCTTAATTAATCTAGCTAGGCAACCCTTTATTTTATCACTTTGTACCTGCACAAGGGTAATTTCTAGTAAGCAACAAACCATAAAATTGTATCAATATATATATAATACATGTGTGGTTGAATATTTGGTTGGTGTATATATATATATATGAATTTCAATAGTTAACTTGAATATTAAACATATAAATAAAAATAGAATATAAGACACCTTATATAAAATGTTGCAATCTGAAATTCCTTGTGAAGCAGTGCCCTTCTTCCATTAATTAACAACTAGATTAGCATTTAAGTTATCAATTTATTGAATGTTGGTACAAAAATCCTACTGGTACACCCAAAAAAGGACTATAGTAATTCAGTTACCGTAAAGCCCGCAAACGAGTTTACTAACAACAGTGGAATCATTCAAGTAAAGCAACGCAGATGAGGCAATTCTCAATTAATGGCAGAAAAATTCAAGGAAACTTGTGTATTCAATCACGATGTACACCATCATGGTGTGCCATTTAGCATAAAACAATTACATCACATTTTGGTTTCATGGGTTCAGGCCATGCTATCAATCATGATTGCCCATTACACAAAATTTCCCTTAGGAATAACATTCAATAGTGAGATGTTATTTAATACCAAAACAACAAAAGTTTTGTCTGGCATTTTATCAAACAGATAATGCGCCCCTTGCATACCCAATAACGACACTGAAAAAAATACATATCTAGTAGTTAATGAGTATGTATAATTCTTTGTCTTTCATATCTCCCAGGACATAAAAATTAATTAGTAAATAACAATTAGAAAATAATCAGCATGTAACCGTAGCTAGCCTCTTAAAACCAATAGAGGTGCACCAACAATAAGGAAAAGCACAAGCACAAGCACACACAAGAAGCCCAAGCCTTTGAAAGATCAAATTCTATCAGAAATTTAATCAAACAGTCAATAGTCACTTTCATAAATTTACTCAGAAATTTCTTTCAAGCTGTCGATTGAAATAAAAATATACAAGTTCAATTCGTACATGATGATAGATTGAGAGAGTGAAAACTCGCTGCTGCTCATTGGCTAAGTTCCCTCGTTCCTTTTCCTTCTGGAGAACAAACTAATGCAAATGAATTTAAACCAAGAGGAAAAAGATTTAATTTTGTAAGTGAAAAAAAGAAAGCAGATAAAGATTATGTGAAGATGGTTGGGAGAGGATCGGAAAAATGAAGGAGATGAAACTGGAGGCCGAACATATCAGTAAGGGGGAGAATTAGGTTTGATGAGGAGAGCATCACTCGGGTGTTTGAAATTTCAGCATTTCTTTTGTTTCATTTAGATTTATTCAAAATTTTAAATAAGTAAAAAAAAATGAGCTGCTCTTTTTGACGCTTCAGTTTAGCCAAGTGTTAGGACTGAATACTTTTGATGGTTCACTTTCTTTGTGAGTTGGGGTTGTTTCTAGTTAAGTTCTCAATGGTTTAATTGAAAGCCAAAAACATGGGCGGAAAATAATAGAAGGAGTTGACGGTTTATTATATTGCTAACTTGATTGTTTTAAGAAACCCGTCATAGAATCAACTTATTTTCTTGATGCCTATCTCATATACCACATAATATTGTAACAGGCATCATAAAATCATAATATTTTCTTGACGCATGTGTCATATACAATATGATGTTGCAACAACCGTCATAAAAATATCACTAAGGTACATATCTTGACAGTTTTCAACAAAGCCGTCAAGATATAAAAAAATAACCAGCATCATAATATGTCCTTTTTTTAGTAGTGATTGGAACACCTCATTACCTGTTTTGGGAATCTGACATGAAAAGACCTACTATGGATACCCATAGTTGTTGTTCCAGATTACTGTGTAACAACAACACATGGTTCACTTGTGTTTTCACATATTAATTCTGGATCTAACTGCACTTGGCATCCTGATTCGTACAAGCTCATATATTGGTTATATATTTCTTCTTTTCTACCATCTTCATTTCACGCATTCTTCACTATTCTTCCTTCACTTAAACTTTCAAGTGGATCAGCCAAGAAAATTAGTGCCTGAGAAAAATTACCTAAAGAATTTTGATGATGGCCTGTTGATAAGCACCCAAAATTGTAATATTAAACCCCGAGAGACATAGCATTTTGGTCGATTATGTGTTTAATAATCATGTAATAATTATATTTTCGTACTTTTGCAGGTTTCCACAATTAAAATGAATATAATGATAAAACATGCATCGAAGTACGGGAATACTGGAATATTTGAAGTTTCTCACTCAACCCCCGTGAAGCCCAACAAAGCCTGACTAAAGCCGAAGTTTCCAAAAGAACAAAACCAGTGCAGAACGGGTCCACATATAAAGAAGCAGCAAACTTCCGAAGCTCAAATCAGATAAATCTAGATGCCGACGTTGGCTAGTGAAGCTGCCAAGTACGGGAATATGGGAATATTTGAAGTTTCCCACTCAACCCCCGTGAAGCCAATGAGCCGACTAGAGCGAAGTTTCCAAAAGAACAAAACCAAAGGCGAGCGGGTCCACATATAAAGAAGCAAAGAAAACTTCCGGCTCAAATCGGATAAATCTAGATGCCGACGTTGGCTAGTGAAGCTACCATAGCGACCCGGCGGCGAACTTCGGTCGCAAAGGACAAAAGTCGTAAAACGCCAAAATCGGGCGCACCAACTGGACACACTAAGTAGACCCACTCTGCGGGCCCGTAAGGCATGACGAGTCGGATAGGCAGGTGGCAAAGGATGGTTTCAATTTAGTGCCACCTTGTAATGAGGAAGACACGTACCAATTCAATGTTTGAATTGAATTGGGCTAAAATACAAAACCAAAACATAAAAGGACAAAACAAATGATAATAAAACAAAACTTTATAAAACCGGTTTTGATCCTAACAAACCGAATTGGGCTAAAAAAACAAACCCGATTCGATATTAAGATTTCACGTGAAGGGTCCCCAGGCCTATATATATATGAGGGGGTCTTCATATATCTTCCTTCAAAGATATTAATGTTTTAGCTACGCCTAGTTAGATTTTCTTCTTCAAGACTTACATTCGCGCCATTTCCATTTCAGCGGCTTAAAATCATCGTAGTTATTTTACCCTTAATAATGTCATTTCTTTTCTAGTTTAATTTCTGTCCTGCATTTATTTACTTAATGTATACAAAGAAGTTTTATTAATCCTTCTATGACCATGAGCTAATCCCCGGGAGAGGGTTATGTTTGCTTCGTGTGAAAATCGGATTGACTCGTTACTATTCTAGAATCACTACTTAGGAATTAGGTATAGAATTGACATCCGGTCCCAAAATGGCTGAGGCATACAAAGTTGGATCAGCTGATGCTCTAGGGACAGATCTCGCGACTCTGCAAAATGTCGACTGACTCTCAGTCGTCCAAATCGGTGATGTGAAATCGAGCCGAGAGCTGAAATAATATACCGAGATGAGTTATTATTGAAACTCCTTATGCTAGTGAAATGCGACCTAGAGATGTGGGCATGCTTGGGGGGATCAATACTTCGGCGCCGTCTCCAAAACGAGGCGAAGTAGAGATGCAGTGACTTGGTAATATAAACTGTTAAAAAATGATTCTTGCATGGGCATGATTAACTCTCTCCCTGTTTCTATATTTTTGTTTACCTACATATAATCGCCGTAGTAATTTACATTATTTGCATTACCGTTAATTTAATTAAAACCAACTAAAAAGAAAACCTAAAAATCCTACTCACCAAAAGTTGTAATTCCAGTTGTGAACCTATCCGAGCCCTAAGGTTTGGACGATCCCTTACTCGACCTATCCTACCAAACCCACGTGAGTAAGGTAACTTGACTAAAACGTCATTTACTATCACGGACGCGTTGGAATTTGGACTTTGGACTTGGGTCTTTGGACTTGGACTTTGAATTTGTGGACCTCGGACTTAAGAAAATAAGTAATGGCGAAAACCAAATAAACGCGTGTGTAAAGAGCGTTTTTATCAAATGGCGCCGCTACGCTTCCCGAAGGACTCGGACTTAATGTAATAACTGGAATACATCCATAAAACCCCTACCCTACCTCCTCATCTTTTTAATTTTCATTTTACATTACAATACTAACAAGTTCACGGACGGTTTACCTTAATTTTTCTACTAACAAATATCCGTGGAACCAAGTTTGTTTATTTTCATGAGCACGATCTAAGTACTCCATAGGAATTTGAAGTACTGAACAGACAAAAGAGTCTCGAACGAGACTGAATTAGTAGCACGCGAGACTAACCTGGAGTATCAACACTCCAGTTTTCAGGTACAGGCCACTTTCCTTTGCAGTATTCTTTTGGGCTCTTTGGTTCTGTTTTGATAGTAAGCATAAGCTCGGGAGTAGTCGATCGCTATACAAGGAATCGCGGGACGCCAGGTTTCAAACTCTTAAACTCCTCAAACTTTGTCGAGGATATTATTTGCTATAACCTGTTTTACCTCGTATATTTGTATGTTGGCATGAGAACTCCATGCATGTAAAGGTGGTTCGTCATTACATATTCACATAACACAATTAATATGATTCGAATATATTTTGATATATACGTAGTGCCAAACCACCTGCTTAGAATATTTTTGTATGTGTATGTTACATCAATTCACGTACGCGGTATTCAATTGCATGAATTTGTTCTCGACATTCCCTTAGCTCACGTATAACTTACACATAGTTGCACGTATAGGTAATATAGATTTGCATGGGTAGACTTTCTGTGTAAACTAGTATATGTTAGTTAGTTTCTATTTTGGCATCTATCGTTTTTAATTGCATATTTCGTAATCACGTCTCCATAATACACTAATTACGTAAATTAAAATAAAAAAAAAATAAAAATAAAAAATAAAAAATCATAGTAATTAAAAATTTCATCTAAATCATCTTAATAACACCGTGCATAATACACAATCATAAATCATCATCCTATTCCATCAGTGCCTAGGAAAGTTGGAAAAAAATTGAGGTTGCCTAATTAAGGAACGTGCTAGCACGAACAACCTCCCTCAATTCTCTCAGGTGACCTGGCTGCTGGAATATTCACACGTTATCCTAGCTTCCCTGCTCGAGTTAGCAACAGCTTAGGAAGACGTGCTTCAACTCCCTCCTTCCTAAATTCTAAAACCTCCAGTCATTATTCATTCCTTATGAGCCTTAAATTAAAATTTATATTTGTATGAGACTACGGTCTGGTAAACATAAGGAATTAGAACTTACATATCATCGTCGAAAATACAAGAAACAACTGTTTATGTTATCTCCTAGACATAGTCCCTCCTCCGTAAATCAACATCGTCAAACATCTCCGTTGCCATTATCTCCTTTAATTATGGCTGAGGAAAATCTCACAGTCGAGAAACCCCTTTCGGATTTCTATACTGCCTTACAGGAAGGACCTGCTTCCTGCATTAAACTCGATGCGATTGTAGGTGATTTTCGTATTCCGCCAAGCATTTTCGGTTTGTTACCTGTTTACCATGGGTTAGACCATGAAAAACCGTACAATCATCTTCGTCGGATGCAACAAGTAGTCACCACTTTCCGCCATCCGACCGTTACCAACGAACAAGTCTTGCTTAGGTTGTTTCCCTTCACCTTGGCTGATAAAGCTTCAGTTTGGCTCGCCGGACAAGTGCCGCAATCCATTGACACATGGGCCAAACTTGTTCAAGCATTCATGATAAAGTTTTATACTCAGAAGAAAACTACAGAAATGCTTCAAAAGATTCAATTCTTTTGCCAGCACCCCCAGGAATCCTTTTCAGAAGCGTGGAGCAGATTTACTGATCTACTTCTCGAATGTCCCCATCATCAACTCGACACCGCTGTATTAGTCCGTTCATTCTTTAATGGTCTCTCTGACCATCAAAAGTAAACATTAAATATCATGAACGGCGGTTGTTTCATGGACAAGGGCGCTACTGAAGCATACACTTTTCTTGAGAAACAGGCCTCACGAAGCACCCATTGGGGAAACACTGATTCTTCTAGATCTTCTAAAATTACTCCTACCAAAGTTACGTCTATGTTTGAGGTCAAATCCGATCCGGAATTAAAAACTCTAATCGAGTCCCTAAACAAAAAGGTTGATGCTCTTTCGGTACAAGTAAATGAACAAAAACCCAAACAGGTCATGGCTGCCAACGCTTCCCCATGCCCTCTTTGTTTAAGTCCTGAGCACGCCGATTCTTATTGTCCTTTGGTATACGAGTGTCATCCCCAACCTTCTGAAGAGGCTTGTGCTTTCAACATCCCTAATGCACCTTGGCGACAACATCCGAATTTAGCTTGGGCACCCCCGTCAACAACAAGCTCCTTCGGTGGCAAACAATGTTCTGTCGACCACCCGCGAACTATAATTCCTATCGTCAAGGAAATCCTCCACAATTCCAGCAAGGGCAAAAGTAATTTTCCCAACAACGCCAAATATAGGGTACCAAAACAACCGCAACCTTGTTCCCGCTAATCAAGGATATGGCTACCAAAATCAACCCGTGAATAATAACCGTGAACTAGTTCCTGCTGCCCCTTTAGTCTAATCCACAGCCGATAAAATGGTTGAAACTTTTCTGACATACATAAATCAACATAATCAAATCCTAGCTTCTATCCAATCTCTTTCGGTATGTTAGCTTCGGGATAAAAGTCAAAGGGCGTGTTCCCGGGCAAGCGGTTCCAAACCCTAAGCCTACAAACACGCCTTTGAACTCAACAATGCACCAGGACCTAGTAATCCAAGCCAGGGTGAGGTAAATGTCATTACCACTCTTCGTTCTGGCCGAACCATCAACAATAATATACGTATGCTAGACGAGGAACCGGCCAAGTCACGGTGACGACGTCCCTTCCAACTCCTACCTCGCGAACCTATAACGGACGAAGTTGTACCTTCAAAATCTACACCTACGTCCCTAGGGAAGACGTCCACCGATCCTTATCTGGCGATTCCGTCCAAAAGCTCCGTTCCCTGCCTGTTTGGTAAAGAACAAACATGATGAACATTTTGATGAGATCCGTGAAACCTTCAAAAATTTGACAATAAACTTACCTTTCCTAGACGCTAAAGCATTTGCCCAAGCATGCCAAGTTTTTGAAGGACATGTGCACCACCAAACGACGTACAAATGTACCTCAACAAGCATTTCTCACTGAACAGTTTCCCTCAATTACCACTACCAATGGTGTGGTAAAGTACAAGGACCCAGGTCGACCAACTGTACCATGCACGTTGGGCGACAAGTATACCGCCATCTTGCGCTTTTTAGACCTAGGTGCTAGTGTTAACCTACTTCTCTACTACTTATTTAAGCAGTTAGGTCTTCATGAATTAAAACCTACCAATATGACTCTGCAACTCGCGGATCGCTCCATCAAATACCCAAAAGGCATAGTAGAGAACGTTATAGTAAAGGTCCAAGATTTTTACTACCCGGTGAATTTTGTCATTCTAGATATCTTGAAGTAGCACGTGACTCCATCCCTATCATCTTGGGGCCCTTTTCTTGCAACCGCTAACGCTCTCATAAATTGTCGGGGCGGTTTAATGACATTGTCTTTTCGGGAACCTTTCTATCGAACTCAACGTGTTCAAATTAATGAAACAGTTTCCCGATCCTATAATGGAGGGCGAGATTAGCTTGGTTGATAGTCTGGGTCATGATTATTTCACAAACTCTTTTCCCCCAGACGAGACACACCAATTCCTCTCTTTTGATAATACGGAGTTTGACGATGACTCGTACATAAGGGATGTCCATGCATTATTAGAGTCAGTACCACTATTTGACCCTAATGCTTCGGTGCAAACTGATTCAGAAGAACCGGATTCGCTCTTTTCCATTGAAGAGATGATCCCTCACGAATCCTTGATCCCCGATCCTCCAACTCCAGATTTAAAACCTCTACCCTCTGATTTGAAGTACATGCATCTCGATCTCGATGGCAGTCACCCTATAATAATTTCTGCTCACTTGACTACAGACGAAGAGGCACGTTTGATTCACGTCATTCGTGAACACCGCTCCGCTATCGGATGGTCCTTAGATGATATTAAGGGGATAGACCCTAGCATATGCACGCATCATATACATCTTGATGACTGTACAAAGACATCACGAGAACCACAACGCTGCCTTAATCCCGCCATGAAGGAAGTAGTGAGAGAGAAAGTTTTACGTTTACTTGATGCGGGTATCATATACCCTATCTCTCGATAGTGGTTGGTTAGTCCCGTCCCACGTTGTTCCCAAAAAGTCCGGCATTCAAGTTATGCAAAATGAAAATGGTGAGTGCATCTCCACTTTCGCATTCCTTTGGAATGGAGAATTTGCATTGACTATCGCCAAACTTAATGCGGAACCCCGTAAAGATCACTTCCCTCTCCCATTCATTGACCCGGATGCTAGAACGCGTTTAGCGGGTCATGCTTACTACTGTTTTCTTGATGGCTATTCCGGATACTTCCAAATTGTCATCGATCCCGCCGATCAAGAAAAGACAACTTTCACATGTCCCTTTGGAACCTTTGCATACGCATCTAAATGCCTTTTGGTCTCTGTAATGCCCCAAGCACTTTCCAACGCTGCATGCTTCACATTTTTAGTGATATGGTGGAACGTTATATGGAAGTCTTCATGGACAACTTTTCCATTTACGGAAATTCCTTTAACGACTGTTTATCCAACCTTTCTAAAGTATTAACGCGTTGCGAAAAAAAAAATCTGGTACTCAATTGGGAGAAGTGTCATTTCATGGTTACCAAAGGACTTGTTCTAGGTCATATTGTTTCAAAAGACGGGATAGAGGTCGATAAAGCTAAAATTGTTAAAATTTCTTCGCTACCTTTTCCACGAACAGTTCGTGATGTCCGTGCCTTTTTAGGCCACGCTAGGTTTTACAGGAGATTCATTCAGGATTTTTCTAAAGTTGCTCGACCCTTAACCAATCTCCTACTTAAGGATGCAGTATTCGACTTCAATTTCAATTGCAAACAAGCTTTTGATACTCTAAAAACCGCTCTGACTACCGCTCCTATCATTCAACCCCCTGATTGGTCTCAACCATTCGAACTGATGTGTGACGCTAGCGACTTTGCTATTGGTGTCGTGCTAGGCCAACGACGTGACGACAAACCCATTGTCATTTACTACGCTAGTAAAACTCTTAACGACGCTCAACGTAATTATACCACAACTGAGAAAGAGTTCCTAGCTGTTGTCTATTGTTTGGATAAGTTTCGCCCTTACCTAGTTGGAACATTGACCATCGTATATACTTACCATGCAGCAATTCGGTACTTACTCGTGAAAAAGGACACAAAACAACGATTCTTCCGCTAGATCCTTCTCTTACAAGAATTCACCCTGGAAATCAAAGACAAGAAAGGAACCGAAAATGTCGTAGCCGACCATTTATCAAGGCTGGTTGGTGACATCGATAGTGATTCTGAAGCCATCGGTGATTCCTTCCCAGACGAATACTTGTACTCTATTTTCTCATCTCCATGGTACGCGGATATCGTTAACTACCTAGTTACTGAGGAAGTCCCCTCCTTTTGGTCACGTCCTGATCATAAAAAGTTCTTATCCACTATAAAATATTATTTCTGGGATGAACCCTACCTCTTTAAGTATTGTTCCGACCAACTCATTCATCGCTGCATTCCCGACTGGGAACACACCGACGTATTATCCTTTTGCCATGAACAATCTTGCGGAGGTCATTTTAGTGGGAAGAAAACTGCGGCCAAGGTGTTACAATGTGGTTTTTACTGGCCCACCCTTTTTCGCGATGCACACGAACATTGCATAGCTTGCATTTGTTGTCAGCACCTAGGTCGAATTACCAAACGAAATATGATGCCCCTAAATCCTATCTTGATTGTGGAAATTTTTTATGTTTGGGGCATTGATTTTATGGGACCTTTCCCTATTTCTCAAGGTTTTCTATACATTTTAGTCATTTGTAGACTATGTGTCCAAATGGATTGAAGCACTTTCGCGATGTCGCTCAAAATGACCATAAGATCTGTCATGAGATTTGTAAAAGAAAACATTTTCTCTCGCTTTGGTGTTCCCAAAACTATCATCAGTGATGGGGGTACACATTTTTGTAACAAAATTTTTGGGTTTTTAATGAAGAAATATGGAGTTACTCACAAGGTTGCTACTCCATACCACCCACAAACAAGTGGCCAAGTGGAAGTCTCCAACAGAGAGATAAAGTCTATTATGGAGAAAACTATCAACCCCTCAAGGAAGGACTGGTCTCTCCGCTTATCGGATGCCCTATGGGCATACCGAACAGCATTTAAGACACCTATAGGGATGTCTCCTTACCGCATTGTTTTTGGAAAACCTTGTCATCTGCCAGTTGAACTTGAGCATCGTGCCTTTTGGGCCATCAAAAGCCTCAATTACAATATCATCGAGGCAGGCGAGAAGCGAAAACTGCAATTAAATGAGCTGGAGGAGATTCAGAGTAATGCTTATGATCTCTCGAAATCCTACAAAGCTAATATGAAAAGAGTGCACGACAAGCACATTTTGCGTAAGGATTTCAAAATTGGCCAAAAAGTTTTACTGTACAACTCCAGATTACACATCTTTCCTGGTAAATTGAAAACACGATGGTCTGGTCCTTTCATTGTGTTAGCTGTGAAACATTATGGGGCATTCTCTTTGCTTAATCCAAAAGATAACAGTGAATTTCAAGTCAATGGACAACGCCTAAAACATTACCATGAATTACGCTCACCAGATGTTGAACAGACTCTTCTTCATAATCCAAAGATACACCGACTAGATGTTTAGTTTGGCGTGACTTTCGATCTTGTTTCTATAGAGGGTACGCCATTTTGGTAGCGGGCCATCTTCTATCTTATGATCTCCAAAGTTCTTTGAAGTGTGTGGTTGCAAGCGCCGGAACCTTAGTCCATGAAAACTCTTTTTCAAAGCGAGTATAAATGTCTTCTCGCAACACGAGCAAACGTGCTTTTTTTCGTAAACGATGGGTACCTAAAATTTCACCTCCTTCCTTCTCTTCCCTTTTCTACTCTCTACCTCGCTAACTTCAGCTAATCATTTGGTGTAAGCCTCACTCATCACAAATAGGGAATGGTCATAGTTCTTTTGCTCTTAAAATCGGCGTCGCGCTGAAGAATGGGCTGGTGTATGCATTGCCAAACACCCTTCCTCGCTCTAGGCCCCGACTTCCTATCCGATACTAGCCAGTTTAAGGTATACTTTTGCCTGACACCAGCTGCGCAAGATAATCTTCGTCGCCGCGCCGTTTCTCCCACAGGTTGGGACTCGTCTTGAGGATCTGACGTTAAAAGACTCACCTTGTAGATATGTTTATATTGTTGCCTTTTCCCTTTGCATTAAGTTTTGCACATGAGATTCGTGTCCAACCTCAGATGTTGCACACTTGGAACACAAACGGGCAATGGATTCCACCAGACCAACCCTAGAATTGGTTACTTTGAGTTCCCTTTGGGGCGGTTTGAGGATAGCCGTATGTAATAAGGGCAATTTTATTAGACCGTAGCGCGCACGGTCCAGGATGGTACCGTCCTGCCCCTAACCCCATAATACATAGAGGTGAAGCCACAGTCTGGCTGGATTGGGTTCGCTCCAGAGCCGACATGACAGTTGTCTATGATTTAAGATAGTGACTCCTCTGGACATCCAGTGTTTTTCACGTATATCTCCTTTGTTTATAAATAAAATACTCTCCTTTAAAAAAATAAAATAAAATAAAAATGTGACTTTCAAGAAAGACTCATACAATTGGATAGCATTTTTCGTGCCGATCGTTTCGGTATCTCATTCGTCCAATTCGGAGTCCAAACGAGCCAGCGAATGTTCATGGCGAGCCAGCATCAGTTTCAGGCTCAGATGATGGATACTCTGGGTGATATCCAGGAAGCAGTTAGCCTCCACGGGAGCTCGTACTGCACGACGTCGCAAGACTCCTGGTTCTTCTTCTGCAACCCCCGAGGATTCTGCTACAGCACCAGAGGATCATCAGTAGCTAGATTTATTTTTTTTCCGGTCTTGTATAATATTTATATCAGATATTTTATTTACGTGTTTGCATTTTCTAGCTTAATAGTAGATGGTTCCTAAATATTTCTATCTTGATATATTAGCTATATCTAATATTATAGTATATAGGTAGGAACATATATTGGTAATAATAAATTATATACATATATATAAATATACTTCACATGTCATACTTAAACAACAAATTTTAACGTAACTAACACGCTCGATAAAACCGATAATGAAAAACGCGTCAAAAACCACATCTAAAAAACGGTGAACCACATCTAAAAAACGGTCAGAAAACGGCAATTTTCTTTCTATAAATAAGTTCAACTCTTCCTCCATATTCACTAATTTCATATTCTTCCCTCTACACTTCTTATTCTAAAAACCGTTTTTGGATCACTCCAAGCCCAAGATTCATGGATGCACTAGAAAAGTTTGAGCAGCAGCATATTGAATATGCTACTCAAGTCTTCATGCTCGGTTGTTTTATTATAGTCATGTTGTTCATGTGGCATATAGTTCTATCTAACATTTAGGTTTGTATTTAAGTCATCATATCATTATGTTGTGTTTCCATACCGTTGTACGTTCTTACATCTTATTGTGATAGTATATCTATATTTTCTTTGTCCTTCTACTTCAGTTAAAAAACAAAACAAAAAAAACAAAAAAAACAAAAAAAAAAACAAACAAACAAACAAACAAAGGGGGCACTCCTTGTCACATGCCCCATTCTTCTCATCCACACACCATCCACTTTTGCGCATATCTTAGAAGATACACGTGGTCTAACTACCCTGTGACACCTCGAAACGTATCTTTTACATTTCGGATGGGTGCCTATTTATAACAAGGATAAGCACCTCAAAAAAAAAAAATTAACTTCCCTTTTTCAAAAATAATTTTCCACCACTCCATCTTTAATGGCCCTCACTCGAAGTTTCGTGCCCGAGCAAAATTTTATGGAAATTTTCCAAAATGGTCTTTTTCATCCCTTTTTTTACACTGAAATATTACGGCGAAGATGGTACCCTCTTTTACACCATAAGCAAGCATTTTATTCTAGAGAATTGGTCTTGTTATTCCACCGACAACATCTTTACTGAAAATGCATTATGCAACGTATTTAATCCCATGGAAGGGCTTCGCTTAATTCAACAAGGACTGATGACATTATTCAAACGTCAGAACATTATTATCACCAGCCTTCTTGAATTTCAGGACCTGCGGACAATAAACGAAGAGGAACAAGCATAATTCTTGCATAGCCACAACCAATTCTTGGCAAATCACACTCTCATAATGGAGAACCACGCCGAGATTTTACCGCATTTCCGACACGGACAATAAAAAACAAAATGTTGCAAACCAGGCAAATCACACTCTCATAATGGAGAACCACGCCGCACGCACGGATTGACGGCATAGAGAATCTTATAAACGGAGTCCTCCCACAAAAGGATCCTCGCCATTACTTGGGCCAATGAAACCATTTAAATTTTGCAATTTTCCTTTTAGTTTTTAATTTTCGTATGGTAAATTATTTTTACTTAATTATTCTCATCATACTCTAATATTTGTTTATCCTTGTCTAAACAGGTCACATTTTTTTACACAATGGAAGCTCCAAAGATGATTCCAGAACAATCTTTCCATTCATTGATGAATTCTCTGGTATATGGACATCTTTTCAGAGAGTACATAACTCAAGTTGGTTGGAACTCTCTCATTCTACACCCGGAGCAGACATACTCCCCAGGTTTGGCAACTTATTTTTATGATAACATGGAAGATCTACCAGCTATCCAGGGTTTCCCTTTGAATGGTTTTACACTACGTATTGGTAACACCCGACACGCTTTTTATGAGCCAACAGTGGCTATGGCTCTAGATCTTCCTCCTCTTCAGCCAGATCTCCCCATTCAATACATGATAGAGAATGACCTTAATGACTATTCTAGGGAAGATTTTGTTGCCCGGTATGGCGATGGCCTTGCCCACGTCAAAGAACGTGCCGAAGATGGCCGATGGCCGGAATTCACTATTCCACTAGCCAGTATGACCATGAATGTTGGAACTGCCATGTTATTTATTCTTCTGAACATCATGGGGGATTGGCATTTTTCCACTGCATCAAAGTCAGCATGTAAGACATTCCATGCATTGGCCCAGCAACATACCACCTTCGACATTACAGAACTAGTAATTGAGAATCTTAAGAAGGCTCGGTCTTTTCGACAACACTATATCACCCTGCCAGTTACAAAGATGTAGGATAGTGAGGACGCATTTTCCTCGAAGTTTGCAGCCACCTTTTAGACTTGGGTAAAGGTCGACTCTATGTGTTCAACAAAAAGATAATTCGTTCTTTGCGATTTTGGACATGGACACGCCTACGCAAGGTATCTTAAGAAAGTTCGTTCTTTCCCCATGATGATGATAAAATGATAGCTCATCTAGACAATGCAAAGAAGAGGAAGTGGAGTGAAGTTTGGAAAGCTATGATAGATTGGCGGGATCTTGAAGGAATGGCATTTCTACGAGGACGAGGCAAGGAGGGACTATCCCCCGCCAAGGATGGGGCAATGTGAGTTTATGCATGTACATATTTGTTTTACGTTTTGATGTGAAATAAATAAATAACCTAACAAAGGTGCTACTCTAACAGTGTGGTTCTACTTTTATGATGTATAATATATAGTGTGTTACAATAAATTTCTGTGGAAGATGTCAGCTTTATTTTTGCTCAACGCCTCTCAGGTATACTCCTTCTTCCTCTTAACATTTTGAGGACACAGTGTCCGACTGTTTGGGGGTGGTGAGAACCTTTTGCAAATATTAGGCATGCATAGTTGTATATAGTTACTTAATGTCTAAATAAACGTATTTAGTGACAAATTCTCGTTTCTCTTTCTATGATGAAAAATATTTAGAAATCTCACCCTAGCATCAAAATTAGGACTTGTTCTAAGAAACTTAATTTAATACGTATGCAATAGTTTTTACATTTTTTCATGAGCATTCATGCACTGACTATCATTAAATGTACACAGCAGTAAGTTTTTGGGACCCACGGTTAGACAACTTAATTTCCATATCCTGTAAGAATCTAACCAAAAGCCTCAAAATGTAGGATATATGAGTAATGACACACGGAGGAGTAGTTCTTCCGATATAGAGAAGTTCACACGCCTATTTACTTGATCACTACCCAAATCCTAAAGCGAGAATTTAGGCTTTCTTTGGATCGATATAGCCAAAAATTCGCACTGTAAAAAAATTTACCGCTAGTCGCCTAATCGAACCTTTCATTAATCCTTTCTCACCTTCACCAAAAAAAAAAAAAAAAATCATTACCCATCTAGTAACCACAAATAAATAAGCCTACCTAGATGATGAGTATGAGAAATATGATGAAGTGTAGAAAAATGAAAAAAAAAAAAACCTTGTTACAAATCAAAATCAGTTACCTGTTTCAGAATCAAAAGAAATAGAAATATGTTTCCAAAAATCAAAAGAAATGTCAAGGTTAGAATTCCCCCCAAAAAAAAATCAAATCAAAAGGGAATAAAAAAGCTTGAAAAATCCAAGTATGGAAACCCATGTTAGAAGCAGGAAAGAAAATAAGGATCCTCTAGTATAAATATCTCGAAGACCTTATTCTCTCATCCTTATCATTTTTGAATTTTCTATTCCATTTTCTTCTACACTACCACCTAAGCCCCATAACACCTAATAAAGACCTCTAGCTCAATTAGGAATAGGATAGTGTGATAATAAGTAGTAGTTGTGACTTCTCGACCTCGGCTCCTCTAACCGGCCATTGAGTATGTGAGGAAAACGTGCCCACTACACACCGGAGATAGCAAAGCTTGAGTGGAAAAATAAGAGAGAAATTGTGATTCGACACATACCGTGAGAACCTAATTAAGGACGCTTATTCAAAGGATCCGAAACGGTCCCCGCTTTCGTACATTTCATTATTAGATTATCGCATGCATGCTCATACGTAGATGTTTCAATTATTGTATGTATATTAACTTGAATTTCGAAAGAATAAAATCCTTGTTGCCCCTGCTAGTGAGATGTCTAGAGACCTGAGATTAATTAAGGAAACAAGCCTTTGTTACTGAGTCGTTGTAGTATAAATGAAGTTTGTGAGTATCTTCTCTGGAAAACTCTCACGAGGCTATAACTCGTCCACTAGGAAATTCCTAGTGGTTCAAGGCCTTGTTGCATACGGTTAATGCAACCGCACTCTGCGAAATGAGATTTAGCTTAGGACAACACATTTTTTGATCACTTATCGTTTTAATGTCTCTTCTTTGCTTGAGGACAAGCAAAGTGCTGTTTGGGGGTGGTGTGATAAGCACCCAAAACTGTAATATTAAACCCCGAGAGACATAGCATTTTGGTCGATTATGTGTTTAATAATCATGTAATAATTATATTTTCGTACTTTTGCAGGTTTCCGCAATTAAAATGAATATAATGATAAAACATGCATCGAAGTACGGGAATATTGGAATATTTGAAGTTTCCCACTCAACCCCGTGAAGCCCAACAAAACCCGACTAAAGCCGGGTTTCCAAAAGAACAAAACCCGGTCGCGAGCGGGTCCACATATAAAGAAACAAAGACAACTTCGAAGCTCAAATCGATAAATCTAGATCTTGACGTTGGCTAGTGAAGCCGCCAAGCACGAATACGGGAATATTTGAAGTTTCCCACTCAACCCCGTGAAGCCCAACAGAGCCCCGACTAGAGCCGTTTCCAAAAGAACAAAACCAAAGGCAGAGCGGGTCCACATATAAAGAAAGAAACTTCCGGCTCAAATCGGATAAATCTAGATGCCGACGGCTAGTGAAGCTACCATAGCGACGGGCGACGAAACGGGCGCAAGGACAAAAAGTTGTAAAACGCCAAAATCGGGCGCCCAATCGGGACACACTAAGTAGACCCACTCTGCGGCCCCGTAAGGCATGACGAAATCGGCATAGGCGGTGGCAAAGGATGGTTTCAATTTAGTGCCACCTTGCAATGAGGAAGACACGTACCAATTCAATGTTTGAATTGAATTGGGCTAAAATACAAAACCAAAACATAAAAGGACAAAACAAATGATAATAAAACAAAACTTTATAAAAACCGAAGTTTTGATCCTAACAAACTAAATTGGGCTAAAAAACAAACCTAATTCGATATTAAGATTTCACGTGAAGGGTCCCCAGCCTATATATATGTGAGGGGGGTCTTCATATATCTTCCTTCAGCATATTAATGCTTTAGCTACGCCTAGTTAGATTTTCTTCTTCAGTACTTACATTCTGCCATTTCCATTTCAGCAGCTTAAATACTGTAAGTTATTTTACCCTTAATAACAGTCATTTCTTTTCTTGTTTAATTTCTGTCCTGCATTTATTTACTTAATGTATACAACAAGTTTTATTAATCCTTCTATGACCATGAGCTAATCCCCCCCCTCAGGGGGAGGGTTATGCTGCTCGTGTGAAAATCCGGATTGACTCGTTACTATTCTAGAATCACTACTTAGGAATTAGGCATAGAATTGACATCCGGTCCCAAAATGACTGAGACTGTACAAAGTTGGACTGCTGATGCTCCAGACAGTCTTCGACGCGAATCTAAAATGTCTCTGGCTAGCGACTCTCTAGTGTCAGACAGCTCTCCAATTCGTCCAGCTGATGTGAAATCGAGCCAGGAGTTGAAATAATATACCAGAGATAAGGTATTATTGAAACTCCTTATGCTAGTGAAATGCGACCTAGAGATGTGGGCATGCGCTAGGGATCAATACTTTCGGCGTCGTCCGAAAACGCGACGGCGAAGTAGAGATGTAGTGACTTGGTAATATAAACTGTTAAAAAATGATTCTTGCATGGGCATGATTAACTCTCTCCCTGTTTCTATATTTTTGTTTACCTACATATAATCGCCGTAGTAATTTATATTATTTGCATTACCGTTAATTTAATTAAAACCAACTAAAAAGAAAACCTAAAAATCCTACTCACCAAAAGTTGTAATTCCAGTTGTGAACCTATCCGATCCCTCAGGTTTGGACGATCCCTTACTCGACCTATCCTACCAAACCCACGTGAGTAAGGTAACTTGACTAAAACGTACGACTATACGGACATTGAAATTTGGACTTTGGACTTGGGTCTTTGGACTTCGGACTTTGGACTGTGGACCTCGGACTTAAGAAAATAAGTAACTGAAAACCAAATAAACGTGTGTAAAGAGCGTTTTATCACCTGTTTTCTCCTTATTTTGACACAGAAATTGTACGTCGAGGATGGATGCCTCTTCTATTTCATTCAGAAGCCGCTTATTCCAGATAATTGGTTTTGATGTTCTACCAATTTAGCGGACATGAACATAGTAAATTCTATTTCCATGCCCATGGACAACGATTTGAATTAACTAAGAAAATTATCTCCGACATACTTCAAATTCCAATGAAAAACCCGGAGTTCCATATTCAAGAGTCACCATTTTATACCATTAAACAAATACTACAAGCCACTGTATCTCGTGGCGAAATCGGAAACAGACATCACGTTGTTCTTCAACGCTCCTTGAAACAGAATCAACGAGCTGTGCTCCACTGGTTAGGACACAATGTGGCAGGTACATCATCATCTGAAGTGACAAAACCTCAACTCCACCTACTTTGGATTATATAGAATCAAAGGGATGACTTTTGTATAATCCAATATCTCTGGAACTCTATCACTAAGCATAAAAAATGGTTAGCACCTCCGCCTACTCTAGTCACAAAAATTATGTTGCTTTGGAGTTATCTAGCTGTTTATCAAAAAATACCTCTTCAAAAAGCGGTCCTTACTGTAATTCACACAGAATGCGCCACTGGTTTTTAGACTCCAAATACTATGACAGATGAACAAGAAGACCAAAGCTCAATACCTGACCATTTCTTTGATGAAAATGTCATGCCGAACATTTTTAATCCTATGAAAGGCATTCATTTTCTTCATCAAGGTATGCGCGAACTACACGCACGCCAGGAAATCATCATCAAAAGTCTTCTAGATTTCTAGGAACGTCAAGCAATGCACGATGTTGAACAGGAGGCAATCTTGGAAAATCACTCTCAGTCCTTGAAAAATCACGCTCTCCTAATGGAGAATCAAACTACGCTCTTTGCCAACCAGGGGGCCATTCAACTTCAGCAAGGCCAACAAATTGATGAACTAAACTGTGTTGTGCACGATCTGCATCCCATCACCATCATCATCATCGTGATCCATGAATTTCTCAAAAAAAAAAAAAAAAAAAATATATATATATATATATATATATATATATATATATATATATATATATATATATATATATTATTATATATATATTATTATTATTATTATTAATTGAGTTTTCATCGTGTGCTCAAATAATTAAAAATTGTTGTTCTCTTTGTGTCTTCTTTTGTAAGCAAGGCCTACTAAGACTGTCATAATTCAAGTTATTTTTAAAATCTAATAATCAAATTTTAACCTGTTATTTTAAATTTGATTACAGAAGGGGTCTATCTTCTCCATACTCAGTCATCCATCTAGTCAAACTTTATTGGAAGCTTTTCTTCATATATATCCTTATCCATCAGGCGTGGGAGACATACTTCATTTTGGACATTTCCTCATATACACTGATTGATAGTCTGTCAGGAATCTTTGCCTTACCTATCGCTCTACTCCATCACACATGGCATCTTCATCAAGCATGGCATCTCCAAAAATCATTCCTGAGCAATCCTTCCAGGCTATGATGGATTCCAATGCTTATGGCCTTCATATCTATGATTACATCACTAATATCGGGTGGTCTTCCCTTGTTCTTCGCCCTGACCAAACTTATTCTCCAAGTTTGGCGGCCTACTTTTATACCAACATGGGAGAAACACTAGCATTCAACCATGCTCACGGCTTTTTCTTAGATGGGTTCACAATCCAAGTTGGCGGCACACAGTATATCTTTTCTAAGCCAACGCTTGCCCTAACTTAATTTGATCTTCCCTATCATGAAATGGCAGCAACATGGCCATACATTTTCTAAAACTATACCCATTCTTTTTCATGGCTTGCTTTTCGTGCAACATACGGTGATGGTCTTGAAATTAAAAAAGAAGGAGCTACACTTGGCAGATGGCTAGACATCACCATTCCCTTAGCAAGCATGACCATGAACGTAGGGAATGTAATGTTATTTGTCCTACTGAACATCATAGGAGATTGGCATTTTTCTACTGCCAATGATGCTGCCTGTGTAGTATTCAAGCACTTGCTCAAGGTCATACATTCTTTGACATCTTAAACTGTGTTATCTCCAATCTGAAAAAAGCTCGCACTATTCGAATCAATATATACTTTTACCTGTAACCACTTGCCGAATTACGAGGACACATTTCCCATAGTTTTCAGCTACTTTTCATGACTTGGTCACGGTAGATTTTATGTGCCTAGCGAATAGAATAATTCGTTCCTTAAGGTTTAGGCAATGGCGACGTCCTGCACTATACCTCAAGCATGTTCGTTGTTACCCGAACGATGACAAAATGTTGGCACATTTGAACGAATCAGGATAACAAAAATGAAGCATCATTTGGCAAACCAATATCTTTTGGCACGATGCTAATGAAATGCATTTCACTCATGAAGACGCCAGACCATCAGGACAGACTGGTTGGTAAATTTGAGTAGGCCATTATGTATATATATCACTGTATATAGTTATGTTTAATATGCTATTATTTTTCTTTGTTGATCTCTGTATAATATATTATGTTATAATCACTTTCTGTTCCAGCAATCTAGCTTTAATTTTGCTCACGTTTCTCAGGTAATTTCTTTCTTTATATATTGATACTTCGAGGACTAAGCATCATTCAGTTTGGGGATGCTTTAAACATGTAGCAAAAATTAGGCAACTTGTAGGCTGTATATAGTTTCTACTTTCTTGTTAGTGAATGTACTTAGTGACAAAGTCTTGTTTCCTTTTCAATAATGAAAATTGTTTAGAAATCTCACATTAGCATTTGAATTAGGATTTGTTTTTAAGAAACTTAAGATAATAACTACGCGATAGTTTTTACATCTTTTCATGAGTATTCATGCACTGAGTATCATCGATTGTACATAGCAGTAAGTTTCTGGAATCCACGGTGAGTATACTTAAACTATCAATCCTATGAGAATTTAACCAAAAAGCCTCGATATGTGTGATATGTGAGTAATGACACAGAGGAGTAGTTTTTCCGAATAGAGAAAATCACGTGTCTACTTACTTGATCACCATCCGAACCCTAGGTGAAAATTTAGGCCATCTTTGGATCGACATAGCTAAAAATTCATACCTGTTACAAATTCTACCGCTAGTCACTCCACTGAACCTTTCATCAAACCTTTCACTTTCACCAAAAATTTCTTACCCATCTATTAACCCCAAAGAAAAGAACCTACCTAAATGATGCGTATGAGATATATGATGAAATGTAGAAAAATAAAGAGAAAATTTTGTTCCAAATAAAAGTTAGTTACTTGCTTTAGGAAAGAAAAATAGAATCATGTTTCTTAAGCCTTAGGTAAAAAAAAAGGTCCAAAGGCTTAAGAACAAAATAGGAAAACTCAGGTAGAAGCAGGAAAAGAAAACAAGGATTTTCTAGTGTAAATATCTTGAAGACCTTATTCTCTCATATTTATGATTTTTTTTATTTTCCATTTCCATTTTCTTCTATACCACCACCTAAGCCCCATAATACCTAATAAAGACATCTAGCTCAATTAGGAGTAGGATTGTGTGATAATAAGTAGTAGATATGATTGATCGACCTCGGCTCCTCTGACTGTCATCGAGTATGTAAGGAAACGTGTGCCCACTGCACACTGGAGTTAGTGAAACCTAAGTGGAAAAATTATGAGTGAATTTGTGTTTCGACACATACCTTTGAGAACCCATTTAGGGACGCTCTACAAAGGATCCAGAAACAGCCATGTTTGTGCATTTCAATGTAAGGTTCACTATATGCATGTTCATATGTAGATGTTTTAATTATTATATGCATATTAACTTGAGTTTCAAAGGAATTAATCATCGTTCCCCGCTAAGGAGATGTATAGATATCTGATATTAATTTAGGAAACAAGCTTTTGTTACTGAGTCGTTGTAGTATAGATGAAGTTTGTGAGTATCTTCTCTGGAAAACTCTCACGAGGCTATAACTCATCCACTAGGGAATTCTTAGTGGTTTAAGACCTTGTTGCATACGGTCAATGCAACCGCACTCTGCGAAATGAGAATTAGCTTAGGACTGTACATTTTGGCCACTTATCTGTATATATGTCTCTTCTTTACTTGAGGACAAGCAAAGTGCTGTTTGGGGGTGGTGTGATAAGCACCCAAAACTGTATTATAAAACCCCGTAGAGATGTAACATTTCGGTTAATTTTGTGCTTAATAATCATGAAATAATCATATTCTCGTGATTTTGTAGGTTGGAACAACCAACGTAAAAAATGATGATAAAGCCAGTATTTAAGCACGGAATATGGAGTATACATAAAGCTTTCCGATTAAGCCATGTGAAGCCCAACAAATTCGGACTAAAACCTAAAGACTCAAATAGGATAGAATCAAGCCAGAAACGGGATTACGTGCACAGAAACAACAAGCTTTTGGAGCTCATATCTCTTGAATCAGGACTCCAAATTCGGCAAGTAAACTGCTCAGACGATTAGTGCGACGAGCTATACGAAAAGGCGGTAAATTGTAAAAATGTCAAAAGACCGACCCACTACTGGACACAGCACGTGGACCCACTATGCGGGCCTGCAAGATTTGATGAGTCATCATGTAAGACAAGACAAATGTGCAAATAATTGGCACAAAGTGGACACCTTACATGCAATTAATGAAGTTAGTTGGATTTAGGTGCTAATAATGGAAAAAATGCAAGGTGTCAAAAGGGTTTTAGTTTTAGATAAGAAGAAAGTTAATGAAGGGGGGTGTTTCACGTGGGAGGAAATAGAGAAAGCTCTCATATGTATGAGGGGGGATGATTTTAGCATTAACTCCCTTTTTCCTTTTCATTCCTTGTCTTGTAATTTATTTTTTGTTTTTGTTTTATGTTAAAAGCTTGTAATAGTGTTAATGGGGAACATTCTTAGTTCTTAATAAAACTCCATCATTTTCTTAGGTAAATAAGGTTTTAGTTTTTCTTTTCTCTTTCTTATTAGCTTATATAACTTGTAGTTTTTCAAATAATCTAAGGATCATGAGCTAAATGTTGGATTCGTATATGTTTCTTAGAAGTAGGATTCACTACTTAGGACTAAGGACACATGTAACACACTACCCAAAAATGGTAGTGTTCGGCCAAAATTGAGGCCTGGAGGTTGAGAAAGACTCGTGTGCGCCACCCTTTTCATGCCTGGGCTAGCCGTGCGCGCGGGTCTTATTGGACCTCTTAATTCTCTATTTGACAGGTTGTATGAGTCCAGGAGTTGAGATGGTATTTCAGAGATGAAATATCAGTTCAACTCCTTATGATAGGAAAATGGACTTAGAGATGAGTTCATGTCGCTAGGGATCAACGCTCTATCCGTTAGGATTTGATAATGAACCCAAAATGGCTTAGAGATTGTAGTAATCTGATTCTAAGATAATATAATGAGACCTTGCATGAGTAGCATAATCTTCTACCATTTCTTTCTCTTTAAATATCTAGTTAAAAGTCTTAGTTTTTCCGTTTTTGTGCCTCACATTTTAAGTGTTCGTTAGGATTTAAAACAAAGCAAACCTTAACTAGCAAATCAATATGAAACTTACTCACTAGTTTCCTAATGAGCAGAATAAAGTTGTAATGTGTCCTAGACTTTAGGTTGGAACGAATTCCTACTCGAGCTTAACGAATGAAGAATCGTGAGTAAGGACTTGAGTTTACACCGAACGGAGTAGAGAAATCAAATCTTTATTACTGCAAAGTGTAAATATCATGTTCTTACTGATCATACATTATGTTGAGGTATGAACAGTGATTGTTCATGAGCTATAAGTAGTGATTGTTCATACCCCAAATAGGTATGAGCAATTATTATTCATACTATATACACCGGGTCATTTCGGTTGGGCCTAGCCGTTTATTATTTTGCATTAAGGGTATACTTGACCTTTCATCTACCCGAGCAATTTTTTATTTCACGGGGATACTTGATTTTTTATCTACCCGAGCCGTTTTTTATTTGGCATCAATGGTATACTTGATCTTTCATCTACCCAGTCCTTGGGACTGATAAAAAAAAAGGTGGTATTGAGAGTGATTTTTTCGTCCCTTTTGTCCATGAGAATTACTCTATTATCAAGTGAGCAGAGTGAACGTTCTGGGCAGGAGGGGTATGTGGCCCAAAATGTTGTTTGGTTGGTTTATGTCTGTCCGCCGTCCGTCCTCAATCTCTCTTCATTTCTTCTTTGCCAAACATTCTTTCTCTCCAATATCTCTCTTTCTCTCTCTGCGATAACTTGATTAGTTTAGATTTCTTCTTTCAATTGATGTCGATGACTCCTTTGTCTCATTCTCATCAATAACTCATCCCCTACGCTCGTCTCTCTAACCCACTCCAAATTCATCAACACAGAGCTAGAGAACGCAAAGAAGAAGAAGGAAGATTTTGCGTAAGCTTTATTCCTCTTACAAACTCTTCAATTCAATGTATTGATTAATGAGTTAATTTAATAAGTTGGGGTTCTTTGAATTGAAGTATCAAGTGACGGGTTTTTATTATTTTAGTGATATTTGATTTTTTTTTGATAGCTTTAGAACTTAGGGTGTTTGATATTTTTTCGTTTTCATGATTTGGGTGCTTTGAATGTTGTGTTTTCATGATTTGGGTACGTTTTGTTTTCATGATTTGTAGCTTAGACATCTTTTTTATTCTTTTGATTTGTTTTTAGATAATAGATTGATAGTAAAGTACGGTATGATATACGATTGAGCTTACTAAAAGGAAATGAAATTTGATTTTTTAGTGGAAGACTTAGAGGAATGTACTTGATGTTTGGGGTTTGATATTTGCATTGTTAATTCAAAGTTAAGCTAATAACAATGTTGTTAGTACTATTAGAGAAAATGGTATGGGACTTTCTCATCAATTTGTGAACAAGTAGTTCTGATTTGAAGGAATATACACTGATAGTCGACATTATGATCGCAGACCACCTTGTAAATAGCATGAGCATGAGTTCCCTGGTTTTATCCTTTTCTAGTGGGAAATTAAAAGGCATTAGTCTGCCTTAGTTCATTCAGTCAACTTTCTAGGCATGCTGTACTTTGAAATTTTATTGATGTATAATGTAGTTTTCTTAGATGAGATAAGATGTTCTTAGAATTTTTTTGAGAATGTTTTGGAGAAGAGACCACTATTCCCTGTTGGTTACTGCAATTCTCTCAAAGGGTGTCTGGGGACATGGCACTGTTATTCTCCACCCACCCCTTCTCCGCTCACGCCCCACTGCTAAGCAATATACTATATCTTCCGTGTTTTGTAATAGTCCACTTTCATACGACACTCAAAACAATGTCCGTGTTTTCTAATAGTTATAATTAACTAAGCGACGAACTTAAATTATCGCAAATAGAAAAATAAAACTGAAAACGTTAGTTGAAGTGACATCCGAGTTTTTAAGTTATATAGACGTTACTAGCTTTTTTTATTCACTAATAGCCGGATGGGGAATTCCCCACCCCATCTATTGACTAATAACTTATTACCTACAATATACAACCCCTATTAGGAGGAGTTTTTTGGCACTTGGAGTATAAACTTTACACTTTATAATTGCTTTACCCTTCCCCTTTTATTGGAGATGCCCTAAATAACGGGGTACTTCTAATGATTGAGGGAGGCACTTCTAAATTGTGTAAATAGGGAAATTGAAAAATAACTACTCGCTAGTGGGGAGGGTGTGAAAAACAATGAGTAATTCTACGCTGACACAGGATTTCGACACAATCAACCAACACATTGAGGTGGCTGGTGACATGTCATGTCCACATAAGCAAAAGTCAAACAGACCACTTTTCAATTTTATTTTCATTTTCTTTTCTTTTTAATTAAATAAACTCACGTATCTCTCATCTCTTTCCTTTTCAAATCAAAAAACTGCAGGGCGAACTTTTCAAACCCCACACCCTCTCTCTAACTCAATCTTTACAAGATTTGTATCTCCTTCTTATGTTGATATTACTGATTCTGAACGTTTGATTGGTGAGGCTGCTAATAATCAAGTTGATATGAACCAAGTCAATTCAACACTGTTTTCGGTCACGTTTTTTTGTAACTCCAATTTGTTTTCTTTATTTTATAGGGTTAACTAGTATTACCCAATTAGATGGGAATGGGAAATTAGGGTCTCCTCCCTAAACACACGGTCAACTTGGTTTGATCGTTAACTTTCAAGTCAAACAACTGAAAATAACACAAATGCCCCCACCTAATTAAAATTGAACATTTTTTTTTAAAATAATGAGGGCATTTATGTCATTTTCAGTTATTTGACTTGAAAGTTAACGGTCAAACCAAATTGACCGTATATTTAGGGAGGAGACCCTAATTTCCCATCTAGTGGGATCCTAATTGGCTCATCTAGTGGGGGTAACACTAGTTCACCCTATTTTATATTGTTTGTTATAAGTTATATTTTCCAATTATGAGTTGTGTTGTGCTAAATCTATTTTTTATTTGTTCAATTAAATTAGGGTTTTTATATTAACTAGTTCTCAATTAAGAGTTAAGATTGTAGAGGCGTAGAGCTTGTTTCTATAACCATTTAAACTTTTTTTTAGATGATTCTTGATAGTAAACGAATCTGCTGAAACTAAGCATTTTGTATTTGCGCATGTGTTATTTGATTAAGTGCAGGGATGCATTATAAATTTTCATTGTGCCATTCAAATATAGAGGGATTCTTATTAATTACTCAGTTTCTAACTCTCACTACTATCAGATAAATGTGAAACTTGATCGGACCACTACTTTTTGTCGAAATTCTGAGATTCATACTGTAATCTTGGTCATTGAAAAATTATTTCTAGTTTGCCTACTGAATCAAGACTATGGCATATTCATTTGGGGAGGGGAGTCCTACACTAAAGACTGGCATATTTACATTTTTTTTTTTTTTTGGTAAATGATCCTTGGGTTTGTGTAGTTTTTTTTGTATAATGTAGTGGATTTTTAGCTTAACGGTAAAGCGCTTGAGAGGTTGAGTGCATCTCGACGACATCTCAAGAGACGGTGGTTCAAACCCACTAAAATCCAATTGAAGGTTTCTATTTATCATAGTTTATTGCTATTTTTTTTTTCAAAGTTGTTTCGATGTAATTGGATTTATATATATTAATGGTACGTAGGATACAATTGGTGGAACAAAATTTATGGAGTTTGGTAGTAACATTTAGTAGGCGTGAATGAAGAATGAAAGTTAGTCGAGCAAACTGTTTCTTTTACTCTTAGTTGCTTGTATACTACTTAATGTAGCATAAAAAAGGCCATATTTATATGTTCATACTTACGGTTTCTTCCTCTTACATGTTTTAATTGACATTTTGTGTTCTTGGGTGATCATTTGATTCATATGTTTGGGAGCAATTTTGTAGGTTGAAGATCGATGTATGGCATGGTACTGTTGTTTACTACCCATGACTTTGTGATTTACTACCCATAATCAGAAAAATTAGTACGAAATAGCGGGTGTTTAGGATGAGTTTAGCTAGTATTTGTAAAGAGAAAGAATAAAGGACTCTTGAGTCTTGAGAGTGATACAAATCTTATTCAAATTGAGTTAGAGAGAGAGAGGGTGGGGAGTTTGAGTAGTTTGGTGCATAGTACAAAATATCAGGATATGAGTATTTATCGATATTCAATTTCTGGATGTGTATCGTGGATATATTCTCTTCTTTGGGGATATTTGACATTGTTTCACATACAAATATCATGGATATATCCAAAATATCGACAAATATCGTGGATATTTTTTGATATATCATGATACATTATTTATATTTATTTGAAATATAATAGTAAATATTAAATAAAATTATTATATACACAAAATATCGCCAAATATATCAAAATATCGCAAAATATCCCAAAATATCGAAATATCATCGAAATATCATTGATATTTGCAGTTGTATATATCTCTGAACATATCGTGCTATTTATATATCTTTTTCTGAAATCTGGATAGATATCTCCAAATATCGCGATATATCGAGATATTTTGTACTATGGTTTTGTGCCTATTTTTTGAGTTTGAGAAAGAAAAACACGAGAGATCCGAGATTACCGAGGGTTTAATAATTCAAAAAAAGAAAAGAAAATAAATAAGAAAAACAATTCGTCTGTTTGACACGTCACCAGCCACCTCAGTGTGTTGGAGCACCTCAATGTGTTGGTTGACTGTGTCTAAATCCGGTGTCTACTCTGTCAAACCAATTTAGAGAAGAGAACAGGGGGCAGATAGTCAACGATATTGGACTCACCCTTCGCAATTCTCTCTCTCCTATACTCTTCATTTTTTAGTAACCCCCGCGACAGCAGAGAAAGAAAAGAAAGAAGGAAAAATGTCCCGACTAGCTCACGAGACGTGGGACTGCATGCTCCCAGGACCACCAAGCCGTAACAATGCCGGTTCCTCCGATTGCACGACAAGTGGACTCCTCGCCTACGGTGCTGGCAGTAGCGTCTCTATTATCGACACCCGATCCATGCAACTCCTTACAGTTCTCCCAATGCCACCGTCCACCTCATCCCCATCCCCATCCCTCGCTCCTTTCGTCACTTCCGTCCGCTGGACCCCACAACCTCTCCGCCGCGATATTCTCACCCACGAACCCTCAAATTCCCATTTAATCCTCGCAGTCGGCGATCGCCAAGGCCGAATTTCTCTTTACGATGTCCGTCTCAAACTCCTCATTCTCAAAATGGACCCCACCGACCCATCCAAACTTTTAGGCATTCAAGATCTATGTTGGATCCAGTCCAAGCCTGATTCTTGGATCCTCGCTTCAATCAACGGACCCTCTCTCCTATCTCTCTACAACACGTCCACTGGTCGTTGCATTTGGAAATACGATGCCTCACCTGAATTCTTCTCTTGTATACGCCGCGATCCTTTTGACGCTCGCCATTTCTGTGTTTTAGGATTGAAAGGTTTTTTACTATCAGCTAAACTTTTGGGTGAAAACGAAGATGATGTTGTTATTAAAGAACGTCAGATCCCTATCAATGATTCTAATGAATTACAAAGGCTTGAGACTGTTAATTTCTCCGCTCCTGCATTGGGAGCGTTTCCAAATTATTTAGTCAAGTTGTGTTTTTCTTCACAGTGGAAGCATATTTTGTTTCTTAGTTTTCCCAAGGAGTTGGTTGTGTTTGATTTGCAGTATGAGACTTCACTTTCTTCTTTTGGACTGCCTCGTGGTTGTGGTAAGTTTATTGATGTTGTACCTGATCCTGATAATGAGTTGATTTATTGTGCTCATGCTGATGGCAAACTCAGTATCTGGAGGAGGAAAGAGTAAGTTTTTTTTCCCTTGACATTATATTTCTTCTTTTTTATTTATTTTAAGTACTTGCTGTTTCTTGCTCAAAATTGGTAGACTGTATTGTTACATTTTTAATCAGTACTGTATTGAGAATCCACAAATACCTTACTGTTGAGAGTATTTATGGAATTCATCTTTCTAATTAGGCATCTGAAATTGAGTGAAAAAAACTTTATTAAGGATTTGCATTTATGTATAGAGTAAATTAGTTTCCCAAAGTATAAAAGATGAGCAGTCATTATTAGACAAACGTGGGTTCCTCAGCGGTTTCTAAACACCTTGGCGGAAATTTCAAGCAAGAGTTGAAACATTTTCATGCGGGTATAGTTGAGGACTATGGGAGTGACGAACTGGGGTGTTACTGAAAGAAGTGGCTATTACTTTTGGGTTTAGTTTGTGGGAGGACAACAAATATTTGAAGAATTATTTGTACAAGGAGGTTTATTTGAGGGTACAAATTGGCATAATATCAGGACTTTGGCTGGAGTTCATGTGTGAATTTATCCATTTAAAAGATATAAAGGCGACAAACCATGAACTTTTCAGCGGTAGGGGGATATAACCTGTTGGGAAATGAAGGGTGTGTGGGTGTGTTGGAATTTTGAATTTTGGGAACTGAATCTCCAGGAAGTCATGAACCGATTTCATTTGTTTTCTTACTTGAATCAAAACCATGAAAAACCAGAAACGTAAGAACATAAGCTTTATTTGAGTTTGCAAATACGAAACTTAGGTTGGTGGACATAAGGAGAAGTTCCAAGCTTTGCTTCTTTACCTTTTGAGTTTTCCAAAGCTTCAAGTTTATGGTGTCTGGTGGGAGACACTAACAAAAGCCCTAGCCACCACCTCACCTCTCTAGTTCGTCCTCAAGTAGAAATAGATTAAGAGAATGAGGCTATAAAGCATTATACAAACTTTGCTTATGAAGCCTAGGAAAAGGGACCATAGGGTTTCCTGTCTTGGCTCCAATTAATCTGACGGCTTGGATAAATTAGTTACATCTAAGTTCACTATTAAAACGTAACTGCACACCGAGGGAACAGTTTTATACATAGCATTTACACTCTTCCACATTGCATACAGGACCCTTGATGCAGTATAAACCTTGTCAGAGCAAGGCAACAGTATTAAACTTGTCAGAGCAATGGGCATGCGCCCCTTTGGGTTTTAAGTTCCGAATGTTATTTTTATGTTAGTAGGTTGTGGGCTTTGTGCGGCAAGAGTCCAATACTTTTTCTTTATTTTGCAAGTATTATGGGAATGCCTATATGATGGCTTAGTTAGGGTTTTTGAAGATAGTTTTTTTTAGTTTCGAATTATAACCAGAATATAAAGTGTTCTCTCCATTGTTGTGAGAGTTGAGTGCTATTCGATTCTATCGCATTGCGTAAACCCTCCTGCTTAAAAGTTTATAAGTACCCTTTGAACATAATTACTGCTAATCTTTGAGTTTACATATAACGTAATTAAACCACTAGTATCACAACCCATAGTCAACTACTATGAGTGACCAAGACCGATCACTTCTACAAAATTGAAAAGTCATGGAACAATTTGCTAGATAAAGTGTCAAACATTTATCAAATTGAGAATATTGTTTCTAGTTGCACATGATCCAACATTTTGATCTCCGGAAGAGAACATCATAAATTCTGGAGGGTCACAAAATCTTGGTGGCAAATGGCATATTGGTAACATTGAAAACCCAAATCCGGTTTGGAAGTTGGATTGTGCCTGGGCTTGTGTCCTCTTGAGTTGGTCTTTCCGCCTTTACTTGTTACTTGTTTCGAAGATTCCTTTTGGATCAAATAACTACCCTGAATAAATTGTCTCAGTATGGCTTTCTTGGTAATGAACTTGTGATTAACGGTTCTCTGGTTGGACTCTACAAGCTGCATAACATGAATTGTTTGCCCCAATTGGTTTATATATTTATTCGGGATTTTAGAATTATCTAGAATTGGTCAGACTAACTGATGCAGAGCATTAGTTCGTCTGTCAAGTGTTATACGTGTGCGCCCCTTAGCTGAGTCCAAGCCCATGGGTCGTGAGTCCACTAGTTTAAGTTATTTTATTTTAGTTGTTGACACATGTCGTGTTCCTATTGGTTTATAGTTTTTAGGATTAGTATAAATAATGAGCTTGTAATTAGGGTTCAGGAAGAGTTGTGTTATTGAGAATATTTCAGAGAGAAATAAAGATTTGATTTTAGTTTTAGTTGTTTTGTTTAATTCAAGAGTAGATTTGATAAACTGAAGCTTCCGCCAGTTTAATCTACATCATTTGGTATCGGAGCACGAATCGTTCCCGAGTAAAATCCAATTTTCTTTTTTTCTTATTCATTTTAATTTTTCGTGTTACTGTTCATCGGGAACACTATTCACACGGTACTATTTATCGCGTTACTGTTCACCCGAAATTAAATTTCAATCTTCTGCTTCTTTTCTCATCGGAGATTCAATTTTTCTTCTTTCAAGGTTAAAAAAAAAAAAAAAAAACCATTATCTTTACTTCTAAAGATTAAAGTTTCAATATTTACAGAACTATGTCGATAGATCTGACTGGCATGACAGAATCAAAGTTAAATCAGTTTGATGAAGACGACTGGAATGTAGGATGGGGTGCTGGCGCTGAAATCGATTGGGATGCGCCTAATCCCAATCTAGGTGAGCCTTTGTGGGAAGCACCAAGTACTGATGACACCGTGTTAAGAAATACCGACTTCAACCGCTCAAGCAAAACCGTCACCGAGTTCCCTCAAACAACATCCACAAGACCCAAGAATGTCAAGAACACACTTCTCCTTAGTTGCAACACCAGCAATGATCATTGGGGAGGGTGATAAGGAGACATGGAAGCGCCATTCTATTTTCAGAACCAGATGTATCAGTAAAGGTAAGGTGTCTACTGTTGTTATTGATAGTGGTTCTACTGATAACCTAGTTTCCCAAGAGATGGTCGATAAACTAGGACTACAGACCACTAAACATTCTAAACCATTTTCTATCCAATGGTTTAAAAAGGGAGATCCAGTGGCAGTCAATCATCAATGTTTAGTTCCACTGACTATAGGACCTTACGAAGATACAGTAATGTGCACTGTTGTTCCAATGGACGTTTGTCATCTCCTACTAGGGTGTCTTTGGCAGTTTGATCACAGGAGTATTCATGATGGCGCCAAGAACACTCACTCATTTTTGCATAACGGCAGGAAATTAATCTTGGAACCGCTCAAACCACTAGATATAGAAACCATTGTGTGTACGACATTCTTGGCTGAAGCACGGGAATCTGGTATGTTTTTCTCTCATACATCACATGAGAAAAATAAGTATGATAAAAAACCAGAAATTGAGACAGCAAGCCCTGTTCAAGCCGCACCAAGCCTTACAGTGGACAGCCATGGTGCATCCACTTTTATGCCCGTTATGGCTTATTCTACTTCTTCTACTGAGGATTTATTTGTTGCTGAGGGCTGTAATATGGAGTTAAACTGTGTTGATTGGGATTCCCTTCCTATTTTTGATGTTTGTCCAGAGGAGGACCATGATAGTTTTTTAGATACTCCACCAATATTTGATGAATACAGAGCAGATGAATCTGAATTTTGTGTCACTACTCCCTTTTGTTTGGGAATCTTTTTGTTGAGTATGCCGATCCGGTTTGGGAGGATTTTGATATTAATTATATAAGGCTTTTTAGTTCTGTGCATCTAAAGTTACAATTGGAGGTATGCATATTTGCTATTTTGGGATGTGGTAGTATTCCCATAGAGCAGAGAAAACATGATGGTGATTTTGCAAACTTGCATACATTATGGTGCATTCTTATTCTTGTGTAATTATCTGCAAAATTCAAGGTCGAATTCATTTGAACAGCAGAAGAGTGATGGGCATCAGCTACAATGAATTTCATTAGTCAATTGCGTATACAAACTCGAGACGAGTTCTTTTCAAACTGGGGAGAATGATGTAGAGCATTAGTTCGTCTGTCAAGTGTTATACGTGTGCGCCTCTTAGCTGAGTCCAAGCCCATGGGTCGTGAGCCCACTAGTTTAAGTTATTCTATTTTAGTTGTTGACAAATGTCGTGTTCCTATTGGTTTATAGTTTTTAGGATTAGTATAAATAATGGGCTTGTAATTAGGGTTCATGGAGAGTTGTGATATTGAGAATATTTCAGAGAGAAATAAAAATTAGTTTTAGTTTTAGTTGTTTTGTTTAATTCAAGAGTAGATTTGATAAACTGAAGCTCCGCCAGTTTAATCTACATCACTAACGTTAGATGGCACAATGGTCATAGTTTAGGTCCTTACATGGGTGGGGTGTGCAAGGGTATTCATAAAGTTCTCGAGGGGTTTCAGAGAGAGATCAGGTATGGTCTAAGAGATGGGGCTGGAATAAGATTTCGGGAGGATAAATTGGTAGCAGAGAGATCGTTGTTCTTGGACTTCCCAAGACTCTGCCATCTCAATTTTCAAAAATTGTTATATATGTGAATTCATGCGGTTAAATAGTGGTATATTTAGCTGGGACTTTGGGATTTTATGTTCCCATGACAGATTGCGACATTGCAAGTTTTGCCGCCTTCATGGTGAGGTTGGAGGTGATTTCAGCTGCAAGACTGGAAAGAGATTTTTGGATTATAGACGAGGATGAGAAATTCTCAACCAAATCATTATATTTCTCCCTTGCTTCTCATCTCCCTATTAACAGTCGAAGTAGCATTGTACTTGATTTTCCTAGCTCTTATATTTCGTCAGTTACCTTGTGATGTCTCCTTTTTCATGTGAATTAGCATTATACCCTTGTATGGCTGATGGCGAGGCCCGTTTCACACTCTCATCCATTGTCCCTTCTCATGGGAGATTTGGAGTCACTTTTCTGACTTTCGTACATGGAGCTCTTTATACAGACAACTCCTTTAAATCAATGAAGAATCTTGCTAAAAAGACTAAAAACAAGTTTTCTAAGCTAGGTATAACATTAAAGTAGTTTTCTAATGCTAATACGACTCAAAATGGAACTTCTAGACTCTTCTAGAATACTAAGAATGAAAATAGAAGCAATTTTAATTGAACTAGGAAGAAATAGCATAATAGAAACTAATCACATAAACACAAAATAGACAAACTAAATTTGGAAAGTAGTGAAGTTAATTCTAAAACAACTTTTATCAAGATCTCCTGCATCACTTTGCTATCTTGTGGCTATGTTGCTGGAGAGGAATATTAGACACTGATGGTTGTGTGGCGTTGTTGCTGGAGAGGAATATTAGACACTGATGGTTGTGTGGCGTTTGCTGCTGGCTTGGTGGGTATCGACCGAGGGCTTGAAATCATGGCAGAGTTTATTATATCTATCAAAGGGTTCGTTTGCCTTTGATAAAAAAATTGTGATGAGTTGAGAGACACCGTTTGGGACTTTATATTTAGATGGGATTCCTTGTTGGACCAAGCATGATCGAAGTTTGCAGTTCTTCGTTTTTATTTCTGTTCTCCTTGTATTTCTTGTTTTAATAGCTCCTCTTGATGTATCTTTGTGGGATGCCTCATCCTACAATAATGCTTGCAGTAAGATGGGAATAGTTCTTCAGCATATTGATTATAAAGATGGGACATGGGAGTGGAATTTTAATTTTTGAAAGCGGCTTTTTTGAAAGAGAAATGCAGCAGGTTGATTCCTTTTTGCAAATTATTGGAAATCCAAGAAATGTAGACATCGATGACTATCGAAAGTGGCACGGTGGAGACAAGCCTTTTATTGCTGGGTCAATGTATGAGTTATTAGAAACTAAGAGGATTGCAGATCTTCAGATCAACTTCATTGAATTTCCTCAATAAAAAGTATGATTTTCTAAAGTTCCATCTACAGTTTGTTTTTTCATGTGGACTTTGGTTTGTGGGAGAACATTGACTGTTGATAATCTTAAAAACGGGGGTATTGTGTTGGTTAATTGTTGTGCTCTTTATCTACGAGAGGAAGACACTATTCAGCACTTGTTCATCGATTGTCCAGTTACAAATGATGTTTGGAGATGGTTTCTTCATTCATTCGGGTCAAATTTGGCTATGACTTGTTAATTGGAGGGAATGCTTTGCTGATTGGAACTGTGAGAATCTCTCTTTAGCTGGACATCTCATTTGGAAGGTTCTTTTCCATGCTATATGTTGGGGAGTTTGGTTAGAAAGAATTTCAAGGATATTTGAAAGGAAGGGACAATCGTTTGAGAGCATTTTGTGCAATATTAAGAGTTGATTGGGATTGGGTGTGTTTGTACAACCCGGTTATGAGAGGAATTAGGTATATGGATATTATGTCCAATTGGGAAACTGTTGTCTTAGCAATACAATGACGTAACTGGGTTGTAGTGTGACTCCCTCTATCACACTATTTGTAATAAACATTATTGTTTTACAGGTCAAAAAATATGTATATATACACATTTCACCGATCAAAAAAGAAAAAAAAATGAATTATGTTTAGATGCTATTGCGAGAGATTATGTAGTTTAGGACTGTATGGTCTTTATTAAGGTTATTAAGAAGTACAAATTTTAGGATTTTTAATCAAATTAGAATTTGTTTTTTATTCAAGAGGTGTCGACTTTTGGCCAAATTAGAGCTGATAGAATTGGATTTTGAGTTTAGGAGAAGATTCATGGAATTTTCATTTTATGCAATTGTGATTACAGCATGAATTGATGCACTTTTTCCCTTCCTGTCTGTTATTGTGCTGTGGTTTAAGCTCTTTTTAATTAGTTTTTTGTTTCCATTTTTTATCTTTTTTTGTCAAAGCAAGTCGTTTTTCTTTTCAATTGACTGTTTCTCCAAAGATTTTTTCATGCGTTTTGAAGATAATATTTTCCTCAGGACAGTTACTTCTAGCATTTAGTCCCCAAGTCCTCTCTTTTGTTTTGGGGATCCTGAAGGTGCCTATTTATTTTTATATTTTTATTTTTGACCGGTAGATCAAATTTTTTGATAATAATAGTAGTAATAAGTACAGAGAAAGCAAGCTTTGGTGAACTGGTCAGAGACTATGAATGGCAAGCTTTGTAATCGGAAGTACTTGACTGTTACTATATGAAGCTCTCTTTCACACTGTTTCTCTTGTCTTTGGTTTATAAGTTGTTTTTTCCAGCCCAAAGGAAAAACTAAGAAAACAGGGCTCAGGTTGGGTAGCTTTACACAGAAGTTCAACTCAAGGTTTTATTTGATAATCTCGTTGAGATCGTGTAATATGTGCTCCCAAATGCCAAATCATGGTGATTGATCCTGTTATGGTTCGGGTTTGGCCAGCCCAATATACAGCCTCAACAATATTATGCTGTCATTGTACAACAAATTTGGGTACTTAAAATGGGGTCTGTCATACTATATTATTAATTTTTGCTTGCTGCTTCCTTGAACTTCAACATTCATAGTGATAAAGGCAAATATTAACTTAGCTTTCTTGGGCAGGTAGTTGTATACAAGTGTATAAATCATAGAGTATATACTATATACTCTTCTTTTAATAAGTAAATTGTCTGTTTTAGTAATACATAGTAAACGAAAACACTAAGTGATATCCGCAATTTTAGCTGGTTTACTTTGACCATCATGGTAACCGTCATTTCTGAAAGTCTCTGACATGCTTTTCAGCCATCTCACGTATACAATGAATCAATAATACATTATTATTTGTTTTTGTGAATATTCTTTTTGCTTATGTTGGTAACATGGTTGGCTGTGAGTTTTATATGGATTTTTTCTCTTGTTATATCAATGTTTTTAAGAAGTATTTTCTTCCTTCATATGTTTGATAGCACTAGTTGCTGGACCTCAGGGAATGTACTTACTGGCTTATTATCGCAGAGGAGAACAGGTTTATATAATGTGCACAATGGAAGAACTAATGCCCTCAATTGGCATGCCTGTCCCTTCTCCCATGATTCTTGCAGTTGTCCTCTGCCAATCAGAATCTACATTACGAAGTGTCGGGAATTTTAATTCTGACATGTCTCCTACGTCTGTATTTTCCAAGGATCACGATTCTCATACAGAATTTCCTAGTGAATCACATAATGTGTCCAAATCATACTTGATCTCCCTTTCTGATGATGGGAATGTATGGAGTTGGCTCTTGACTGCTGAAGGGGCTAGAGATCCTCAGAAAGTGTTTACAAGTGTGAACAGGGATGCTGCTGTCACGGAAGCAACAGATCCAGATACACATACTAACACAACAGACTCATCCATCCGTGGATCTACAAGTGGCGCAGTAAAAGATTCTGAGCCAATGAATGACATTTCTCGGCGCTTAATAAACACAATGTCCAGCAATGTTAGCTTCACCTTTAAGGTATGAACAGTATGCCATTCTCTCTCTCTCTCTTTGACAGCAGGATAAGATGAGTGTCACAGTTGAAGTTAAAATTAGCATATGTTGGTTTTAGCTTGTTCCAGACTTGTGCTATTATGCACAACCTCTTTCAAGGGGTGGGTTTTGTCTGTTTTCTTATTATAATCAGTGGCATTACTAATTTGAGGCAAGGTGGGTTTGGGTTCTATCCTCCTTGGTGATGATCCAATAACCTTGACAGAGTAAAATAGAGTAGAAGGTAGAAGCTAACGGCTTCAGGAAGATACAAATAAGGTAAAATTAAGGTGCCAAACAAACAGATACAAGGAGTTACAAGATAAAATCAAACTTCTGGCATATAGGATGAGCATCAAGATTGACCTCATGACGTAACAAATAAAAATAAGGATCCAGCCAATATCCCATATTCTTAATGTTTTTATTAATAATTTTATTTTGTTTGATTTAATTCCTATTTTGACAAGTTCCTTGATTATCAAGGACAAGGAATCTTCTACTTTTCATTTATTGTTTCTTGATTAGCAAGAATCAATATCTATAAATAAGGATTTGTAATAAGGAATGTTGTTGATATTTAAGATTGTTGGAGATCAAAGTGTGTTTTCAGGGTTTCAATGAAGAACCCTAGTTCTCATTTTATTGATATTTTATTAATTGTTGCTTCCGCCAATTACATTCATCATATAGATCCCACTTGAATACAAAGGACCCAAAGGAGGATAATCCCTAAAAGTAAGTTGTCAAACACAAAACATAACAAAAGTTACTTTTGAAGATGGGCATCCAACTTAAAACCAATTGGTGATAAGTGGAGAGGCCCCAAGATTTATATATTTTAATGTGTGGCTTAATATATCCCATGTGGGACTAAACATCTTAACACCCTCACGTGTGGCATTACTTGAGCCTAACACGTGTACAATCATACTTGGGTTACAGGGAGTAAACAACAAGTCTTTGGGCCAGCAACAATAGCCCATTCTGATACCATTTTGAAGATGGACATCCAACTTAAAACCAATTAGTGATAAGTGGAGAGGCCTCAAGATTTATATATTTTAATGGGTGGCTTAACATATGCCATGTGGGACTAAACATCTCAACAATTACAAGAGGAAAACAAGCTGATGGCATATGGTCTTATAACACTTGAATACAAAGGAACCAAAGGGAGATAATTTATCAAAGTTCCTCAACAGCTCATGCCAACGAAACAAACTCTTTTGATGTCTAGGATGGTCTTGTCTGGATGGGACATGTTTGAAATCTCCAAAGCTACTTTCTGGATCATGGAATAAATCCTTAGTGAAGACCACTAGCACAAGTTGAGAAGATATCAAAGTACTCTAAGAAGACAATTCAAGATCTATTTTAACCCTGGAAAAAGAGACCAAGAGAAGTACACCTTGGACAGAAGAATGGATCTCCCTATGTCAATATAAAGTATAAACCGGAGTATTGATTTAGTTTTTCCCTTTGAGGGGGGTAGGAACTTGGGGAGTGAATAGAGGAAGATCATGTAACTAGAAAAGCCACTTTTTTATTTTCAAAAGCCCATAAACAGATAGTTAGTAAAATTCAGAATCGGATTTTTTCACACCAAAAGCCACCATCACTTACAGTTGTTGTGTGTTTGGAGGTTCTTGGTCAATATGTGAATTACCTCAGAAGAGTTCTGTATTGTGAAGATAGGTGGAAGCTCCGACTATTATGCGGTGGTAATAGTCAATTTCATTCCTACCTTGTGTGCGTACTCTTAATCGATTCTCTTTGTCCAACACCTTTGACCAGTACTTCTGTCTTATATTATTATAGTCTATTTTTTATGAACGGACTATTAAATTTTGTATTTAGACCTAGATATTATCTTGTATATTCTATACATTCCATGTAACAACAGTGGTTTGTCATTTGGTGTCTCACTCCATTGCAAACTGTTGGACACAATGACTTTAAAACACCCGAAGCGCATGCAGCTGTGAATCAGTGTGAAAAATGATTTTACACTTGTATTCATTCTGTTTAGGAATCCCGACTTAAAGTGTTTCCCCTTCTGTATGCTCTCATCTTTTGATAGGGTTTGAAATTATCTCTAATCTTAAATATACTGTCCACATGTCGTATGCCGTGTCACTGTAACTATTTATAAACAATTATGAATATCTTCTATATAGGTAAAGAAATCAGTTTTGCAAACAAAATCAGGATTGAGCCTTGACTACTCACAAGTCACAATTACGACCACATTAAAAATGGATTAGTTGATCAAGATCAAATGAGAACCAGCGTGGTTACTTACCCCTTTTGTTTTCCAGATTCTAGTTGTTCCTTATTTCCTTTGGTTTCTTGGAGTAGTAGGTGTGTAACATATGCCAAATTGCAATGCAGATAAACTTGGTTGGCCAGCTTCATCTTCTTTCTTCAACAGTAACTGTGATAGCTGTTCCTTCTCCTTCTTTAACAGCTACTTTGGCCCGTAAGTCTTTCTATCTCCACTTTCTCAATTCTTATAGATCTTTTTATGCCTTTTTTTTGTACAGTAGAGTGGCTCTGGATTTTTCCGATTGACAGAATTAAGATGGTTTTATTGTGAAGGTGGGGGCAACAATCCTGCCGTGGCAGTCCCCCTGGTTGCACTAGGTACTCAAGGTGGGACCATTGATGTCATTGATGTTTCCACAAATGCTGTAGCTGCAAGCTTTTCTGTTCACAATACTCTTATTAGGGGATTAAGATGGCTTGGAAATTCTCGTCTGGTTTCATTCTCATATTCTCAGGTAGTTGCAGTTAGACTCACCTTTTTTTGCAAGTTCTACCAGTGACTGATTGTTCTCTCTTCTTTGAGTTTTGACTTTTGATCACTGAGATGAAAAGTTAATTTTCTTGTTTTTGCCACTTGCTTATAACAATAAGAATTAATGAGTAATGCTTTTCATTGTCTGAATTGTTCTAGATTCATATCCTCTTTTCCTTTGCGTTAACTACATAAACAATGATGGTTAATGGTATTCATAGTAAACATTTTGGCTAATTCAGGTGAATGAAAAGGCTGGAGGCTATGTCAATAGACTCATTGTGACATGTGTTAGAAGTGGTCTTAATCGAACTTTTCGTGTATTACAAAAGCCAGAACGTGCTCCAATCAGAGCTTTAAGAGCATCCTCGTCTGGAAGGTTGACTCTGAACTTAGGATGTCGTTTCTTTTATTTGCTTGATCCTTTCTATGGTAAACAACTTGTGAGATTTAGTTACCAAAAAAAAAAATTACGTTGGCATTTCATAAGCATATGCTACCATATTTCTTCTTCTTTTTTTCCTGTTGCTAGGTGAAGCAGTACGGTTATAATCAAAATTAATGTTACAGTGATGTAATAGAGGGTACGACACATTGACACTACAACCTCACGTAGATGTGTTTGCCTTCCAAATGATTTTCTCAAGAGTGGGAAAAGGTCATCAGATCATGCAGTTCCTTTCCTACCAAAGTTTCCAGTGAGTTGAGTGAAACAGCATCTTCTAGAAGAGCTTCCCTCTTGTAGTTTAGTTGGGTCAACACCAACCAAACAAACCATTCAACACGGGTGACGGGTAACAATAAGCATTACCGCTTCTGAAGCTGGTATGAAACACCTCCCATGACGCCTTCGTCACAGTCCCGGAATAGATGTTATACAGGTTCCTTTTCTGTTCCACATTGGGCAACTATAAACCTTGCTGCTGCTAAAGCTGTCAAGAAAACCTCCCAAAACACCATAGTGAAGTCACAATCACAAAAAGGATGTTAAGTGCATTCTCTTGTTTCAGATTGAGAAGTTAAATTGGAAATTGTTTACTTGTTGGTCCAGGAGCAACTAGAAAAAAGAGTAAGGGAACTTGGCATTATGTATACTAGTGGATACCTGTGCATCGAGTCACAGATGGCCTCCCGGGCCTTTAGCACTGTCTCATGTGTAAGTGACTGAGGCATTAATGTGCTTATACCTGAGGTTTAGCAATAGCGTATTTGCAAGGTCCCTGTTTTAAACCGAAGGGTCAAGCGCAGACCATGGTGTTTCAAATGCCTTTGAGGATCCAGTGACAGTTGTTGTCTCTTTTCAGTTGAGTAAAAGAAAGGGTATTTTCCAGGACATTCTACGAGTACTATGTAAACCACCAGACATGTTAGATTTTGTTTGAAGCTGATGTTACCCTTAAATTTTAGGGGTGGTTGGGAAGTGTAAGCCACACCATTACTGCTTGTTGTATGCACATATATATATTTCTGTGTGTGCGTGACGGTGCAATCTGTATGTGTATCGCTCTCTGTATAATTTGGTGATTAATTGTAGTGAGACAGATTATAAGATAGTGATGCCTGTATTTCCACCTCAACGTTTTTGACTTTAAACTAATTTCTGAATTCTTATCATTCCGAGGGGAAAAAAATATATTGTGTTCTTATTCTTCCATTACATTCTTAGTATATTATAATTATGGAACTTAGCAGTTCGTTTTCCTTCGCATATAAAATCTTCTTCTTTTTTGTGCCTTCATCCTTGGTACGTCATATTGATCTTGGTTAAACCACATGGTTTGGCTGTAATATTTGCAAGATTTGGTAGGTTATGATCCATGGAGCATGCTATGCTACCTTGCTATAGTTACTTATATATCTGGTGTCAGTGGAAATAAGTTGCTAGAACAACTTTGCTGAAGGTAGTTATTGATTTCATCATTCAAATCTTATTTAGTTACTTTGGAAAAATGGCATCCTAATTTAGTGTAAAGTTCATTCCAGCTTCAATTTTGAGATATCATCTACCAGCGACTAGGGATACAAATTTATTTGAAATTCATGTTTCTGTATGTGGTAATCGTGTATTGGAAAAAAATCAACTTGTTCTATTGTTGCTGACTTATGAGAAGTTTGTTTCTTTGGCTGACTGAAACTTTTGCAGGTATGTGCTTATAATGTTTCGTGATGCTCCAGTGGAGGTCTGGGCTATGACAAAGAGTCCCATAATGGTAAATGCCTCTCTTTCTCTCCTTTTATGGAGCTTTAATTATTCATTATCTTTTTGTTTCTGTCATACATGTTCTCTGTGTGTAGCTAAGCGCCTTCAATTTGTCTGTGTGCAATTATGCCCCCTTCAATTTGTTTTGTGCAAGTATATGGTATCTGACCTTAAACATTGAGACTACATGGTGTGAGAGATCGGATGTACCTTTCCATGATTATCCATTTATCCTTTTCCAATTAGGCCATTGACTAGGTAATTGAATTTCTCTCACAGCTTCTTTCTTGTTTAATAGCTTAAATAACACATTTATCAAGCTAATCTCCAAAAAGAGAGGGGTAGAGGATATCAGTTATTTGAGCCCTATCATCTTGGTTTGTTGTGTGCATATGATCACATCCAAGATGCTATTAGTGAGATTGAAAGGGGTGATTTCAAATCTCATTGCGGAGGAGCAAGGGTCTTTTGTGAGTGGCTGTAAAATTTTGGATGTGTTGTTGGTTGTTAATGAGGCAAATGTGGATTGGCAGGTTATAGGATACCAGGACTAGTTGCAAAATTGGTCTGATTAAATCTTATGACCACGGTAGTTTAGATTTTTTGCGTTATGTAATGAGATGTATGGGGTTTGGGTGGAAGCAGTAGAAATGGATTAGGAGATGTACCTCGTCATGTTCTTTCTCCATTTTGAGTAATATGTCGCCTGCGGGTTTCTTTAGGAGTTCTAGAGGCATTAGGCTGGGTGATCTTTTGGCTGTGAAGGTTTTGGGCAGGATGATTAGTAGAGTTAATGAGCTAGAGTTTATTGAGGTTTTCAGGGTGGGGCAGGAGCGAGTTCTCGTTCTCATATACAGTATGCAGATGATATTTGTGGTTTTCTTGGGTAGGGACCTCTGACAGCTTAGATTCTTTGTTGCTCTGTGGCTATCTCGGGTCTTAAGGGAACATGGCAAAAAGTAAAGTGTTTGGGTGGTTGACACGAGGGATGTTGGTATGATGGCAGGAGGCACTTGGGCGTGTTGGTATCTTGGGCTTGCACTTAGCAAGGGGCGAGAGTGATTCTGATTAAGAGCTGTGGTTTATGTCATGTCCCTTTGTAGTATGCTACATAGCATGGTCAAGAGTGTCGAGGGGATCATTAAGGATATCTTGTGGAGTGATCTGGAGGGAAACCACAAGTATTACCTTGTTAACAAGAAGATCTACTGTATGTCGAAGAAGAATGGGGGTTTGGGGTTGCGGAGTATTGAGTTTAATGCAGCCTTAACAGGTAGCTGACTTTGGCCATTTGGGGAGGAACAAAATAGGCTTTGGAGGCATGTGATCAAATGTAGGTGTTGTGAGACCAATCTAGGGTGGTACCGCAGGCGGAGTTCGGCTACTTTTGGATGTGGGGCTTGGAAGAGGATTTAGATAGATCAGATATGTCCTCGGTGATGAAGGTAAAATTAGATTTTGGGAGGATAAATGGGTACTAGAGAGACCGTTATTCTTGGTATTCCCGAGACTCTATGCCATCTTTCAATGACCGGGTCCCAAATGAATTTAGATTGTGAATTTGCTCCAAGAGGCAACCCCAAGTAAGTACAAGGGAAGGAATCATCTTGACACCACAAAACCGTAGCTAAGTCACCGAGACCAGAAACATTACCTACACCATAAATCTTACTCTTAGACAAGTTCACCTGCAGCCCCGACACAGCCTCAAAACAACAAAGGATGCCTCTCAACCATCTAATTTGATCCACCTGAGGTCCTAAGAAAACTAAAGTATCATCAGCAAACTGGAAGTGAGAGATGCGAACCCTGTCATGCCCAACACGAAACCCATCAAGAACCCCCAAGGAATTTGCTCTAGAAATCATCCTACCTAAGACTTCCACAACCAAGATAAAAAGAAGAGGGGAAAATCAGATCTCCCTGCCTGAGCCCTTTAGAACTCTTAAACAAGCTAGCTGGGGATCTTCCCATTTGCGATTTCATAATGGTAATCTTGGGTGGGTTATGGGGATTAATGTTCACTCGGCTAATTGGGACATTGCAAGTATTGCTGCCTTCACACTGATGCTGGAAGTGATTTCTGTTGTGAGATCGAATAGGAATTGTTAGCACAGTGCGATAGAAAAAATTGGGAAATTCTCATCCAATTTTTTCTATTTTTCGCTATGTTATCTCTTACAGGCTAACACCTGAGTACCATGATTCCAGGCTTTCGTAGCACTTATATGTGGTCTACACAGATTCCTTAACTTGTTGTTTTCTTCATGTGTTACGTGATCCATAATCAGATCTTGACCATAGATATCCTCATTAAGAGAAAGAAAATAATCATTAATGTTTGCCGCTTGTTTGTGGCTGATGGGGAGTCTGTGAGTGACACTTTTATTCAGTGTCCTATTTCTTGGGAGATCTGGAGTTATTTTGTGTGCCCGTCTAGGGTGTATTGGTTGTTACTCGGTGATATAAAGATTTGTAGAGTTCTTGTGTTTTAGGGTCCTTCCTCCAAAGAGATGTAGACTATGGAGCATTTTACCTTTTGCTATCATATATTATATGGGCTTTGTGGCTGGAGAGGAATATGAGACATTCTGATGGATGTGTGACTTCAATGGCACAAGTGATTATAGTGATCAAGGGATTCATCTTCCTACAGTCGAAGTTTTGGGAGGAGTAGTCAAATACATCTTTCGAAGACTTTATATTGAGGTGGGGTTTCTTGTTCCGTCATGCATGGTGATAGACTGACAATTTTTTGTTTTAGTTTTTTCAGTTGTATAATTTTTTTGAATTGCTTTTGTATTTGTCTTTCCCATTTGTTGTATTTGAGTGGAATATCTCATCCTACAAAGTTGACGTTATGATTATTATACGTTGTATACATACAACCAATTTACTAATAAAAAAAAAGAAAAAGAAAAAAAATTGCTCTCATAGCGTTCTTTGTCACACAATCATGGGAACATGTTAGTTACAATCTGACCCCTTTTTTGTCCTTCAAAAAAATTACGTCCATTTTGGTTGGGGATCACATTAGTTATCTAAAGGTGTTTTCTTGTCTTTCGGTGCATTTTTGTGGATTAGTTCTTAATCATGTTCTTTCCTAATTGTTGAATATCTACACGCTTTCATCATCTAGTGTATTTGTTTTAGGCATTTCAAACGAGAGGCAAGGAATGGGTTTTGGGAGTGATGCCACGCCTCCATCGTATCTAAGTTCACAATATTGATATAATGTTTTGTAGCACCAATCGCCTCTCTCTCTCTCTCTCTCTCTCTTACACAAACACACACACACGCATGCACGCACGATCTGTCTTCCTCTTATTGTGATATAAGTGATTTCCTTGTATAGCTTAGATCATTAGCTCTTCCTTTCACGGTATTGGAGTGGACACTTCCAACAGTACCACGACCAAGTCAAAATGTGCCTTCTTCTAGGCAATCATCTAAGGAGCGTACAACGTCAACATCAGCAGCTGTAGAATCCCCTACAAAATCATCTTTAGCAGATTCCAGTGAGCTTGTTTTACCCTTTGTATGCTTAAGTCTTATTTTGGCTGATTTGAATTTCTTTTAGATATGGTCATGTCCTGCTCGACTCTTCAAATAAGTCACAACATATTCAACTATATCGTTTTGCAGAAGCAACAAGCCAAGAAGGAGCAACTGACGACACTTCTGAAAGTTTTGCATTTGCCCTTGTCAATGGTGCACTTGGTGTTTTCGAGGTTCATGGTAGAAGAATCAGAGATTTCAGGTATTTCATTGTTCTATTTGCTTAGTTTTTATGTTGCAATGAGTTTCACTACGCAATAAGTGAACTTATAGTCTGTTGGCTGCTCAAAGATTCTAATGTTTGGCTGACTCTGTAGTTGTGAATGTTCTCCCCCTCCCCCCGATAACAGAATATCGTTTATCATCTGGGTAGCATGTGTTACACTGAGATTATATTATCCCACCCAAAGATGAGAATGTCATGTGGCGTCTCATCGTATTATCTTTAGATGTTCAATCCCGTACAATGGATTTAACATTACAAATTACTGGATCAAAAGGGAAAATTTGACTTCTACTTTTTCTTTTTCTTTCTTGCAACACACTCCAAAATTTATAGTGAAACGGCATTTGGTAAAATGTTTTTACCGATCAAAGGCGGTGTCAATTAGATCCAAAAGTTGTCCAATACAGGTCCTTCGTGAGATGCTGTACCCCTGAAGCTGATAAAGATGTCCTAAATCTAGAAAAGTTGTAATCTCGAAATAGTTGTCGGATAGATTCATAGCCCCTTCCACACATGATGTTGGCCACAATTTTCCTTTTTTCAGTAAAACTCGAGGCGTGTTCCTCAATACTGTGTGAGAGAGAAAGGGATAGGAGGGCTCCTCAGTTCTGGGAGGCGTATAAAGAAAAATATGGGTTAGAAGTGACCCTCAATACTCAATGCGTGCGTGTGTGTGTGTGTGTGTGTGTAAGAGAGAGAGAGAGACCATTATGATTATCAATTCATATTAATTGAATTGAAGGTTATATTCTTCCAAGTATATCTAATTATCTCTTCTTCTCCATATTGTTCATTTTCTCGCTTAACCTATTGGTGATTGCTCTTGTACAATTTTTTAAGTTTACTTTGGTGCTTTGTATTTCAGACCGAAATGGCCATCTTCTTCCCTTGTTTCATCAGATGGATTAGTTACTGCTATGGCATATCGTCTACCTCATGTTGTACGTATCCCATATACGAGATTTTCACTTGTTATTATTCATGCGTCAGATATTTTGGCTACAATCTTATCTTTTTTCCTCCCTCATACCCTGTCATACACGCTCTCCACAAGCAAATTGTTACTTTGATCTTGAATTGCTTGTCATTCTGGTACACTAAAGATGTGAGTTCTTTTTAGGTTATGGGAGACAGGTCAGGCAACATACGTTGGTGGGATGTCACCACTGGGGTTTCTTCGTCATTCAACACTCATAGAGAAGGGATCCGAAGAATCAAATTCTCACCTGTTGTTGCTGGTGACCGTAGTCGAGGGCGTATTGCTGTACTCTTTTATGACAACACATTCTCATTATTTGATCTTGTGAGTATAATGATTGTGCAGTTTAACATATTTTCATCATGATTTAAGCCTGTCTCTCTTGAGTTTCCTACAGTGGGCACAGAAATCATATGAACCTCTTTCATGTTTTGCATTAACGAAACCATTTTCCTTTACCGGTAAAAGTAAAGATTTTATTTTATAGTGTTTTAGATTGAACAGAATTTGTACATCAAGAGAGAGAAAAAAGAAATTACAAAAAAGAGCATTACAAAAACTACACGAATAAATCACTGGACCACACTACAAAAGCCCATTAAAGTGTCCCATCTGAACATGAAACTCCCAACTGGTGTGTCCCTCCCCTCTTCCCAAATAATTGCTGAATAAGCCTCAAACCGTTTAATAGATACAAGTAACTCCTCCAACGATAAAGCTCTATCCTCAAAGTGTCTCCTGTTTTTTTTTCCACAAACCCCCTCATGACTGCAGAAGGTACTCTGCTCCATATACTGCAACCAACTGAATGCACTATCTAGGCCCAGGATGCTAATAGATCTTTCACCAACTGGGGAACTACCAAAGTTACCCTAGAATGATGAACAAAGTATCGCCATACCTTCCAAGAATAGACGCAGTGGATGAGAGTCTGTTGACCGACTCCCCATCAGACGGACATAAAGGACATTTGGTCAACAGTAATTTGTTTTCTCTTACGAAGGTTGTATGTGATAAGACTTTATATAACCTCTGATATAATTTTTAACCTCTTATATAACGAAATGATATGACCTCTCGTCATCCTCTTGCTCGTGAACCACTTTTTAAAATATGAACGTCTTAGCTGACCACTTTTAAAAAAAATTCATATGAACCTCTTCCTTATTCATCGGACTGAAATCTTATACACTAATATAAATGCATAATCATGTTGTAAAAGGACAAAATGAGAACAATGGTTAATACCAAATTTTAGAAAAGAATATTGCTTAAACGTTTGAAACGAGAATCATGGGATGTGCATGCTATAGGCACGCAAACATGCTTCATTTGTTTGTGGGAGTGATGCTTCAATGGTAATTTAGACGCCTAAATTGCTTAAAAGTTGACTATCGCGTAGTCAAATAAATGCGTCAATTCCATACTCTAGATTTCATCATCAATAGGAATGTTATCAAATTTCTGCTCTCCTGTATGGAAATTTTCAAGTTCAAATCATTTTACAGATTTTTTTTTTCTTTTTAGACTCATTTGAAGGATCTTAATTCTGACAAAACTAATTTTCATGTGGTATGATTTGCAGGATTCACAAGATCCATTAGCTAATTCTCTTTTACAACCTCAACTATCAGGAACCCTTGTACTGGAACTTGACTGGTTGCCCTTACGGACCGATAAAGATGAACCACTAGTTTTGTGCATTGCTGGAGCTGATAGTAGCTTTCGTCTTATGGAGGTTAACATGTATGTAGCATGTTCCAGTTGTTTAAATTATTTTATTTCTTTCTTAATTCATTTATATACGTAATTGTGGGAGCATTTTAAAGGTAAATGTAAATTATTTTCCAGATCGCACGTATATAGACAGGAACACACTAGAGAAAATTATTAATTGTGTATATAACTATGTAAAAAATAACACAGAGAGACAAGGCCGTTTAAGTGAAGTCCAAAAAGACTCCACCACTAAAAACAATGAGTTAGAGGTTGATTTTTGGTGGAGATTATCTCCTCACTATAGAGATCATTCACACAAAAAAGTAGATTTATCAAAAAGTGTTAGGAATTTTATAGATTTATCCAATGAAAATCAGCCCTCAATTCATCTTGTAGGGCCAGTTTTGTTGGTGGAGTTCTTTTGGAGTCTATCTTTTTTAAGCACATATTTTTTTTTGCTCTCAATACAATTGATTACTCAGTTTCTTATTAATAAATTGTGGTGCTGTGACTGATGTTTGACACAATAACTTCTGGAATAATGTTTTCCTTCTTTATGCAGCAATGAGAAGAAGTCTAGTTTGGTTTCCCAGCCTAGAGCTATTAAAGAGAGATTCAGGCCAATGCCCTTATGCTGCCCCAATTTACTGCCGACTGCACATGCTCTGGTAAGTTTCTGTTACTTCATACCTCTGCTAACAACAACAACATGCTCACATCCCGAAAACAGTAGAAGAAAAGTGTGTGTCGTTGTGTTTTATGTCATGATGCTACTAGTTCATCTTCTCATGTAAAAAAAAAAAAACAATCTGCAAAAGAAGATTTCTGTTGGAACTGAGTAAATTGAATAAAAGTAGCCAAGAGTACAAGAAATTTCTGTATCATTATCATATTTAAGATTGATAGGAGGTTTTTTGCTTGTGTGTTTTATTATATTTTATGTTCTCTATTCTATTGCCCCTTAACAACCTTGGCAATTTCTTAAAAAACGTTTTGATCAATAACAGAAGAGAGCAAGAATCTATATTGCAAGGACCAACACCTAAAAAAAAACTTAGTGAGCAAGTTTGCAGGCACTTTTACCCATGTTTAACTCTTCTTTATCTTGGATGGTGCATTACTGCATTGTTGTTTGTCTGGATTCTCAATTTTCATAAGCGGCATTTCTCATGCACCCATAATGAGGTTGTCAGTTCTACATCGTTATAAATCAAAATGTGAGCCAACATGGAACTCAAGAATGTCTAGAAATTCTTGATATTTGGAAAATACTGATTAGAACATCTTTCTGGTTCAATCGAAAAATCCATGTGTTTCGAAGCTTCAGTCGAGTCAACTTAGTTTCACCAAGTCAATTTGGTTTTCCTAAGTCAACTTCGCTTGACCAAGTCAACTGAAATTAGTCAACTCAGTCTCAACCCTCCATCATAGTTTGTTTATATTTTATTGATTGGGGATTTGTGGCAAACGTCCCTCGCTTACTTGATTTTAATCACGTATAGGATGCAAGGACCTTCTTTGTAAAACACTCCTTTTGATGACCTAACAGAAGCATGTCCAGTCTCCATTTTGGTGTTGCAACTTCGCTTGTGATGTAAGATTCTGGTTGCACTGAGAATCGTTGTACAGAAAGTCCAATACATCATTGATGTTGTATCAAGCAAGTTGTTACATATGGAATAGATTCATAAAACTAACTACCTATGTCCAAGGAGGATGCCTGTTACATATTCTCTTAGTAATTTCATAGGTCTTAGTTAGTTTAGGAAGTGTGTAATTTGCCTTAATGTTGATTAGTTTCTTTTTTGGTATTTTGAATCCTAATTTGAATTGGAGACTTAATAGTTTTTTTTATTTTTATTAGTATTATTTTTTATTTTAGTAATCTAGAGGTTATTTAGAAGAGTCTAGAGTGTCTATTTTAAGTTCTAATAGAATTAGTTAGTTATCGTGGTGTTATAGACGAGAAATTCGCACATTAATAGCAATAGCCACGTCTACTTCTTCACCCATCATGATAGCCAACCCGCGCTTCAGCATCGAAGCGTTTTGATTATTTTACAATATCTCTGAACGATTTTGAGGTTTAACGCCTCCAATTAGAAAGTGAAGAAATATACTTGTTTATCAAATTCCTTCTTTAGTTTCTTTTATATTGGAAGCGAAGAAATTTGATTATGAACAAAACATTTTAAGTACACTCCTTAGGGGTGACTTTGGATCGGATCGGAATATGGGCTTTCAAAAACTTCAAAACATCAAACATGACCGTAAAATACGGGAATCTAGGAATCAGGAATTTTGGCTAAGAAATTAGGTCTATGATGCACGGATATGGGTACGGATACATATATGGCAACACCGGAAATATGGATACAAGTATGATATCGGTTAATATTTTTATATCGAAATATTATGATATCAAGTATCTTGCCGATATATCTCGGATATATCGGATATTTCTTTTAATGGGTATGGCTAATTAATATGAATATTTTAAAATATGTGGATATATCTGAAAATTATATTAGTAGTTCTTTTTTGGGCCAATAAAGTTATGGGTATGGCTAATTAATATGAACATGTGAAAAACTATTATAGCACATGTCAAAGTCAATAAGCCTCAAGAACAATTTACATTTCAACAGAGTAGAACCATCTGATCAGGTCTATTTCTGGGATTCCAGTACCCTAGAAGTATCCAATACCCGTATCGGTATCGTACCCGACCGATACGGGTGCAATGACATTTTAAGAGTATCCGTGCATCATAGAATTATGTTACCTTGACAACTATGGAATTCCAATTTTGATGGGAAGAGAAAAAATTGAGGAAGAGCAATTGATTTTTTTTTGGTCTTAGGTGGTCCTAGATCTATTAACAAGTGTTGATGGTAGAGAAATTAAGTTTTAACCTAGAGAAAGGGTGGTCTTTTTGATCGTCTATTATCGGAGGAAGAAGACAGAACTTTTACTTCATTAATTTAATTTCGATAATAACAAAAGGATATCTTATGGTAGTCCTAGTTTTACTAGTTTCATATAAGTGTTGCTTGAAATGGGCTTATACAAAGTATATAACATTGTTTGAAGATGGGCTTTACAGTATCAGACCTCCCTTTCACTTAAGAATTCGGAAAAATCAGAAAATAGGAAAACTCAAAACTGTTTCCAATACTGATTAATTCTTGGAAAATTCTGAAATCGGAAATTCGGATATCGGAAACTGAGTTTTGTTGCCAAAATCGAAAAATAAATTGGATAAGATTTTGGAAAATTTGGAATTTTGGGAAAAAATGGCACCCCTAACACTCATATTCCTAAAAGATTGGCCGAAATTTTAGTTCTTTCCTTAAGAAAAAAATAAAATAATAGAAATTGTAAAGTTTTAAATATAAACACAAATATCGAGGCGCAAAAATGAATCTCAGCTATGAGATATACGACTGTTCTATTTTGTTATGTTAATAGCTTACGTAGCAATGTTTTTTTGTTTTTAATAGGTTTCTTCTTTGTTTTGTCTCCACAAAAGGAGTGCCATGTACGAATTTTTTAATTAACCTTCCAAATGTTATCAACTATATAGGGTTTTCTTTTAGACTTTGTTATATTTAATTTGAATTGTAACTGTATAACGTATCCCCTACATTACAAATGAGCGAACAAGTGATATGATTTGATCGGCGGAAGCAACAATCAATAGAACACCAATCGTAATAATGTAACCCCTGAACCAACATTAATTAAAACCCTGAAGAAACTTAATGCTGCAAATTTTATTCTCATAACATATATATATATATATATATATATATATATATATATATATATATATATATATATATATATTTTTTTTTTTTTTTTTTTTTTTTGATCGAAAGCGAGGTTTTTAGAGAGGTCCCCTACCCCTTTTCATTAAAATAAATATCATAGCTTGTTACATTCTCTCACATATTTCTTGCCTCTGGCATCATCACAAATAATTTTCTTTACATCTTCCGAGAAAGAACTAGGAATTAACTCTACGTAACTAACTGCAGGTATATTACTAGCTAATGCATCAGCTAGTTTGTTAGCTTCCCTAAAAACATGAGCAATTCGAAAATAATCAAGTTCTGTCTTCATTCGCTCAATCTCTCTAACCAGCTTCTCTGCTTGCCACGGGTGCGTTTTGTCTTTAGTGAGATAGGATAACACGGTCTTTGAGTCTGTCTGTATACTGATCCTCGTCATTCCCTTATCCAGCGCCATCCTCATACCTTGCTCAACTGCTTGAAGTTCAATCAAATCGATACTCTTCTTGCTTGATCTGCCATGGCTTGCCGCTTGAACTTCTCCCCTTTCATTGCGAATTACTGCAGCCCATCCTCCATTGAGCCCTTGTAATGTGCCATCGGTGTTGAGGTTGAAAATTCCACTTTCTGCCTTCTCCCAAGAACAGAGCCTCTGCTGCCTCAATTGAATATTGACATCAATGTTCCATGTGTCCATAAACTGTTGCGCATCTGGTCCTTGATCCATTTTTATGTTCATTGACACAAGTTTGATTCTTGCATCTTTCAGTATTGCTTGCGCTACCGGAGCTGCAAATGTCTGCTTATTATCAAAGATCCTCTCATTCCTAGTTCGCCAGATCCAATACATGTATCCATTCCACACTAGCCGAACTGCGTCCTGTTTAGCTCCTTTCCCTCCCTCTCGTCTCATTTTGTATCCACTGTAGCTCTCCTTGCCATGTCAGCTCTGGAATTCTATTGTACCTCATCTGTTTGAGTAGAATACTCCAAACAGCTTGTGTGAAGAAGCACTCATGAAAGAGGTGTTCCTCAGTTTCTATTTCTCGCCAGCAGAAGACGCACATGTCAGTGACCACTACCTTCCGTTCTTTCATCTTCTGTAAAATCTTGATGCCTCCACTCAGTGTCATCCAACTAATGAATGAATGGCGAGGAATTTTGTTCGAGTACCAAACTAGGTGACTCCACTGCGTTGGTTGTTTGATGCCCTTCAAGCTCTCATAAGTATCTTTCAAGGTGTACTCTCCACTAATGGATGCTGTCCAAATTGTTTTGTCTTCACCCCCCATAATTTCAACCTCTCCTTTAAGCTGCTGTATAAGCTCTCTCAAGTGAACCCTGACATTGTTTGGAAATGACCATTCTCCATTCTCTATGACATCCGACACTGTAGAGTGCAAGTTGCAAGTCGAGGCATATAGTAGAGCTTGTGGAACTTATCTCGGAGAATCCCAGCAGGGTGCCAAAGGTCATGCCAGAAGTTAGTGGATTGACCATTGCCTATCTGACGAGTTGCTATCTGTGCTGCTTCTTTCCTTACTTTGAGTATACTTCTCCAACTCCAAGAGCAGTCCTGAGGAATGTTAAGATGCCAGAAGTTTCTGTTTTTTATCAAGTTGTGATGCACCCATTGTACCCATAATGTATCTGCTTTTGTAATGATCTTCCATATATGTTTCATAATTGCAGCTTGATCTGTCTTTCCCAAATTTCTAATGCCCAATCCTCCTTCGTCATACGGGTAGCATGTGTTTTCCCATCCAATTAGTGCATGTGACTGTAAGCAATCTGACCCTGTCCATAAGAAATTCCTACAGAGTCTATTTATATCATCTATAGTCTTTTGTGGGATTGTGAAAGCAGCTATCCAATACACACTCAGGTTATTCAGCACCGCTTTAATCAATTGCAATCTTCCCGCATAGGATAGTAACTTCCCTTTCCAGCTTTGGATCCTACCTGTGACCTTCTGTACTAGTGGACTGCAGTCTATTGAAGTCAATCTTGTAGTAATTAAAGGCAGCTCAAGATACTTAACTGGTAATACACCCCTCTGGAATTGGAGAGCTGCCTCAATGGCCTCACTGCTGTTGTCATCCACTCCTGCAAAAAACACATTGCTTTTCTGAAAATTCACCTCCAAGCCTGAGGCCCTTTTGAACACATCTAGATTTCTCTTGAGAGTCATGGCTGTGTGTAAATCCCCATGTAAGAACGCCATCAAGTCATCTGCAAATGACAAGTGAGTAATAATAGGTTCTGAACATTTATAGTGTAAAGTATACTGCCCCCTCCTCACACTATGCAACATGATTTCTGAGAACAAGTCCATAACCATCACAAATAAGTAGGGGGACATGGGGTCACCCTGCCTAATTCCACGCCTTCCTTTGAAGTACCCATAAGATGCCCCATTAATCATGACAGAGTAATTAGCTGTTTCTACACACACTTTGACCCAAGTAATGAATCTTTCTGGCATACCAACTCTTTGCATCGCAAACTCAATAGCCTCCTATCTCACAGAGTCATAAGCTTTTCTCAAATCTATCTTTGCTGCACATCTAGGTTGTTGTGTATCTCGATGATAATTATGCATGATCTCATGAGACAACAAGATGTTATCCTTTATACTCCTACCAGTTATGAAAGCTGACTGGTTAGGATTAATAATTTTGGGCATCACCTCCATCCTTCGTATCATTACTTTAGTTATGCACTTATACATCACCCCACAGCAGGCTATAGGTCTATAGTCACCCAAAGAGATAGGTACTTGAACTTTAGGGATCAAAGTAATGCAAGTTGAGTTTACCTCGGTTAGCATCTGTTTAGAGTGGAAAAAATTCTGTACAGCCTTCATGAAATCATCACCAATGATTCTCCAAGTGCATTTGAAGAAAAAAGATGAAGACCCATCACTACCCGGCGCCTTCTCATTTCCAATGTTTGCGAGTGCTTCAGTGACCTCATCCCTTGTGACTTCTTTCTGTAGTTGTTCATAGTCTTCCCCACAAATCTGATCTCGTGGCCCAATCTCATTGAAAACTGAAAAATCCACCTGGTGCATGTTATTAGGCCTGTATAAGGCCGTGTAGAACTCCACACATTCGGCCCCAATCTCATTTACATCTTGTATCACATTTCCAGCTGCGCCTTTCAAGCATGTAATTTTATTAACTATTCTTCGAGCTTGCATGGATTTAAAGTAGTTTGTGTTATTGTCTCCCACAGCTATCACTTGGTCCCGAGACTTATGCTTATACATGCCCTCTTCAGATACAGCGGCTTGGACATAGGTTCTGATGACTTCCCTTTCTTTCTGGATAAGAGTTTGGTTCAGAGGGTATGTCTACAAATCAGTTTGTATCAAGTCCATCTCTTTTTTTGCTTCTTTGACTCTGCTTACCACATTCCTGACTCTCTCTCGATTCCACTGAATAAGTGCGGCCTTTGTAAGTTTTAGCTTTTTCATGAAAACATACATTGGGTTTCCAACAGCTTCACTTCGCCAAGCATCCTCCACTGTTTGCATGAACCCTTCCTCTTTGTACTAGAAATTAAAAAATCGGAAAGCTTTCTTTTTCTGGTTCCTTTGTGTCAATGAAGTGACAATCATGGCTGAGTGGTCTGATGTTGCACCTGGGTTTAAGAACTCAGCCTCATAATCTCCATACTCTCCTATCCACTCTGAATTACCCAATACTCTATCCAATTTACAGCTCACTCTATTCACTTGCTTGTTGCTCCATGTGAATAAATTACCCTTGTATCTGATGTCAACTAGCCCTGCTGAATTGACACAGTTCATTAAGTCTTCGAAATGGATCGATCTTACCTCCACTCCTCCTGCTTTCTCATGAGAATTTAAGATCGAGTTGAAATCCCCAAGCAACATCCACGACTTGTGTATAATGCATGCCAAGTCTGTGATGCTTCTCCATAGATTCCTTCTAGTGCCCATGTCAGTGCTGGCATAAATAATAGACACAATGAATTCTTCTCCTGCAATCGTAGCCACCTCCATAGTTACTTGCTGCGAATCCTTCTTCAGTACTGTAGCTGTGCACACTCTCGGGTTCCAGCAAACCCAAATATTGCCTACCTCAGTTCCAGAAAAGTTGCCTTCCATCTGCCATTGTTGAAATTCCTTGTTAAACACTCTATCTCTGTTCTTGTGCTTCACTCTAGTATCCACTATACCCATAAAACTTACATCAAACTTTCGAACCATCTCCTAATTCTAATTGGGGGCTAACATGCCTTTATGTAATAGCAATTCCTAATTCTAATTGGAATACAAATTAGAAATCACCTTTATTTTATTTGTAATTACCTAGAATAGGGTCTGCCTTCCAAAAAAGTATGGTGATCTTGGCTTCCGACACATTAGAGATGTTAATTCTTCTCTGTTATCCCAGTGGATTTGGCGATTTGGTACTGAAGAATGTGCGCTGTGGAAGGATGTGATTAGAGACAAGTATGGGCTAGATGGAATGTTGGTTCACTAAGAAGGTTAGTAGAACATATGGGTGTAGCCTTTGGAAAGGGATCATGAAATATAAAGATTTAGTGGAGAATGAACTATCTTTCAAGCTAGGAAAGGGAGATGGAATTCTTTTTTGGGACAGGTGGTGCTCTACAATCCCATTAAAAATTAGTTATATAGAGTTGAATGCTATATCAGACAATAAGCCTGGTACTGTTGCAGAGCATGGTGTATGGGAGAATGGGGCACAGTCATGGGATTTAAAGTTCAGAAGGAATTTGTTTGAAAGAGAGCTGCAACTGATTAGTGAATTCCTAAATCTGCTAGCTAATCAAAGAGTGAACGCAGATAAAGATCAATGGAAGTGGCTGGGAAAGGTGCAATCGTTCACTTCAAAGACATTGTATGAACTGATTGAGGAGAGGAGGATTCAAGCGATGCATTTGAGTGGTCTGAACTTTCCGTGTAAAAAAGTATGGAACAAAAGAGTCCCTACAAAGGTTTCATTCTTTGTGTGGGCTCTATGTTGGTCTCTGATTTCTGACAATCTAAGAAAGAGGGGTAAGATTCTTGTAAACAGGTGTGTAATGTGCATCAAAGAGGAAGAAACAATTCAACATTTATTCTTGGATTGTGAAGTGGCTCACACGGTATGGGACTATCTTATACAGTCTCTCAAGTGTTATGGTGATCCGTCACAAGGACTTATGGGCAGATTCAATTGTCAACCACAGGGTCAGATTTCAAGGATGCTCTCAAAGATTATTGGTCATGCAGTCACTTGGTCGTTATGGCTTGAGCGAAATCGTAGAATTTTTGATGATCAGTCTAGGGATCCAGCAACTCAGTTAAATTCAAGTTACTTATGTGGGATTGGGTGTTGTATTTACCAATTTGTAGGGGATTAAAATTGGAAGATCTTGTATTTAGATGGGATGTCGTGGTGGAGGCTTAGCTTTTGTTTGCTTGTAATTTTGTAATGTGAATCTCCCACACTACATCACTATTATTATTAATAATAGAATATTGTTTTGCTGATAAAAAAAAATATTACCTAGAAAACCAAAATTAAAACCTACTCATGTTCTAGTCCTAATCAATTATGAAAATAATAATAAAAACCTATACATGTTAAATTTTATTTTTTAATAGTAACATTAAAACAAGAGTTTATTACAAAATAGTAAAAACATTAACTTATTTAAACTAGATATGTCCCGTGCCTTAAAGGCACTTGTTGGCGCGCCTTTGGCATGATTTGGTTGAAAGCAAACTGTTGTATAGATTTGTTATTGCTGACATGTATGAGCCTCTAATATATTAATAGAATTGACCCTTCACATAAGCTCAAACTTATGTGAAGGGTCAATTATATTAATATATTAGAGTAGAAGGAATAGTGAACCGGGACTGATTTGTAAGATTGATTTTACGAAGCATTCGATAGTGTAAGCTAGTCCTTCATTGACTATTTGCTTGGTAGATATGGTTTTGGAATTAAATGGAGACGGTTGATCAAAGCATGCTTATCTACAACACATTTTTCAGTCATGGTCAATGGCAGCCTTGAAGGATTCTTTACTAGCACAAAGGGCTTGCGATAGGGAGATCCACTATCCCCATTGTTGTTCGTGCTTGTTGTGGAGTCACTAACAAGGATGGTTTTCAAAGCTCAAGACAATGGTATGATTACTGGGTTTAGAGCTTCAGCTACAAGTCCGGGTATTCCCATACTCCAATACACCGACGATACTATCTTCTTTTTTGATGCTAGAGAAGACCAAGTGCTCAATTTAAAGGCTATCCTTATGTGGTTTGATGTGGTCTCAGGGTTGCATGTTAATTTGAGTAAGACTAACCTATATGGAGTGAATGACATCCCCAATTTAGATGCATTGGCCATGGTTTTGGGTTGTAGGACTGGTTCGTTACCATCATCATATCTCGGGTTACCGTTAGCTGTTGGGTATAAGGCTAAAAGCGTGTGGAACCCAGTCATTGAAAGATGCAGCAAAAGATTAGCTATTTGGAAGCGTAAATATTTGTCAAAAGAAGGTAGGATTATCCTTATCAAGTTCACACTTGCTAGTATGCCCATCTACTTTCTTTCTCTACTCATTATTCCAGTATCGGTGGTTGAATTACTTGAGAAAATGATGAGAGACTTTCTTTGGGGTACGACAAATGAGGTGCAACGTTATCATTTGATATCTTGGGAATGAGTGTGCCTTCCAAAACAGTATGGTGGACTTGGTTTTAGACGTATTCGAGATGTGAATGCCTCTTTGCTTTCTAAGTGGATTTGGCGTTTCGGTAGTGAAGAAGAGGGTCTGTGGAAAGATGTGATCAGGGATAAATATGGAGTTGAGTTGCCAGAACAGGATGGTTCACAAAAAAAGTCAGCCACTCACATGGATGCAGTCTTTGGAAAGGAATCATGAACCATAAAGATATGGTGGAGAGAGAGTTAAGTTTCAAGCTTGGAAATGGAGAAAGAATTATGTTCTGGGATGATAAGTAGTGCTCGCAAATGCCTCGAAAAGAACGTTTTAAAGATTTGTATGTCATTTCTAGTAACAAGTCTGGGACTGGTCAACAACATGTTATATGGGATAATGGTGTACAGTTGTGGGATCTGAAATTTAGAAGGAATTTGTTTGATAGAGAGCTACTACAGATCTGTGAGTTTCTGGATTTGCTTGCTATTCAAAGGGTTAATGAAGATCAAGACAAATGGAAGTAGTTAGGGAAGGTTCAACTGTTTACTCCGAAGTCTACTATGTATGAGTTGATCAAAGAAAAAAGGATACAAGCTATGCACTTGGGAGGCCTTAATTTTCCATATAGCAAAGTTTGGAATAAAAGAGTTCCAACCAAAGTCTCATTCTTTGTTTGGGCTTTATGCTAGGGGAGGACCTTGATGTGCGATAATCTTCTAAAGAGAGGCAAAATCCTAGTCAATAGGTGTGTCATGTGTACTAAGGAGGAAACCATTCAGCACTTGTTCATGGATTGTGAAATGGCACAAATAATATGGGATTATTTCATGCATTCTCTTAAGTGTCATGGTGACGCATCACAAGGATTGATGGGGCAGTTCAACTTCAAACCAGACGGTAGAATCTCCACTGCCGGTCGGATACTGGCAAAGGTTATAACTCACGCAGTTACATGGTCCATATGGTTGGAACGCAGTCGTCGAACTTTCGATGATGAGTCTAGGGATGTCCAACAGTTTATTGTCAAATGTAAAACACTAATGTGGACATGAGTGTCTTTCTTACCTAGTGTTATAGGTTTGAAATTAGAGGACCTTATTTTTAGATGGGAGTCTGTGGTTGAGGGGTAATATTTATATGTAATCCTAGTAGTGTGAATCTCTCACATCTTCATTATTATTAATATAAAATATTGTTTTGCTGATAAAAAATATATATATATTATAGGCTCGGGGACTCTCATATATGTCAACACTCTCCCTCAGCAAGACACGCTGGAAATACACAAGTTGAAGGATTGGACATCTTCACCTGGTAGGAGTTGAACACGAGACTTCTCAGAAACCAGTGGCTCTGATACCATATTAAATTGCCAAATTTATGGAGAAATTTTCAATTTAACATGGTATTAGAGCCACTGGTTTATGAGAGGTCTTATGTTCAACTCCTGCCGGGTGAAGATGTCCAGTCATTCTACCTGTACATTTCCACTCCTATTAGCCAGGTGAAGATGTCCAATCTTTCAACCTGTGTATTTCCAGTGTGTCCCGTTGAGGGGGAGTGTTATGTGAAGGGTCAATTCTATTAATATATTAGAGGCTTATATATGTCAACAGTTATGTTCTAGACGGTCTCCACTTTTATGCAACTAAAGAAAGTGGCCTAATGGATAGCTTGTGACATCCATTCATAGATCTCGAGTTCCAAGTCCCTGCAGTGTACTGTGTACATTTAGTTTTAGTCTTAATCTTCAACATGGAAGGAAAAGAAACAAGTAATAAAAAAAGCAAATTGACCTTAGCTCAACTCAAACCTGGCGACCTGACCTTGACAGAACGGCTCATGAATTCGCTGGAACAAATGAATATGATATGTAATGAATGAATAGCTATGAATTATCAACGACCAAACTTGAATTTCGAGAAAATTAAACACACAGCAGCCACTTGTTGGTGATCAAAATCAATCTGGACCGTTCTTTGTCCTGGCTTAAATGTTATTTTGTCCTCCAGTGCCCGAAAAAACCCTATCTTATAATATAGATTGTAAGTCTATGATTTACTATAAATAGAAACAACATTATTTGCTCCTTCACCAATATATTAGTCATTGATCTCCACTATTGGATTACTTTTGGCTCTTATACAGGCTTTACGAATGATCTTGCAATTAGGTGTGAAACCCTCCTGGTTTAGTACATGCACTACAGTTACAGATAGGAGTGGATACCAAATTCCTGGATCTGATTCATCCACCAATGACCTAAGGAAATACATGATTGATTCACTCCTTCCACCTGTAGGAGACTCTGTGGTTCCAGAATTACTTCTCAAGGTCTTGGAACCATATCGAAGAGAAGGTTAGTTTATATATAAATCTGTATATAGATATGTGTCTGGGTGTGACTGTGTGTGTGATTCTTCTCATTTAATTTTATCAAGGTATTGAATTTAATTTATTCCTACGTACTTTTTTCTTTGTTTCAGGCTGCATCCTTGATGATGAAAGGGCAGAGCTTTATTCTACTGTAGTGAACAAAGGTTCTGCTGTGAGATTTGCCTTTGCTGCTGCCATCTTTGGTGAATCATCAGAAGCACTTTTCTGGCTGCAATTGCCTCGTGCTCTTTTCCACTTGATGAATAGACCAGTTAATAAATCTCCTCTGGAAGATCCAATTTCCTCATTTCCAGATCTGGGAGAGACATCTAATTTGAGTAGGGCAGTGTCAAAAGGGAATACAATGTCAAGGAAGAAGAGGGATACTGTGGTTAGTTGTTTTTCACTTTATTTCCTCAGTGTGCGCATGCGCGTCTTATGCCAAAATTTATATGAAAAAAGGAATTATGAAAAAGTAGGAAAAATTCACATTCAATAAAATCAAACAATACGCAAATGTCAAAATAGATATTCAAATTAATACATTTTCATATTTATTTTATAAAAAAAAAATTAAGAATTAAAAACTTTGAATTGTAAAATTTATTGTGTAATTTGTCTAATAATCGAAACCAAAATAGTATGGCACCAATAATATGCAAGTGGTTAGAAAAGTCAATATTCAATCTTTACTATGTGAAATGTTTTTTGTCTTCCAAATGTGCAACTTTTTGAAATGGGCCGTCTTCAAAGTGTGTAAAACCCAATTTTTGAGTCCTTTAGTGAAATAGAACAGCTTATCCTTTTCTTGATACCTCTGGAAAGGTTTATTTTTTATGCACAAGGGTTGTAATATCTATGCAAGTAGCTTATTTCTGTAATCATACTTACCTTTTTGTTGCAGAACTATGGTCGTCTTAAATTAATGGATTTCGAGCAGGAAGAACTGTGGGGAAGTGCCAGTGAGCGTATTCCTTGGCACGAAAAGTTGGAAGGAGAGGAGGCAATTCAGAACCGTGTGCATGAGTGAGTCTGCTCTGCAATGTAGTTTAAGTATTTTTCATTTGGCTAAGTTTTTTGTTATGTATAATGTTTTTCCTGTTTCAGACAATTTATTCGTAAGTAAATTTGCAAAATAATATGCTTATTCCTTGGATGAGAATAATATGTGCATCTTTACAAATACTCAATCTATGTACCAGGTAGAGTTGCGAAGTAATCTAAATTTTGATATCTTGACCTATTAATTGGTAACTAAAGTGTTACTTTTTCTTCTGAAATCTTACAAGTCTATTCCAAATTCGTTGATAACTTCATATCAAGTTCCAAGAAAAAATGGCGGGAAAAACTAAAATGAAAAAAGTGATGAAAAGAGTTTGACGTCATAAAAAATCGGGGGGAGTTTTATTGATTGCTCAATTACATAAATAACACTAATAGATGGTGATGTTTAAAGAGCACTGGGGTCCATGGATAAAAGAGGTTAGAGATGTAAGCATGGGCATTTTCTTGTTTCAATCATCTTTTTTGTCTTTGCCTCTAGCTTGCCTGCAAAATCTTTGATCTCAGAACCATTTAAGATTACGAATACAAAAATATTTCTCAGGAAATAAATGTAAATGTCGCTGTCACAAATGGTATAATTCATATACATGATCTCTAGCCATGAAAGACATGTTTCTGCTGATCAGCCATAGCTTTCCTCCTCTTGCTAATGTAATTTAGTTGCAAAATCTGATTGAATGAGTTCACAGTGGCTCCAGTTTGTTTTAGTCCATTGAACACCAATCTAGTGTGAGCTAGAACCTGAATTCCCATTATTTGAAAAATAACTTTAACATGTGTACTTAGAGGACTATCTTAAAGCAAGTTTATGTATATGGTTGATGATTTTGTTGAGGTATTGCGTGATATTTGGCGTTCAAACTCTAGCATCTGTGATCTGCAATTTGTTCTTTTTGGCACTCTTAATAAATTAGTGTCATGGCTTCTGAAAACTAGGCTCGTCTCAGTTGGAAACTTAGAAGATGCAGTGACTCTACTTCTTTCGACTCCTCCAGAAGGATCATATTTTTATTCCAATGCGCTGCGTGCAGTTGCTTTATCCTCTGCTGTGTCAAGGTCTCTACTTGAACTTACTGTTAAGGTGAAAATTGATTTTGGAAAAGAATACCTATTATTCTTTTATCTTCATTTTAGTGTTTCCAATTTGAAGTTTCTCTAATTACCTTTGCATATGAATTTGACGTCTGATTTTTTGTTTTATAGGTTGTCGCTGCCAATATGGTAAGAACTGACAAATCTTTGTCTGGTACCCATCTTCTTTGTGCAGTTGGAAGATACCAAGAAGCTTGTTCTCAAGTAAGGTTCTATTAGCTTAAACAAACTTTTCCCATTGGATCGTAATTTTGTTTGTAGTGAAATCTTGATATTACCCACTGAACGCTGTTTTATTCTACTCTAAATAAAGGTGTGGTATATAGATCTTACTCCATATATTGTCTGTATGTTAACTTTGAGCTGATCTGAATGGAGTTTACTATTTCTACAGCTACAAGATGCTGGATGCTGGACCGATGCAGCTACTCTAGCTGCAACACATTTGCAGGGATCTGATTATGCAAGGTTTGTTTCTTCGTATTGTGGATTGAAATGATATATGGCTTACTGTACATTTTGCAGTCGTTGTAAACATTTCTGTCTGCTTTGCATCTTAGGAGAAAGAGTAATGAAGTTACTTGTCTTTGGAGGTGGCATGGCTACCTCATTGCTCTCATCTTACAAACCATGGTTTTACGACTCGACTGGTTCAACTTTGAACCGTCTGGTTTGAACCGGAGTCGGAGCTCTCCGGGTCGAATTTTGTATGTTAAACTGGTTCAACATAGAACCGGTTTTAACACCAGTTTGAACCATCCGATTCAAGTTAGAAACCGGTAAACTAGGTGGTTCAAGTATAACAGTTCGAAAACCAGTGGTTTTTACTCAACCCATACATTAAATATTTTTATTTATTAACTTAAATATATAGTATTATTTAAAAAATTTGTTAACAAAAAACCGGCTGGGTTTTAGTTGAACCAGGACCGGTCTGAAAAGCATGTTACAAACCCATCCCAATTACACATAAATTCTAAAAATTGTACCCCCTTAAACATTGGATTAAGGCATGCAGTCTAAAGAACCACCGTGACTTTATCTACCAACTTATGTAACTTCTTTTTCCTCTTGCTCAAAGTGATGCAGGAGCATAGGATGCTTATCAGACTTGCTGGAAAATTGCTCTTTTTTGTAGTTATTCTATGTTATTACTAGTTTTTAATTTAGGAATTCTAGTTTAATTAGGATTAGTAATAGGCTATTAGTAGTTTCTACTTTTGATACTGACAAGAATCAGAAACAACAGGGTTTTCTTATATAAGGCTGAGTCCAATGGCTCCCTATCCCCATAAAGTAGAGTCAAAACTGGTGGTTTTCACTCTCTATCTATAATATATAGAGTAATATTGGGATACAGAGTAGGTATTGCGCAAGTTGATTTGGCGTGATATGACTTACTTTTCTATTTGGCGCCAGTTCAAGTGGTGTATTATGGCTTTCTTTCTTTCAGTTTTTTTGGTTATTTGCATTCTGCGCCAGATGAAGTGGAGTAGTTTGTTTTGGGTTTTATTCTATATCTGTAAATCCATTGGAGCCATTTTACTTTCCTGTATCTCTAAATCTCTAAAACACTGTTAAATTGAGGAATAGAGATAAAGAATCCAAACCATTGGACTCAGCCAGAAGGCATTGAAGCCTCATTGTTGTTGGTTTTTTTATTGATTAATTAATTGAATTCAATAGATGGAAATTCGTTTTTCCTTTGAAACCCTAAATTTGGGTATTCATCAATTTAATTCATTGGTGTTTGTTCATTGATCTTGCTTCCGCCTTCGAATATACATCAAATTGGTATCAAATTTCAAAAATTTCCTGGTTGTATAGTAATTAGCAAGGCTTACTTCATTTTTGGTTGAAGCGTCATGAAGAATTCATGGGGTTGCCCAACAGGTTTGATCGATTAGAAGAAACGACTACTCGACTTAGGGTGCATTGGTGGAGCTTTTGCAGCCCAAACCCCCCATCGTTGGTGGTGCTTTTGTAGCCCTCACAAACACAATCATCAGTTTCATCACCTTCCTTGTTGCAGTAAACATGCAACACATTGTGACCAACAAAGCCATCAGCAACGACCGCAACAAGTACAACATGCAATCACCTCCAGCACCAATTCACATAAGAAATCATCTCTCATACTAAACCTCAAATCCATTATTCTTAACCCGAAAAACCCAATTGGTGAAAATCGTTAATGAAGAAGATTGAGTTGATTGAAAACGAATTTGGTTTGCTTCAAAGAATGTTTGATTCAGAAGTACCGACCCATTTTTTTTCTTGCCTTTCTCTATTGCAAGGTTGTGGCCTGACCCAAGAGTTTCTTATGAACGATTTGGCCTCTTTATATTGTCCCATATGACTTGGTGACCAAACGACCTAGTTGTGTCACTCTAGTGTCTTACGAACAACTTGATGGTGTCGTCCAAACTCTTGAACGGTTTGATGGTGTTGTTCGAGTTTCTTATGAACGATTTGGTGGAGTCGCCCAAAAAGCCCAACACAAAACATGGTTGTGACATACTAGGGTGTGACATCGCTTATTACTTTTGTTAGCAGGTATTTGAGCATATCTCTCCACAATTGTTAGTCCCGGACGGCATGCATACATCCGTAAGTAACTTAGTGCAACATGGCAAATTTCATTGAGAGGAATCAGCAAAGAGAACACCCATCTGAACAAGTAGGGTCAATAAAATTCAAGGACGAATTTTTCAAAACCACGAGAGGGTGAGGTATATGTGTTTTGCTGAATTTTGGAATGTGATCATGGAACCGAATTTGAGGACGAATTCTTTCATGCCGGGGAGATTGATGCTTGAACATAGATGCGTATCAGACTTGCTGGAAAATTGTTCTTTTAGTATTTATTCTATGTTACAACTAGCTTCAAATTTAGGAATTCTGGTTTAATTAGGAATATTAATAGTCTATTAGTGGTTTCTATTTTTAATACCGGTGAGAATTAGAAACAGGGTTTTCTTAAAGGCATTGACGCCTCATAATTATTGGGTTTTTTGTGTTATTAGTTAATTTGTTCAATTGATGGAAATTTCGTTTCTCCTTTGAAAACCAATTTTTATTTATTGGTGATTATTCATCGAAGTTGCTTCCTCCTTCGAATATACATCACTCAAGAATAATTTCTTTCCTTCCATAATAATGTCCATGCAATAGCATTAGAAAGATGGTCTGATGTGAGAATGACATGAGTAGTGAGAAATCCTGTGCAGAACATGATCGCCTACCAGTGTAACCATTTGGCTTTGGTAAAGAGTGGAGCCAAAACAATATCATTCCTCAAAGTCTCCTTAATACTGGATATAGGCACCCAACCAAGAAAGATGCAAAGAGTAGCGCCAATATTCCATAAGTTTTTCCTCTACACCATTGCAAAAATAGCACACTTTGTTCACCTTAATTCATATACTTCTAGATCGATATATATTTGGCTATGTAGTAGGAAAAGATTCCACACCACACATCAAGGCACTAGCAATCTCTCTCCTGTTCATCACCTCTCCCACCCCACAGAAATTAAGCTTGGCCAATTTCTCATACCAAGCAAGAAGATTTTTAAGAGCATAAGTGCTCTCAACCGTCTTTAAGAGCGCAAGGATACCCACCATAAGATTCCACCCCATACCCCAGTAATTTTTATGTGTCACAACTCTCAGTAACCTAAGGCCAAAACTTCATTACTTCAAAGTTAAAATTTTACTTGTTTCGGTTTACTTCTTTTGGTCTTTGGTTTTGGTTGAATATAAGTATCAGTTGCATATGAGAAAAGCCTTTTCCGTTTTTTTGGAGAGAAAAATCTTTAAGTTGATGTATGACTCGAGCAAGTTTACCTGTCTTGATTATGAAAGAGTAGGCATGAGTATCCGTCCTTGATTGCATTTTTTGTTGTTTTGCAGGGTGTTGCAAAGATGGGCTGATCATGTGCTTCACACTGAGCACAACATCTGGAGGTAACATGCATCTTGTCACCTTGAATCCATGATATAAAAACTTCAAGCTTGTGTTCATTCTGAAGCTGAATTGTTCCTGTTCCGTTCATGCAGGGCTCTAATCTTATATGTTGCCGCTGGTGCATTACAGGAGGCATTAGAAGCACTTCGAAATGCTCAGCAGCCGGACACGGCTGCAATGTTCTTACTGGCTTGCCATGAAACCAACGCAGAGATCTCCAAGTCAAGACCTTTAGATGAGCATTTAAGTCCCTCTGATGATGAGAAGCAACCATTCTTCTTGCCCGGTTTGAACCTGAGGCAGGAAGATGTGATTGCGGTTGGGGAATATTATGGACAATACCAACGAAAATTGGTACATCTTTGCATGGATTTAGAACCTCTTTTTGACTGAACAAATGAACCAATTTCTAACCACCTGTACTGCTAATATTACCATCAAGTTCTAGTACTCAGCTTGAAGTTGTTTATAACCAGATTCATTTTGAGAGGCAACACTTCATGACTGCAACTGAGTATACTAAGTTGCTCTCAACCAGTTTCATTTGAAAAGTACCACCTGATGACTGCAACTGAGTGAATAAACCGGCTGTTTGGATTTTTATTTTGTAAAATACTGCATTCATTTGCATTGGCGCATTGCCCAAGGGAGTATCTGAATTGCAGCTTGTCAAAGATGACTGATCCTTTGATTACGTCAAATTTGTAATGAAGACACATTGTTGGTCTTTCCTTTGAATCCTTTGTTGTAGAAATCATTGTTGCGAGGGTGCTAGATGTGTAGATGTATCGTAGATATTTGTAGAAGCATTCTGCTAACAGTGTACTATATGATGGTCATCATTGTAAGTAAATCAGTCAATTTTTAAACACTGATTGTCATGTGCTACACGTTAAGATGAATGCACTGGCGATTATTAGTCTCACCGAGAGTTTAAAGCCTTGCGCCCCTTCAATAGCAGTCCATGAGTTCAAGGGCCGCCCCACCCATTCCTAACTTGCTCGAGTTGTACGCTCCAAAATCTAACATCGATAGAGTTGGCTATTTTTGTATTGAATCCTGATATATCTTCACGCTAAAGAGTCTATTTCGACAACGTTGGATGGGAGTCGATTTCATCTAGAAACAGAAAGAAAATACACTTGTGTTTGATTTGGAAGTGCTACGTGGCAAATTCCACTAGTAATGATGAAAAAGCAAATATATTTCATAATAACAAGGGTAAATTTCTGCATCTCTTCAATCTTTCAAAAAATTTAATTGATGAACCATCAATTTCTTGCATTGAACCAAGGTCACCCTTAGAGAAAATGAGCAAATCATCAGCAAAGCATTAAGTGAATTAAGATTGTACTCCTCAAGGAACATATCTTTAATCCTCATTTTGATTGGAATACCAAAGTCAGTGGGCTTTTCAACCCTAATAAAGATGGCTGGAACTTATACTTTCTTGAATTCCTTTTCCCAAAAACTACTGTAGATACTATTGCAGCCGGAGTAATGCCTATTGAGAATGAAGATAATGGTTTGGAATTATGAAGATAATGGTTTGGAAATATGTGTTAGGAATATACAATTTAATTGAACTTACTCTTTACCAATTACCAAACTATACAAACTTTTTGTCTTGTATGTGTCTTGTATTTCTTAGTTAAATTCGAGCCTAGTGTAGATACACTATATCCTTAAGACAGATTTTCCCCTTCACGGTGTTTGAAGGTTGATGGGAAACTATTTCCCAAGATAGAACGAATTTCCTTCTATAGAAAACTAACACTTCAATTCTATAGAATCAGCGAACACAACATAGTATTTGACTAAGAACAGGGGGAGAAGAAAAAGATCATAACTCTTTTTGATCTAGTGTGTTTTTCTCTCTAAATTCATCCACTATTTATAGGTGAGTGGTGTCTCTTCGAAACAACACAGTGACTTTTGGGAAAAAGTAAGCAACTCTTTGAAAAGTCACATATTTCGAAAAGACACACCATTTCGGTATAAAACACTGTTTCGAACCAGTGCCTATTTCGAAAGGTCACACTTTTTCGGCATGATGTACTGTTTCAAACCAGTGCACATTTCAAAAGGTCACACCTTTTCGGCATAATGCACTGTTTCGAACTAGTACATCCTTTTAAAAATATTTTTCTCACTTTACATACTGTTTCAAGAGAAACCCATTTCATCTCAAATTTTTTTTTTTTTTGGTAAGCCTGTTTTAAATGAGATCAGTAACTCTTTGATGCTGGCGGGATTCGAGCCCCAGACCTCTGGCATCATCACCTAAAGGTTTTACCGACTTTGCTAGTCGGCACCTGCAAAATGTGTGGGCAAGCCTGTTTTTAAAGAGATCAGTAACTCAATAGTGTGTAGCGGGGTTTGAACCCAAACCTCTAGTATCATCACCCACAGGTTTTACCAACTAAGCTAGAAGGTAGACTTCAATTAATGTCCTTGAACTGTCAGCCGTTTGTATAAACCTAGACAATCATCTTAACGCAATACCTTTTCGAATACTGTTGGTTCTCACGTTTGTGTTCATTTTGGCCTTGAACACTTCTTGGTTTCAGAGAGTGTTTTTGAGACATTTGCCTTAAAATTCTCATAGAAGCGGCCCCACTTCACACTCACATAGGTGATTTCTATAAAGAGTATCCTGCAATACTCTACTTGGATAACATAATTTTCCAAGATATAGTAAATCATTAAAAGCTTGACTTATCTTGGGTCTCGCGACAGATATACACTGTCTTATATAGGAATAGGTTAGAGTATAATATTACTCTCCAGTGCTAACTGAGTAACAAACATAATTTAGTTGGCCCATTGAACCTAGATCTTGGGATCTCCAGTCAACTAGGTTGGTTTTTCCATTATGATGACTCTTGGTTGATTATCTCAAAGGCTTTAAGCCCATTCCCCTTGATAATCTTTCTACTTGCTCTCTTGTTAAACCTTTTGTAAGCGGATCCGCAATGTTATCTTTTGACCTTACATAGTTGATTGAGATAACTCCATTTGAGAGCAATTGTCTAACGGTGTTATGTCTACGACGTATATGTCGAGACTTCCCGTTATACATGCTACTCTGTGCTTTACCAATAGCAGATTGGCTATCACAGTGTATACACACTGCTGGCATAGGTTTAGCCCAGTTTGGAATATCCTCTAAGAAATTTCGAAGCCACTCTGCTTCTTCTCCAGCCTTGTCCAATGTAATAAATTCTGATTCTATAGTGGACCTCTCTATGCACGTTTGTTTTGAGGATTTCCAAGAAACAGCTGCACCTCCAAGTGTAAAGACATATCCACTTGTGGACTTTGAGTCTTTAGTGTCAGATATCTAATTAGCATCGCAGTACCCTTCTGGAACGGCTTTGGATATCTTGTATAGTGCAGACCAAAATTCTTAGTATACTTTAAGTATCCCAAAACTCTCAGTATAGCAGTCCAATGATCTCTACCAGGATTACTCGTATATCGACTTAGCTTGCTCACACAGTGTCAGGCCTTGTACAGTTCATGACATACATTAAACTGCAAATTATACGAGAGTATTCCAGTTGAGATATGCTATCTCCAGTATTTTTGGCTAAATGAAGATTTACGTAAACTGGTGACCTTTTTGGTGTGATGTTATATTTCTTGAACTTTTCAAAAATCGTCTCAATATAATGAGATTGTGATGAACAAGTCCATCCTCCGTCCTAGAGATCTTAATTCCTAGGATAACATCAGCGACACCTAAATCTTTCATGTCAAACTTACTAGACAATATTTGTTTGGTAGATTTTATGACATCCATATTACTACTCAAAATTAGCATATTGTCTATATAGAGACAAACAATGACACATCCCTTTTGAGTGCTTTTGACATAGACACACTTGTCACACTCGTTTATTTTGAAACCGTTTGACAACATTGCATTGTCAAATTTCTCATGCCATTGCTTAGGTGCTTGCTTTAATCCATATAAGGATTTAACAAGCTTGCAAACTTTCCTTTCTTGTCCAGGAGTAATAAACCCTTCGGGTTGTCCCATGTATATTTCTTCATCTAACTCACCATTCAAGAATGTCGTCTTTACATCCATTTGATGTATCTTAAATCCATGTATTGATGCTATTGCTATTAGTATTCTTATGGAAGTTATTCTTGTAACTGGAGAGTAAGTGTCAAAATAATCCAATCCTTGCTTTTGTCTAAAGCCTTTGACCACAAGTTTAGCTTTATACTTGTCGATTGATTCATCAGTCTTAAATTTCTTTGTGAATATCCACTTATATCCCAAAGTCTTGGAACCTGGTGGTAAATCCCCCAATTCCCATGTATGATTTTGCATTATGGATTCAATCTCACTATTTATTGCTTCTTTCCAATAAGTAGCTTATGGAGATGAAATTGCCTCCTTGAACGTTTGAGGATTATTTTCCAACAAGTATGTTAGAAAATCAGGTCCAAAAGACGTTGACGTCCTCGACCTTTTACTACGTCTAGGTTCCTCCTCAATTTCACTTTGTGTAGGATGGTTATTAGTTGTAGCATCTAAAGTTCTTTTTGTTGAACTTGGCTATATACACATATTATATGGAAACGTATTTTCAAAGAATTAAGCATTCCTTGACTCAATAATCGTATTAACATGTATATCTTGAATCTCTGATTTATGAACCAGAAAATGATATGCACTACTATTGTTTATATATCCAATGAATACACAATCAATAGTCTTGGGTCCTATCTTCACCTTCTTAGGTTTAGGGACTTCCACTTTAGCAAGACACCCCCACACTTTTAAGAATTCATAGGAAGTCTGATTACCTTTCCACAATTCGTATGGTGTTTTAAGCATCTTCTTGTTAGGGATCTTGTTGAGAATGTAATTGGCAGAAAGCAAAGCTTCCCCCCACAAATTCTAAGGTAAACCAAAACTTAACAACATAGCATGCATCATCTCTTTTAGAGTTCGGTTTTTTCGTTCCGCAATACTGTTTGATTAAGGTGTATAAGGAGCCGTAGTTTGATGAATGATTCTATGTTCAGAACAGAAACCTTCAAAAGGTGATTCATATTCACCTCCTCTATCACTCCTTATAGCCTTAATTTTTTTGCTTAGTTGATTTTCAACTTCATTTTTATAGTGTTTGAACACTTCAATTGCCTCATCTTTACTTCTCAACAAGTAAACATAACTATATCTAGTGCTATTGTCAATAAAAGTAATGAAATACTTTTTACCACCTCTAGTTTGCACGTACTTAAGATCACATATATCTGTATGTATTAAGTCTAGATGTTCAGTACTTCTTCCAATGGAATGAAAGGATGACCTGGTCAACTTGGATTCTACACAAGTTTCACATTTATGGTGTGGGTCTATTTTTATCTTTGGTATATTGTCCAAATTAATTAATCTACGCAAAGTATCATAATTAACATGTCCTAATCTACCATGCCATACATGTGAAGACTCAATCAAGTAAACAGAAGATTCAACTTTATTGGCGCTCTTTGGCGCAATAGTAAAATAAGACATCCTAAATAGCCCATCTTGAAGATAGCCCTTTCCCACGAATACATCATTCTTAGTTAGTACAAATTTATTAGAAACAAAGACTAACTTAAAGCCATTCTTGCTCAGTAGCGCCCCAGAAACCAAGTTCTTGTGAATGTCAGGCACATAGAGCACCTCATTCAAAGTTAGTTCCTTTGTAGAAGTCAACCTCATCACCACCTTTCCTTTGCCTTCAACCTTGGAGGTAGAAGAGTTTCCCATAAAGAGTTGTTCTTCCTTTTCCACAGCATGATAAGTGGTGAACATCAACTTGTTGGAGCATATGTGGCGAGTAGCACCAGTATCCACCCACCATTCCCTTTCATTTCCAATCATGAGACATTTAAAAGCCACAACAGATAGGTTCATGTCATTAACATTATCAGAAAGCGTGTCCATTGTCACATTTGCTTCAGTCTTTTGCTTCTTGTACTTCTTTGGCTTGTGACATTCATTTGCCTTATGTCCAGCCTTCCCACAGTTGTAGCACTTGCCCTTGAACTTAGTAGGCGTACTACTCTCTTCACCTTGAGCTTTGTCTTGGCGCTTCCTTTTTCCCTTAGCACTTGATCCTTCCACAACATTGGCCTTTGCCACCATGGGATCCTTGCCTTTCTTCTCAGATAGGCGGTTATCTTCCTCTATCCTTAGACGGACAATCAATTCTTCAAGATTCATATCTTTGCGTTTATGCTTAAGATAGTTTTAAAATTCTTTCAAGATGGTGGTAATTTCTCAATCATAGCAGCCACTTGGAAAGATTCTCCTAAGGTCATTCCTTCAGCAATGCCATCATGGAGGATTACTAGAAGTTCTTGGACTTGGCTTATGACGGTTTTACTATCCGTCATTTTGAAATCAAGAAATCTACCAACTATGAATTTCTTCATGCCAGCATATTCACTCTTGTATTTCTTGTGCAACGAATCCCAAAGTTCTTTAGCAGTCTTGAACACACTATACACATTGTATAATAAGTTAGCCAACCCACTAAGGACATAATTTCTACACAAGAAATCAGCATGAAACCAAGCATCCTTGGCCAAAATCTTCTCCTTGTCGGTTTCATTAGGGCTTTCATCAAGAGCCTTATCCCACATAAATCTTGCCAAGTTAAGGGTGGTCAGATAGAAGAGCATCTTTTATTGTCAGCGCTTGAAATCAGTTCCATTGAACTTTTCAGGCTTCTCCCCATGAGGAATAGAATGGGGAACAACAGTAGGAACAGTAACAACAGGTGTAACTGGTGGTGTTGCCATATTCTGAAATACAACCACACTTTGTTATTCCTTTAAACCAAAAAAGAAAAGAAAACAAAAACAAATTCTATTTGGTAAAGAAAAAGAAGAAAAAGAAATATGTCTGAAGTTATTAGGAATATACAACTTAATTGTACTTACTCTTTACCAATTACCAAACTATACAAACCTTTTGTCTTGTACATGTCTTGTACTTCTTAGTTAAATCTGAGCCTAGTGTAGATACACTATTCCTTAAGACATATTTTCCCCTTCACGGTGCTTGAAGGTTGATGGGAAACTATCTCCCAAGATAGAACGGATTTCCTTCTATAGAAAGCTAGCACTTCAATTCTATAGAATCAGCAAACACAACATAGTATTTGACTAAGAACAGGAGGAGAAGAGAAAGATCAGAACTCTGTGTGATTTGGTGTGTCTTTCTCTCCAAATTCATCAACTATTTATAGGTGAGTGGTGTCTTTTCGAAACAACACAATGACTTTTGGAAAAAAGTAAGCAACTCTTTGAAAAGTCACATGTTTCGAAAAGACACACCATTTAAGCAAAAAGCACTGTTTCAAACTAGTACCTATTTCTAAAGGTTACACCTTTTCGGCATGATGCACTGTTTCGAACCAGTGCATATTTCGAAAGGTTGCACATTTTTGGCATAATGCACTATTTCGAACTAGTGCATCCTTTTGAAAAGATTTTTCTCACTTTACGTACTGTTTCAAGAGAAACCTATTTCATCTCAATTGGGGTAACTTGGGAGACAAATTACTCATTCATATCTCAATGCATTTGTGTAAAGAAAATCAATTTTTCTAACAATATGATCCTAAGGGTAAGTATAAGGTGAAGTCTGCATATAAGTTACTTTCCCAAGATACATGGGAAAGTAATGGATCTAGCTTCTAGGAAAAAACAACTAACAGAATTTGGAAAGCCAAAATCTCTGCAAGAACACATCACCTTTTATGGAAGGTGTAGAAAAAATGGCCGTTTTGTACCATGAACTTTGTTGGTTTTATCAATTTGGACCAAGAACTTTTTTTTTGAGCAAATTGGGCCATGACCTTTCTTTTTTGTATCAGTTTGGGCCACCGTTACCATTCTGTTACTTCACATGCTTATGTGGCGTGCCGGATGTATATGTGTTCGACCAAATGCTTATGTGTCACTGTTGAAGTGCACACCTAATCACCGGTGACGTGGCATCGAAATTTCAAAGTGTTTTGAACCCGAAATTTCATATAAGTTTCACAGAAATTTCACCGCATATTGATTTAAGCCTAAGCCTACATATTGATTTCGCCCCAAGCCCAACAAAACCAAAAAAACTTCACTGTTCATCTTCCTCACCAACGCCTCCACCACCACCACCGAATCAGCTCACATCCGGCAACCACTTCTCCCTTCCTCATCACATCGGTTTTGATCCTTGACAAAAACCCTACCTCTTTAATTAACACAGAACACACTTTTATCTACTGTCGAGATCAATGATCATTATGTTTGGAATTACACACTTTTATCTACTGCTGACAACATCTTCCACCTGCAAGATTTCTTCCAAATATTTAACTACGGCTTCATGTATTTTACCCATCAGAAGAAATTGAACCATCCAATAACACAAAATCTGCAATGAAATTCTTCTTCCTTCGTTCTTTAACTACATCGTGAAAGAACTTAGTATTTTCATCACCTTTTCCTAACCACTTAATTCCTGATTTTTATTTGTAGAAAACTTCTTCATGTAAGACTGTAAAAGTATATTCTTTAAGTTGTCTTTTGCTACTATCAAATCTGCGGCTATGGAGTCTGACCAATTGCTTTGCAGGCTATGCTCCAATGTAATAATAGAATCTCCAGATATATGAATGTTTTGAAAAACATTACCTAATACTGTTTAATTCCATCCCTTGAGACGAGCTTTAATTTTCTTCAACTTTAAAGCAAAAGAATGTAAGCAAGAACCAAAGACATCCACCGACCAAGCTTGTTTAACTCCGGCTCAAGATATTGCCGCGGGTTTCTAACGTGCACATGGTGTTATAATGGTTTGAGACTTTCATGTGCTTCCATGAAATCCAACCGAGAAGACTTTATCCGGGTAGACAAGGCACGCATTAATCGCATGATTGAAGAAGAAAGAAAGACTCGATTCGATTTTATAATCTTTTTGAATTCAATCGATGTTTCAAATGCTAAATCAAAATGTCTCGAATTTCAAACTTTCTAGAAACATAGTGTGGACCAACTCGTATTTGGGAAGGAGATAACATCATGTGCAACAAGCGTGATGTTGCTTGTCATGTAAACTCCACATCAGATTTTGTTAGCTGTCCATTTGAATACTCACACGTCATCTTCCGTTAGCACACATAGGCAGCCGTTTGTACACATAGGCAAATCTTCTAACGGAACTACACCGGTGGCCCAAACTGATACAAAAAAGAAAGGTCATGGCCCAATTTGCTAAAAAAAAAGTTCTTGGCCCAAATTGATAAAACTAGCAAAGTTCATGGTACTAAACGGCCATTTTCCAGAAGGTGTATATGGGTGGGCTCCCAACTGGGGATGTGATACATGCTTGAAATATGGAGGGAGATTTTATGTGTCCTTTCTGCCAACTCCATACTGAATCTGCAATACATATTCTGTTCCAGTGTGAGTGGACCAGAGGTTTGTGGTTCACTGCCTTAACCAACATTAGAGTGGATGCCCATGCTGACTGGTCGGTAAGGAACTGGTTAGATGAAATCTTAGGGCGGACAGAGAACTTGGATGAGCACATCACCAAGTTAGGTGTTTGTGCTTGCTACCTAATGATGGGGGTTTGGGAGCATAGAAATAAAATCATCTTTAGTGCAGGGTAGAAGAGTAGGAAGGCCATCCTAGCCTCAACAGCTGCTGCATGGGATAGAGCTCTTAAGGCTTTCACCAACACACATGGACCTTCTCAACATAATTTTGACTCTTTTGAATATAGTAAAACTATAATAATACTACTATTAATGCTAGTAATTCTTCTAGTAATGGTAATGAGATATGTTTTGATGCTGCCATTGATAGATTGAGCGGTAAAGCAGCTGCAGGAGACATAGCTAGAGATGAGGAAGGGAATCTGATGAAGGAAGCTGTCAGCAGATTCAATGCATCTTCTTCTTAGGAGGTTGAACTCATTGAAGTTGAAGTTGCTACTTTGTTGGCTAAACAGGTGCATGCTGAACTGGTGATCTTCAAAGGGGGAAACCAAAGCGTCATTAAAACTCTTAATAGCTCTCTAGACAACTGTTGCTGGAAATCTAGGAGTATTGTGTCTTTTATTTTCAAAAATTTGGTTGTGCTGTCCAATTTTAGGGTGGTTTGGGTGCCTAAGGTGGTCTTAGGTGAAACTCATGATCTGGATGCTTAGGCCATCAAGGGTAGTAGTATTGAGTTGCTCCCTATGTCGGTAATGTTAGGAATATAAAACTTAACTGTACTTACTCTTTACCAATTACCAAACTATACAAACCTTTTATCTTGTAAGTGTCTTGTACTTCTTAGTTAAATCCGAGCCTAGTGTAGATACACTATGTCCTTCAGACAGATTTCCCCCCTTATGGTGTTTGAAGGTTGATGAGAAACTGTCTCCCAAGATAGAACAAATTTCCTTCTATAGAAAGCTAACACTTCAATTCTATAGAATCAATGAACACAACATAGTGTTTGACTAAGAACAGAGGGAGAAGAGAAAGATCAGAACTCTGTGTGATCTGGTGTCTTTCTCTCCAAATTCATCCACTATTTATTGGTGAGTGGTGCCTCTTCAAAACAACACAGTGACTCTTGGGAAAAAGTAAGCAACTCTTTGAAAAGTCACATGTTTCGAAAGGACACACTATTTCGGCATAAAACACTATTTTGAAAGGCCACCTTTTCGGCATGATGCACTATTTCGAACTAGTGCACATTTCGAAAGGTCGCACCTTTTCGGTATAATGCACTATTTCGAACTAGTGCACCCTTTCAAAAAGGTTTTTCTCACTTTACGTACTGTTTCAAGATAAACCCATTTCATCTCAAGTGGGGTAACTTGGGAGACAAATTTTGTGCAAATCCATTTTTCTAACAGGTAATTCAGTCTGTGTCAGTGTCTGTTGAAACCTCTATTTTAAGTTTATAATGCAATATATCCATTATCGAAAAAAAAAATATGCCTTTTTGCAGTTAGGATGAAACTAATAGAGTTCTCTTGCAGAAGAATACATCCCAAGATCTACATAATCATAACAAAAATGTAAGGAGATATGGGCTTCTCTAAGCCCTCTTTTGCCGGCAAAAAACCCTACAACTACACCATTGATAAGAATTGAAAAGGAAAGAGTAGTGAAGCATAGATCTAGTTAATCATATCCTTGTAGGAACACAAAATCTCTTGAGAATACGACTAATGGAATTCCAACAATTGTATGCTTTCTGAATGTCTACCTTTGATTGAGCATCTTGGTGAGACGTACTTCCTTGTATAACCCCTCAGGAGCTCATGAGATAGGAGGAGATTATCTTGGATGCTTCTACCTGATATATAAGTAGTTTGATGTGGAGAAATGCAGTATTCTATTACAGGTTTAAGCTTATTAGTTATAATGTCATAGATGCATCTATATATAACATTACAACAAGCAATATGTCTAAACTCATCCACATTAGCAAAGATGTGGACTTTGGGTATAAGAGTGAGGGAGTGTAGCATTAACACCCTGAGGCATCTTATAGGTTCTGAAAACATTGTGAATAGCATTAAGGAAATCACCACCCACTGCTGAGGCTAGAAATATAACATTTCTGACCTAGAGGGAATAAAACAAAGTGCAGACACGAGGGTGGTGGAATCAACTCCCACAAGGCCTTAGAAGCAAGGTAGTGAGGTACCACCATCCTGAGCAGTTAGTGTCAATCTTTTGCTTGAGTTTAGTATATTCGGTTCTTGTTAATGCCCATATAGTTCCTTACTAGTGAGAACTTTTGACACAAATTTAAATAATATCTACAAAAAATTTTGTGAGCATTTTCTGCATGGTGGGGAGATAATATCTACAAAAATTCAACCCTTAATTCAACTTTCAAGTCCACGATTTTGTTTGGATCTGTTTACAATGTGGCTAGAATGTGGCTCTATCCCTCCCCACTCCCCATAAAAAGGGGAGGGATAGAGCCACATTCTTATGCGCACATTATAGCCACATTTTCGACATATAAATGAATTAAAGTCTGGTTTTTTGTGGAGATGATACCCTCACCATGAAGATCATTCTCACAAAAAATTATAATATTTGAATATGTTTAACCATGTAAAAATTAGTGTTCATTTTTTAACTTTTCATCTAATGGTCTAAAACTTTTGTGAGCATGTTCTAAGGTTAGACTTCTTTGAATGAGCTGAATTTTTGTGAGCATGTTCTCCATGGTGGGGAGATAATATCTACAAAAATTTAGCTTTTAATTCAACTTTCAAGTCCACAATTTTGTTTGGATTCATTTACAATGTCGCTAAAATGTGGCTCTATCCCTCCCCATAAATAAACCTTATTACTTAAAATACTTCAAAAATCACTCGAAATATACCACAAAAGCCTAGTAATTTAAAAAATGAAAATACATTAAACAACCAATTTGTAGAAATAATAATATCAAATATATGAATATTGGATTTCCCAAACTTTGTGTGCTTTTGCATCTTTACTTACAATGTTATTAGCTTTTGATCTTTGATGTTATGAGCTTTTGGTCCCTTCCTTGTCAGTTGACTGAGTTTACCGTCATAGCCTATAAGTTCACTTCTTGAAATACTAAAAATATAAAATTAACAAGTCAAAAATAAAATTCTTGGCATCCAATGTTTTTGGGTTTTTTAGGTTTTGGTCCTCATAAATAATTGGTATTTGGGGTTTGGTCTGCACTAATTGGCTTATTAGCTTTTGGTCATCCTAAATCCTCTTGACTGTTAGTCCACAAAGTTGATTGTTTGCAGGCTATTAGTCAGGGTCCTTTGGTTGCTGTTTGTTTTCATACTACCTAAAATACCCTACAACATGTCTTGCACGTGAGCATCAGTTTAAATTAGTTTTTATTTTAAAAAATAGAAACATGTGTCAAGATCTCCACACTTCAAATCAATGGTTAGTGTGATATATCCATTGAAGTTGATATATCTATTAGTGCTATAAGTATGAACGTTGGGTGTTATTGTTGGTTACACAAAATTGAAAGAAAGGAGATAAAGAAAGGGTATAGTGGGTGGAAGTGGTCATGTTGTAGTTGTTTGATAAGAACCAAAAATTATAGTTTAAACCCTTTAATAGTATTTATATTTATCCAATTATGTTATTAATAATATAGGTTTATCACTAATTACGTGTTTTTGAGTATTTCAGGCTTTGGAGTTGAATAAATGTCAATTCGTTACTAATTAGGCGCTAAAAGGAGCTAAAGTGATTGCTAGGGAAGTTCCATGAAGAAAGCCCAAGTTTCATGGAGAAAAAGCCCTTAAAAAGCCCAAGTCAAAACTGTTAAGTGAAAGTCAAACCGGATTAACGATCTGAAGAAAAGTCAACAGAACTTCAAAAGGCCATATCTTTGAACTCATGCCTCGATTCGGGCCCATTTTATATCAAAATGACCAGCTCAAAAAGCCCTTTCCAATGGTCTAGACCTTGACTTGATAAGAGTAGTATAAGTTAGTTAAAACACACATTACAGTAACACGACCATAATTGGAAGTCTTGGATTCAACCAATTGGGTTATGGACTTGATTTATGGGTCCATAACCTAGCCTAAAAGCTTATGCACGAAATTATAAACCTAACCCTCTCCTATATAAAGAAGGTTAAAGCTAACAAAACTTGACTACTCCCTAGGGGTGTGCATAAAACCGATGTACCCGACTAAACCGACCGACCCGAGCTATATGGGTCAGTTATCTATCTAAGACGGTTCAGATCGGTTTGTTAAATGGAAAAACCGACAGGGTTGGTTCGGTGCTCGGTTTGGATTTAGTATAACCGAAAATAACCGACCCAATCCGCAATATCTTAATATACTAAATTAGTATAAAATTAGAAATGTATCGTACCAAATTACCAATTAGTAAAATGTAAAAACCCATTAACTAGGGTTGAGCCGCTACATCCCCCACCAGTCTAGCCACCACCATTCCTCCACCACTCTTCCATCAGTCACCACCATGACACCATCATCAACAAAGGTAATAACTAATTATTTGGTTTCTTTCTTTCTTTCTTTCTTTCTTTCTTTTTTTTTTTTTTGTTTTTTGTTTCTGTGTTTCTCTAAAAAATAGTTCATCATTGAGGCCGATTGTAGTTAGAACGTAGAATGTAAAAAGCTCAACAAGTTGCATTAAAAAAACAAGATTGAAGACCATATATTATATTGAAAGACTATATTAAATTGGGTCATTATATTATTCATTATTTTGTTATTCTTGAAGACGAGCACCCATTGAATCGATTTTTAAAGTTAAACCAATAATAGTCAACTGTTGAGTACCCAACTGATTTCTCCAACACACCAATCATAGAAAACGGGGGATCTTCACTTCTGGTCATTTTGGTATGCATCCAAGCTAGCTTTTCTTTGTTATTCATTAGATTATCAATGCTCAACTCCGAAAATACTATTTAGCATTTACACTATAATTCTATGTCTACAACTCTACACACATCTTATTTTTGTAGGATACATAGTTTCATTCAATAATCAAATTATATGGTTGCTTAGTGAACGAGCATTCAATTCTTTAGAGAAAAAAGACATACAGTCGCCTTACTATTCTTTACTCTATTGCTATTTATCAAATTATGTCCTCCTCTTTTTCATTTTTTACTTTTTAACTTTTACACAGCCGGCCGGTTGTTATCACTTGAGCTTTCTTCCATACTCTACTTGGTTTGACTACTATCGAAAACCACATTGTATGTATGACCTAAACTAATGGAGCACGTTGAATACTCACAACCGAGTGAAAAAATTTTGTATGCCAAAACCAATCTAATTAATGAATTAACAACAACATCTGTCACAAGCTTTTTGTTTTAGCTCGATTGTTAATATGTGTCATTTTTATTAGATGGCTTCTACTGAGGTTCCTAGTGATGGTTCATCTCTACAGTCAACTGTCGAAAATCCTACGGATTCGACGGTCGATCCTACTATGGTAGGTAATAAAAGAAAATCCTTATCTTCCCCTGCTTTGGGATCATTTTCATAAGATAGAGGGTTGTGATCCCAAAAATCCAAGAGCCAAAGTAATTATTGCCCTGTTAGTTATGCTTGTGCTTCGAAAGGTAGTAGAACTTCTAATATGTTGAGTCATATGAAAGTATGTAAGAAGAATCCTAACAATAAGGTGGTGGCTGATAAATCACAACAAATATTGTCTTTCAAAGATAAAGAGCTTGTTGCTGTTAGTTTTAACTTAAAAGCTTGTAGAGATGCTCTGTCTGGAATGATTATTATTGATGAGTTGTCGTTTAGTTTTGTGGAGGGTGAAGGGTTTTGACATTTTGTGAAGGTTATATAGCCTATGTTCACAAATCTTTTCACGAACATCTTGCATGAGCATCTTTGATTGTATTTGGTAGTATTTTTCTAAGACCTAGGTTAGAGTACTTAATACATATGCTATGATCATCTAGCCTAAAAGCCTCATAAGAGTGAAATATCTGAGTGATGACACAAGGGAGAAGTAAATTCCGAGTAGAAAAATCACACATCCACTTGCTTGATCACCATACCATATCTTAAGCGAGAATTTAGGCTCTCTTTGGATCGATATAGCCTGAAATTCACACTTATATGAAATTTATTATCCATTAGTCGCCCCACTGAGCCTTTCATTAGCCTTTTCACAAACCACAAATCCTTTACCCAATAAAACAAAATAAAAAAATAAAAAATAAAATCATCCTACCTATCTGGATAAGTCTGAGAAATAGGATGAGTGAAGAAAATAGAAGAGAAAAAACCTGTGTAAACAAAAATTAGTTAGTTGCTTCAAAAGAAAAAAAAAAGTTTCCATCCAAAGAAAAGAAAAATAGAAATAAAATAAAAACTCCAAAAATAGAATAAAATGAGTCAAAAAGCCAAAATAAAAAGGCTAAGGATGGAAACAAAGTGTAGAAGCAAAATAAGAACAAGGTTTTCTCTAGTTACAAAATATGAAGACCATATTTTTTCAGATTTGTCTTTTTGAATATCCATTTCCTTCCTTCTTTAACCAATACTTACGCCCCATATCACCTAATAAAGACCTCTAGCTCAATTAGGAATAGGTTGGTGTGATAGTAAGTGGTAGATGTGTTTGATCGACCTCAGCTTCCTTGGATTGTCATTGAGATTGTGAGGAAATGTGTGCCCACTGCACATTGGAGTTAGCAAACTTGAGTGGAAAAATCAGAGTGTTATGTGTTTTGACACATTCCTTGTGAAAACCTACTTAGGCACGCTACCCAAAAGTTTCAGAAAAAAAACCTACCACTGTATTTCATATCATAGTTCATCATATAGTTGTTTATCTTAAGATGATTTGATTATTATGCATGTATTAATTTAGGATTTAGATTGATGATCCTTATTTAAATGGTAGTTAGATGTATAGATATCTGAGATAAATTATGGGAAAATTACTTTTATTTCTTAGTCGTTGTAGTATAAATGAAGTTTGTGAGTACATTCTCTAGAAAACTCTCACGAGGCTATAACTCGTCCACTAGGGACTTCTTAGTGGTTTAAAGCCTTATTGCATATGGTCAATGGAGTCGCACTCAGCGAAACGAGACTAGTTAAAAATACATTTTTGGCCACTTATTTTAATTTCACATATTTGCTTGAGGACAAGAAAAATGTTGTTTGGGGGTGGTTTGGTAAGAGTCCAAAACTATAGTTTAAACCCTTTAATAATATTTCTATTTAGCCAGTTATGTTATTAATAATATAGGTTTATCACTAATTACGTGCTTTTGAGTATTTCAGGCTTCAGAGTTGAATAAATATCAATCAGTTACTAATTAGGCGCTAAAAGAAGTTATAGTGATTGCTAGGGAAGTTCCATGAAGAAAGCCCAAGTTTCATGGAGAAAATGCCCTTAAAAACCCCAAGTCAAAACTGTTAAATGAAAGTCAAACCGGATTAGAGAGCTGAAGAAAAGTTAATTGAACTTCGAAAGGCCATATCTTTGGACTCAGGACTTGTATTTGGGTCCATTATATATCAAAATGACCGGCTTAGAAAGCCTTTTAAAATGGTCTAGGCCTTTACTCGATCAGAGCAGTATGAGTTGGTGAAAATATGCGCTACAATAACACGACCAGAATTGGAAGTCTTGGATTCAACCAATTGGGTTATGAACTTGATTTATGGGTCCATAACCTAGCCTAAAAGCTTATACACGAAATTGTAAACCTAACCCTCTCCTATATAAAGAGGGTTAAGGTTAAACAAAACTTGACTACTCCCCCATTTAGTTTAGTTGTAAATTAGGGTTCTCTCTCTCCCCCCCATTAGTTTAGAGTAATTAGGGTTTAATGTTCTTGCCTCCAACTCCATTAAACCATTAGTTTTATTAATATAAGTTTAGTTTAATTTAATTATGTCTTTAAAGGTTAAGTTTCGTCTAATCTTACAGGTGTAGATAATTTGGAAGAGATAGAATGGATGATTAGGACTAACCGGGTTCGTATGGACAAACTGCCTACGTATCAAGTTCTCTCTCTAGGGGGGACCTGAATCAGGTCAGATGTAGTTCCTCATCCTCTTTATATAGGCAAGGGGTTATGCCTCCTGCTCTCGCACGTCAGGTCAGATCCAGGTCTTCAGGTCACTCCCGAGGCATGATGGCGAGTTATTACAAAGCGTGCCTGAAGCTCCGGTCTTGATGGTAGTAATAAAGACATACGTTACCGACCGTTAAGATGAGTAAGTGTTTGGGAGATCGCTACCATGAGATGTCGTTCATGTAGCAAGTTACTATGAAGCGAGCTTGTGTGACGAAGACTTTCGGGTCGGTTGACTACAGATTAGTCAGATCGATTGCCCTAGTTGAGTTGCTATGAAGCGAGCTATGATGACGAGGATTGAGGGTCGATCTACATTCATGTTTGTGTTGGACACATGCTTGATATTCATTGGATGTGAATATTATTCCCTCACACAGCCCCATCTCAGTAGGTCGTTCTGTTCATGTGAGCGATCTGCTGAGAGATTTAAGCTTGCACGTGGATGGCACATAGTACGTTTGATTTGAAAGGTCGCAGCTGAGGTGCTTCGTTTTGTGTGAATACATGGCACGCTATGGTTAGATAAAATGATTGTGTTTTATTTTTGAAAAATAAACCGGTGGGTGGCTTGTGATGTACGTCTGGAAAGTTATGGGATTCCTCATTTGCTTCCCTTGAGAACAAGTGCTAAGGTTAGTTTCCACCATTTTTGTTTCTTGTACTTTCCTTTATGCTCGCTTTACCTTTGCTTGGTTTCTAGTTTTAGTCTTGGTTGAGTAGTTGTTGTGGGCTTGAAAAAAGGAAGAATAATGTCTGATTCTGATGATACCCGATCTGACGAGGTTAGGGAGGTTGATTTTAGTGAGAAGATAGAGGATGTTGGTTCTGAATCTACGGTCGCAGTGGCGAGTAGTTATGGTGCCTCATCCTCTAGTAGTTTGCCTCCTATGGTAGTAGATAAGCAAGCACTAAAAAGCTTTGGTGAATTGAGGCGCTTATGATATTCGTGTGAGCGATATTGAGATTCACGAATTGGGTGAGGACGTTGCCGTTTTTAGTAGCGTGTTCGTCCCCCGTGATTATGGTGTGGTTATCTGCGAGGGGCAACTGAGAGGGGGGTTGAGATTACCATTTTCTCGGTTGACATGTGAGTTTTTAAATTTTTATGAGAAAGTGCCCTGCCAGTTCGTTGGGAACACATGACGTTTGCTTAGGATATTCGATCTTTTGAATGAGAGTGGAGAATACAACATTGGTGTTGTGGATATTGCTGAGCACTTTGTTGTAAAATGATCTAGCGCGAACAATTTTAGCTTACAGACTTTGACTGGAAAGTCTAGCATACTGGATGGGGTTAGTAACGAACCTTGGGAGAAGAGGCCTTTTTTGATAGTTGGGAATTATTGCACCTCTGGTTATAGTGTGGAGACTAGGGTTTTTAATTTTAATGGTACATACTAGGCTGTATGGTGAATCATGCCTCTGTTTTGTATGTTGACAAGTATGTGCTAATAACGAATTGACCTTTGACTTTCTTATGTTTGCAGAGGTCGCTATTGCTAGAAAGAAAGGTCGTAGTGTGATAGAGAAGTTCACTTGTTTGACTTGTGCTGAGAAGCGAGAGAAGTTGTTTGAAGTGGCCAACTATTTTGTTGAAAGAGGAGGACGCGGGATCAGGGCAAAGAGGAGGCAACAGAAGAAGAGGTCCAGAGGTAAGGACGTCACCAGGTCATCTAGCAGTTCCAACATGGAGCGTGAAGACATCGGGATAGTGCGTAGGGAGTAGAGGAGGAAGAACGGCGGTGGGTCAGTGCGACCTAGTAGGGGAGCCAGTGGTAGCGGGAAGCGACCTGAAGTGGATAGGTCTACTACTGGTGGAAGGGGGAAAGGACAGGAGAGCTTCCCCATTGATGTGGAGGACATCTCTTTCGTTCCTCGTGAGTGAAAGAGTTTCCTGAAGAGGAAGGTTGACGAGCTTGTTTCTAGGGCTGCGAAGGTCACTAGAGCGGCTGAGGTCGTCCTCGGTAGCAGTTGTAGTGTTGCTAGTGGAGAGCAAACTGGTGGGAAGACAGCTCGATCTTCCAGATCTAGGCCCTCAGTGGACTTTAGCGTTCTGGGTTTTGGGGATGCTGGTACTGTTGCTGAGAGGGTGAAGGAGAAAGCTTCTAGTGTGAAAGTTGGGAAGGGTCATCTTAGTGCTGGTGGGGATGACCTGGAGTGTAACGTTGTTTATGTCAATGAGCGAACTGGCTGGGAGGTGACCGTGAAGAGGTCGGACTGCAGCTATAAGTCCGCACCTGTAGCGTCATGTGTGCTGAAAGGGATTACGCTGGATGGTGATCGGAAGGAGCTGGATGAGAATCTGTGTGCGTTTGACCGGGCTCACTGCTTGGTAAGTGCCAAACCGCAATTTGAAGATGAGGCTTTGTTTGTACGAGCTTTATTTGTGTTTCTAACCGTGTTCACTTGGCTGCAGATTATAGTTGGGTACCAGAAGATAAAAACTGTTGTTCAGTTTGTTGAGATAGAGAAAGGCGAGCTGGAGAAGTTGAGGGACGAGCTTGCCAGTGTTCGTGAGGTGCAATAGGCTGAACAGAAAGAGTTGAGCGACCTTAGGGGGCAAGTCATTGCCCTTTCCTTGCAGAGCACGATCGCAGAGAACCGGGCGAGCGAGCTGGAAGGGAAGTTGGCCACAGTAAATGACTTCGCTGGTAAGTGTAAAAAGGTGGCAGTAGATGCTAAGGAGGTGTATGATCGTATGGTCACCTAATTAGAAAAGCTGGAGGATATGCATGAGCAGCTGAGGGTAGAACATGAACAACTCAAGGAGGCGTATGCTCGTGCGGTTGCGGGTGAGAAGGGGGTCTCTCTTACCGTAGATGTCAGTGTCATTCTTGCCGTGATACCCATTGCTATTGCCCCTTGTTGAGACTGAGGTGGGAACAAACTCTGAAGTCCCTGCTGTCTTGACCTCGCTCCAGGTCGCCTCCGTCTCTTTACTGGATCCACTTCAAGTTGATGAGTTAATCCATCCTTTGTAATTGTTTAAGTTTCTTTAACTGGTCGTGGGCTTGATACATTAGAACTGATAACCTGGGAAAACTTGGGCAGTTCGCTTCTGTGAAGTATTTGAGCAAGAACTTAACAAACTAGTTTCCTAGATTGTTCTAGGCAGTTCATTGTGTGACGAATGCTTGCTAGCCGAGTTGGTTTTCTGGGACGTCTCAACAACTCGGCTAGCAAACGAACTGGTTTCCTGAGCCTGTTTAGGCAGTTCGTTCGTTTGCCTTTATGAAATGTATGCTTTTTCTTGTTGCTCTTTTCTTGATGCCTTGAATGTATATTTCCTGATGCTATTGCATTGTATAGCGTTGCATGCTCCAATTAGTAGGAAGTGTCCGGCTATGTAACCTTTAAGCTCAAGTGAGCGTCTTGCTCCTGTTAGAGCGTTCTGGTTTAGAGTGGGCCTTAGCACGTGTGTGGTAAGTGTGAGGATGCGAACCATTTGAAAGAGCCAAAAAGGGTAACCTCCCTGTTTTTTGGAATTTGAAAAGATGGCGGTATATGCGGCATGTCGGTTAGGGTTTCAATGCATTTATGGTATGTCTTGGAAAGTGAAACAGTTCACCCTAAAAGGCTTTTTGTGAGAGGTTTAGGGGTTCTGGTTCGTCAACTTCCTCAAGCTATTTGCCAAAGTTCTTGTCCAAGTTTTTGCCAAAGTTATTGAGTGCTTCAGGTTAGTTTCCAACCTCTTTTCATTGCTCTTCTTTGTGATATGTAAACTTAGTACGCTTCTTTTGCTGAAATTTGTGTTGTCAACGGAGTGTAGAATGTCGAGGGCAGATGGTGATGATTTTAACTCTTTGGTCCCTCCAATAAGAGGGGTGAGGGAGACCTCTCTGCTCATCTTGAAGGAGATTGAATTCTTGCCACGCCGTTCACATGATATGGGTAAGCGGAAGGCGGTCTTTGCTGATACGAGGGGCACAAAACGATCTAAAACTGTGGGTCGCTCTGCTTCTGGTTCACGCAAGCGAATTGGAGGTGTGGTGTTCAGGAACCCGAGTTCAAGGTGTTCAGGAACCCGAGTTCAAGGGTTGGGGCCGACCTGGTCGCTCCCCATCGTGCTGTGGTAGGTAAGGGAAAAGCTTTTGCTATGGAGAGCTCTGGGGCTAGTGCGTTAGGTGGGCAGGATGGCAATTTGGGGAGACAGTTCATCTATGCTGGGAAGATGGGGAAGATACATGCAGTAAAACTGTAGCCTTGGGTCTACACCCATAGCTAATTGTCTTCTGGAAGGTATTGTCTTGGAGGGTGACAAGGAGATGCTTGAATACCAAGATTTAGATAAGACTATGGGGACCATGGATATGGCTTTCTGTTTGGTAAGTTTTTACTATTCTCTGGCCCTTTTTTCTTTTATTGGTGAGAGTAACATGTATGTTTTTATTGTAGTTTCTTACTGGGTAGCAGAAGTTGAAGCATACGACCTGAGTTATGGAAACTGTGGAAAATGATGTGGGCAAGATAAAGCAAGACCTGTTGAGCTTGTAGCTCGCTCGAGAGGTTGAGAGGAAGGAACTGGTTAAATTGAGGAAGCTGCATCAGGACACTGTGTCCAAGAGGTCGTTGCTGGTTAGTTCGATGGTTGATGTGCAATAAAGACTGGGAGCAATAACTGAGTACGCCAAGTAATGCAAGTCGGTTGCTCATCATGCTCAGCAGGCATATGACAGAGTGTGCCAAGATTATGTGTTGTTGGAGGAGACGTACTTTGAATTAAAAGGAGAGCGTGAACATGGGGCTTTAGGTACGAGTATGCTTGTCATGCCTAGAGATGCTAGTAATGCTCCGTCTACCAGTATTGCTCCTGTTGATGGAGCTACCGTGCCTGCTGAAGATAAGCATGTTACTCCTAATGCTTGAACATCGCTTCCGCATTTCTTCTTCCTGAGGTTTCTTTAAATGTTTCTCTAATTTTAGAGTTTGTGAGTGGTTGTAAAACAATAGAACTGGTTTCCTGGGCCTTCCTGGGCAGTTCCCTTCTTGAAATGGTTGGGGCTCTGCCCAGATACATTAAGAGCTGATAACCTGGGGAAACCTGGGCAGTTCGCTTTATCTATTGCTTTAGTTTTGAGATCGGGATGAACTGGTTTCCACATAAGTGGCAGTTTGGTAGCTTTAAAGAACTGGTTTCTTGAGTGTGTTCAGGCAGTTCGTATTTGTACTTATGAAATGCATGTGTACTTTGAAGTATGATCTTACTTTTGTCTGAATGCTTGTTGCATATACTTTCGTAGGAATTGACCTAGAAATGTATATCCCGTTGTCTAGGAAGACATAGGATACTATGAAGCGTTTGAGCTTGAGTGAGCATTGTAGGTTAAGCAAGCGTGTTGCTCTTAGAGGGCAGTCTTCACTAAGTTAATCCTAGCAGTGTAGGTTTTGCACTAGTGAGAGGTGTTGGAGCCATGAAGCCTTTGCGCTCGAGTGAACGTTAGTCTTTAGAACGTTTGAGCTTTAGAGAGCGTTTGAGTTCGTTTGAATGTTTTGTTCTTAAAGGGCGTTCTGCACTTAGTTGACCCTAGAAATATAGGTCTTCAATTAGCGAGAAGTATTAAGGCTAAGTAGCCTGTGCGCTATGTAGCCCTGAGCTCGAGTGAGCGTTTAGCCATTCAGAACGTTTGAGCTGTGGAGAACGTTTGAGTTCGTTTGAATGATTTGCTCTTAGAGAGCATTCTGCACTTAGTTGACCCTAGAAATATAGGTCTCCAACTAGTGAGAAGTGTTAAGGCTAAGTAGCCTGTGGGCTATTTAGCCCTGAGCTCGAGTGAGCGTTTAGCCATTCAGAACGTTTGAGCTTTAGATAATGTTTGAGTTCGTTTGAATGTTATGGTCTTAGAGAGTGTTCTACACCTAGTTGACCCTAGAAATATAGTTCTCCAACTAGCGAGAAGTGTTAAGGCTAAGTAGCCTTTGAGCTATGTAGCCCTGAGCTCGCATGAACGTTTTGTTAAAGAGAACGTTTAAGCTCTGTAGAGCGTTTTAGTTCGTAAACTTGACATCATTAGGATATTGCGGTTCATTGATGCTGAATAAAACTATATAGATAATGCTAAGAGAAAGAATTCATGGAAATGGAATTTTTATTGATAAAATTTCTTTAACAAGAAAGTATTCTAAGGATGTGAAAGTGCCTGTCCATCGTGGGTTTTGATCCAATATGCTCCATTGCCAACGACTCGCTCCACTATATAAGGGTCTTCCTAAGTTGGTGCCAATTTCAAGTCATCCTTAGTCTTTTTCAAGACTAGGTTGCCAGGTTGGAAACTTGTAGGGTTAACCGCTTGTTGTATGTCTTCCTCAGGGTTTGCTGGTAGGATGCTACTCGAATGGCTGCTAGGTCGCGTCGTTCTTCAAGTAAATCGACCTCTCGAGCGAGAATGGAATCGTTCTGACCAGATTCGACGATCTCTGATCGAGTCGTTGTAATTGTCAACTCAGTAGGGATGACGGCCTCAGTACCGTAGCATAATGAGAATGGCGACTCGCCTGTACTAGAATGAGATGTCGTTCTATAAGCCCATATAATGTTTTCTAGTTACATTGGCCATTGGCTTTTGTTCTTCTCGATCTTCTTTTTTAGGTTTTCCAGGATTGCTTTGTTACTAGCTTTCGCTTGACCATTGGTTTGGGCGTATTGGGGAGTGGAGAACGTGTGAACGATCTTCCACTTAGCCAAGAATTCTTTAACTATTTTTCCTTTGAACTAAGAGTCGTTATCCATCACCAATGTGTGGGGGAGGCCAAATATGGTAATGATGTTGGTCCAAATGAAGTTTCTGACATTAGCCTCTTTGACATGTGCCAAAGGAATTGCTTCCACCCATTTGGTTAAGTAGTCTGTTACAGCTAGGACGAACCGAAAGCCTGTGCTCTTCTGTGGAATGAATGGACCGATGATGTCCAAGCCCCACATGTGGAATGGCCAAGGACTGCCAATGTTGATCAGTTCACGAGCTGGCTGAATGATGTTGTGGCCAAATGTTTGGCACTTAATGCATTTGAGTACATACTTCTTGGCATCGATCTGCATTCACGGCCAGAAGTATCCTTGTGAGATCGCTTTGTGTTCTAGATAGCAACCTCCTGCGTGGTTTCTGCATTCTCCCTCATGGATTTCTGTGAAAATCGTCTGACCTTGTTCTGGGCTGATGCACCTCCGATAGGGTCCTCTGGCCGATTTTCTGAAAAGTTTGCCGTTGACGAGGCAAGATGCTTGACTTGGGCGATCAATCGAACACAATGCAATCCGCGGTGATCTTCTGGTGATTTATCGAGCTAGATGTTATCTATAAGAGGTTGCATCCATGTTTGACTCATCTGAGTTTCAGAGAGTGGGCACAGGTTGGTAACTTCTAGGACGTGCTCATTTTGGTAAGCAGGTCGGTCGACTACCTCGATAAGTAGTTTCCTTGGGTCATAGTTCGGTGTTTGGGTTGCGAGGTATGCCAAGCTATCAACGTGGCGATTCTCATCCCATAAAAAATGTTGTATGGTGACTCTTTTGAAAGACGGTAATAACTGATCTAGAACTTGAAGGTACTTAGAAAGGTTACCTTCATTGGTGGTATACTCATGAGCGACCTGGCGAACGACCAGTTGTGAATCGCTGAAGACCTTGAGCTCCTGAACATCGAGCTTTAGTGCCATACGGAGTCCTATGATCAGGGCTTCATACTCCGCTTCATTGTTGGAAGTCGTGAAATTGATGCAAACTGATTTTTCCATCATAGAGCCATCTGATGATACTAGGACTATGCCGACTCCACTGCCCCCTAGATTGCTAGCTCCATCCACAAATAGTGACCATACCGATGGGTCTAGTTGTTTAGAAGTCGGGGCATTCTTTTTCTGGTTCCCAGTTTAGGTTGTCAACTGGGAAATCTGCTAAGAAATCAGCAACGACTGACCCTTCTGGGAGGTTCATGGAGTGAATTCATTATGGTGTTCACCGAGTTCTTTTGCCCATATTGCCATGCGAGTCGTCTTGTTGGCTTCGAGAAGTATCTTCTTTAGTGGCAGGTCGGTGAGCACCTTGATTAGGTGTGCTTGGAAGTAAGGCCTGAACTTTCTTGCTGAATAAAGTAGTGCCAGAATTGCTTTTTTAATGTGTGAGTAGTTTTTCTCAGCTGGTAATAACGTTTTGCTGGTGAAGTAGATCGGTTTCTCTGCGTTCTGTTTCTCTTTGAAGTGAACTGAACTGATAGCAAAGTAAAAAACAACTAGGTATAGCCCTATCGTTTCACCATTAATCGGTTTTGCCATCACATGTGGTGTTATGAGGTAATCTTTGAGGGTGGAGAATGCCTGGTGGCATTGTTCGTTCCGTGAGAACTGTTCACCCTTATTGAGAATCTGTAGGAAGGGTCAGTATTTGTCTGATGCTCTCGATATGAATCGGTTTAGAGCTGCCACCATTCCTAACAGTTTCTATATTTGCTCCTTTGTTTTTGAATCTAGCATATCCAAGAACGCTTGAATCTAGTCTGGGTTCACTTCTATCCCTCGCTGGGATACTTGATACCCCAGAAATTTCCCGGAGGAGACGCCGAAGAGGCATTTCTCTGGGTTGAGCTTCATTTGAGTTTGCTTGAGTCTGGAGAACGCTTGTTCGAGATGATCTAAGTGATCTCTAGATTTCTTGCTTTTTACAACCATGTCTTCTATGTAGACTTCCATGGTGTCTCCTAACATGTCCTAGAACATTTCAGTGACAAATCGTTGGTAGGTCGCTCCAGCGTTCTTTAGGTCGAACGGGAGGACGTTGTAACAGTAGATGCCCTATTCTGTTACAAACGATGTTTTCTCTTGGTCTTCTTCGGCCAGTGGGATCTGGTTGTAACCACTGTAGGCGTCCATGAATGACATGAGTTCATGGCCAGCGTTTTGGTCTATGAGTTGGTCGATTCTTGGTAAAGGGAAGCCGTCTTTAGGGGTTTCTTGGTTGACATTGGTGAAGTCGACACATAGGCTAATTGTGCCGTTCTTTTTTGGTACTGCTACTATGTTGGCAATCCATTCAGGGTATTCCACCTCTCTAATGAATCCTAGTTTTTTAAGATTGTCGATCTCATCGTTTATTGCTTTTCTGAACCTAAGAGATAGTTTCCTAGGTTGTTGGCGAACTGCTTAGCATCAGGGTTAACATTTAACTTATGACATGTAATATTGGGATCAATTCCAGGCATATTGATAGACGACCAAGCAAAAACATCTTTATTTAATGATAAAAAGCTTACAAGTTGTGCCTTGAGAGTAGGATTAAGATTAGCTCCTACATAAATGAACTTGGGGTCATCCTCGGTTCCTAGGTTGACCTTTTCCTTTATCTGGGTCGGAGTAGCCGCCTTAGTGGGGTGAGCGACCTCTGGGGTGTTGGTCTCGTGCAGTGTCTCTTTCGTTTGAAGGGGTAAGGCGACCTTTGCGGTCTGGACTTCTAGAGGGACGTTTTTTACCAAGCCCCCAGTGTTCTCTTTAGTGAGCTCGCTGTAAGGGGTATTGGTTAAGGTCTTAACCTCAGAGATGAAGTCTTTTGCCAGCTCGCTTGATCTCGCCTTTGTTTTTGAGTGAAGCCCTAACGGGCTTGCTAACTGAGTGGATCTGATTACAGTTGTGAGTGTTGAAATGGTTGCTAGCGGAGCTCCATCATGCCTCTAGGGCCAGGGAAATGCAACACTTGATGAAATGTTGATGGGACTGCTTGCATCTTATGGATCCAACAACATCCTAGTATAGCAGTATAGGACGTGTTGACATCCAAAACCCTGAAGCGTGTGTTGATGTTGACTTTGTCTTCATGTGATCCCACCAAGACAGATAGAATGATGTCACCTATTGGATCAGCTCATGATCCGTTGAAGCCATAGAGGGGGGCTATTGGATCGACCATAACTGATTGGGCAAGTTCATCTCCTTCAGAGTGCAATAGAATAGGATATCACATGAACTGCCTGGATCGGTCAGGACGCGTTTGACATCCGTCACTGATTTTGACGTGGACTACCAAGGCATCATTATGTGGGAGGCACACCTTGTTGAGGTCGGTTCGAAAAAAGGTGATGTCTCCCCGAAATGCCACCATTTGTCGCGGGATGGGGGCCGCTTGTGAGCAGAACTGGTAGACTTCGTGGAGGGTGCCCACTTGTCTCCTTTTCTCTCTGGAGGACGTGACCGAGTCATCTTGGATGGTGATCATGTTGATGGTTTTGTTGGTGTCTCTGTCAGAGTAGTGCTGGCGTCGCTCGTGATGCGATCGCCCATTTGAACGTCCTCTTGCATGAGAACGAGCTCGGTTGCTTAGGCGTGGTGGAGTTCAGCTTCGCTCTTGGCCATGAGTTTGTGATGTAGGTCGCTATCGGGTATATCGATATAATGTTTGAGATGCCCTGCCTCAATGAGGTCTTGAAGGTAGTACTTGAGCCCCTGACATTCGTTAGTCTCATGGCACTTTGCTTTATGGAAAACGCAGTACGGCTTCCCTGGTGTGTCCTTTGGCCATTTTACCTCAGGTCGGTAATAGGTCATGTTTTTTATTTTCTGCAGTATGCAACTTGGAGATCTTGTAAGCACAACGAACTCTCTTTTGGATTGGTTTCTGTTGCTGGTCTGCTGACCCTGTTGCTTGGGTCGCTTGTTGGAGGACGAGGCGTTATCTGAGATTGCAGCGACCTCACCTGCGGCCTTTAACCTTTCTTTTTCAATGCCTTCAGCAAGCTTGATGTACTTCTCCACGCGTGCATATAGTTCGGACAATGTTTTAGGGTGCTCTTTCATGAGAAACCTGGACAGATTAGTGTTTTTGCTGATTGCATTTGACAAAGCCACTGTGGCGAACAAATCCTTGAGACCGCTCTCCATGGATAGTAGCTCTATCTTGAAACGTCCCAGGAAGGTGCAAATTGGTTCGTCACTCTTCTGAGACAATTGGAAGAGTGAATTGAGGTCGGCTGTCTTACGTCTGTTATGGACGTATTGGCTAGCGAACTGGTCAGTGAGCTTTCCGAAGCTATCGCCTGAGTTTGGTCATAGCGAGTACAACCAGTCGAGAGCTCCGTCTTTTAAGCTTGTTGGGAACAAGCAACATTGCAGGTGGTTGAACTCCTGCATACTGTAGAGTGCAAGGCTTTGAATGTAGCGAGTGTAGGGGGGATTTCCCGTCATTGAACAGATGACACGTGTATGAGAAATAACCTAAGACTATAGATGTCCAGAATGAGGCGAGGACCATCGGATTAGTTCCGTGAATAAGTGATCTCATGCTTAGCAGGAGTGTTTAGTGGCCATATGCTAGGCACGTGGCTGACCGCCTCTAAGTATGACAGTTCTCCAAGTCGTTAGGAACTGATATAGACACTTCCTGAACAAAAGGAAACTGAAGATGGCGATCTCTGATGATAAGGAAGAAATCGTGATGACATATCTTACGAGTTACCTTTTAGATATAATCTTCCCATACACGATGGGACATTATGATCAACAAGGAAACTTACCTCTCATAAGATATGGTCTAGATTCAGACTTCCATAAGAAGAGGAATCCTAGTAGGAAAGTAGAGTCCAAAGATGGAAGGGAACTCACAAGCGGTGAGGACATCCCTAACCCTAGGACTCTTGTAGCTATTCCTATATAAACCATAGGGATTCGCTCTTAGGAACTACGCAAAATAGGGTTTGATTCTCCAAAATAACAAAGAAGATATGTAGGCAGCCGTCAGACGGTTCAACCCTGAACTCACCATTATCTCATTCCTTCTCTATTCAGTACAGGATTCTAGATCACCAGGCACAGAGGAAGATCAGGGGATACTCGGAATTTCCCCTACATCTTTTGGCGTTGTCTGTGGGGAAGAAAGCATGTAAATATTCGTTTCAAATGATTGATTTAGTCTAAAAACCCTTACTGTTATGATGGCAGGAACAAAGAAAACAAAGGGTGGCGCTACCACGCGCAACGTCGCCATCAGAGAAGAAGTGCACGAGATGCCTGAATGGGGTGAGTATGTCGGTCACCAAGATGCGAATGATCCCCCCCAAGGACCTGTGACCAGCCCTGATGGACTAATTGTTCCCGGAGCAGGTCCCAGGAATAATGCTCAGGAGGAATGTCAAAATGTTGAGGATGCTGTCATCACCAACCCAGAGTCTGTTAAGGTGAGTCAGGCTCTGGAACAGCAAAGAAGCAACCTCGAGCGAGAATTACAGCTGTTGTAAGGGGGATTTCCCGTCAATGAGCAGATGACACATGTATAGGAAATAACCTAATACTATAGATGTCCAGAATGAGACGAGGACCACCGGATCAGTTCTGTGAATAAGTAATCTCATGCGCAGCACGAGTGTTTAGTGGACATGTGCCAGCCACGTGACGGACCGCCTCCAAGCACAACAATTCTCCAAGTCATTAAGAACTGACATGGACAGTTCCTGAACAGAGGGAAACTGATGAGGGCGATCTTTGATGATAAGGAAGGAATCACAATGGCATATCTTGGATAGTTACCTTTTAGATATAATCTTCCCATAAATAATAGAACATTATGATCAGCAAGGAAACTTACCTCTCATAAGATATGGTCTAGATTCAGACTTCCATAAAGAGGGAATTCCTAATAGGAAGATAGAGTCCAAAGATGGAAGGGAACTCACAAGCGGTGAACACAGCCCTAACCCGAGGACTTTCAAAGCTTTTCCTATATAAGCCATAGGGATTTCTCTCTTACGAACTACGCAAGATAGGGTTTGATTCTCCATATAAAAAACAAGGAAATACATAGGCAGCCGTCAGACGGTTCAACCCTAAAGTCACAATCATCTCATCCCTTCTCCATTCATTTAAAGGTTCCAAGATCACAAGGCACAGAGGAAGATTAGAGAAAACTCAAAAAATCCCCTTACATCTAGTGGCACCGTCTGTGGGGACGAAAACAGATAAATATTTATTTCAGAGGATTGATTTAGCCTAAAAACTCTTACTGTTGTGATGACAGGAGCAAAGAAAACAAAGGGTGGTGCTACCACCACACAAGTCATTTATGAGAGAAGAAGAGCATGAGACACACGAAGGGGACAGCGGGTCCCCTGGCGTGAACAACCCCCTCCAAAGACCCATGACCAAAACTGACGCACCAGAAATTCCAAGTGCAGGCCTCAGGAATAACGCTCCAAAAGAGCGTCAAGATGGTGAGAATGCTGTCCTTACCAACCCAGAGTCTGTTCAGGCAAGCTAGGCGGTACATGCTCTGGAACAGCAAAGGAGCAATTTTGAATGAGAAGTACAGCTGCTGAGGCATTTGTATCAATCTGACACAAGAAAGGAGCAACTCATCGATCTCGATGATGACGACCTTCCAGAAGGTGGTCATGCAAAGAACCCAAGGCGTGGGGGTTCAGCTCGTTGCAAGACATCTGAGTTGGAATACAGCAACTCAGATGAGGACTCATATACAACATCCGAACCAGAGTCAACCGACCAGGAACATGATGTCGACCCTTGACACAGAAAAAGAGCTCAGACCAAGAAGTATTCTACCAAAGAAGCTGCATGGGAAACTGAGAAGAATAACCTAATCCGTCAAATGCATCGGATGACAAATGGGAGAAAAATGCAAGACTCCCATGTTCAATCCGCCATAATGGGGGCAGGCAGATCTCCTTTCGCATCACGGGTGATGAGGAAACCATATCCGTGTGGTTACAAACAACCGAAGTTCAGTGTCCTTAGTGGCAAGTCAGATCCGATGGATCACGTATTCAGGTATCGTGCCATTATGGGACAATATAAGAGATATGACCATGTCATGTGTTAGGAATTCAAAGCCTCCTTGTCTGGATCTACACTCCAGTGGTACCATAGGTTACCTGAGCGTCATATTAGGTCCTCAGAAGAACTATTTAGGACCTTCATAGACATCATGCAACAAGCATCAACCTAAACGGATCAATGCACTGTTCAACATCAAGAAAAAGGATAGAGAGGCATTAAGATCCTACATGCAACAGTTCATGGAAATTTCAATCCAAATAGAGTCTTCTGATGAACAGACCTCTATAATAGCTTTTAAACAAGGGTTGGATGAAAACAACGCCTTATTCAAATTTCTCTCCAAGAAACCACCCCGTGATTTAGAGGAACTCCTTGATAGGGTTGAAACTCATGCGGGGTGGGAAGAAGATGTCTTGAATAGACGTCAAGAAGCCAAGAAAACTAGTCGGACAGTTCCTGGAGTTCCTCAAGAAGGGAATGGAAATTCTTCCCCTCATAAATCAAAGAGAGACCATAATCGTGGTCGCCAAAGGGCCGAATCCCCATCAAAGGGATGAATGCCCAGAGGGCAATACCAAAATGTAGTCAGTAGTGCAGATGGAAAGCAACAGAAGAAGCCACGTGTGGAAGGAGCTAAAGAAGCTCTTCCCTCAATGGACATAAACTTCGCCCCTTTAAACAAAATGCTAGATGAGGTTCTGGACTCGATCAAAAATCAAAGTTACCTCAAATGGCCAGCTCCGTTTAAGCCAGGTTCCCTGGGTACTAGAGACCAAAGAATCTACTACAAGTTCTATAAGAGTAAGGGTCACAGCACCAGAACCTGCAGGACCCTAAAAAATGAAATACAAGATCTAATTGAAAGGGGGTATTTGAAGCAATTTGTGGCACACGAACAGGCAAATGCAATACAACCTGAGGAGATCAGCACATCTATTCAGGACCCCCCCAGGTACTGGACCGCTTAACGGCTGACTCCAGATAAATATGATTTCTGGTAAAGCAAGTAAATGAAGTGGACAGGTCACTGAAAAGAGTGCGCGATATCAAATGCGCATCGCCAAGTAGATGAGGATCATGAACAGCGAGCTGACTACAGGAGCTCAAGTCAACGTAGTACACCAGAAAGATCCGCTCATTTTTTTTACTGAAGCTGACTACCTTAACATCCAAAGTCCACATGAGGATGCGCTGGTTCTCACATTCCCTTATAGAGATTATGATTTGCATCGCATATTGGTAGACCCAGATAGTTCAGCAGATGTACTATACTATGATGCATTCAAAAGTTATAGATCCCAGATATGGAGATGGTTGCCACCAGCTCCAACCTGTATGGATTCAGTGGGGACAAAGCTCTCACAGTAGGGGAGATCCAGTTACCTGTAGCCACTAGTTCGATAACTATTATCATAAATTTTGTTGTGGTAAAAGCTAACACACCATATCATATGATTTTAGGTAGGACCTGGCTACACAGACTCCGAGCCGTTCCCAGCACCTATCACCAATGTCTAAAATTCCCACATCATGGGAAAATTGAGACAATCAGAGGAGATCAGGTGGCTGCCAAGACGTGCTATGCTTTGGCAACAAAGCAGTCCCCACTCCTTTTTGAACCAATGGAGGTGGGGCAACCCGCTAAATAGCAATTACAATTGGATCCCCCTCTCCTGGACCTGGCCCCAAGAGAGAGGGAGGATCCCCCCTCACTGGAGCGTTGGACGAAGTGGATATTGGGGGAGGCAACTTGCCAAAAACCACTTTCATCGGCACCATGTTGAATTCTGAAGAGTGCATGGCTCTGATACAGTTCCTCCGAGAGCACAAGGACGTGTTTGCTTGGTCGTTTGAAGAAATGCCAGGAATTGATCCCCATATGGCATGCCACTGACCTAATGTCCGCAATGATACAATAGAAGTCAAGAAGAAACCAAGGAAAATAGGTGTTGACAGATCTAAAGCTATAAAAACCGAAGTTGAAAAGCTAAAGGCAGCTAAATTTGTCAGAGAAATCAATTTTCCCACTTGGATTTCTAATATTGTCCCAAAGAATAAAGAAGAATGGGTCATGGAGAATCTGTATTGACTTCACGGATCTGAATCGTTCATGTCCAAAGGACAGCTACCCTTTGCCACAAATTGATAAATTGGTGGATGCAACGGCTGGACATGAAATGTTGTCTTTCACAGATGGGTCATCTAGTTACAACTAGATCCCCTTGCATGAAGAGAACCACTAGCATGTCAGTTTCACAACCGAGGATGACCTGTACTGCTATCAGGTCATACCGTTCGGATTGAAAAATACAGGGGCTACATACCAGCGATTGGTAAACAAGATGTTCAAAGGATTGATAGGTGACATTGTGGAGGCGTATGTAAATGATCTTTTGATCAAAAGCCTAAGACGAGGAGATCATCTCTCCCACCTGAAGCATGAATTCGACATTTTCAGGGAGTATCGCATGAAGCTCAACCTTGCAAAGTCTGCTTTCGTTGTCTCATCAGGGAAGTTTTTGGGGTATCTAGTTACTAAAAGAAGAATCGAGGCAAACCCAGATCAAATCCGGGCACTCCTAGATATGCCCTCACCTAAAAATATGAAAGAGGTTCAAAAAGTTCTGGGCAGGTTAGCAGCTCTGAACAGGTTCATCTCCAAGAGTTCAGATAAGTGCGAACCTCTCTTTCAGTTACTGCGAAAAGAATACCTCATTTGCATGGACGGGAAGAATGCCAGAAAGCATTTAATCAACTCAAAACATACCTGGGGGGACCACCAATCCTTTCCAAGCCAGTTGAGGGAGAAGTCTTGGGTCTTTATTTCTGTTCGTCTGACTATGGTATCAGTTCTGTACTAATACACGTGGATGAAAAGAATGTTGAAAAGCCTGTCTATTTCTTAAGCCGCACACTTCTTCCAACATAAACAAGGTACCCAAAACTCGAAAGAGTCGCTCTAGCACTTGTTTTTGCAGAAGAGAAGTTGCCACCATACTTCCATTCCCACACTATCAGAGTAATCATAGAGTACCAATTGCAGTTAGTTCTAGACAGACTGAACAGGTCAGGGAGACTAGCAAAATGGTGTGTGCAACTGTCAGAATATGATATTATTTAAATCCCTAGAATCTCAGAGAAGGGTCAGGCACTAGCAGAATTCTTGGGAGATTTTCCAATGACCTACATAGGGTACGACTCAACTACCCCAGTTCAGATGATTGCATCCAGCCTGAATCTTTAGAAAACCTTCTAGATCCCTGGGAGCCAAGCTCTGGGTGGCGGTTGTTTGTGGATGGATCTTCGAAAGATGAAGTCGCAGGAATTGGAGATGTGTTAGTCACTCCTGACAATATGCGATTAGAGAAATCCATCCGGTTAGGTTGGAATACTTCCAACAACGAGGCAGAATATGAAGCCACTCTTGCTGGCCTCACAATGGCTCTCGATCTGGGCCTGACACACCTCACAATTTTTAGTGACTTATAGCTGGTTGTCTTTCAAGTTGATGGTGGATACGAGGCCATGGATGAACAAATGGCAAAATACTTGGAACTGGTAAGGGTCTTCAGAGTAAGTTTGCCAACATTCAGTTCTATCAGCTGCCTCGATCAGCCAATAGACACGCAGATGCTTTGTCATATGTTGCCTCAATATTGGGCGACAACGAGTCTCGTTTAATTCCTATCGAGTTCCAGGAGAAATCTAGCATTCAGGTCCCAGTTACAACAGTTTGTGTTGTTCCATCCATTACTCTAACTTAGATGGATCCATATAAGTCCTACCTCAAAGAATGGACAGTCCCTGAAGATAAGAATATAGCAAGGCGTCTACTTGCAAAGATACAAAGATTCACCCTCGTTGGAGACGATCTGTACAAGAAGTCCTTTCATGGGACCTCATCTCAGATGTCTCTCCCCAGATCTCACTAAACAGGTTATGCGAGAAGTTCATGAAGGAATTTGTGGCAATCATGCTGGGGGCAGAAATTTAGCTCTCAAGATCCTAAGGCAAGGATACTTTTAGCCTTATATGCGAAAGGATGCACAAGTTTTGGCTCGCAAGTGCGAAAAGTGTTATCGATTCGCTCCACTTATCCATGCTCCAACAACAAAACTGCACCCATTGGCCAGCCCATGGCCATTCGTATAGTGGGGAACTGACATTGTAGGACCCCTACCACCTGCTCATGGCAATGTCAGATTCTTGCTGGTCGCAATGGATTACTTCACCAAGTGGACAGAAGCAATTCCCCTTGTCTTCATTCGAGAACAAGACGTCAGAAAGTCATTTGGAACAACATTGTCTGCAATTTTGGCATACCTAAAGTTATCATTTCAGATAATGGGCAACAGTTCGCTGGAGGACTGGTTGCGAAACTGTGTGAGGAGTTTCACATCACCCATTTGTTCTCAACTCCAAGGTATCCACATGGCAATGGCTAGGCTGAAGCCTCTAACAGGGTTATCTTGGATAACATGAAGCGTAAATTAGATGACGAGAAAGGTTTATGGGTTGAAGAACTGCCTAAGGTCCTATGGGCGCACCGAACTACAACCAGGCGATCAACTGGTGAGTTTCCATTTTCACTGACCTACAGAATTGAAGCTATCATACCTCCAGAACTAGTAGCTCCCACTCAGAAGTCAGATGTTGTGCACACTCTGAACAACGAGGAACTGTTATGTAGAGAAATGGATCTCCTAGATGAAAAGTGAGAAGGTGCCGCACTTCGCTTAGCTGCTAACCAACAAACTTTGAAGAGATCATACGACAAGAGAGTCTGGATTCGATCTTTCAAAACTAGTGATCTGGTTCTTCGTGAGATCCTAGAGCCCAATAGCAAACTTGGACCTAACTGGGAAGGACCTTATATCATCGACAAGGTTGGTTGAACTGGTTTTTACTACCTACACACTGTTGAAGGTGATGTTCTTGTCAAACCATGGAACGGACAACACCTTCGCAAGTACTATCAATAAATTGTTATTTTATGCTTTGTTATGCATATTTTATTATCAATAAAGTTGTTCACCTTGCAATCGAATATATTCCTTGCATGTTCTTTATTATCCTCAGTGGACTAAGCCTTTAGGGAATTATTTGCTCACTATCTGTTCAAGAATATTGTATGCCAATTTGCTTTGGAACCAATGATACAGAGTAAGGGAAAGTTGAACTGTTAGTTCCTTTCTCAGCCCCATGCAGCTGGAACTGTATGCCATTTCTTTTAAACTGCAAATATCCTCGATGGGTTAAGCCATTAGGGAATATAACCACACTAACTGTTTAGTAAACCGTAAGCCGATTTGACTTGGAGCAAGAGATAGTGTTTTTGTGAACCTGAACTGTATGCCAGTTCTGGGCGCTCTCAAAACATCAAACACAGGGGTTGCTAGGAAGATCTCGTAGGATACATATCCTAGCACACCATCATTGGCCTGGAACTATATCGACATGATGGTGCTGAGGAAGACTCCTCCATTGTTGTTCAGGCGATACCCTTTTTATTTTTTAAAAATAAATTGGACCTATCGTTATTAAACACAGTGTTATGCTCATGGCACCAAGTTGCTTTCGCAAAGGCATATGCCTCTATGAGATCAAACTCTCAATTATAGTTAAGTTGAAATAGCTCCCATGACATCCTGATCAGATTCTAGTTATGCCTCATCTTAATCTGTTTAGCCTGTTAGGGTCACCTATTGTTGTTCCAAATGAACTTTGGGGGCAACAGGGGTAAAGTATGCACAATAATATATGTAATATAACATAAAATACTTTGAAGGCATACATAAAATAGAAGAGCTGCAGAGCTCAGTAAGTAAATAGCATGCATAAAATAGAAGAGCTATAGAGCTCAGTAAAGTAAATTGTATATGAACTACATAGCTCGATATTACAGGCCCATAGAATAATTGTTTAAAAATAATTGTTTATGTGAATCATCAACTGAAAGGCTTATGAAGCAGGGGTAGAATCAAACTTTGGTTCACTATCAGTGCTTGCTACTGCACCATCAGACTGTAAGGTTGGATTAGTTGGAACTACTGGCTGAACAGAATCATTCACTTGAAGCTGGAACTGGCAGAAAAGGAAGTTGAACTGGAGGTAGGTCATCATCGGTGTCTTCTTCAGAAGACGAGGAGTCATCAGGCCTAAGTTCAACTTGAATAGCGGAGATGTTGGTGTCCAGATCAGGGAACAAGACAAAAGGGTTGGTTACCCGCCTTTGATCATCCAACAGAGAAACATACCCAGTAGCCTCAATTGCTTCCTTGAACTTACCTTGTTTGGCTAAATTGAAGGACTCCTGAGAAACATCTAGTACCCTCAAAGCAAAACGAATGGCATTTTTGGCTGATTTTTTCTTCACCTCCTGCACTACCTCGGAATAGAACTTAGAGGTCTCAGCCAGGAGGTCATCAGCCTTCTTATCAGAACGAAGACGTTTCTCCTTCAAAGCTCTCTCATAGCTTGACATGACCTCATTTGCATGGGAAATGGCTTGACCAAGGGTCTTCATCTCGGTGTTCCTACGGTGAAGCTCCCCTTGGACCTAGTCATGTTTTTCTTGCAAGGTAGTGAAGTGGGAGCGCAGTCCCAAGAACTTCACTTTCCAAGTGCTAGCATCAGCAACTCCTTTTTGGGCTTTCTCTAGAGAGCTCCAAAGGTTGGAGATAGTATCTCTCATATTCTTGAAGCCAGTATCAGATTTCTTCTCTTTCGCCAAGAGCTGGTCAACCTGGATCTGCAACTCCACAGCTCTATTCTCAGGAGCTTCTTTTGCCCAGATTAGCTCACCGGTAGCCATGGCATCAGTGGATGTATCGACGGTGGCCGCAAAGATGGGATCTTTCATGGCCAAACATTTATTCCATAACTGGAAAAGAATATAGGATGTGTAAGTAACACAATGAGAGAAACCGAACATTGAACAGAGAAGAAAGTATTACCTTGGCAAGGTAAACAGCAGATCAGCAATAGGACAGGTCCAAGGTCCCAGCTATATTGGCTTCAGCCTTATCAACAAGAAATTGCACAACTTCCAAAACTCCAAGCGTGATATCAACATCTTTAACAGAACATTTGTTGGTAATAGGTTGTTCATCAGTTCATCCCCAATGCCTCATCTCCACTATCATCTCCCTTTCAGGGGAATCTGGAGATCGAGGTGAGAAAGGGATGTCATCACTCTCCCATCTCCTATCACCAAATTGAGGAGGGGCGAGAGTGATAGTCATAGCAGTTGTTTCAGCAAACCGTTCCCCTTGCGATTATCAGGGAAGGAAGGGTCAACAGTTACAGGGACATTATCACCAGTTTGACCAGAACCTGTAGGAGGATCCGAAACTGGAAGGGGTACAGCTATGTTCTTACAAAACTTAACAGGTGGGGGAATAGTAGCAGGAACCTTAAAAGGTGTTTTTTCATTCACAATAAGAGGATGAAATCTCATTTTCTTACCAGATGGGGCAACAACAGAAGTAGAATCAGCTCTCTTCAGCTTATGATGATTGGACGCACGCACTTCCCTTTTAAAATTACTAGCACCCAGTAGTTCATGAGGCAGTTCAGGGCCTCTCCCACCAGTGATCACACAATCATCACTGACAGCAGGTTCCTGAACTGGTCCTAATGCCGCAGTATCACCAGAGGCGGCCACAAAACTCTTCTCCTTGCGGTTTCCTCCTCTTCTAGTAACTAAGAAAGAATCATCCTGAATTAAATGAGGAAAAAGTCCAGCATCCTGATCCATAGGAGGGGGAAGTATTGTGCACCCAAAATTCACAGTATTTATCCCAAAAGGGGAAAAGCCAGGGACAATTTGCAGTAATTCTTTAATAGACATGTTGAAGTATTCAAAAAGACGGGTGGGATCAGAAACTATCATCCAAGGCATCCTTTGTTCCTTGGGGATCTTCTTAATAAACTCCATCGTAGCAGCATCAGTTGCAGTTAATTGGTTTTAGGGAGAAGAGTCATCTAAGGAATAATTGCAAAAAAGTTCAAGCAAAAGACTCTTATATCAAGTTATAAAGTATCTGAGTAAGAAAACTTACTGGTTGGAGCATGGGTGTGTTTTCTGGGAATAGGAATTCCCACCGGCTCACCATCATCATCAAAAGGACTAACATCCCACGCATCACCCAGCACACGGAGATGGTGGTCAGCCCAGCCTTCGTCACTCTGCTTTCCTTAAAAAAAGTTGATCGGAGAGTTCTTGTCTCTTGTCATGAGGTAGTAGAAGGACTGGTCTCAAATACACCGGACCTCATAAAAATAACCAAACACCCAATGGTTCACAGGGAATCCGTGTCTCTTGGCAAGAAGGGCAGAATACATGACAGTTCTATAGAACAGGGCGTTGCCTGTCCAAGAGCAAGATTGAAGTGGATCAGACTCTCTCTCAGCAATGGGTGGAGGGGAAGAGTGAGTCCGGCCCTAAGTTGACCAATGGTGATGAGCGCCATCTCCTTGTAGGCCAACTCATCAGATAACCTCCCCCACTCCAGTCCGATATCTTCAGGGATGTGGAACTTCTCGCGGATCTGTTCCAGAGAGGAAAGATCTTCGAAGTTTACAAGTGACCAGTTGGGATTCATGATCAGAAAAGTTTCCAGTTTTGGTTAAACCCTAGCTAGATATCAAATTGTTCAGTATGAAAAAGGTAACGGAAGAGATAATGAGAATTCTTTCACCATATCCTTTATATACAAATAAGATGGACGGTTAGGATGAGCCCAAGTAGTGTGCCTTTTCGGATGGAACTGCCATCATTAACTTTTTTGGGAAACGGCATGTCTGTTCGAGCCGTCTTTTCAGAGCCTTAATTAGTTGATTACGTAAGTAGTTTCTACAACTGTTTAGGAAAAAGATTCTCGCGCCAAAAGCAGTATCACTTTAAGCGCCCACGTGCTAGATGGCATGAGAGGGGGCATCTGTAAAGGGGATTTCCCACCACTGAATAGATGACATGTGTATGGGAAATAACCTAAGACTATAGATGTCCAGAATGAGACGAGGACCACCAGATCAGTTATGTTAATAAGTAATCTCGGATGCAGCATTAGTGTTTAGTGGACATGTGGCAGCCACGTGACGGATCGCCTCCAAGCACAACAGTTCTCCAAGTCGTTAGGAACTGACATGGACAGTTTCTGAACAAAGGGAAACTGATGAGGGCGATCTTTAATGATAAGGAAGGAATCACAATGGCATATCTTGGATAGTTACCTTTTAGATATAATCTTCCAATAAATAATATGACATTATGATCAGCAAGGAAACTTACCTCTTAGTAGATATAGTCTAGATTCATACTTCCATAAAGAGGGAATTCCTAATAGGAAGATAGAGTCCAAAGATGGAAGGGAACTCACAAGCGGTGAAGACAGCCCTAACCTGAGAACTCTCAAAGCTCTTCCTATATAAGCTATAGGGATTTCGCTCTTAGGAACTACGCAAGATAGGGTTTGATTCTCCATAAAAAAATAAGGAGATACGTAGGCAGCCGTCAGACAGTTCAACCCTGAACTCACAATCATCTCATCCCTTCTCCATTAATTTAAAGGTTAAAAGATCACAAGGCACAGAGGAAGATCAGGGACAACTCGAAAAATCCCCTACAACTGCTAAGGCACTTATATTAGTCTGACACAGGGAAGGAGCCACTCATCGATCTCGGTGATGACGACCTTGCCAAAAGGTGGTCGTGCTAGGAACCCAAGGCGTGGGGATCCAGTTCGACGTGAGCCATCTGATTCAGAATACAACAACTCAGATGAGGACTCAAGAACGGCCTCAGAACCCGAGTCCACTGACCAGGATCGTTTGTCGACCCTCGACACCAAAGAAGAACTCAGAACAGGAAACTTTCTACCAAAGAAAGTGCATGGAAAACTGAGAAGAATGACCTGATCCGTCAGATGCATCGGATGATAGGCAAGGGGAGAAAAATGCAAGACTCCCTTGTTTAATCCACCATAATGGGGGTAGGCAGATCTCCTTTTGCATCACGGGTGATGAGGAAGCCAAATCCATGGGTTACAGACAACCGAAGTTCAGTGTCTTTAGTGGCAAGTCAGATCCAATGGATCATGTATTCAGGTATCGTGCCACTATGGGACAATATGAGAGATATGACCATGTTATGTGTCAGGAGTTCAAAGCCTCTCTATCTACCTCAGTGGTACCACAGATTACCTGATCGTCAGATCAGGTCCTCAGAAAAACTATTTAGGACATTCATTGATAGGTACTCATGCAACAAGTATAAGCTAAAATTGATCGATGCACTATTCAACATCAAGAAAAAAGATGGAGAGGCATTGAGATCATACATGCAACTGTTCATGAAAATTTCAATCCAAATAGAGTCTTGTGACGAACAGGCTACTATAATAGCTTTCAAATAAGGGCTGGATGAAAACAACGCCTTATTCGGACCTCTCTCAAGGAAACCACCCCACGATTTAGAGAAACTTTTTGACAGGGTTGAAACTCATGCGGGGTGGGAAGAGGATGTCCTGAACAGACGTCAGGAAGCGAAGAAGACTAGTCGGATAGTTCTTGGGGTTCCTCGATAAGGGAATGGAAATTCTTCCCCTTAAAAATCAAAGAGAGACCGTAATCGTGGTCGCCAAAGGGCCGAATCCCCGTCAAAGGGATGAATGCCTAGAGGGCAATACCAAAATATAGCCAATAGTGCAGATGGAAAACCACATAAGAAGCCACATATGGATGGAGCTGAAGAAGCTCTTCCCTCAATGGACAGAAACTTCGCCCCTCTGAACAAAATGCCAGATGAGGTTCTAGACTCGTAAATCGATGACTAGAGTCTGGCCGTCCTGAGATAAAAAATCAGAGTTACCTCAAATGGCCAGCTCTGCTAAAGCTAGGCTCCCTGAGAACTAGAGACCAAAAGACCTATTGCAAGTTCCATAAGAGTAAGGGTCACAACACCAGAGCCTGCAGGACCTTGAAATATAAACTACAGGATCTTATTGAAATGGGGTATTTGAAGCAATTTATGGCACATTGATAAAAGTAAAATAATTAGTCTTTACCTACGAAATGAACGATGAACTCAAAACGTAAGTAAACTAAAACTTAATCTTATGATGCTTTATACTTATCAAAGATTCTACTCTCAAGTCTATGAGATATAGTGGAGTAGAGTGATTCGTTCCACTCTTAGTCCTTCCGCATGCTATGTTCTCAAGTGTAAGTACTCTAACTTAAAGTCTAATGAGAGATTTACGAAAAAGGCAACTAGACTACGATGCAACTACCTACGAAATGCAACTAGTCGATGATGGGAATAACTAAGGGAATGCTATGTTGATTCTATGATAAGGAGTTAGAGGGGGATTGATTCCACCTTAACTCGACTCAATCCTATTAACGACGAATCGTCGTAATCCGAATTGAACTGCTTCGCAGAACAATTGGTTCTTCCTAATCCCTAATTACACATGGCATTCCTACCAATTCATAACTAGCATGTGAACGATTAAACCCATTCTCATGGTGAACTAATCGTTTCTAGAGTGGAAAGGAAATTACGACGATTCTACGATATTCGAATCAAGCTTTCATCAAGGCTTCTCAACCCCTCTAATGGAGGTTTAGCCGAGAATCATTACACAATCATTTCCGATTACATTTAAACTAAACATGATATAAAGAATTGAAATTTACTTAATTAAACAATAATGAAATCTAATTTAATGACTCAAATGAAATAAGGACAGGAATTGAAATTAGATCTAGAAATGGGAATGACAAAATCGAAATTGATAAAAATACTACTTAATTGATCTAATCAAAATGAAGAACAAGATTCAAAGGTTTAATCTAATACAATAATTGAAATGGAACTAAACTTAATTAATATATATGAAAAACTAGATCTAGAATTCATTAATGGAGGCTACTAATCTAATCTATTTCTAGGTCTAACTATCTACCATTAACAATGTACCAAGCTTTTGTTTTTATACATTCAGATCCAAAAATCGTGCATGGGCTTGGAGCCATGTTTTGGGCCGGAGAATCAGGCCCAAAACCCTATTCTTTCAGTCCAAAAAAGGCCTCTTCAGCTGCAGTTGGGTTCCACAGACTTTTCGTCCACTTCTGCTCCTCTGATTGGATCAAGGCTTAAAACATTAGAAAGCTCTTTCCGAGCCGGTCGTTTTGACATAAGGTAGGCCCCATTCCAAGGTCTGAGTCCAAAGATATGTCCTTTGAAGTTCTCACTGACTTTGTGTCTTTGCTTCGCCCGCGTCGACTTTTCAGCTTTTTGACCGGGCTTTTAGAAAGGCTTTGTTTTCTCTCAAACTTGGCCTTTAATCACGAACTCCTTAGTAACCCACCTTTGCTCCTTTATCTCGCTAAAGTGGCACATTTCTGCACATAATGGACTTTGAAGCCCTGAAATGCATAAAAACACGTGAATCGTGTTAACTCTTAATTATTACTCACATAATTGGTCTAAAAGTATGATCATTAAAGGGTTAAAACTACAGTTTTGGGCTCTTATCAAACCACCCCCAAACAGCATTTTGCTTGTCCTCAAGCCAAGATGAGAAATTAACATAAGTGACCAAAAATGGAGTTCTATCTACTTCTCGTTTCACGAAAGTGCGATTGCATTGACCATATGCAACAAGGCTTAAACCACTAGGAATTCCCTAGTGGACGAAGTTATAGCCTCGTGAGAGTTTTCCAATGAAGGTACTCACAAACTTCATCTATACTACAAATGACTAAGAAATAAAATTATTGTTTCCTTATTCATGCTCCAAACTATCTATACATCTCACTAGCTATGAACAAGAATAACCAAGTCAAAAACCTAAGCTAATATATGCATATAATAATCAATCATCTATAATAAACATATATACAATGAGTAATACTATGAAATGTCTAGCAGGTCCGCTTTTGAAACTCGAATAGCGGCCCTTAAGTAGGTTCTCACAATAATAGTCAAGATACAACACTCTGATTTTTCCACTCAAGTTTAGCTACTTTAGTGCTAGCAAGGCACACTTTTACCTTACAATCTCAATGACAACAAGGAAGCCGAGTCGATCAAACACATCCGCCACTTTACTATCACACTAGCCTATTCCTAATCGAGCTAGAGGTCTTTATTAGGTGTTCTGGGATTAGGAGATGGTTTAAGAAGGAAGGAAATGGATATTCAAAAAGGACAAGTCTAAGATAATAGAGTCTTCATATTATGTAACTAGAGAAAACCTTGTTATTTACTTTTGCTTCTACACTTTGTTTTCATCTTTAGCCATTTATTTATATCCTTATATATATTTTTTTTTTTTTTTTTTTTTGGCTTTTGACTCCCTTTTATTCTATTTTTGGAGTTTTTATTTTATTTCTATTTTTATTTTTCTTTTCCTTGGATGGAAACTTCTTTTTTTTATTTCTCAAAGAATTAACTAACTTTTGTTTACACAGGTTTTTCTTCTTCTTTCTTCCTCATTCTATTCTCGGACTTATTCTAAATCGGGTAGGTTGATTTTTTTTTTTTTTTTTTTTTTTGTTTTTTTTTTTTTTGTAACAGGTAAAGGGATTGTGGTTTATGAAAGGCTAAAGAAAGGCTCGAGGGGCTTACTAGCGGAAATAATTCATAGGTTTGAATTTTTGGCTATATCGATCCAAAAAGGGCCTAAATTCTCGCTAGGATATGACATAGTGATCATCAATCATGCACTCTAGCCTAGATTCATAAACTTACCGCTAACAAATATATTTATAGATAGATGCAAATATTATTACCTTATATTAACCTAAGTTTCTAAATTCATTCTCGATGTAACAGCCTACGCGAGACTTCTAGATGTGATTTCTATCCGATTTTATATAATTCTAAAATCCTTCTCCCTTGTGTCATTTTTTTTACAAATGTTTTCGAATTGGACCACTTCATATAAGGCTTTAGGCTATATTCTCACATGATTTGTAGAATAAGTACTCTAGCCTAGATTTATGCAAACTTATCGCTAACAATCATAGATACTCATGTAATATATTTATATATAGATGCAAATATTATTACCTATATATTAACCTAAGTTTCTAACAATTATTCTAATGCAAAGTTCAAATTGCCTATATTTTGAATCGAGACTTCTAGATTGTTAAGAGCATGGAGAAAGAAACAATACCAATATTCCTAAGTGTATAGCATAACTTATTTATTTATATTTTTGAATTTTTAAAATTTTAACTAGAAACAAATGCATATTATACATATCTATATCCTAACAGATGCCTTAATTACACGTGTTTCTATGCCCCCAAACAAAAAAAAGCATGCTTTGTCCTCAAAGCAATTAAATAAAGAGGGTAGGAAAAATACCATTTAAGCCGCGAAATTCAGAACATCCAGAAAACAAGGTTAGAACGCACTAATATAGGAAATAAAACTGACACAACTCTATACGAGTTCTACCCATTATGGGGTTAACAAGAATGAAATTGCTTGGGACATAAGCAGACACTAACTAGAATGAAAACTTACCTTATCCCCCACATTACTCATCATCTTACTCATCCTCTTCTTCCATAAAGAAGTGAGGTTCCTTCAAGGCCCCGCCATGCCATGATAATTTGCCAGGCTTCCCGCCATTTATCATCTATTATTGCTAACCTATTAAGAGCCACTTGGTCTGACGGGGTGTAAGGTGCAACCAGATGAGGTTGTATCCTCCACCCTTGCCAAGTCATTGCAACGGAAAGATCAAATAATACTATTGGTGGGTCGTATGCTGTCGAATCGTAATCCAATCCGCGGAAGCGGTACAAAAATAGGAAAGAAACATAGCATAATACGGAAACTAGAACGGGCATAAGAAGGTACTTATGCCTCATGCTATGGGATCGAAGCTAAACTAGACATCAAGGTTCGGGAAGGTCATGACACATACGCCCCGTGGCTAAAGCAAGGAAGACGCCGCAAAGTGGCATCATTCACGTAAGAAAAACGCCATTCCCTAAAATGTTTAGCATGATCCAAAACATAACAGCTCCTATGTTCATGGACAAAGCTACCAAAGGCGACGCTATATTCCCCTTGGTCCTCAATACGAAAAATGCCCGCCCATACGACTCATGCAAAACTCGTAAGTGTAGACATACATATTATCGACCCAATAGCACCATGGGTCTTGTATTTCAGCGGCATAGCCAGTCCAAGAACAAATGCTAGCAAGAACCTGGTAATTTCCATTGGTTCACTATCAATGTTGATGGAGAACACTTGTTCTCCATCTGGTCTTTCAAAGAAAATGCAGTTATCGTAAAAATAAGATGCTAGTGTTGGGGAATAAAGTGCATCCGGTCTTACCATAAGTGGCTCCTAGCCAACGAATGTGATCGCTTCGCGAAACCAAGCACCATAAGTAGTGCTTTGGAACAAATCTTCGAAAGATTGTTCCGATATCAATGTTGGAGATGTTATCTCAAAATTACGCTTTGGAATAGCTGCGAATGATCCGATACTACGCCAAAAACTGGAAATTTCTCGGTCCACGAAGTCGGCGCTGAAAGCGCTCGATAGGCGCTGAAAGGCCTCCTGAGAAATTGAAATTTCCAGTTTTGAGCTGGTCGCTACAAATTTAAGCGAAAGCCTCTTACAAAAACTCAGAAAATATACAGAGCGAAAAGCGCTCGCGCTGAAAGCGCTGAGTTGCGTAAACTCGAAAATGAGTCAAAACGAGGGAATCGCGGGAGTGAAAGGTGAGTGATGGAGTTTAGGTGTAGTGTGAGTTGTGAGGATAGATTGTATCAAGTTTATATAGGTTTAAAGTTGCTAAAATGGATCGAAGTTGCCAAAACTAATTACGGCAGTTTCCTGAAATCCTAAAATTTCCAAACCCAAAAACGGAAACAACTCATATCCTTGATTCTAATTCAAACCCAAGATCTTTTAGGTTGATTTTATGATAGAATGTACCTATTTAATCTAGATTTCATCCTACAATGATACTAAATCATAGATATGCCTAAACGGCCATATTTTCACCTTGACTCAAGAATAAATTCTAACACGAGGGTTATAAAAATAATGCTTGAATTGATAAAACCACCCCCAAACAAGTTGGGAAGGTGGGATCAATATGAAACAACCACGATAATGAAAATAACCCCTTATATTAAAAATTTTCATTCGAGTACATTACACTACAAAATTCAAATTACGGAAATAAAACTTACATAAAATAAATGAATGACAATAATGAAACTACAAATAAAACATAAAACATCAAACTATACTATCCCTAGCTACTCCGAACCGGTGGCGGAGGGAATGCCCCGAGATCGCTTCCCTGAAGCCCCCAAGAGCTAGCACCATTCATCCTTCGGCGGCGACGACGCCATGCCTTCGATGGTGTGTCCTCGGAAGGAGAGTCCCCGCGAGGTGGGAATCGAAATCGCAACTCGTCCCGAACTGGCGCCGAAGCTTCTAGCTCGGCGCCATCCGTTCCCACCTCTCGCCCTCTCTCTCGGGTAATGGAGCTCGAAGTTGTGATGCATCGCTGCTGCTGTCGAAGTCCGAGGTCTTCACAGATAGTGTTAAGTTTAACGATGCCTTGATGGATCACAGCCATGCGCTCTCGTGATCCGCCCAAAGACTTCCAAGGCATCCGCCAAAACAGTCAAGTCCTCCTCATCCTCGAGGCATCCCGATGTCCCCGACCTCCTTGGCATTCTCAGCTCCTCCATCCTCTTCTTCTTCTTCTCTATCCTCAGCCAATCTCCAAACCCGCTGGACACACTCCTTATAGATGAGGGTTACGGGAGAGTGATGTATGTCCGATCAATACTGAGCCGCTTCTCAACTTGAGCATGATCTTTGTTATCAACACGGGAGAGGGCAACAGTCCTCCCTACTCCCCTAATCATGCTCAAGAAAACTCTAAGATGCAGAAGTCATACTTCCGCCCCCGAGTATCCATAAGATATGGAGGCAGCTTCAGCCGATATCACCGACCTTCCCTTCCCCTCGATGTTCCGACCAATCCACCGGGTCAGAGCCACCGGTTGGTCCTAAGGGAAGCTCGTCGAACACAATGCGATCTTGCATTGTAGTCCCTCCAATAACTGCCTCGCATCAATGGCTCTACCCCATTATGCCGGGACTCCCCGCGCAGGTGACATCCAGATGGACTCTAGGCGAATGCCTAGAATCTCACCAACAACCCACCGCCACTTCCTTCCTCTTCGGCTACAACAACAAAAAAATCTAGTCCCTTCCAACTCCCTCAGATCATAGAACCGCCGGACTAAGTCCTCGTGGTAATAGGCTTTCAGTCGAAAGTACCACAAGCTATTCCAGCCTCGACCGATCATCTCACACCGTAAAACGGTAAGGGTCGGGCGGTAAAAGCTTGTTCCGCAAAAATTCGGCATTGTTGAGCCATTGGAAGTTTGGAATGTAGTGGGGTTTAAAATGTGATGTAGTGGTGTGATTTTAATAGACCGGTTGAAGCAAACCCGTGGTGGTGGTGGAGTGGTGGAGTCGGCAGCACCAAAATTTTGAATTTTCGGTGGTTTTAGTGATGGAAATCGGTAGTGGTGGTGGTGGTGGTGTTTGGAATCGATTTGGGTTGGGATTTGATTTGGGGCGTGGGTTAATTTTAGTTTTCTTTTTATTTTGGTTTTGTTTTTTTAGGTTTTGGAGCTTGGCGTTAATGGCGGATGGAGAAGAAGATCGCGAGTGCTGCTAAAGGTAAGGCGCGGTCGCTACTGGGGTGGTTGGGTCCCAAGCCCAAAATCGAAATTTGTGATTTTTTTTTTTCGATTTTTCAAAACTTCAAATCAAAATTGCCGCTTCGTTACCGGTCCGATTTTTGCAAATGAGATATGAAAATGATCAGGAGAGAATTTCCAATCCAATGATCCATAAAACACTCTATTCCGACCGTGGATGACATATAAGATAGTGGAAAATGCCTCGAAGTGCGTGCATGACGACGTTATGCTTAACAATTGAACTCTAAATTCATGGATTATGTCAACCCGAATCGTAATACAATAAAACGGCCTAAGCAACTCTAATGGGACATAAATATTTAGTAATGGAAACATTTAACACTTCACCCCCCAAACAAATTTTTACAACGGCTTAGAAAATTTGTTTTAGCAAATGGTCTTTTAAAGTCGATTCCCGAGACTTCCTAGGTTACTATGCTTATTCTTTAATATATATATATATATATATATATATATATATATATTTTTAATTTTAAAAAGAAAAACAATAAACAATAAAGACATAATTCACCCCATAGAGAAACATGACTAAAAAAAATCTGAGAAAACATGCAAGAGTGGAAAACGTGAATTATGTCAAACGTGGACTTCGGATCCGGTACTTACAGCCACACACTCCATAGGATGGGCCCGGTTACCTTAATGGTGCACTCACCAATATATGGAAATGAAAGGAAATGCACCAAACACAAAAGTTGAGTCGTTTATAGTCAGATACTCGAGACTTTATCTAGACGTATGTATGAACATGCAGTTTATCATATATCAACAACCGAAATAATTGTGGATCATTCCATAAATAAATATCACAGAAAACATATCCAAACACAATCAAGCACCAAGATTTCCTATGACTCAACCTAGTGAAATGGAAGCTAAGTCGGATAACCCTATTATGTAACCTATCATGCACCTTATTTTTTTCATTTTTGAATGAGTGGGTGTTCTAGTAAATAAGTGTGGAAAAGTGAATGGTTGTGAAGAATATGGTGGATATGGATAAGTTGTAGAAAAGACAGCTTGTAAACAATGAGGATGTGGTTTTAGCACAAAACTCATTCATTGTGTGTGTAGGGACCGCCTCAATTCTGAAAATGAAGGTGTCAAATGGTTTGTCCTTCTTTAGTATTTGTTTACTAGGTGGATTTAAAAAATTATGAAGCACGAAGAAACAAAGGATCCAAAGTGCAAACTCGATTCCTTTGAAAGGGTGGAAGGAGGGGAATCGAGGTGGATGTTGTGCAAAGTAGTTCTTGATAGGGTGATTCATCACCTTCTCAAGAAACTCATCGAATTGCTCATCTAGATTGGTCATATCCTCGTTACTATGATAGTTCTCTACATCTTTGAGAAAAGTCATCTATCTCATCCTCATCCGTAATATGTGTATCGACTAGTGTAGGGATGGAAATGTTGAGTCCGAACTTCCAAAGGAAAGAAATTTGGGCATATGATTATCGTGAACATGTTGTTGAAATAATCTCGAAAGCAACGCCTCGATCATGCTAACCTCTCCATCCATAGACGAATCGGTTAACTCGGTCTTTGTTTTAAAAACATTGACTTCAACAAAGAGATGGCCAAAAGACATGGACATTGAACCATCGCGCAATTAATGAGCCGCATTGGCAGTTGCCGAAAAGGTCGCCCTAAAATGATCGGGACAGAGTCGTTAATCGACTTCGTAGGTCGAGGATGACAAAATCAGCCGGATAGTAAAAAATCCTGAATTTTACCGTAACATTTTCGACGACACCCTTTAGGATACTTAATAGATCGATCAGCTAATTGCAACGCCATTCTAGTGGGTTGCATCTCGCCTAGACCTATTTGTCTATACAAATAAAACGGGAGTAAGTTTACACTAGCCCCCAAGTCTAATAACGCTGTCGTCGATAGGAATCTCCTAAGGTGCATTGTATAGAGGGACGACCGTGGTCCTTGTACTTAACAATTCCATTATGTTCGATAGAGTTGGGAATTGTTCCGTTAAAAGGCGCCTTTTGGTATATTGGTCTTACGCTAGTAGTAGTACACAATTCCTTAAGAAACTTAGCATGGTGTGGTAGCTTTTTATAGCTTCAAGGAAGGGAAGGTTTATAGTTAGATTCTTGAAAACATCCCTAATCTCCTCGTAATTTGTATCCCTAGTTAACATGGCTAATTTTTGTGGAAACGGTTGGTTTCGCTATATTTAGCAATGGTATTACCCGGGTGTTTAACCGTGGCTTCCTCGCTTCTTAGGTTGTGTTGTAACCGGTACCTCTACAAAGGGTAGGCTCTTCAGTTTCTATTTCAAGATCTAGTAATATAGCAGTGTAGGGCTATCGTGGGGTAACTATAGGCATAGTTACTTTGTTATCAACCACTCTGCCGTAATCGGAGAGTGGTGATGGCCTTTAGCTCACCTACATTTTCATATTCACTACTAGTATTATCGGGTACCCTCAAAGGCTGTATTTGTTGTTTTAGGATTAGGTATTTCGCTACTTGGAAACACACCTTTGGGTTGGGCTTTATCTTGAGCCAACCGTTTGGTTAAATTATTAACGGATTGTAGAAGTTGTTGGTTAGATTGAGCCATGGTTTGGAAAAGTTTTTGGCTCACTTTGTATGAAGGTGTCAAGACGATCCGTTGTGTGGGTGTAGTAGTCACGTGTGGTGGACTGAACTAGCTCACGTGAATTATTTATGGGTGGATTTTGATAGTTATTATTTACCTAAACGATACCTCTATTAGCATTATAATTATTATAACTACCTTGACTTTGTGCTTGACCTTGTCGAGGTTGCACTTGGTTGTTATAATTATTAAAATTCCCCCGACCGCCCCTTGTCGTAGTGGGGCTTGGTTAAAGCCGTATGTAGGCCTAACATATTGGTTATTGTACCCTTGAGGTGTGACGCTTTTGGTTATTTCTCCAACCGGGTTGGGATTTTGTCTCCAAGGGCGCTTAGGTTCACTATTAATGGAACAAGCCCGTTCATAGGCTATAGGACAGTTGGAGCTCGGGATGCTCGTGGGGCCAAATGAACTACATGGATTTGAATTTACATTCATGACGGGATTGGCTTTTGTTGTACGTAAATGGCCTCTACCTTTTTGTGAGGGATTCAATTAGAGTTTTAAGCTCGGATCTGATTTAACCTCAAACATATTGGTAGCCTTTAATCGTTTGAAGAAGAACTAGCGGAGCGGAGTAATCGCCACTACCCCCCCTTGTTATTTAAAGCTTTTAGTTTGGTCCTCTAAAATTTATAAGCCTCCTCGAGCTCCTTTGCTTAAGAAACTACCCCATTCATTATGTCAAGGACTTCTTTATGGTGGTGTAGAAGTCCTTTGAAAAAGGCAACGAACTAACGGTCTTTCACTAAGTTATGATGTGGACACTCTATAAGGAGATCGGTGAAACGATTCCAAGCCTTTGAAAATGTTTCATGAGGATTTTGTCGAAAAGAAATGAATCTTGGAAAGCATCTCATCCGTCTTTAGGGGTGGGTAAAATGTTCCATAAACAAATAAACAAGTTTAGCCCACGAGTCCACGTAATTAGGCGCTTGGGCAGTTAACCAAGACGCACGCCTTTATCGGGCTAAGGTGAAAGGGAATACCCTTAATTTAATTTGTTCCGCACCAGCAACCGTAGGATGGTGGAATGTTGTTAGGACTTGTTCAATCCTGCGATGTGTTGATAAGGTTTTTCATGGTCTAATCCATGAAAAAATGGGTAACAAATTAAAATATTTGGGGATTCGAAATCCCCGGTGGTCTCTGCTAACGATGCACGATTTGGGGCTATCGCCAAGGCTTTGTAGAAGTCGGAGAGAGGCCTCTCTTCTTCGTCGGGCATTGTGGTCGTGGTGATGTGTGTGAAAATAGTAGCTAGAGGTGTAGTGGGTGGTATACTAGATAGACTTGTTTGTTGACATTGTTGTGGTAAAGTACGCTCGGTGTTTTTGTTCGGCCGCACCTTAATCTCATACAAGGCTAAAACCAAACTTAGCTAAACACATCAACACTCCAAACAATTCTCGATATACTAGTATAAACCTCTAACAGAGAGCCGAGGTGTGGAAGAAAGGAATACCTGATTAAGGCCCTTGCTTCGCTTTATGAATAGCGCCTTGTTTACGCTTTGTTCGTGTATATAGCGGTTAGAACACTGAAAAATATGAAAGATCAAAGTTCAATAAAACCGCCGAAATCCGAAAAATTTTGTTAAGGCGCTGGTCGGATGGATAGCTGTCGCGCTCGGGTAATTTTCAAATTACAGTGTTTTTTTAGGGCGGTCGCGCTCTCCACATGGGGCTGGTCAGCTCTTGCTCCGTATATAGGGGTCGCTCAAGGAAGGCGCTACGATGCTGCTCGATCGTAATTTTTACCCGGAATTTTTCAACTCTGAAATGGACAACCACAGTATGAATCAAACAAGGGTGGGTGGGTGTAATGGGACTTTAAGAACAATACTAACACTACGAAAACAATACGAAAATTAAACTAAGATGGCAGCGGCGCCATTTGATAAAAGTAAAATAATTAGTCTTTACCTACGAAATGAACGATGAACTCAAAACGTAAGTAAACTAAAACTTAATCTTATGATGCTTTATACTTATCAAAGATTCTACTCTCAAGTCTATGAGATATAGTGGAGTAGAGTGATTCGTTCCACTCTTAGTCCTTCCGCGATGCTATGTTCTCAAGTGTAAGTAAGTACTCTGGCTAAAGTCTAATGAGAGATTTACTTAAAAAGGCAACTAGACTACTGATGCAACTACCCACGAAATGCAACTAGTCGTAATGGGAATAACTAAGGGAATGCTACGTTGATTCTATGATAAGGAGTTAGGGGATTGATTCCACCTTAACTCGACTCAATCCTATTAACGACGAATCGTCAGAATCGAATTGAACCGCTTCCAGAGAACAATTGGTTCTTCATAATCCCTAATTATACATGGCATTCCTACCACCATAACTAGCATGTGAACGATTAAACCCATTCTCATGGTGAACTAATCGTTTCTAGAGTGGAAAGGAAATTACGACGATTCTCTCTATATTCGAATCAAGCTTTCATCAAGGCTTCTCAACCCCCTCTAATGGAGGTTTAGCCGAGAATCATTACGCAATCATTTCCGATTACATTTAAACTAAACATGATATAAAGAATTGAAATTTACTTAATTAAACAATAATGAAATCTAATTTAATGACTCAAATGAAATAAGGACAGGAATTGAAATTAGATCTAGAAATGGGAATGACAAAATCGAAATTGATAAAAATACTACTTAATTGATCTAATCAAAATGAAGAACAAGATTCAAAGGTTTAATCTAATACAATAATTGAAATGGAACTAAACTTAATTAATCTATATGAAAAACTAGATCTAGAATTCATTAATGGAGGCTACTAATCTAATCTATTTCTTGGTCTAACTATCTACCATTAACAATGTACCAAGATTTTGTTTTTATACATTCAGATCCAAAAATCGTGCATGGGCTTGGAGCCATGTTTTGGGCCAGAGAATCAGGCCCAAAACCCTATTCTTTCAGTCCAAAAAAGGCCTCTTCAGCTGCAGTTGGCATCCACAGACTTTTAGTCCACTTCTGCTCCTCTGATTGGGTCAAGGCTTAGACCATTGGAAAGCTCTTTCCGAGCCGGTCGTTTTGACATAAGGTAGGCCCCATTCTGAGGTCTGAGTCCAAAGATATGTTCTTCGGAAGTTCTGCTGACTTTGTATGTTGTTTAGCTTCGCCCGCGTCGACTTTTCACTTTTGACCGGGCTTTTAGAAAGGCTTTGTCTTCTCGAACTTGGCCTTTTATCACGGAACTCCTTAGTAACCAACCTTTGCTCCTTTATCTCGCTAAAGTGGCACATTTCTGCACATAATGGACTTTGAAGCCTGAAATGCATAAAAACACGTAATCAGTGTTAACTCTTAATTATTACTCACATAATTGGTCTAAAAGTATGACTGTTAAAGGGTTAAAACTACAGTTTTGGGCTCTTATCACACATGAACAGGCGAATGCAGTACAGCCTGAGGAGATCAGCATGTCAGTTCAGGATCCCCTACGTACTGGACCGCTCAATGGCCAACTCCAGATAAATATGATTTCCAGAAAAGCTAGTAAACAAAGTGGACAGATCACTGAAAAGGGTGTGCGATATCAAATGCGCATTGCCAAGCGAGGGATCATGAACATCAAGCTGACTATAAGAGCTCAGGTTAATGCGGTACCCCAAAAAGATGCACTCATCCTCTTCACTGAGACTGACTATTGTAGCATCTAGTGCCCCCATGAGTGCGCTTGTTTTGACACTTTCTTTTAGAGATTATAATTTGCATCGCATATTGGTTGATCCAGGCAGCTCAACAGATGTGCTATTCTACAATGCATCCAAGAAGCTACAGATTCCTGATTCTGAAATGGTCACCACCAACTCCAACCTATATGGATTCAGTTGGGACAAAGCTCTAACAGTTAGGGAGATCCAACTACCCGTAGCTACTGGTCCAGTAACTTTCATCATAAACTTTGTTGTGGTAAAAGCTAACACACCCTATCATATGATCTGGGGCAGGACCTGGCTGCACAGACTCCAAGCTGTTCCTAGCACCTATCACTAATGTCTAAAGTTCCCGCATAACAGGACAATTGAGACGATCAGAGGGGATCAGGTGGCGGCCAAAGCATGCTATCTGCTGGAGACAAAGCAATCCCCACTCCCTTTTGAACCAATGGAGGTGGGGCGACCTACCAAATAGCAATTACAGTTGGATCCACCTCTCCCGGACCTGGTCCCACGAGAGAGGGAGGATCCCCCCTTACTGGAGCCGTTAGAGGAAGTGGAAATTGTAGGAGGTAACTTGCCAAAAACCAATTTCATCGGCACCTTGTTGAGTTCTGAAGAGCGCCAGGCTCTGATACAGTTCCTCCGAGAGCACAGAGATGTGTTTGCTTGGTCATTCAAAGAAATACAAGGAATTGACCCCCATGTGGCATGCCACCGGCTCAATGTCCGCAGTGATGCAATAGTAGTCAAGCAGAAACCGAGAAGGATAGGTGCTGACAGATCCAAAACGATAAAAGCTGAAGTTGAAAAACTAAAGGCAACTAATTTTGTCAGGGAAATCAATTTCCCCACCTAGATTTCTAATATTATCCTTGTAAGAAAGAAGAATGGGTCATGGAGAATCGGTATTGATTTCATAGATCTGAACTGTGCATGTCCGAAAGACAGCTACCCTATGCCACGAATTGACAAGTTGGTGGATGCAATGGCTGGACATGAACTGTTATCTTTCACAGATGGGTCATCTGGCTATAACCAGATCCTACTGTATGAGGAGGACCACAAGCATGTCAGTTTCACAATCGAGGATGGCATGTACTGCTATCAAGTCATGCCATTCGGACTAAAAAATGTAGGAGCCACATACCAGTGTTTGGTAAACAAAATGTTTAAAAGATTGATAAGAGACTTTGTGGAGGTGTATGTGGATGATCTCTTGATCAAGAGTTTGAAACGGGGAGATCATCTCTCCCACTTGAAACGTGCATTTGACGTTCTCCGAGAGTATTGCATGAAACTCAACCCTGCGAAATATGTTTTTGTTGTATCATCAAGGAAGTTTTTAGGGTACCTATTTACTAAGAGAGGGATTGAGGCAAACCCAGATCAGATTCGGGCGCTCATAGAAATGCCCTCACCTAAAAACATGAAAGAGGTTCAAAAAGTTATAGGCAGGTTAGCAGCTCTGAACAGGTTCATCTCTAAGAGTTCAGATAAGTGCAAACCTCTCTTTCAGTTACTGTGAAAGAACACCTCCTTCGCATGGATGGAAGAATGCCAAAAGGTGTTTGATCAACTCAAAATATACCTGGGGCACCGCCAATCCTTTCAAAGCCCGTTGAGGGAGAAGTCCTGAGTCTTTATCTCTGTTCATCTGACTATGGCATCAATTCTATACTAATATGCGTGGATGAAAAGAAGGTTGAAAAACCTGTCTATTTCTTGAGCCGGACGCTCCTACCAGCAGAAACAAGGTACCCTAAACTCGAAAGAGTCGCTTTAGCACTTGTTTTTGTCGTAGAGAAATTACGACCATACTTCCAGTCCCATACTAACAGAGTGATCATAGAATACCAATTGCGATCAATTCTAGAAAGACCGAACAGGTTGGCAAGGCTAGCTAAATGGTCTGTGCAACTGTCAGAATATGATATTATTTACGTCCCCAGAATCTCAGAGAAGGGTCAGGCACTAGCAGAATTTTTGGGAGATTTTCCAATGACCTACACTGGGTACGACTCAACCACCCCCAGTTCAGATGGCATCCTGCCTAAATTTCCAAATACCCGTCCAGACCCATGGGAGTCGAGCTCTGGATGGCGACTGTTTGTAGATGGATCTTCAAATGACAAAGGCGCAGGAGTTGGAGCTGTGTTAGTTACTCCTAACAATATGCGGCTGGAGAAATCCATCTGATTAAGTTGGAATGCCTCTAACAATGAGGTAGAGTATGAGGCGACACTTGCTGGCCTCACAATGGCCCTCGACCTGGGCCTAACACACCTTACAGTTTTTAGTGACTCACAGCTAGTTATGTTCCAATTTGATGGAGGGTATGATTCCAGGGACGAACGAATGGTCAAATACCTAGAGCTGGTGAGGGGTCTTCAAGGAAAGTTTGAGAACATTCAGTTCTATTAGCTGCCTCGATCTAAAAATCGACACTCAGATGCCTTGGCATATGTCGTCTCAATGTTGGGCAACATCGAGTCACGTTCTATCCCTATAGAGTTCCAGGAGAAATCTAGCATTCAGGTCAAAGTTACAATAGTTTGTGTTGTTCCATCCATTACTCCAAGTTGGATGGATCCATATAAGTCCAACCTAAAAGACGGAACACTCCGTGAGGATAAGAATGTAGCAAGGCGTCTGCTTGCAAAGATACAAAGATTCACCCTCGTTGGAGACGATCTGTACAAGAAGTCCTTTTTGGGACCTCATCTCTAATGTCTCTCCCCAGACCTCCCTGAACAGGTTATGCGAAAAAGTTTATGAAGTAATTTGTGGCAACCATGCTGGGGACAGAACACTAGCTCTCAAGATCCTAAGGCAAGGGTACTTTTGGCCTTATATGCAAAAGGATGCATAGGTTTCTGCCCACAAATATGAAAAATGTCAATGATATGCTCCGCTAATCCATGCTCCAGCAACAGAACTTCACCCATTGGCCAACCTATGGTCATTTGCATAATGGGGAACTAACATCGTAGGACCTCTACCACCTGCTCCTGGCAATGTCAGATTCTTATTGGTTGCGACGGATTACTTCACCAAGTGGATAGAAATAGTTCCCCTTGTCTTCATTCGAGAACAGGACATTAGAAAGTTCATTTGGAACAACATTATATGCAGGTTTGGCATACCCAAAGTTATAATCTCATATAATGGACAACAATTCGCTGGAGGATTGGTCGTTGAACTCTGTGAGGAGTTTCATATTACCCATCTGTTCTCAACTCCAAGGTATCCGCAAAGCAATGGCCAGGCTGAAGCCTCTAACAAGGTCATCTTGGATAACATGAAGAGTAAATTAAAAGACGCGAAAGGTTTATAGGTCAAGGAACTACCTAAGGTCCTATGGGCATACCGAACTACACCCAGACGGTTAACTGGTGAGTCCCCATTTTCACTGACCTACGGAACTGAAGCTATCATACCTCCATAACTGGTAGCTCCTACTCAGAAGTCAGATGTTGGGCACACTCTGGACAATAAGGAGTTGTTATTTAGAGAAATGGATCTCCTAGACGAAAAGCGAGAAGGTGTTGCACTTCGCTTAGCTGCTAACCAGCAGATTCTGATGAGATCATACAACAAGAGAGTCCGAATTTAATCTTTCACATCTGGAGATCTGGTTTTGCACGAGATCCTAGAGCTGAACGGCAAGCTTGGGCCCAACTAGGAAGGACCATACATCATCGATAAGGTTGGTCGAACTGGTTTTTATTATCTACACACTGCTGAAGGGGACGTTCTTGTCAAACCATGGAACGCGCAGCACCTTCGCAAATACTATTAGTAAATTGTTATTCTATATTTTTTTACGCATTGTTTACTCCTCTCCAAGTCATCAATAAAGTTCTCCACATTGCCATCGAATTTATTCCTTGCATTAGTTATTTATTTATGATCCACAATGGACTAAGCCTTTAGGGAATTATCTTCTCACTATCTGTTCAAGAATATTGTATGCCAATTTGCTTTAGAACCAGTGATACTAAGTATGAGAAAGTTGAGCTGTATGCCAGATCCTTTCTCATTTCCACACAACTGGAACTGTATGCCAGTTCTTTCAAACTGCGATTATCCTCGATGGGTTAAGCCTTTAGTGAATAGGACCACACTAACTGTTCAGTAAACTGTATGCCAATTTGACTTGGAGCAAGAGATAGTGTTCTTGAGAGCCTTAACTGTATGCCAGTTCCTGGCGCTCTCGAAACATCAACATAGGAGTTGCTAAGAAGATCTCGGTGGAATCCAGATCCTAGCACGCAAATTATGGGCCTGGAACTGTATCGGCATGATGGCGCTAAGGAAGACTCCCCCACTGTTGTTCTGGCGATACCCTATTTATTTTTTAAATAAAAAGAACCTATCATTATTAAACATAGTGTCGTGCTCATGGCACCAAGTTACTTTCACAAAGAAATATGACTCTATTGCGATCGAACTCCAAATTACATTTAACTTGAATGGCTTCCATGATATCCTGATCAAATTCTGGTTATGCCTCATATTAATCTGTTTAGCCTACTATGGTCACCTATTGTTGTTCCAAATGAACTTTGGGGGCATCAGGGGTAGAGTATGTATAGTAACATGTGTTATATAACATAAAATGCTTCTAATGTATACATAAACTAGAAGAGCTGCAGAGCTCAGTAAGTAAATAGTATGCATGCATAAAATAGAAAAGCTGCATAGCTCAGTAAGTAAATAGTATGCATGCATAAAATAGAAGAGCTACAGAACTCAATAAGTAAATTGTATGTGAGCTACATAGCTCAATATCACAGACCCATAGAATAATTGTTTAAAAATAATTGTTTATGTGAATCATCAACTAAAAGGCTTATGAAGCAGGGGTAGAATCAAACTTTGGTTCACCATCAGTGTTTGCTGCTGCACCATCGTCAAGAAGTCTTGTTTCACTCTCAAGAACAGACTGTGTTATTAGATTAGCTGGAACGGTTGAAGGCTAAACATAACACTCACCGCCTGAAGTTGGAACGCGAAAAGGAAGTTGAACTGGAGGCATGTCATCATCGGTGTCTTCTTCAGAAGATGAGGAGGCATTAGGCATAAGTTCAGTTTGAATAGCAGAGATACTAGTGTCCAGATCAGGAAACAAGACAAAAGGGTTGGTTACCCGCCCTTGATCATACAACTTAATTAGAAACGTACCCAGTACCCTCAATAGCCTCCTCAAACTTAACTTGTTTGGCCGCATTGAAGGGCTCTTCAGAAACATCCAGTATTCTCAGAGCAAAAAGAATTACATTTTCAGTTGATCTCTTCTTCACCTCGCACTACCTTGGAATAGAACTCGGAGGTATCAACCAAGAGGTCATCAACCTTCTTATCATAACGAAGACGTTTCTCTTTCAGAGCTCTCTCATAGCCTGACATGACCTTATTTGCATGGGCAATGGCTTGACCAAGGGTTCTCATATTGGTGTTCCTACGGTGAAGTTCCCCTTAGACTTGGTCATGCTTTGCTTGTAGGGTGGTGAAATGGGAGCGCAGTTCCAAGAACTTCACCTCCCAAGTAGCAGCATCAGTAGCTCCTTTCTAGGCTTTTTCCAGAGATCCCTAAAGGTTGGAGATCATATCTCTCATGTTTTTGAAACCTGTATCAGATTTCCTCTCTCTGGCCAAGAGCTGTTAAACCTACTCCTCAGCAGCTTCTTTCGCCCAGATCAACTCGCCAGTAACCATGTTATCAGTGGATGTACCGGCTGAGGCCGCGAAGATAGGCTCTTCCATGGCTAAAAAGTCATTCACTAAATGGAAAAGGATACAGAGTGTGTAAGTGACACAATGTGAGAAACAAAACATTGAACAAAGAGGGAAAGTTTTACCTTAGCAAAATGAACAACAGATCGATGAAAGGACAGGTCCAGGCTCCCAGCCATGCTGACCTTAACCTTGTCAATAGGAAGTCGTACAACTTCCAAAACTCCAAACGCGATGTCAACATCATTAACAGAATGCTTATTGGTAACACTTAGTTCATCAGTTTGTCCCCAACACCTCATCTCCACAATCATCTCCCTTTCAGGGGAATCTGGAGATCTTGGCGAGAAGGGGATGTCGTCACTCACCCCCCTCCTATCACTGAATCGAGGAGGAGGGAGAGCGACAATTACACCAGTTGTTCCAGCAATGCCCTTCCCCTTGCGATTGTCAGGGAGGGAAGGGTCAACAGTTTGTTCAGAACTTGTGGGAGGATCTGGAACTGATAAGGGTACAACTAATTTCTCAAAACCAGAACGAGGGATAGTCACAGGAACCTTAAAAAGTGTTTCTTCACTAACAGAGAGAGGGCGAAACTTCATTTTCTTACCATATGGGGCAACATCAGAAGCAGAAGCAGGATCAGTTCTCTTAAGTTTATGACGGTTAGACGCACACACTTCCCTTTTAAAATTACTAGCTGCCTGCATTTCATGAGGCAGTTCAGGTCCTCTCCCGCCAGTGATCACACAATCATCACTGACAGCAGGCTCCTGAACTGGGCCCGATGTCACAGCATCGCTAGAGGCGGCCACAAAACTCTTCTCCTTACGATTTCCTCTCCTTCTAGTAATCAAGGAGGATTCGCCCTGAACTGGAGGAGGAAGAAGTCCCGCATCCTTATCCGCAGGAAGGGGAAGTATGGTGTACCCAGAATTCACAGTATTTATCCCAAAAGGGAAAAGCCATGGGCAAGTTGTTCCAGGGGGAAGAGTCATCTAAGGAATAATAGCAAAGAAATTTAGGCGAAAGACTCTTATATCAAATTATAAAGTTTCTAAGTAAGAAGACTTACTGGTTGGAGCATGGGTGTGTTTTTTGGGAATAGGAATTCCCATTGGCTCACCATCAACATCAGAAGGACGAACGTCCCACACATCACCCAACACACGAATGTGGTGATCAACCTAGCCTTCGTCACTTTGCTTCCCCTCAAAAAGGACAATTGGAGAGTTCTTGTCTCTGGTCATGAGATAATAGTATGATTGGTCTCGAATATGTCATACCTCATAAAAGTAACCAAACACCCAACGGTTTAGAGCGAATCCATGTCTCTTGGCAAGAAGGGCAGAATACATGACAATTCTGTAAAATAGGGATGCTGCATGACCAGGAGCAAGATTGAAGTGAATCGGACACTCTCTCAGCAATGGGTGAAGAAGAAGAATGAGTTCAGCCTAAGATGACCAATGGTGATAAGTGCCACTTCCTTATAGGCCAACTCATCAGATAACCTCCCCCACTCCAAGCCGATATCTCAGGGATGTGAAATTTCTCTCGAATCAGTTCCAGGGAGGAAAGATCTCTGAAGTTTACAAGTGACCAGTCATGATCGGAAAAGAGAGAAAGTTTCAAGTTTTAGTTAAACCCTAACGGGAGATCAAAAGGTTCAGTATGTAGAAAAAAGTAGCAGAAGAGATAATGAGAGTTCTCTCACCAGATCTTTTTATATACAGATAAGATGGACGGTTACGATTAGCTCAAGCATCGCGTCTTTTCTGGATGGAACTGCCATCATTACCTTTTTCGGGAAACAGCGTGTCTATTTGAGCCGTCTTTTCAGAGCCTTAATTAGTTGGATACATCAGTAGTTCCAGTAACAGTTTTGGAAAAAGATTCTCGCACCAAAAGTAGTGTCGCTTCAAGTGCCCACGTGCTAGATGGCACGAGAGGGGGCATATGTAGGGGGGATTTCTTGTCATTGAACAGATGACACGAGTATGGGAAATAACCTAAGACTATAGATGTCCAGAATGAGATGAGGACGATCGGATCAGTTCTGTGAATAAGTGATCTTGTGCTTAGCACGAGTGTTTAGTGGACATATGCTAGGCACATGGGTGACCGCCTCTAAGTATGATAGTTCTCCAAGTTGTTAGGAACTGATATAGACAATTCCTGAACATAAGGAAACTGAATATGGCGATCTGTGATGATAAGGAAGGAATCGTGATGACATATCTTAGGAATTACTTTTTAGATATAATCTTCCATACACGATGGGACATTATGATCAATAAAGAAACTTATCTCTCATAAGATATGGTCTAGATTCAGACTTCCATAAGAAGAAGAATCCTAATAGGAAGGCAAAGTTCAAAGATGGATGGGAACTCACAAGCGGTGAAGACAGCCTTAACCCTAGGACTCTCGTAGCTCTTCCTATATAAACCATAGGGATTTGCTCTTAGGAACTACGCAAAATAGGGTTTGATTCTCCAAAATAACAAAGGAGATACGTAGGCAGCCGACAGACGGTTCAACCCTGAACTCACCATCATCTCATCCCTTATCTATTCAGTAAAGGCTTCTAGATCACCAGGCACAGAGGAAAATCAAGGGATACTTGGAATTTCCCCTACAGCGAGCTACATGCTGACCAGGGCACGTGTTGCCGTCATACATTGAGAACCGAGGCTGAATGAAATCTTGAGGGGAGGATTTATTGAGTACTTTGAGTATGAAAGGTGATGCCCGGTATGTCTTCAGCATCTTGTGGACGACTTGAGTGGCGTCCTTCTTCCTAGTGCTCTGTTCAATCCACTTGGAGAGGCAGTTGATCTGTTCTGGTTGACTTCATTGATCCCGTCCTTAGCAGTAACCCCGTTCGGACTCTGGGATTTGACCTGGGTTTTAAGAGCAGCGTTCTCCTGTCGGAGCTGGGCGATGCTACCGTTCATGGATTCCATCTGGGTAGCCATAACCTTCAGTTGATTGTGTAGGTTTTCCATGCTTCGTGGGCTTGAGATTTTGTTCGAAAGTTTTTTTTTAAGGTTTGTGAACTCAAGAAATCGTCCCCACAGACGGCGTCAATGTAAAGGTTATGTTTCGTCTAACCTTACAGGTATAGGTAATTTGGAGGAGATAGAATGGATGATTAGGACTAACCAAGTTCTTATGGATGAACTGCCTATGTATCAAGTTCTCTCTCTAGGGGGAACTGAATCAGGTCAGACGTAGTTCCTCATCCTCTTTATATAGGCAAGGGGTTGCGCCACCTACTCTAGCGCGTCAGGTCAGATCCAGGTCTTTAGGTCACTCCCGAGCCATAATGGCGAGTTATTACAAACTGTGCCTGAAGATCCGGTCTTGATGGTAGTAATAAAGACATACGTTACCGACCGTTGAGATGAGTGAGTGTCTGGGAGATCGCTACCATGAGAGATCATTCGTGTGTAGCGAGTTACTATGAAGCGAGCTCGTGTGATGAAGACTTCCGGGTCGGTTGACTACAGATTAGTCAGATCGATTGCTCTAGTTGGGTCGCTATGAAGCGAGTTATGAGGACAAGGATCGAGGGTCGAGGGTCGATCTACATTCATGTTTGTGGTGGACACGTGCTTGATATTCATTGGATGTGAATATTACTCCCTCACAATGTTTTCTTATTATTGTTTATTGTTAATGAACCTGATAACTATAAAATGTATAGTCTACCTACGAAACGAACGATGAATTCACAACGTAAGTAAACTAAAACTATCTTTTACTATCTCAATTATCAAAGCTTCTACTCTCTATGCGAATTGCACTAAGTGGAGTAGGAAGTTCGTTCCACTCCTAGTTCCCTAGCATGGATTGTCTTCTAAGTCTAAGAAATCAGCCCTAAGTCAATGAGAGCTTTACGAAATGTTATGCTAACAAGACGCGTTATTTTAAATAACTAGATATAATAAATAACAAGATAAAATATAAACTAAAGATAATCTACGAAGCTACGGAAATACGATTGTTGACTCTAGATAAAGAAATAGAGGGGAATTAAATCCACCTCGAATCCAACTTAATAACCTAGTATAGATTGTCGTATCTCGATTCTTACGTTTTCACGGCAAGAATTTCGAGTCTAATCCCTAGTGTTCATGGCATTCCTACCGGATACTAACTAGCATGTGAGGTCGTCCACCCATTCTCATGGCGAAACACGACCTTCTAGAGTGGAATAGATTCTACTACCAATTCTATACTAACCACTAAGTTTTCATCAAGGCTTCATCAACCCCTCTAATGGAGGTTTAGCCTTGAGTCATCAAACTAACATTTCCCATTGAATCTAAACTAAACATAATGTAAGAAATTGAGATTTACTTAATTAACAATAATGAATCTAATTTAATGGCTGGAATGGAATAAGAACAAGAATTTAAATTAGATCTAGCATGGAAATGACAAGAACGAAATTGAATAATAACTATTTTATTTATCTAATCAATCAAGAACAATCATTCAAGAATTTAATCTAAAACAAGAATTGTAATGGAACTAAAACTTAATTAATTAATTAAAACTAGATCTAGAATTCTATATCTTAATTTAGGTCTAACTAGCTACCATTAACAAAGAGTGAAGCTTTTGTTTTTATACATCCAGATCCAAAAATCGTGCATGGGCTTGGAGCCATGTTTTGGGCCAGAGAATCAGGCCCAAAACCCAAATCTTTCGGTCCATAAAGGCCTCTTCAGTTGCAGTTCGCTTCAACAGACTTTTCGTCCACTTCTGCTCCTCTGATTGGGTCAAGGCTTGGACCATTCGAAAGCTCTTTCCGAGCTGGTCGTTTTGACATAAGGTAGGCCCAATTCTGAGGTCTGAGTCTAAAGATATGGTCTTCGGAAGTTCTGTTGACTTGTGCACTGTTTCTGCCTGCGTGGACTTTGACTTTTCATCTTTTGACGAGGCTTTACAAAGGCTTCGTCTTCTTGAATCTTGGCCTTTAATCACCGAACTCCTTAGTAACCAACCATTGCTCCTTTATCTCATCAAAGTGGCACATTCCTCGCATAAATTGACTTTGAAGCCCGAAATACATAAAAACACGAATCGGTATTAACTCTTACTTATTACTCACATAATCGGTCTAAAAGTATGACTGCTAAGGGGGTTAAAACTACAGTTTTGGGCTCTTATCAAACCACCCCCAAACATCATTTTTCTTGTCCTCAAGCAAAGATGAGAAATTAGAATAAGTGACCAAAAATGGAGTTCTAACTACTCTCGTTTATTTGAGCGATTGCATTGACCATATGCAACAAGGCCTTTAAACCACTAGGAATTCCTAGTGGACGAAGTTATAGCCTCGAGAGTTTTTTCGTGAAGGTACTCACAAACTTCATCTATACTACAACGACTAAGAAATAAAACTATTGTTTTCTCGCTCATGTCTCAACTATCTATACATCTCACTAGCAAATACATAAGAATAACCCAAATGGAACCCTAAGCTAATATATGCATAATAATCAATCATCTAAAATAAACATATAACAATGAGTAATACTATGAAATGTAATAGCAGGTCCGTTTCGAAAACTTCGGAATAAGCGTCCTTAAGTAGGTCCTCACATAAATGTCAAGACAAAACCACTCGATTTTTCCACTCAAGTTTATTTGCTCCAAAATGCGATGGGCACACTTTACCTTACAATCTCAATGACAACAAAGGAAGGGGTCGATCAAACACATCTGCCACTTCTTACGATCACACTAACCTATTCCTAATTGAGCTAGAGGTCTTTATTAGGTGTTCTTGGGGGCTTAGGAGATGGTTTAAGAAGGAAGGAAATGGATATTCAAAAGGACAAGTCTGAGATAATAGAGTCTTCATATTATGTAACTAGAGAAACCTTGTTATTTACTTTTGCTTCTACACTTTGTTTCCATCCTTAGCCATATTTTTCTTTTTCTTTTCTTTGGCTTTTGACTCCCTTTTATTCTATTTTTGGAGTTTTGATTTATTTCTATTTTTTTTTCTTTTTCTTTGGATGGAAACTTCTTTTCTTTATTTCCTGAAGCAACTAACTAATTTTTATTTACACAGGTTTTTCTCTTTTTCTTTCTTCCTCATTCTATTCTCAGACTTATTCTAAAATGGGTAGGTTGATTTATTCTCTTTTTTTTATTTTGTTTTTGTTTTGTAACAGGGTAAAGGAATTGTGGTTTATGGAAGGCTAAAGGAAGGCTCAGAGGGGCGACTAGCGGAAAATAATTCATAGGTTTGAATTTCTGGTTATATCGATCCAAAGAGGGCCTAAATTCTCGCTTAGGATATGGCATAGTGATCAAGCAAGTGGACGTGTGATTTCTCTATCCGGATTTTACTTCTCCCTTGTGTCATTTCTCGAATGTTTTAAGCTCATATAAGGCTTTAGGCTATATTCTCACGGATTTGTAGAATAAGTACTCTAGCCTAGATTTCAGAAACTTACCGCTAACAATCATAGATACTCATGTAATAAATTTATAGATAGATGCAAAGATTATTACCTACATATTAACCTAAGGTTCTAACATTTATTCCGATGCAAAAAAGCTATGTGAGACTTCTAAATTGTTAAGAGCATAGAGAAAGAAAACAATACCAATATTCCTAAGTGTATAGCATACTTTTTTTATTTATATTTTTTGAATTTTTGAAATTTTAACTAGAAAACAAGTGCATATTATACATATCTATATCCTATCAGATGCCTTAATTACACGTGTTTCTATGCCCCCCAAACAAGAAGCATGCTTTGTCCTCAAAGCATTTAAATAAAGAGGGTAGGAAAAATACCATTGAAGCTGCGTGAAATTCGGGAACATCTATAAAAACAAAGTTAAAACATACAAATATAGTAATATAAAAAAGCATACGAAACTCTATAAGAGTTCCACCCATTATGGGGTTAACAGAATTAAATTGCTTGGGACATAAGCGGACACTAACTTAACTAAAAACTTACCTGCCCCAAAGATTTACTCGTCATCCTCCTCTTCTATATGAGGTTCTTTCGCATCCCCGCCATGCCATAACAACTTGCCACGCCCTTCCGTGTATCATCAACTAGTGCTAACCTCTCTAGTGTTATTTGGTCCGATGGGGTGTAAGGGGCAACCAAATGTGGTTGCACCTGCCATCCCGCCAAGTCATGGCTCGAATGATCTTACCACCGCGATTGGTGGGTCTCATGATTTCGACCCTTTCCCAATCTGTGTAATCGTGGTACGAGAATATGGGTAGGCAAGCGTAAATGCGCGAGAAACCAAGACAGGCATAAGAAGGTACTTATGCCTCAAGGTATGGCCTCGCTCGTGAGTAGCAACTAAAACTTCGGGGAATGTCATACCGACGACGCGTCCTCGCCTAAAGCAAGGAAAACGCGTCACCAGCGATATTATTGGCGCGTAGTAAACCTGCAGGTTCCCCTAGAATGTTCATCATGATGAACAACATGGTTGTGCCTACATTCAGCGATAGGCTACTCAGGGCGATGTTATATTGGTCTTGGTCCATGATACGAAACACCCCTCCCCCATAATACTCATGGAAATAGGCATATTCATATAGGTATGAGTTATCTGTCATATATCCCCACGTGTGCATAGGGTCAGGTAATGGCAACCCCGAAACCAAAGCTATCAATTGCTTACTGAATTTCATAGTCGTGCCATCAATAGCAAGGGAAAATTTTTGTTCTCCTTCTTGGGTACAATAAAAAGTAATATTATTATAGAAGAATTCAGTTAGCTTAGGTGAAAAAGAGTCGTCATCACTCACCAGAAGATGCCGCCATCCTAACTGCACGATCCGCTCGCGGAACGATGCTCCATAGGTATCGGTTCCCATCAAGTCTTCAAATGACTGTTCAGGAATCACTATAGGAGGTGTCATCTCAAAACTACTCTGTAAACAGCTCGCGAAAACACTGGAAGAAACCTCGGAAAAATTGGAATTTCATTTCACGAGGAGGAGGGGAGGAGGGAGGGCTTCCATAGATAGGCGAAGTCGCTCTTAGGTTTTTGGAATTACAGTGTTTTGGAGGCGGGTCGCATTGCTTGGCGTCTTCGACAAAAAAATTTATGGAAGTGTATAGAGCGGTAGCGGCGCTTTCGTAAAAAACAAAGTGTTTACAAGAAAAACAAGCTGAAAAAAGCTTGGAGTGAAAGGTGAGAGATGATTGTGGGGTGTAGTGTGGGTTGTGAGTGTAGAATGATGGAAGTTTAAATAGGTTCGGGTTTCCAAAACGAATCGGCAAGTTGCCAAATTGTTTTAAGGCAATTTCGAAATAGAAAACTGCCAAACCCGAAAACGAAACTAACCATAGTTTTGATTTCCTAACAACCCTGGTATCTTTTAAACTTGGTTTAGAATAGTAACTTCTAAACTCTCCTACATATCATGCTACCACTACAAAAATCATAGATATGCCGATGTCGCCCTAATTTTCAACTTTTACTCCAAGACAACCTTACGAAAGATGATCAAAATAAATTATATTAAAATAATATGAAATCCAAGCAATCTAAAACAAACAACTTAATATTTAAATCTAACTACTGAAATAAAATTCCACTAACAAAACAATAAAACAATGAAATAACAGGACACCTGGCTTGATGGTGAACACCTAGGGCGCAGGAAGAAGATGGTCCCCGAGATGGAAATCGGTTCTCAGGTGAAGAATGGCTTGAGCCATCGGCTGCTTGGCGGCGGCGCTCATGCCTCTTCGACTGAGACAGAACTCATCCACGAGTGGCATACGTCGTGCATCTCTATCCTGAACAAGCCCGGTGTGCTTCCATCTCATCTTGATCGCGATAATCGGGCTTGGTGATTCTCGTGGATAATCTCCAAGTTAGACAAGATTCTTCCCGACCCCTTTCGAGCATTTCAACTCTCGTCCGAAAGTTCGTTTGCTTATTTCAATTACAATTTGTCTATGTCGGATATCTTCACGGATCACGATAACTGCATATGACCCGGTTCGCGACATTATCATTCGCTCTAAATTAGAAGTATGACTATCGAAATTATCCTCAACCAACCATGTCATATCTTCGCCTTCATTATTCGACTCAACTTTATTCTCTGCAACAACGGCCAAGTCTCTTGGATGCATTCCTTATAAATACTTGCATTAGAATGCAATTTGATCTTAATAGGAGCAGATTTAGCGACAGCTCTAAATGAGAGCATAATCTTAGTGATCAATACGGAAGAGAGCGCCATGCTCTTTCCCACTCCTCTAATCACATTCAAAATTACATCGAGGATGCAGAAATTACACTCATTCGTTTGCAAAATCCAGAGAACGTGCAGACACTGAAGTCCGATGTCGCTGACTTTGTCTTTGCGAGGGCGTTCCTACCAATCCACCGAAGCTCTGGCCCGGTTGATTGGTTCTCGAATCGTCCGCGCTAACGCCATGATGAGATATCGTATTGTATTCACCCTCTATGATCAGATCTTTCATCAAAGCAGGAACTGCGATATCGGGATTCCCGAATGGTCATTATCTAGGTTGGTTACGGGCGTGATTCCTAATAGCTCGAGCCAACAACCGCCTCTCGTTACTTCCTCCTCGTTCCTCGCTATCCTAATGAAAATCCTATTTCCCTCCAATTCTCGTTTCTTATAAAACTGTTCTACCAAATCATAGTGATAGAACTCCTCTTTAAATACCACCGTCTGTTCCAATCCTTCTTAATCATATTGGCGTCGTAAAATGGTGCGAAATGGTCGGCCTCAAACGCGTGCTCCGGCAACATTCTTCGTCGTAGCGCCATTGAAGTTTCAACTGATTTGGGGTTTGTAGATGGAGGTGGATGCAAGTTTGATGAAAAACAACGAGAAACAATGGTGGTGGCGGTGGTGGTTACGGTGGCAGGTTTGAAAACTTGAATTGGTGGGTGTTTTCTTGGTGGAAACGGTTGGAGATTGTGTTGGTGTTTCACAAAGGGTGTGGGTGGTGTTTCTATTTTGATGTATTCTATTTTTATTTTTATTATTATTTTTTTTATTTTGGTTGCTAGGGTTTGAATTTAAATTTGTGACAAGCGGCTGGAGAAGATGAACTCGCGATTGGGTTTTTGGAAAGGGATATTTGTATTGTGTGGCGAGTTGGGCCCAAGCCCAATTCGATTTTTCGACTTTCGTCGATTTTTAGCGCAACTTCAAACTAAATTTCCCGCTTCGTTATCGGTCCGATTTTCTCGAATGAGATATGGAAATGATCAGGAGAGAATTTCCAATCCATTGATCCATAAACTACTCTATTCCGACCGTGGGTGACATATAAGATAGTGGAAAACGCCTCGCGTGCATGGCGTAAGTTATCGCGAACGAATGAACACTAAATTAGATGACGTCAACCCCAATGAACTATACTAATGGACCTAAGCAACACAAATAGAAAGTTCGAGCAATCCGGATGGAAAGACTGAGTTCCCACCCCCAAACAAATTTTTAAACACAAAATTTGTTTTAACATGGGTCGTTTAAAGTCAGATTCCCAAGACTTGTTGGATTGCTAGTTCTATGGGTTTAGATATATATCTATATCTAAAAATGAAAACAATTATTATTATTATTATTATTATTATTATTTTTTTTTTATTTTTATTTTTATTTTTATTTTTATTTTTATTTTTATTTTTATTTTTATTTTTTTATTTATTTTTTTATTATTTTTTTTTAATAAGCAAAAACATTAAGCAAATAAAGACATAATTCACACCATAGAAAAACATGACTCAAAAATCCGAGAAAACATGCAAGAGTAGAAAACGTGAAATATGTGAACCGGACTTAGGATCCGGTACTTAGAGCCACACACTCCATAGGGAGGGCCGGTTACCTTAATGGTGTACTTACCATTAAATGGAAGTGAAAGGAAGTACACCAATGACAAGGGTCATTCCTCATATATAGGTCCCAGTAAAAGGACTTCCTCTATATCGGGGGCGAAGTTAAGTGAAAATGTTTTAATCGTTGACCGTTAACTTGAAAGGTACTTGTTGTCCTTGGGATTTACCAAGGTAATTGCCCCGTAAGGGGGTGACTTCATAACGAGAAAAGGACCGGACCAACGGGTTTTAGTTTCCACAGGAAAATATGTAGGCGGGGAGTTGTAAAGCAAAACCTTTTGTCCGACCACAAACTCTTTCTTGCAAGATATGCTTATCATGAACACGTTTCATGTTAGCTTTATAATCCTTCACGAGATCGTAAGAATCGCCACGGATTTCTTCAAGCTCATTTAATTGTAACTTCAAGCGTTTGACACCCGCTTCATCAATATTGTAGTTAAGGCTTTTTATAGCCCACGAGCCGCGGTGCTCTAATTCAACGGGCAAATGACATGGTTTCCCAAATACAAGTCTAAAGGGAGACATACCTATAGGAGTTTTGAAAGCAGTTCTATATGCCCATAAGGCATCCGATAGACGCTTGACCGGTTTTTCCTATCGGGGTTTCTTGTTGTTTCTAAAATCTTTTTGATTTCCTATTAGAAACTTCTACTTGGCCTCTAGTTTGTGGATGATAAGGAGTTGCAACTTTGTGTGTAACTCCATACTTTTTTCACTAGGGATGCAACAACTCTGTTGCAAAATGTGTTCCACCATCACTAATGATGGCTTTAGGAATGCCAAACCCGACGAAAATATATTCTTTAATAAAAATACAACGGTTTTATGGTCATTTCTTCTGGCAAGCTAGGGCCTCTATCCATTTAGACACGAGTCCACAAAGAACTAGAATATAAATATAACCGTGGGAAACGGGGAAAGGGCCCATGAAATCAATACCCCAAACATCAAAAATTTCTACTATCAAGATTGGATTTAATGGCATCATATTACGCTGCCGTTGATTAAGCCCCAAGTTGTTGGCAATGAATACCGTCTTGCAATGCACTTGGGCATCCTTAAAAGGGTAGGCCAATAAAATCCACATTGAAGAACTTTAGCGGCTGTTTTCATTCCGCTAAAGTGGCCACCACACTCTTTGTCATGGCAGAGCGATAGAACTTCATTATATTCCCACCGGGAATGCAACGAATAATCGATCCGCACAATACTTAAAAAGGTAGGGCTCATCCCAAGAGTATAACTTGACTCGGCCAAGAACTTCTTCACGTTCATTTCTTGTCCAATTATAAGGCATAACATCAGCCGCTAAATAATTTACGATGTCCGCATACCATGGTGTTGAAAAAATAGCATACGATGCTCATCGGGGAAAAGAATCCGGTATGGACTCGGAATCACTACTATCGTCATTTGTAAGTCTAGATAAGTGGTGGCGGCAACTTCGTTTTCGACCCTCTTTTTGTCCTTTATTTCTAATGTGAACTCTTGCGGGGAGAAGAATCCATCGGATTAATCTCTCTTAGCATCCTTCTTTGCAAGAAGGTACCTAAGAAATTTGCATGGTCCGTGTAAACTAAAGTTTTAGAACCAACCAAATAAGGACGAAATTTATCTAAAGCATAAATGACAGCTAAAATTCTTTTTCAGTAGTTGTATAATTCCGTTGGCGTCGTTTAATGTTTTACTAGCATAATAAATAACAGATGGACTTATTATCTAGTTTACGTCCCAAAAGACGCGGCACCAAACCGCATAGTCACTAGCATCACACATGAGTTCGAAAGGTTTAGACCAATCGGGAGGCTGTATAATAGGTGCGTGGTTAGAGGCGGCTTTTAAGGTTTCAAAAGCCTGTTTACAGTTAAAATTAAAATCAAAGATTGCATCCTTCAAAAGCGAGGTTAGTTAAAGGCCTAGCTATTTTGAAAAATCTTTAATGAAATGCCTATAAAACCCTGCATGGCCTAGAAAGGCTCTAATCTCACGGACAGTCCGTGGTTTTAGGTAGGGTCACTATCTTATCTAGTTTGGCTTTATCTACTTGATGCCATCACTAGATACAATATGACCTAGTCTTATGCCCTTTTGACCATGAAATGACACTTTTCCCAATTTAAAAGCGAGGGCTCTTTTCTTCACACACCGTCAAGACCTTAGATAGGTTAGACAAACATTCTGTAAAGGAGTCTCCATAGATAGAAAAATCATCCATGAACACTTCCATAAAAGCTCTACCATGTCACTAAATATATGAAGCATACATCATTTGGAAGGTACGGGGGCATTACAAAGGCCAAAAGGCATTAGTTTATAGGCATATGTTAGAAGGGACATGTGAAGGTTGTCTTTTCTTGGTCATCAATATCAATAATAATCTGAAAATAGCCGGAGTAGCCATCCGGAAAACAATAAAAGGCATGACCAGCTAGGCGTTCTAGCATCCGATCTATAAATGGTAAGGGGAAAGTGATCCTTTCGTGTCATAGCATTTAAACGCGTCAGTAATCAATCTGATTCTCCATTTCATAGGACCTTGAGTGACAACATAGTCACCCTTCCCGTTCACGTACCATGGTAACTCCCCGATTTCTTAGGAACTACATGAATGGGACTTACCCATTCGCTATCGGAGATTGGGTATATAATACCCGCGATCGAGTAATCGCGCAAGACTTCTTCCCTAACCACCTCTTTCATGGCGGGGTTCAAGCGACGCCGAGGTTCGCGAAGTCTTCGCGTTATCCTCAAATGGATCACGATGAGTGCAAACATTGGGGTCAATTCCGCTTTAATGTCGGCTAGGGACCAACCAATCGCAGACCGATGTTCCCTTATCACCCTTATTAAACATGTCTCTTCATCCTTAGTTAACGAGAAGATATAATTATCGGGTGACTACCATCGGATCAAGTTGAATATATTTTAACTCCGGGGAAGAGGTTTAAGAATCGCTTGGACGAAATGTCCATTGATGTTTCATAAGTGTCCTTATCTTGCGTAATGAAGACTTGCTTAGGTAGCAAGTCTTAAGTAATCGATATATGGAGCAACCGACGGTCTACAATTGGTGTGGACTCGGGGATGGTGTTGACTTCCTCTAAGTAGGAGTCATTTACAAAATCTGAAGTTCCAAAAGAAAGGAATTTGTACATATTGTTTTCGAAAGCGTGTTGTTAAAATAATCTTGAGCTAAACTCTCGATCATGCTAACCTCCCCATCTACGGGCGAATCGGTAAATCTGTTTCATCATTTTAAAACATTTACCTCGGCGAGAAAGATGGCCAAAAGATAAGGACATCTTTCCATCGCGACAATTTATAAAGCGCGTTGGCGGTTGCCAAGAAGGGCGTCCTAAAATGATCGGTCTGAGTCATTAGCGACTTACGTATCGAGGATAACAAAATCAAAGCGGGATAGTAGAAATCCACGAACCTTAACAAACACGCGTTTTCCACTACACCTTTAGGATACTTAATTGACTGTCCGCTAATTGCAACGCGTTATTTTTGTAGGTTGCATTTCATGTAGACCTATTTGTTTATACAAGTAATCACGGGAGTAAGTTAACACTTCGCCCCCGGTCTAATAAAGGCGGTCGTCGTGTAGGAATCTCCTAAGGTGCATTTTACATGATGGGGCGACCGGGGTCCTTGTACTTAACAATTCCATTATTTTTAGGATAAAGTTGGGAACTGTTGGTTAAAAGGCGTCTTTAGGTATGTTGGTCTTTCGCCTAGTAGTGCACAACTCTTTAAGAAACTTAAGCGTGGTTAGGTAGCTTTTAATAGCTTCAAAAAAGGAAGGTTTATCGTTAGATTCTTGAAAACGTTCCTAATTTCCTCAAAGTTTGTATCCCACGGTTAGCATGGCTAATTTTTGAGGGAACGGTGGTTTAAATCTATATTTAGCATATGGCTCTACTTGGCGTGTAACCTTGGCTTTCGGTTTCTTTGGTTGTGATTTAACCGGTACCTCTACCGTGGTAGGCTCCTCGTTTCTATTCGCGGTATCTAGTTCGATATCCGGTGTAGGGATTACGGATGGGGTAACTATAGGCGTAGTTACTTTGTTATCAACCACTCTTCCGAGCGGAGTGGTGATGGCATTTAGGTCACCTACGATTGTAGTTTCCGTTACTAGAATTACCGTTTACCTCAAAGGTTGTTTTGTTCTTTTTTTTTAGGTTTGGTATTGCTTGTCCACGAAACACGCCTTTTGGTTGGGCTTTAAGCTTGGGCTAAGCTTGTTGTATGCCCCGATTTATGGATTGTAAAATCTGTTGGTTTGATTGAGTCATTATGTCGGAAAAGTTGTTGGGTAACTTGTATAAAAGCGTCGATCATCCATCCGGTTGTGTAGGTGTAGTAGTCACGGGTGGTGTGGTATTGGAACTATCTCGTTGATTATTTATGGGTGGGTTGTGATAGTTATTATTATTAACCTAAGCGATACCTCTATTGGTATTATAATTATTATAATTATTCTGACCTTGTGCTTGACCTTGTCGTGGTTTAAGCTTGGTTTGTTATAATTATTATAATTCCTTGACCTTGTCCTTGTCTAGGTGGAGCTTGGTTATAATTGTTTGCTTGCCTAACGCGTTTTGATTATTGTACCACGGAGGTGTTACTTGTTGATTATTTCTCCAACCGAAGTTGGGATGTTGTCTCAAAGCGTTAGGAATAGGATAGTTATTAATAGAGTAAACATTATCTTGTTACGTGGTTGTTGTTCATAAGCTAGAGGACAATAATCGTCGAGGTGCTCTGGACTCAAACAGAAATTACATGGGTTGGAGTTTACATTCATGACGGGGATAGGCTTTTGTTGAAAGCGAAAATAGCCTATACTTTTTAGTTAGAGATTCGATTAGATTTTTAAGTTACGGATCGGTTTTCGTCTCAAACATACCGCCGCCTTTCTTGTTGAAGAAGAACTAGGCTGAGCCGGGGGATATCATCACTACCCCCAATTATTATTCCGTTTAGTTTGGTCTTCTAAAATTTGTAAGCCTCAGGGCTCCTTTACTTAGGAAACTACTCCCATTCATTATGTCAAGGACTTCTTTATGGTGGTGTAGAAGACCTTTGAAAAGGCACGAACTAACGTGTGTCTTTAGCTAAGTTATGATGTGGACACTCTATAAGGAGATCGGTGAAACGATTCCATGCCTCGAGAAAATGATTCATGAGGATTACGGAAAAATGAATCTTTGAAAGCATCTCATCCGTCTTTAGGGGTGGGTAAAATGTTCCATAAACAATTTGAACAAGTTTAGCCCACGAGTCCACAAATTAGGCTTGGGCGGTTAACCAAGGCGCCGCCCTTATCGGGCTAATGTGAAAGGGAATACCCTCGGTTTAATTTGTTCGCACCCTCTTGTAGGATGATGGAATGTTATAAGGACTTGTTCAATCCCCACGTATGTTTGCCGATAAGGTTTTTCATGGTCTAACCCATGAAAAGCGGGTAACAAATTAAATATGTTTGGGGATTCAAAAATCCCCACTTGGTCCTTCCTAGAACGATGCACGACGATTTAGGGCTATCGCTCAAGGCTTTGTAAAAGTCGGAGAGAGGAGTCTCTCTTTCTTCAGCCATTATGTCAGGTATGGTGTGTGTGATAGTAGTTAGAGGTGTCGTGGGTGGTGTACTAGATAGACTTGTTTGTTGTCGTGTAATTACGTTTGTTGTTTTTGTTCGACCAGACCTTAATCTCATGCAAGACTAAGTTGAGCTTAACTAAACATGCAACACTCCAAACAATTCTGATATACTAGTAGAAAACCTCTAACTGGAAATGCGAGGTATGGAAGAAGGGATATACGATTCGTCCTTGCTTAAGCTTATGAATAAGCGTCTTGTTTACGCTTGTTCAGTGTATATAGCAGGTTAGAACACTGAAAAATATGAAAGATCAAAGTTCGAATCAAACTGTGGAAATCCGGAAATTTTAACACTTTGGCGCTTCGGCAGCATAGAAGCCTTCGGCGCTCGAAGTAATTTTCAGATTACAGCCATTTTTAGGGTCGCGCTCCAAATGGGGTGGGTGGGTCGCTCGATGTGAAGTCGAGTTCGATGTTTGGCGGGTCGCGCTTTGGTGGGCTTGTGAGCGCGCTTCGGTGGTATCGAGAAATTCCAATAACTTAAGCTGGTCGGCTCTCCTTTAAGCTGGCCGCCTTTTCTCGCGAATTTGTCACAACTGAAATGGGCAACCACAGTATATGAAACAAACAAGGGTGGGTGGGTTTAATGGGACTTAAAATGACTACTTCTACTATGAAAACAATGCTAAAGTGTAACTAAGATGGCGGTATGCATTTGATAACTATAAAATGTATAGTCTACCTACTTAAAACGAGCGATGAATTCACAACGTAAGTAAACTAAAACTATCTTTTACTATCTCAATTATCAAAGCTTCTACTACTCTCATCACGAATTGCACTAAGTGGAGTAGGAAGTTCGTTCCACTCCTAGTTCCCTAGCATGGATTGTCTTCTAAGTCTAAGAAATCAGCCCTAAGTCAATGAGAGCTTTCACGAAATGTTATGCTAACAAGGCAGCGTTATTTTAAATAACTAGATATAATAAATAACAAGATAAAATATAAACTAAAGATAATCTCACGAAGCTACGAAATACGATTGTTGACTCTAGATAAAGAAATAGGGGAATTAAATCCACCTCAAATCCAACTTAATAACCTAGTATAGATTGTCGGTATCTCGATTCTTACTACGTTTTCCACGGCAAGAATTTCGAGTCTAATCCCTAGTGTTCATGGCATTCCTACGGATACTAACTAGCATGTGAGGTCGTCCACCCATTCTCATGGCTAAAACACGACCTTCTAGAGTGGAATAGATTCTACTACCAATTCTATACTAACAACTAAGTTTTCATCAAGGCTTCATCAACCCCTCTAATGGAGGTTTAGCCTTGAGTCATCAAACTAACATTTCCCATTGAATCTAAACTAAACATAATGTAAGAAATTGAGATTTACTTAATTAACAATAATGAATCTAATTTAATGGCTTGGAATGGAATAAGAACAAAATTTAAATTAGATCTAGCATGGAAATGACAAGAACGAAATTGAATAATAACTATTTTATTTATCTAATCAATCAAGAACAATCATTCAAGAATTTAATCTAAAACAAAATTGTAATGGAACTAAAACTTAATTAATTAATTAAAACTAGATCTAGAATTCTATGTCTTAATTTAGGTCTAACTAGCTACCATTAACAAAGAGTGAAGCTTTTGTTTTATACATCCAGATCCAAAATCGTGCATGGGCTTGGAGCCATGTTTTGGGCCGTAGAATCGTGCCCAAAACCCAATCTTCGGTCCATAAAGGCCTCTTCAGCTGCAGTTCGCTTCAACAGACTTTTCGTCCACTTCTGCTCCTTTGATTTGGTCAAGGCTTGGACCATTGGAAATCTCTTTCGAGGCGGTCGTTTTGACATAAGGTAGGCCCAATTCGAGGTCTGGTCAAAGATATGGTCTTGGAAGTTCTCATGACTTGTCTTTTGTTTTACGCCTTTTGCGTGGACTTTGACTTTTCATCTTTTGACGAGGCTTTACAAAGGCTTCGTCTTCTTGAATCTTGGCCTTTAATCACCGAACTCCTTAGTAACCAACCATTGCTCCTTTATCTCATCAAAGTGGCACATTCCCGCATTATAATTGACTTTGAAGCCCGAAATACATAAAACACGTGTCGATATTAACTCTTACTTATTACTCACATAATTGGTCTAAAAGTATGTCTGCTAAGGGGTTAAAACTACAGTTTTGGGCTCTTATCAGAACCCAATGAAACTAAGCTAAAAACTCTATTAGAGGAGTTTTATGATGTCTATGTGAGGGTTATGATTGTTCTTCTTTAGTTTTCTTATTGTCTTATGTGCTTCAAGTTCAAGTTCTAGTTCTATAGTTGTCTAGAGATAGAGATTATAGAAGTTGAACTAGACTCCACAAAAAGATTTATGGAGGAGAATTTCTCTTATGCTAATCATATCTTAGTACAAAGATTGCTAGGATTGGTTAGGGATCAATAAAAATTGTAACTTTTGTTGTTTTATCTTGTGTAGATTAATAAAGATTAAGATGAAAACATGAGAAACTAGTTAGAATAATCATAGCTTCACATAGATGGATTAATTCTTCCTCTATGTTCTTCCTATTCATTAAATTCACCTTTTAATTGCTTATTTTAAATTAGTTTAATTTATAATTAGTTTATTGCATTGTTAGTTTAATTAATTTATAATTAGTTTTAGTTTAAATAAATCACAACACTACTCTCATTATTCTCACCTTGATTTCTAGTAGAATTCTAAGCTCTTAATGATTAAGAGTGGAATGAATCCTTACTCTCTATATTGCATAATGAATTGAGAGTAGGAATAATATTGATAAGGTAGTTGATCATTAGTTATTTGTGTTCTTCTATAGATAATTAAGGATCAATTTTTACGTTTATCATTGTTGCCACGCGAAAGGTAAATGGTTTAAATTTGATTTTGTCTGTAGAGGAAAGGCCAAAACCTAACTAATATACTGCATAGCAATGGGGGCGTGAGCGGAGAATCGGAGAACTGGACACGAAGGGTTAGAGAGGGAGAATTAGAGAGGGAGAGGGAGAGGGAGGAGGAATCGGAGAACTAGAGACGAAGGGTTGGAGATGATGGAGAATTGGAGAGGGAGAGGGAGAGGGAGACGAAGAGAAAAAAAAAATAGGGACAGACAGAAACCAACCAAATCACATTTTGGCCACTTGATTAAATATTATTTAGAAGGACCAAGTCCTAAATGAAAGTAATTATACAGTAAGACTAAACCTTTAATTTAAATGATATGGTGTTTGATTATTCTATTGCAAAAAGTGGAGGGAGTTTGGTTTAGTTTCCCGTTTTTTTACTACCATATCTTTGAGATTATATTGTGATGATACTCGTGTATGTACAACAATAGTTTAGATCAAATTAATCTTAATCGTTAAAAATTACCACATGGCCAATAAAACACACTGTCGGATTGGGATCAAGTTGTGTCCAGGATAAGGTCAACTCGATTAGTGCGGACCAAACCCCAAATACCAATTGTGAGTACCCTCCATTCTTAAATCAATCAGTACAACACACGTGTCCACACACCAAGTCATATATTCTCAGCTCGTACAACAATTCTAGGACGTAATCATGACCCAAGCCAGGTCGTCCATATGTCAAATACAGCCATACATGGAAACAAATGATCTACAACGGTCTCGAAGTTCAGTCAACGCACCAATAAAGGAGGCATTTACTTTGTAACAGCAAAAGTAATGGCGAATCATCAAGAGAGTACAAAATATGGATCTATACTTGACAACGGCCTGGAGCAAATAAGGAAAGTCAGCTCAAGCACCTATAAATAGAGAGATATGAACTACATAAGGCTTGATTCAAGTTGACCCGAGAAACTTGATACATATGGAACTCTTATCCAAAGTAAGAGTGCAGCTGTTTCCATCATTCCCAACATCAAGTCATAGGTAGAAGAAACCTATACATCTACATTGGCGCCGTTTAGCGGTTCGTTTTCTTGAGAAAAACCATTCACACCATTTTCTCAAGCCTACGAAGCTTGGTTAAACCACCATGGAAGAACATCTCAAAACTTTAGTCGATCAAGTGAAAACTCTCATGGATTCTTTTACAACCCTTCAGCAAGAGAATCAAACTCTTCGCGAACAAACAACGTCCAACACTAGCAACATGACTCCAGACGCCATTGATAACAACGCCGTCACAACACTCACAACCACCACCAATCAATGTCTTGACGACCTCGCCCAGCTGTTGGAGAAATCAAGATAAAAGGCCAGCGCAGCCCAAATCGTCTAGAAGATGCTCAAATCATATAGAGCGTCACCATTCACCGCCGAAGTTAGGGACAAGCAGCCTCCCACTGATTTCATCCATCCAAAGTTCCCAATGTATGATGGCAGCTCGTGTCCAGGCCAGCACGTAGCTCGTTTCAGCCAAATCTTGATGCTCTACATCGCTCCATACTTTGACTACCTGAAATGCAAACTTTTTCCAGCAAGCCTAAAGGACGGAGCATTAGACTGGTTCTATACGCTAGCGTCTGATTCAATCCACAACTTTGACAAGCTGGCTGAGACATTTGTAGCAAAGTTCGTCCACACCAAGAAGAAGCAAGTCGACCTAGACTCGTTGTTCCAGCTGAAGCAAGCACACGACGAAACTATTCGGGCTTTCTTAGGCCACTTTAAAAAGGAATTGCTATCAATGGCGTCAGGCCTCAATGATAGCTTTGCAACCTCGGCATTCACCAACGCCCTCCTAGACAATTCTGAACTAGCAGGGTCACTCATGCGGAATAAGCCAGATCGCCTAGATGACATGTACTACAGAGTCAACAAGTACATGAAGTACGAAAAATGGATGGCCCAGTGCAAAAGCAAAGAAGTAATTGTAGTAAGCGACAAAAGGGAACCTAAAGAAATCAAGCAGTATTCAGGCAATAACAAGGGCACCAACTCCCAAAATGCATCTTACACTAAGAGAGAATTCTCCAACTTCTCCAAGACGCGAAGCCATGTCCTGAAGAAAATAAAGACAACACCTTACTTCAAGCCAAACATCAACAAGGTCATAGAAATCCCAAGACGCCCATACTGCCACTTCCACAAACTCCATCACCATGACATAGATGAATGTTGGAGTCTCAAGCACTACCTCCAAGACTTAGTCGAAGAGGGAAAGCTGAAAGAATTCCTGCCAGAAAACGACCTCAGGCATAAAATGAATGCCAACCGCAACAGAAGCATGAGTCGTAGTCATGAACAACCTGCACACAGGAGGAGCAGAAATAGAACAACTCGACAATCTAAATCTCCAAGTCGGTCGAGGCACAACAGATAACAACATTCCTCCGATCATGAAGAGGACAAGGTAATCCACATGATTATAGACACCTCCAACAACGAGACCTCCATACGTGAAAAATGCAAGCACATGGGAGCACTATAAGAGATCTACCACCTATCCCACAAGGCTGAGATGATCACTCCTACCAACTCTCGATCTACGACCAAGATATCATTCACCGAGGAAGATCTCGACAAGGTGTGCCTACCCCATAATGATGCTCTGGTAGTGCACGTCAAGATCAACGAATGGACAGTCAAACGGGTCCTGATTGATCCAGGTAGCTCTTGCGACATCCTCTTCTACCAAACATACAAAGATATGCACCTACCAGACTCAATGATGATAGATTCAAATGCACCACTTTACGGGTTCAATTGAGACCACACAGATGCACTTCGAGACGTCATTCTACCAGTCTCCATTGGAGAAAAAGAAGACATGGTTAAGACCTCAACGCGCTGAAGTGTGATAGATGCCAAGTCGTCATACACAGCCATTTTGGGACACAGATGGATTCACAAGATCCAAGCAGTTCCATCAATCTTACACCAAGTCCTACGGTTCCCCGGACCTCGAGGAATAATGGAGCTCAGAAGCAACCTACTAGAAGCTCACCGATGCAATCAAGTGAGCACAACAACCAAGGTCAAAACTCAAGTTGCCAAGTCAAAGGAAATCTTAAAGCCACAAGATCCTCAAACTTCTAGCCCTCTAGCATCAGCAGGAGATAAACTCAAAGAAGAGCAAGCAAAAGTCGAACCAAGTGAGAAAGTCAATTTGGGCAGAAATGATGACCCAAAATTTATTTATGTAGGGGCTGATTTAGATCCCAAACTCAAAGAACAACTTGTCAATTGTTTATCTCTCAATAAAGATATGTTTGCTTGGTCGTATATTGATATGCCAGGAATCGACCCTCAGGTCGCTTGGAAACTAGCACTCAAATTTCGAAAAGCCATCAATGAAGAGATAGAAAAGCTCAAAAAGGTTGGGTTCATTAGAGAGGTCTAATACCCGACCTTGTTAGCTAACATTGTGGCCGTTCCCAAGAAAAATGGTCAGGTACGACTTTGCATCGATTTCACCAACATCAAGAAGCATTGCCCAAAAGACAGCTTCCCCATACCCAGGATTGACAGACTGGTAGATCAAACTTACGGTCATGAACTTCTATCATTTATAGACGCATACAGCAGTTACAATCAGGTACCACTTGCAGAAGAAGACCAAGAAAAGATGTCCTTCATAACCGAACAGGGGATGTTCTGCTACAATGTTGTACCATTTGGCTTGAAAAACTCTAGCGCAACCTACCAGAAACTTGTCACAAAAATGTTCAGAGATATGTTGGGTGACACTATGGAGGTCTACATAGATGACATGGTAGTCAAAAGCGCCAAGGCTAGCGACCACATCTCTCACCTACAGGATGCCTTTGGAAGATTGCGCCAAAACAAAATGAAACTCAACCCATCAAAGTGCGTATTTGGAATAGCCTCAGGGGAATTCTTAGGGTACCTCGTCTCACAGCGCGACATATTGAAGCAAATATGAGCTCTCCTTGAAATGCCAGAACCAACCTCCAAACAACAAATATACAAGTTATATGGCATGGTCTCAGCCCTCAACAGATTCATCTCACGTGCATCTGACAAATGCAAACCGTTCCTTCAGATCCTGAAGAAAGGTGCTACATTCACATGGACAGAAGAATGCTACAAAGCTTTCAACGACTTGAAAACCTACCTATAAACTCCACCCATTTTGTCTAAGCTAAATGAAAGAGAAACACTGGGGCTTTACCTTGCGACTACCGATTTTTCCATCATCTCGGTCCTTTTTCGCGAAAGTGTCGAAAAACCAGTCTATTTCACTAGCAAAACATTGGCAGATTCAGAAAAGCATTACTCCCCAATCGAGAAGACAATGTTAGCTTTGTTATACTCTGCTCGCAAGTATCGACCATACTTCCAGGCTCACGACATCAAGGTCTTAACAGACGTACCCATAAAGCAAGTCCTGAGTTCCACCAACAAAACAGCCCGCATGGCTGAATGGACTGAAGAACTCGGAGAATATCACATCGAATTCTTCCCCAGAACGTCGCGCAAAGGTCATGTCGTTGCCGATTTCCTTGTTGACTTCCCTGTCGAAGATATCAACTGGGAACCCGAGCCTATTACCTCACTCCATCAACTTACCACACCAAACACATGGCACCTCTACGTAGATGGAGCTTGCAACAACAGTGGTAGTGGATTGGCACAACAAACTTCAGTAGAAGGAACCCAACTATAGAAGCCTATCAAAATCGATTTCGCAACATCTAACAACGAAGTAGAATTTGAAGTGTTAATCATAGGCCTCTGCATGGCACAACAATTACAAGTGCAGAAGCTCAAAAATTATAGTGACTCGCAATTAATCGTCAAATAGATCACCAAAGAATATGCGACAAATGGAGCAAACTTATCTAAGTACGCTCAGGTCATCAGGGATCTAATCAGATCGTTCACAACATTCTCCTTGGAGCATATTCCCTGAGAAGACAACAGACATGTTGATAGCCTGGCTTTCTTAGCCTCAAAGACCCAAGATGCATGTCCTAGAATAGTTTACATTGACATCCTAGAGAAGCCTGCCTACCAACATGAAAGTATCAACAGTCTCACAGACTTTCAGCCCTCTGTAGGAACCATTATTTCATAATGTAAATTTCTACAAACCGTGAAAACCATGCACAGCAGAATTAATGGGTTCTCACGATTTTGATTGGAAAACATACCTTTGAGATCGGCTAAGATAACTCTAAGAATCCAATAGCTATGAAATCAACAACCTCTTGATCTTCTGTTGTATTCTTATCAATAGATTGGACGTTGTGTGGGAAACGATCTACCAACCCCCTTCTTTCTCTCTTGGCCTATCTCTCACTCACAAAGCTAGAAACGAATTCATATCTACTTTTCTTGCCTCTCTTTTTCAATCAATGAATAGTGAATTCGGCCAAGAGAGAAGGGTTTGTTTTTATAGGCTACAACAGGGACCATGAGGAGAAATTAGGGTTGGGCCTCCTAACGGGCTTGGGTTTCCCATGTTAAGCCTGCAACACCGCAAACCCAAGTCCGTCAACAAATGGCTTATTCCGCTAAAGGCCATTGTTGCATTACCGCCCTAATCCCAAATTACGTGTTAGCGTTTATGGGCTCCATATTATATGCTTGTTGATCTCCCAGTGTTTAAGATATCGAATGCCCGTTGATTAAGTCAAGTTACTAACAACTACATTAATCAATTTCTTATGTCCTTGGGTAGTACCACTCAACCTCATTGTCATGTCGAAATAAATCCACCTGCAGGGTTTGCATGACAATCCTTATGAGCTCCTCAAAAGGACATCACCAACCCGACTTCCTGCGGGTCACGGATTCCTTTTATAATCAACATCACACCTTACATACAATGTCATTACCTAATCCATCGAGTTTGTTGATTCACAAATAAATCTCACTCATTAATGATTTAAAGCAATGTACAATGCACGTAAGTGCCCGTTATTATATCTGGATTAAGAGGACAAGCATCCATAATAACAGAGGTGTTTATTCTCTTATATAGTCAGTATAAAGAGAAACAACCTCACTCGGTCCTGTTCAATACACACAAAGTGCACTAGTGTAATCTTATAGTCAAGATAGACTAATATCAGATTATACTACAACCATAGCAATGGTTTGTCCAAATCCATCTAGGTTGTGAACGTTTACTTATACTTTATAAGGTACTGATGATATGATCTTCTGTGTGTCACCACACACCATATCATCTACAACATAAAGTATTAGACACATGCATATAACTAATAAGATATATAATATGTATAATATTTGCCCATATGATTCTCATTCAAAATATAAAGAATTAGAGTTAATACAAAAGTAATGCTTTTAGTATATAATCTTATCACCCTCATCCGAAGACGAGATTGCCCAATCTTGGATCGAATCATTTTTTAAATTTATTTTAAATGGCGAACTCCAAGTGGAGGCAAAGAACGATCATGCCATATAATTTCGCGCTCCCAGATACACCATCATCAACAGACGATTGTTCCAAAAATCCGCAGGAGGACCTCACCTAAGGTGCATCACTCCAAGTGAAGGCCAACTAATCTTTGATGAAATTCACAAAGGCGATGCGACAACCACGCAGGAGCAATATCTCTTGCTCACAAAGCAATCACCCAAGGCTTTTATTGGCTAGGCATGCACATCGAAGCAAAGAAATATGTTCTCAGATACTACCAATGTCAAACATTTGGTCACAACCACCTGAGTCCATCCAACACGGGAGTTGATCAATATAGCCAGCCCGTGGCTTTTTCATGAGACCATTTATCCCACAAAAGAAGACAGGACTCAAATACGGCCTCTCCGTAACGGATTACTTCACCAAATGGGTTAAGTCGATCCCACTTGTTCAGGTCAAGGAGGTCCACGTCATCAACTTCATATGGACCAACATCATCACAAGATTTGGTCTACCCTACACCCTCATCATGGACAATTAAACCCAATTTGCTAGCACAAAAGTCAAGGCATTCCTACAAAAATGGCGTATCACTCAAGCATTTTCCACACCTAGATATGCACAAAGAAATGGCCAAGTAGAGGCCACCAACAAATCTATCAAATAAAATCTCCAAAAGAAACTAGAAAGCAAGAAAAGCCAATGGCCAGATAAGCTCGAGAACATTTTATGGGCATACAAAACAGCAACCCGATCCAGTACTAACGAGTCTCTTTTCACATTTTGCTTCGGAACTAAAGTTGTAATACCATCAGAGCTTACAATTACAACCACACTTTCTGACATAGTCGAATTAGGAGAAAACGACAACATCTTATCCAAAGAAGTCGATCTCCTAGAAGAATGCAGAGAGACTACTGCAATATCCCTAGCTCGGTATCACCAAACCATCCAGCGATCTTACAACAAGAAGGTCATCCCAAAATCTTTCCAAGATGGCGACCTAGTCCTCAAAAGGACCCTAGCACCAGCCAAGCTTGACCTAACTTGGGAAGGCCCATACATAGTTTATAAAATTATTGGAAATGGAGCTTACTAGATCAAGACTCAACTCGGTGATGTGCTTTCCTGACCTTGGAATACAGCTCTACTCAAGCATTTTTACGAATAGCTTTTCTCCAGATGTATCAATCAATATGAATAAAATTTCATTAGCACGTCGCGTTTAAGTGTTCTCCATTCATTACATGACTACCACGCCTCTTCCACTCGTTGCCCGATCTGGTACAGCAAACTCATCAATGTAACACTAACGCTAGGGTTAACCACAATTCAACTGTAATTGCCACTCAAAGGCTAATTATTAGTCATACCCAATCCACGGTCCTCCAAAAGGACCACAAATCAACTTAGCACTAACGAGGGATAAGGATGGCACAATGTACTTGAGAAAGTGAAGTTAATAAAGTTTGGGGACTGACCCCCTAGTTATTTCAAAAAAAAAATAATTGCCACGAAAAGGCTAATTATCAGTCAAATCCAATCCAAGGTACCTCCAAAAGGACCACAAATCAACTTAGCACCAACGCCAAGGTTAAGTATGATTCAACTGTAATTGCCACTCAAAGGCTAATTATCAGTCAAATCCAATCCAAGGTACCTCCAAAAGGACCACAAATTAACTTAAGGCCTCTGAAAGGGTTAAGCTTGATTCAACTGTAATTACCACTCAAAGGTTAATTATCTGTCAAATTCAATCATAGGTTCCCCTAACAGGAACCACTCAATCAACTTACACACCTACGGGCACGAAGTAATCTAGGCACCAACTAGGCACATCTATCAAGTCATGGACAAATACTTACGACCTACAACCAACAAGTGATATACTACTATATGACATACCACTACATACCACAAGCAAGACATACAACAAACCAGGTCATCGAATAATAAATAAGAAACCAAGCAAACAGTCAAACTCATGTCAAATTCGCAGATATTCTCAATTCAAAGCAAGTAAGTAAATTAACTACTTTACTTATTACAAAATAGGTTAGACACTAGAGGCCCCATGTTATCCTGGGTAAACGACCTCAACATCCCCATCAAATAATCAATTTATCACTATCAACAGCTAAAGCAGTTTCAACAATTTCACCACCATCAGTTTTTGAAAAGAAAAGTTATAAGTTCACATTGGATAGATTGTCCACATTCAAAGGGTGCAGATTATGGCCTTCTTTACCAACAGCTCCACCATACAATAATCACATCAGTAGAAGCACCTTCAGTTGATTCAACAGCTAGAGCAAATTCCACTGTCGCTAGAAATGTTTGTTAATGGGGACCAAAATGGGGAACTTGGTAGCGAGATAACATAACCTACTTTTGTGATCCTGCACTCCCTTTCTTTACCGTTTTTAGTAAAAAATAGTTGGTGAATAGCACATATCCTTTCAACATCCCATTTTCCCTCCTTTTTCAGGAAACAAAATAGCGATATCGAGCTCTTCACCTCTTTGTCAGTACCTTGGTCTTTCCCGGTGAAATCCCACACTCCCTCAGAGTGCGCGTTCGGGAAGACCTTCTGTTTAGCTTTCTCTGGCTGGAAATCCTCACTATTTCACAGTGTCAGTTCGCCCAAGATAGCTACCATTCTCTTTTGGTTTCCTTCACGGTAAAATCCTCCACTTCTGAAAGTGTGAGTTCGCAAGGTAAATCCAGTGTAGCTTGGAGATTCTAACCTTCCTTCCTGGGTTAAGAACTTATGGCTTCCTCAAGCAATCCGGTACCCTCTAAAAGTCGTACTAGTAATGGGGGACAAGAAACAACTCCCTCGGAGTTCACTTTGTTTGGTCGAAATGGTTTTGTCGAAAACCATAGTGGCATTCAAATCTTTTTCACCTATCTTCATAGATGGTGTAGCTTCGATTCCCCGATCTCATTGAGCAAGGTATTAAACAAATGGGATGAGTATCTTGTTGGATATTTCCTAGACAAAAGGCTATCCTTTCTTACAATAAAGGAACCCTCGAGAAAAAGTGGAAATTAAAAGGCTCCTTTGATCTCACCACTGATAAGGAGCTCTTTTATATGAATTTTACGAGTTCCGAGGATCAACAGATGGTGCTAGATGAAGGACCAATCTTTATTGCGAACCGAGTGTTTATGGTTAAACCATGGATAGTTGAGGTAGGGAATTACAAAAACAAGGTTGCTTCAATCCCTCTCTGGGTGAAGCTAATGGATGTGCCAAAGGAAATGTGGACATTTGATGGGCTTTCCTACCTTGCAAGCCTGGTTGGAGGGACGCCAATGTTTATGGATCTACCTTGAAAATAGAGGAAAAGATTATCCTTCAAGGTTACGTATCGAATTCCCAGTGAACTTTGAGTATAAAGACTCTTTAAAAGGTTAAAATTTGGAAATCGAGAGGTTGAAATTCCACTTGAGTATCCATATGGAAGCCTTTGTCCCGCTCAAAATGCAATAAGTTTGGACATGCCATCGATAAGTGCTATGGCGCGTAACAACGAGGATATGGCAACAGAGGAGGAGAGAGCCAAATAGTGGTCTTTGAAGCACTTCCAAGTCAAGGAAATGAAGGCAGAGGGTCGGGCATGCACAAGGGACATTTCGCGAGGAAGCAATATCTGAAGGAGCAACCGCTTTCTAGAGATAGCAACAACAAGTGATGAAAGCAAGCGAGACTATCGAACTGAAATCGAATGAGCTAGAAGCTTATAATAGTCGCGAGGTTGGGCTACATAATCAATCAATCCAAGTGAGAGACTCGTCATCAAGTATAACTCGGCCTCCCCAGGCGGATTGAGTGTACTTTTGATAATCTTAATACCGAAGGAGCTCAAGCAGTTATGCAAACACCTATTCAACGAGATAAGACCGGTGCACCCGATGAAGGAAATTTTTGCACTAAAAGGAACATTTTCGAGGAGCTTGCAGATTTGGAAGATGATGATCTCGGACGCCAAGCCCGAATCGTTTCGGGGACAAGGACTCCACTCCACGACCACTACTAGAACCTCGTGTGGACCGACTCAAGACAAAAAGAGCTCGGAAGAGAAATGAGGCTGAAATGTAAGAAACAAATGAGAACAAAGGTAGGGGCCGACCAAAAGAGAGTGGGAAGAAGAGGAACGGTAATCAATTCCAATGATTAAAATAAGCAGTTGGAATGTTAGGGGGTTAAATGACTTCACAAAACAATTGAATACATTTCTTGTTGAGAATAAGATTAGTTGTATGGGTATTTTGGAAACTAAAGTACGCATGGAGAAGTTTAGAACCATTACAGGTTTGGTATGTCCTTCTTGGGCTACAGAGCATAATTACTCTTCTGATGAATATGGTAGAATCTGGATCATATGGGATAGAAATTTTTTGGAAGTTCAAAAGGAGGTGGAAGGGGATCAATTCATTCATTGTAAGGTTACTAGTAGGCGATGGGTTTTACCTTCCCATTAACGGCAGTTTATCTGAAGAATAGCAGCCATGAAAGACTAATTCTATGGGACGAGTTAAAAGCCTTAAGTGCAGGGATCCGTGGACCATGTTGTGTAATGGGAGACTTTAATAACGTCTTGTACTCACATGAAAGAATTGGCGACAAGGCAGTTCACCCTAGAGAGACGCAGCCTTTTGCAAGTTGCTTGAATGTAGCAGGGTTATTTGACCATTCGGCATCAGGGTGTTTTTTCACGTGGAACAGTGGAGGGGGAAATAGTAGGAAATGGTCGAAAATTGACAGATGCCTTGTCAATATAGCTTGGTCAGCTATTGTGTTGGCTACAAAAGTGGAAGTCTTATCGCAAGGATTTTCAGATCATTGTCCGCTGTTGATGACGTTCCAAAGCTCCTTTAGAAGCCACCCCGTTTCGATTTTGCAACTTCTTGTTGAAGCATCAAGATTTTGAAGAAACTCTGAAAGTGTGCTGGGACATAACAAATCATGGCATCCCCCCGTATATGTTAACTAGAAAGCTGAAAAATTTGAAGCTAGTTTTGAAAGGTTGGGCAAGGAGTTTTTGCTATGATACTCAGAAAATAGTGACTGAAACGAAAGTACAATTGAAGCAAGTCCAAGAAACACTTCACCAGAACCCTCTGGATTGCTCCCTAAGTACAAAGGAGTTTGAGTTGAGAGAAAAGCTTTGTTGTTTGATAAAACTGGAGGAAGCTGATCTTTTCCATAGAACTGATATTAATTGGTTGTCGTTCGGGGATAAATGTAGTGCTTATTTCTTTAATGCACTAAAGGAAAAGAAGTCTCGAAGCCATGTATGGGATGTCATCAATGCGCATGTTATTCGAAGAGAGGGAAGAGAGCCAGTAGCTAATGCTTTTCTGCAGTACTACTCAAATTTACTGGGAGTCCCCTCTGTTGCCTCCTGTGATTCTGGGTTTCTCTGTAATTTGCAAGTAAAGGAGATTAATCAGAGTACAAACCGATTTCTAGAGTCTCCGATCACTGATATGGAGATAAAGGAAGCGCTCTTTGCCATGGAGGATAATAAGTCGCCTGGACCAGATGGCTTCAATGCATGTTTCTTCAAACACAGCTGGGCTACTATTGGGGATGATTTCACCAACGTAATCAAATACACATTTCTTCAGAAGAAAATGACAAGAGGGATAAATTCCACTCTTCTCTGTCTTGTGCCAAAAGAGAAGAATGCTACGACCGTGGGCTCTTTCAGGCCCATAGCATGTTGTAATATTGTATACAAGTGTGTATCAAAGGTTCTAACCAACATAATGAAGACTTGTATATCCTCCTTAATCTCAAGTACATAATCAGCTTTTATACCGGGGAGGTCGATTCAAGATAACCTGCTATTAGCTCATGAGCTACTAAAGGGGTATTCTAGGAAACATGGTCAGAAGAGATGTGCTATCAAGCTCGATATAAAGAAAGCATATGATTCGGTGTCTTGGCAAGCAGTAGAAGCTATTTTGCATACTTTTAAGTTCCCCCTCTTATTCATTGAATGGCTACAAATGTGCTATGCTTCTCCTTCGTACTCAGTACTGGTAAATGGGACTCCGGAAGGATATTTTGAAGGGAAAAGAGGGCTCCGACAGGGCGACCCAATCTCCCCTTATTTGTTTGTACTAGTCATGGAGATCTTGAGTGCTCTTCTCTACAAAGGGCTTAAGCAGAAAAAAAAATCAGTGCGCACTCTAAATGTAGGAAACTGGACATATCACATCTATGCTGCGTACTGTGGTTTGGTGTTTAAACTTGCGCAGAAATCAGATTGTTTGTGGGTTAGATGGGCATGGCAGCAACACATAAAGCACAAGCAGTTTTGGATGATGAAGGTGCCGAGGGATTGCTCTTGGGTGTGGAGAGGGATTTTGAAACATCGAGAAGTCGCATGGAAGTTTGTCCAATATTGTATAGCGAATGGCAATGGCACTAGTTTCTGGCATGATCCATGGTGTTCGGGGCCTCTATACCTGAATAACCAAGCTAGAAGCTTGTTAGGCAACATCGTCCCCCGAGGATCTGGAGGTTTCGGCAGATAAGAGAGGGAGATGGTCAAGTCAGATCATTGATATGCCGGAGGGTGAGGTAAAGGAGTGGATTTTGGGAACCGAGATAAACTCCTACATCGATGAGGATCGGTGACATGGACCCCAAAGCAAGACAGAAATTTACTTCCTCGGCTAAACTTACTCTTGAAAAAAGTGAGAAGTAAGGTAAAATAGTTTAAGATTGTGTGGGGGGAAATATTCAGTACCGAAGCACTCCTTTACCACTTGGCAGCTATTTTCGGGTACTCTCCCAACTCAGAATAGGTTGATGGGCAAAAGGGTGATAGCGCAATCAAAGTGCTGCTTGTGTGGGTGTCACGAAAAGAGTTCAGCACACCTCTTCTTTGATTGTCCGTTCTCAAAACTGGTCTGGTATAATTTCAAGATAGCCATGGGACTACCAGAGATGGTGCGAGCATCACATATCGAATGGTATTACTTGATGAGACTTTGCAGAGCGAACACTTTAGCTTCTGAAGTGATAAGAGCCTTTACTTGTGCGGCAGTCCAAACCATTTGGAATGAGCGAACCGGAGGTCAAGAAAGACAATTCGGTCGGCCGGAGATGTAGTGAGCTAGAAAGTCTTGAAAGCAAAGATGAAGATCTATATGGGTAAAACACCGGAGCAGTAAAGGAGGAGGAGGTCGCAAAAGTCTTTGCTTAGCAAAACCGGGAATAGGAGTTACTCTAAAGCAAAGAGATGAGGTATGGGTAAAATGGAGTAAACCACCGATGGGTTAGTAGTAATCTTGAACTTCGGATGGATCGGTACAAAAGGAAAGGGCCGCTTATGGTGGAGCGGTAAGGGATTGGAATGGAGATGCTCTAATGGCGATAATGGCAGCTTTCAACGAAATGTCGGCTTATGTACCGTGAGTTATTAGGAGTTCGAAAAGGGTTAGAAGGTGCGACAAATATGAGGATTAGCGTAATTCAAGTGCGGTTGGATTCTCCGAGGCGATCAGATTTTGGCGAAGGAGGAAGAGGTGCCATGGCAATCTTAGAACATAGCTGCTCATATACAAGCTGAGATTTTGAAGTTCGAGATGGTCACTTTTAAGTATGTTTTTCGCGAGGTTAACCAAGTCGCAGATTATCTATCTAAGCTAAGTAGGAACTTTTGTAATGAGTGTGTGTACTTTATACCACCGTTGGATCACAAACTTAATGATTTGATCTTGGCGGATAAGGTAGGGAAGATGTATCTGCGAGTTTCTTAGTCCCATATATAAAGCTTGGGGAGTCCAAAACCCCCTAGTTATTTCAAAAAAAAAAAAAAAAAAAAAAAAAGAGCAACACTTAGATCGGTGGGTAGATCAGGTCATCTATTAGCATCTGCTGCAGTACTTTCTACAATTAATGACCCCACTTTCAACAGACCTTTTCAAGGTTTTGTACTTACGTTCTAGCTCCATATAATCCTCCACCGGAATGTATACATCGCCACTTTCAATCAGGTCCACCAGGTTATTGTATTAATTTTGAGCTCGTTCAGTAATGGCCTACGATTGCTTACTCTCAGCAATCCAATGCGCTAGCTCCACCCATGTAGAGTCAAGAGATGGCTGCAATAAAGCCAGCTTCCGAGCCAAATCACCAACCTGGGTCATCAGCCCAACCACTTCAGTTCGTTCAACTTCTTGCATAGCAACCAGTTTGTGATACGCCTCCTTGGCAACCTCCAGCTCCTTTTTATACATACCAGAAAAAATCGCCATCTCTCTCAACTTCCTATACATCGCCAAAACCTGATAAACCAACAAAGTAAGTCAAAAATTAATAACACAAAGCACAAAACAAAGCTTAGGTTAAAAAGATACTTACAAAACAGATCGAGCGATCCATGTCTTTTAGATTCGCCTCCAAATCCTTCCCACTATCCAGTGCATTCCTATTTCCATCAAGAACAATACTTTCCAGCAACCCATTAGCAACTAGAGAAGACTTGAAACTACAGTCCTTGTTTCTCACCAGCCGAGACAAACCACTTACCCCAGCCTTACTAGTCTCTTCACGTTGAGACGAACTTCCATCCCCTTTTCATTTTTGGACAGTAGGCTCAGCATCACTAGCTTTCTTCTTGCCCTTAGCATCCACCCCAGCAACCTCAACCGCCAAGTCTTTCATATTCATTTTCTTCAAAGGAGCCCGACCTGATGAAGTTCGACCTCCCTTTGTAACAGGTTGTTTTTCACTTTCAGTCTCAAGTCGCATCCTCTTGGCCCCTTCTGGCTCACCACCTCCAGTTCGCCTCTTCAACACAGGCCTCCAAACTGAAGGGGTACCCTCACCACCAGCACCAACATTTTCACTCACACGTCTACCTCTCCCAATGTCACCTCCCTCCACAGGTCGTCTGGAGATAGCACGACTGGTAGAACCCCCTCCCCCGCCCTCTGAGAGCCACCAAATGAGCTCCTCCCCTAGCATTTGACCCTTCATCTCTCTCCATTTTAGTAGCTGAACCAGAGTCATAATCCACATAAATCAACCGACGAGCCTTTTTTTTTTTTTTTTCAGCCTTCTTCAAATTTATCTTCTCACGGGAGGGTCTTTTGAAGTAGTGTGCAACCTCCTCCAACAAAGATGTTTTCTCTTCCCAAATCAACCTAGCAAACTCTTCAATAGCTCCCGAACATGTACGACCATGAATGACGATCTCTAAAAAAACAAACGAAAGTCAGAACATGGTAATATCAACTCATATCCACATCATCCGACCTGCACAAATAAACAACCTAAACAAGTAAACAAACCACACAAATAACAACATACCATCAGTCCTCACACAACGATTCTCCAACACACATCCAGGAGGACAATAATTCCTCATAATCAACAAAGGCCTATGCTACCATTCCTCTTTACTCACACCAACAATCACTGATGATTTACCCTTCATCACCCGGAAACCAAAATTCATTGGGCGACATCTTAACAGAGAAATGCTCTAGCACATCAGACAAACAAATGTTGTAGCCCCTCTATCTCAGCAAATCCAGAACGTGTAGCACCCTCCAACTATTGCCCACAAACTGCAAAGGTGCCTTTCCACAAAAGTTCAGAACGTCCAAAGTCAGGTGCCTTAATCCAGCTTTCAGTTGGCCATAGGTGACTACAATTCCACCATCTCGAGGAACATAATCTGAACCAAAAATGTTCTTCTCACCACTTAGATCATATATCATCAGATCTGGTATCTCCAACCCAAACTCCCTTCTAAAATCCCCAAAGTTGTCAAACACCGACCTGGGTACCGCCTCCTCAGTCATCGTCTCCAGTGAGGAAGACGATGACGCCTCATCTCCACTACACACTCTAACACCACCATCTCCACCACTCACAGTCACCTCCCTCGACTGGTTCAATGACACTTCCCCGTTCACACTCCCAGTAGTAATCGACATGACAAACAAAAAAAATGAAAAGGGAAACAAAAAATCAAATTTTTATCAAAGATAACACACTTGGAAACGAAAGTTTTGGATTTTTCTCTCTTTCTTCTTCTCCCTTTTCTTGATAAAATGAGAAGGTGAATGACCTGCAAAAACAAAACAACCATTTAGCCGCACAGAAATCGAAGCAACACAAAATGTTTGCTTTTTTCCACAAAAACACAATCATAACTCATTTTCACCTCGCCTACAAAACTGCCGTGATTTGGGCCCATGAGTCAAATCCAACCTCTTTCTCGCACAATTTCCAACACCATTCATTTTTCAAACAAACCAGTTGTAGGACACGTGTCAGAGAGATCTTCTAATTTTCTTTATTCTTTTCACTTGTCTGTCACGTCAACGCCTATCTAGAAAAATAATAAAATAAAATAGAGGGGTTGTGTGAGTACCCTCTGTTATCAAATCAATCACTACAGCACACGTGTCCACACACCAAGTCATATCTTCTCAGCTCGTACATCACCAGCTCGTACAACAATTCTAAGATGCAATCACGACCCAAACCAAGGTCGTCTAAATGTCAAACATGGAAACAAATGATCTACAACAGTCCCAAAGTTCAGCAAAAACACCAATAAAAGAGATATTTACTTTGTAATAGCAAAAGTAATGGCGAATCATCAAGAGAGCACAAAATATGGATCTACACTTGACAAGCACCTATAAGTAGAGAGAGATGAACTACGTAAGGCTTGATTCAAGTTGACCCAAGAAACTTGATACATATGCAACTCTTATCCAAAGTAAGAGTACAACCATTTCCAATCATTCCCAACATCAGGTCATAGGTAGAAACCTATACTTCTACACCAATTATTTAGATGGACTGAAACCTAAAATACCCAACTTTTTTTTTTGTAACAGTTGAGCCTGGTGTTTTTTTATTTTCACAATGTGGAGATTCCGTCTCACGTGACTTTGAGAGGAAAAAAAAAGGATAAACTACTGTTTTAACCCTTGTACTCTTGGTCAACTAACATTCTCCCCCTTGTACAAATTTAACGGCTTAAAACACATTGTACTCTTTGTTAACTAACATTCTCCCCCTTGTACAAATTTAACAGTTTAAAACACATTGTACTCGTTAGTCAACTAACGTTCTCACCCTTGTACACGTGGTCAACTAACATTCTCACCCTTATACACACGGGCATAACTCGATGACTAGGATATTTACCGTTAAAAAAAAAAAAAAAAAAAACAGTACAAGGGTGAGAACGTTAGTTGACTAAGAGTACAATGTGTTTTAAGTTGTTAAATTTGTACAAGGGGGAGAATGTTAGTTGACAAAGAGTACAATGTGTTTTAAGCCGTTAAATTTGTATAAAGAGGAGAATGTTAGTTGATCAATAGTACAAGGGTTAAAACAGTAGTTTATCCGAAAAAAACACTTGGAAAAAGAAAAAAAGATTTTGTCTCACGTGCCAATAGTCGACACACGCTCAAGAGCACAAAATGCTGAATTCCACATAATCTATGATATTTACAGCTTTCTAATCCTAAATTAAGCTCAAGAGTCAGTCCCTCTAAATAAATGAAGCCTGGATCCCTTTTGTAATCATATTTGCCTTACGAGTTTATGAAATGAAATCGTTTTAAAAGTGCATTTTTTTTTTTTTTCGATTGAGGCTTTTGGGTATCTTTTCTATGTCAATGGACTAGCACTAAACCCTATATAACAATAAAACCTATTACAATTTATAGTACAAAATATTTCGATATATCGCGATATTTAGGAATATTTATCCAGATTTCAGAAAAAAAATATATAAATATCACAATATATTTAGAAATATATACGACTATAAATATCGGTGATATTTCGACTGATACTTATAATATTTGTGATATTTGTAGATATTTTGTAATATTTAGAGATATTTGGCGATATTTTGTGTATATAACAATTTTATTTAATATTTACCATTAAATTTCAAATAAATATAAATAATGTATCATAATATATTAAAAAATATCCATAATATCTACGATATTTGTTGATATTTTAGATATATCTACGATATTTACATGTGAAACAATGTCAAATATCCATAAAGAAAAAGATATATCTACGATACATATCTAGAAATTGAATATCCATAAATACCCACCGACTGAAAGAAAACAACTGCAAGTTTTAACTTGTAAAAGATCATGTGATGGTGAAATGAAAGCAACCAAACAGTACCACTGTTTCAATTACAAAAGCCCATTTTGGCATTTGACTCATTTACAAAACACAACGAGAACAGCACGCTAACCTCAGAGAACTGGGGAATAATCGCTCAACAGCTTTAAGTCTTTAACTACTCTACTCCTCTTTTTCTTGCTCTCTTCATACTTGCCGGCAAAAGAATCGAACAATAAACCGGCACCAACACCCACTGCCAAATCAATGGAGTAGTGTCCCCTAGTCCCTAGTAGCCTCACCATTTGTAGCACATTCAACGTGTCGAACAACCAAGCCGTCTCCCATCTCTGCATTCTTCTCATGTCCATAGATGCTATCACTGAACCCGCCACGTGTCCGCTAAAGAATAAGAAGAACGGAACGTTTCCCACTGGAAAATCCGCGCCTGACCCCAGAAACCCCTAATGTGACGCGTGAAGACGCGTTAGGTAATTACAAAGAAAGGGGAAACAAATGAAAAATGAAAAAGAGTGGGTACCTGAGGCAATGGCAGCTGAGTGCAGTAACCAAGAATGCCTCTACAAGTGAACATAAAGAGAGCCGCGATTGTTGCTCGAGGCCTACCTTCCACAAGCCATGTCCACAGTATGTACGTCGTCTGCATTCCCACAAATACCTGACCAAAATATTTGGGTTAAACCAATTTGCATTACAAAATGACAATCACAAAAACAATAAAAAAAATGTTTGTTACCGTGTTTAGACCAGCGAGGACTGTGTTGAGAGCTGGTTCAGCTGCTAGAATGCGGTGGATCGGCTGAGTTAAGATAAAGCCGAGATCGAAAGGAGGGGAGGAAGGAGGAATCATGAAGAGTGTGTATTCAACAGCCATGAAGAAGAAGAGGCAGAGGCCGAAAAGGAAAGGGATTGGGTGATGTTTGGCTAATCCTAAGGCGTCTTTTAAGGACCAACTCAAAAAAGATGCGTCGGCGACCAATGAACTCATGAACAAAAGCGATGGTTTCTTGGACATTGTGGTAGTGATGGTGGGTGGTTTTGGTGGATTGTCGACGAGATCTACGGCAGCGAGGCTAATGGGTCTATTTCTGAGATTGGAACTAAGGGAAGGAGGTCCGTCTCCATTCATGGATGTTGATGTTAGTGTATAAGCAAGTCCATTGAATGTGTGTGAGAGAGAGAGATACAAATATTGGTTGGTGGGTGGCGGAGATTTCTATGGATTAGAAACAGGGAATTTATATTTCTTCCACAAATGGGAGATCTGCAGCGTGCCGTGCGTGCGTTAGGTTTTTCCTTTTCGTGGACCAAGCAGAGTAGGAGGTTGGACTGTTGGAAAGTCGGGTGGGGTCATCAATGTGGAAAATGCTGCTCTTCTCGTGGTTTGTTTGTAAATGCAGTTTGCCGACGGAAACGTAATCAGGTGGGGTCATCACTCACTGGAAAAATGCTGCTCTTCTCGTGGTTTGTTTGTAAATGCAGTTTGCCGACGGAAACGTAATCAGTTAATGTTTAAGAGATTGTCTGGTTTAAGAGAGTCTTTGTAGTGGTACAATCTGAGGTGTCATAGATCACCAGTGAGATGGACCCGAAGCAATGCATGCTGCGGAGCTGTGGAGCACAGGATCAGTCCGAAGATACTTAGTTTCCGTACGGCAACCCTACATGTGTAGGATAGAAGGCCGCAAGATGAAGAAGCAGATGAATAGCTGAGATGAGAGGGAATAATGATATAAAAAGGGAGAGTAGGGAGAGGCATGATCTAAAGAGAGGACCTAGAGAAAAGAGAGAAAAAGAGAAAGTGAGGAGTGAGATACAACATTTGGCGTCGTTAGTGGGGAAAGAGTAAAAAACAAAAGGGGAATGGCGACAGTAGGAAAGAGAAAGGTAGGCCAACCGCGAAAGGTAGTAGCACTGGAGTTGGAGGCAGAAGTGGTGAGCAATGAAGAGGGGGATCAGAGGGAGGAGACAGAGGCGGAGGCGGCCTCAGAGGACACAAGATTGATGCAGGAAGAGATCGCGAGACTAAAAGAGGAGAACGACGCCTTGAGAAAAGAAAGAGAAGTGGCGGAGGAAGAAGGGAAAGAAGAGGGGGGTGGGGGTCAGACAGCGAAGAAGAAGGGTCGGACCTCGTCGAGAATCCAGTGACAGGTCTCACAATGGAGCAAGTGTAAGAAATGATAAACAACAATCGGGACGCGAATCTGCAACAGGCAAAAACCCAAATGGGTACGGCGAGTCAGGTAGTGTCTGGCCTGAACCGCAATCCACTAGCCGATATGATATGGGCTCCGGAGGTACCGAAGCGGTTCAGCCAACCAAGGTTTGAAAGGTACGATGGTAAGGGAGACCCGGCAGATCATATTCACCATTTTAGGCAACAAATGTCACTCTGGCAGGAGGCGCGGCATAATGGGTTGAGGTGTATGATGTTCCCAGCTAGCCTTAAGGGGGGAGCGTTGGACTAGTATTATAGGTTACCGTCGAAGAGCATCACTAGCTTCCAAGAGTTGGAGCAAGTGTTTATAGACCATTTTATTCATCAAAAGAGGCGGGTGGTGGACATCGCGGCCTTGTTCAATGTCAGGCAAAAGTCATCAGAGTCGGTGAGGGAGTATCTGTTTCTGTATCAGAGTCGGTGATAGCGTTCAAAAGGGGTCTGCAACCAGGAACGGGGGTCCATCAATCTGTGGTAAAGAATGAGATTGCAACCTTGCACGAGTTGTATCCGCGGGTGGAAAAGTACATTAGATATGAGCATACAATGCAGAAACAGTCGAAAAGGTCAGCAAAGGCAGTGTCGTTTGTTGAAAAGGAGGGGGATCGCTGGAAGACAAAATCGTCGAATAAAGGCAGTAGAGGGTACCACGGATACTCATCGCGCCCGGAAAGGAGCAGAGAGGGAGCGCGGAGAGAACAAAAGGAAAGAAAACCATACCGCGAGATTGAACATATGCCTTTGAACAGGCCGTTAAGTGAGATATTGCCGCTGATAAAGAACGTCCAGGGGTATGAGGGACCGCGGAGTGTACCGATTAAGATGCCGAACAAACCGTGCATATCACCAGGTATGCAACCATGAGACTAATGATTGTTATGCGTTAAAATGGTTGGTTCAGAAGTTGGTGGAGAAAGAGATGATGAGGGAGTTTGTGGCGGGGGCTCCGAACGAGGAGCCTGGACCAGCTCAGGGTAGGATATTGGGAACTATTAATGTGATTTTCTCGTGGGAAGTTCTGAGCCATAACGCGCACAAAGATAAAGTGGGAAGGACGACAAGTATACAACAGATTAATGAGTCTACCAGAGGTCCGCGGTCCAGTGCAGTGTTAGCAGATGGAGGGGATAGGATTGTGTTTTCCGGCGCGGACCTAAGAGTTGTCGATACTCCCCATGAGGATGCACTGGTAATTATCGTGGCGATAGGCAATTATATGGTCAAAAGGGTGTTGATTGATTGTGGCAGTGCGGTGGACTTGCTATTCAAGGGAGCTTTAGATAAGATGAGGATTGACCCGGGGCAACTTAGGCCGCCGCGGTCCAACTTGTATGGGTTTAATGGGAGTGTCATGAAACCTATGGGAGAACTTCTGCTGCCTGTGATGACAGGTCCGGTGACGGTGTTCTCTCGATTTATGGTGGTAGATGCCAACTCGCAATACAATGCGATATTGGGGAGGAGGTGAATCCATGAGATGAAAACGGTGCCTTCGACGTACTATCAGGTGATTCGGTTTCCCACATCAATGAGAATGTATGAGGTCCACGGTGATCAAGTGGCCTCTAAGAATAGGCATCAGGATACTGTTAAGAGGATGGTCCACGGACATGGAGGAGATTCGCCTAACCCTCAGAAGTGGAGTTCACAGACTGGTTGTCCAATGTAGTCACGGTACCGAAGAAAAATGGCAAGGTTCGGATGTGTGTGGACTTTACGGATGTTAACTTGGAATGTCCTAAAGACAGTTACCCTATGCCGCGAGTAGATGAGCTAGTAGATAGAACCGCAGGGTACAAAGTGTTTTCATTTATGGATGCTTCTATGGGGTACAATCAAGTGGCAATGTACGGACTGGACCAAGAAAAGACATCCTTCGTGGTGGAAGGGGGAACCTATTGTTATATGAGAATGCCCTTTGGGTTAAAGAACGCGGGGGCTATGTTCCAATGGTTGGGGGAGAAGATGTTCGAGAACAAAATTTGAAAGGGAATCGAGATATATATAGATGATATGGTGGAAAAGAGTATGACAGAGGAAGAGCACTTGGCAGGTTTAAAGGAAACATTCGGTATACTGTGAGCGCACAATTTGAAGCTCAATCCGGAAAAGTGCACGTTCGGAGTAACCACTGGCAAATTTCTGGGGTATATTATTACACAGCAGGGAATAGAGGCTAATCCCGAACAGATAAGATCCTTGGTGGAAATGCCTTCACCCCGGACTGTCAAAGAGGTACACGACTGGCAGGCAGGGTCCCGGCGCTAAACCGATTCATTTCGAAGTCGTCTGATAAATGTCGGGCGCTGTATCGTTTGTTAAGAAGCACCACGGATTTCTCGTGGACGGCGGAGTGCGAGAAGGCATTTCAGGAATTAAAAAGGTATCTTGGGGAGGCTCCATTATTGTCGCGGCCTGAACTAGGAGAGAAACCGTACTTATATTTGGGGGTTACAGAGTATCACGATCAACTCGGTCCTCGTCCGTGTTGTGGATAAGATGGAAAAACTGGTGTACTTCCAGAGAAAAACTTTGCTGGATGTTGAGATGAGGTACATCCGAGTGGAGAAGTATGCTTTGGCACTAGTGTTCTCAGCCTTGAAGCTGAAGCCATATTTTAAGGCGCATGCGGTGGTTGTGGTGACAAATCTGCCCCTCAAACAAGCCCTGAAGGCTGAGAAGTCTTGAAGAATGCTGAAATGGGTCGTGATGTTAAGTTCATATGAAATCCAATATCAGATAAGGACAGCGGAGAAAGTGTAGGCAGTCGCGGAGTTCTTGGTAGAATTCCCGGCCGAGGATCCTACATGGGGGGAAGAAATGGTCCTGGAACTTGAACGAGAAGGGGAGCATGATCCCTTAAACCCATGGGACTAGAGGAATGGGTGGAGAGTGTTCGCGGACAGGTCCGCGATGGATGCACGCAGCGGAATTGGGGTGGTGCTAGTTACGCCTGAGAACAACAGAATAAAACAAACCATGAAACTGGGGTTCGCGGCATCTAACAATGAGACGGAGTATGAAGCAGTGATAGCGGGTTTAAGAATGGCTGAGGATTTGGGTGTAAAGGAGCTTACACTATATTCATACTCAATCTGGTGGTATGCCAGGCAAACGGCGAGTTTCCAGCTAGGTGCCCTCGGATGGCGAGATACTTGGAGGTTGTGCATATGTGGGCTGCGAAGTTCATGAGAGTCAGATTCGTACATTTGAATCGCGAGGAGAATCGGCATGCAGATGCCTTGGCGTACGTGGCTGCGGCCATGCCTGGGACAAAGGAAATAACGATCAAAGTGGGGAGGTTGGCCAGACCGAGCACTGAGGGACCAGAGCAAGTGATGCATACCGAGGCAGAAGATGATGGATGGATGGAGCCCATCAAGCGCTTTTTGGCTGGACAGGAGGTGAGCGAGAAAAAAGAAAGGAGAAGATTGGAACAGGCTTCGCAAAGGTATACGCTACTGGATGGGGAGTTGTACAGAAAGAATTTCAATGGGCCTTTATTGAGATGTTTGGGGCCGAAGCTGGCACAGGAGGTGCTGGCAGAATTACATGGGGGGGATTGTGGAAATCACTCAGCGGGAAGGATTACGGCACATCGGCTAATAACACAGGGGTACTTTTGGCCGCACATGAGGAGAGATACTATGGAATTTGCTAAAAGATGTGAGAAATGTCAGAGGTTCGCCCAGTTAATATTCGCTCCGGTTGAGCCGCTGCACAATGTGTCTTAATCCATGGCCATTCGCAATGTGGGCCTTAGACATTGTAGGCCTGCTGCCCATGGCAAGCGGCAAGAGGAGGTTCATGTTAGCTGCCACGGACTATTTCACAAAGTGGATTGAGGCTATACCACTACAACAGGTGAAGGAGGCTCAAGTGATCAAGTTCCTATGGGAGAACATTATATGTCGGTTCGGATTACCGTATGCTATCATCGCGGACAATGGAACCCAGTTCACAAGGTCCAAGGTGAAGGATTTTTTACAAGCCTATAATGTGAAGCAAGGATTCTCGACCCCATACAACCCCGAGGGCAATGGACAAGCCGAATCCCCCAACAAAACCATATTGAACAACCTCAAGAAGAAACTAGAAGATAAGAAGGGGGCGTGGGCCGATGAGTTGAACCATATGCTTTAGGCATACCGAACTACACCACGGACCACCACCAAGGAGACTCCATTCTCGTTAGCATATGGCATGGAGGCAGTGATACCGTCGGAAAAGGTGGTGGCCACGACCCGCACAAGGGCTGTCGAACAGGGGTTGAACTGGGGCATATTGTCTAGGGACTTGAATTTAGCGGAAGAAAGAAGGGATCCCGCACGCATAAGGCTGGAAGAGTATCATCGACGCCTTCAGAGACAGTACAACAAGAGGGTTAAGCCACGGCGATTCAAAGTGGGAGATTCAGTGCTTCGCAGGGTGACCCCTAGCACCAGGAAAGCGAATGAGGGGAAGTTAGGTCCAAACTGGGAGGGGCCCTATGTTGTGGTGGATACAGGAGGAGCAGGCACCTACAGGTTGCGAACCATGGAAGGAAAATTGATTGAGAGACCTTGGAACGTGAGACTATTGAAGAAGTTTCACGAGTGAATGTAATGAAAGACTTGAGCTATTTGTAAATATATAATACCATAGCACTTTCGAGGGGGCAATATTGCTTTGAGTTTCGAGTTAGCATCAGGACGGAGACTGCGAGGGGGATGAGCCCTTCGTGGACATGAGGTCCGGATCGAGTCGGGGCAAGAGGAGTTGCCTCGTTCGCGGACGAGAAGTCCAATCATCAGCGGGGGCAAGACGAGTTATCCCTCCTCGCGCATGAGGTCTGAGGGCGGGGCAAGGTGAGTTGCCCCTTTCACAGACATGAGGTCCGAGTCGAGAAAAAGGGCGGGGTGCAAGATGAGTTGGCCCTCGCCCCTTAAGGCAAAGAACACAGTACAGTCGCCCTATTTGGCAGAGCCCCGGAAGCTCATAAAACATATCTAAGAGTAACATGAGAGAATTTACATTGCATCAAAATAGTTAAACACAGAAGAGAGACAGCGGTGTGGGAAAAGACCAAAAAAACTTGACATATCCTTAATACATTGTGACACAATGGATTAACATACCAAAAAGATGCAACATTATAACAAGTGCAGAGATCACAGTCAAATACAAAAGATAGGGCAGCGGTTAAACACTTTCAGAAACCACGGTGTCCGCGACTTCCTCAATAACCGCATTAGCGCTTGTCTCAATAACCTCAGATACAATGGCAATGAGAGTTCCAGGTTCCAAGTCCTTAACAGGATGGATGGGCCCCTCGGGTGCTAAAGTCACCACGGACCCATCAGTGGGGGCAGGCTGTTCGAGGGAAGCAGGCGACCCTCTTAGATAAGGCGGTCATGCTCTTCCTTGATCTTTTTGGCCACCCACTTGTCGGCCAGAGATTTGGAGTGCTCTTGAAGCTGGTCCGTGTCCACCTCATGTTATTTGAGAAGAGCCACGGTAGCATCCTTGTGCTACTGAGAGAGGGTGGCCAGAGCTTCGGTATGTTGCTGGAGGAGGGCCTCTCGCTGATTGCTTAGGCAATCATTGACCGTGTCCATGTAGGCCTGGTGGGAAGCCTCAGTAGAATGGAGCTCATCCTGAAACTTAACCTTATCCAGGGGAGCGGCTTCCAGGTCCCGTTTAAGTTGAGCGCAGGTTTCCTCCAGTGTGTCCACCTTGGAGCGGGCGCCAAACAGGGCGCGGATCATATAAGAGATGTCTAGGCTCACCTAAGAGGATGAGAGGAGTTACACAACTGAGAGTAAAGATAAAAACAAAAAGGAAGGTGAAAGGGAAGAGCACCTTCTCCCAGCCGGTGTAGAAAGAGGTCCGGTGGTGATCAAATGAGCCTTCTTCTGTATATGCTATGTCCTTGGGGAGGTGGGACCCATAGAATAGAGCAGAAGCCATCGTAGGATTATCTAAGGCCGAGTCATTAACATTGACAATACGGCCGCGGACCTTGAACGTGGGCTGGAAGGCAGGTGGGTTTTCCGTGGTTTCTCTCCCAGGCCGCTGCATGTGGCGAGCAGGAGGAGCATGAGTATTGGGAATGGAAGCCTGGATAGTGGAGACCGGTTCATCGGACGCAGAGGTCCGCGGACGCTTGTGAAGCGGTCTAGATTGAGAAGTGGGAGGGGCAGTAGGGGGGACTTCAGTTACCACGTCATCATTAGAGTCGCTGTCAAACAGCTTCCTCTTAGAGACATTCATATCAAAGCAGGGGGAGTCCGCGGTAGAAGAGTGAGTGAAGTGGTATTGATCCTCCCAGGTGGTCAGTGGATGGTAAGAGCGAGATGCGGGGAGGATAGAGGGGAAAGAGGAGTGGGACGCACTGTTCTTTGAGTGTGCATGTGAGGGGGTCGATACTTTTGGCGCGGCTTGGGTGCTGGAGGAGAGTCCCGAGGCTTGCGCTATTTGGGGGAGTGGGCGGTAAAAGGGTCCGCTGTATATACCGATGGTTTGCAGTTAAGGGTCTGACAGTAGTGGAGTGCAAGTGTGAGGGTCGACTCCAAGTACTGCGGCTTGAGAGGGACCTAGATCGCGGAGTTTCTGGAAGATGGAAGAGCTCACGCTAGCATAAATACCCGACTTCTAATCCGGCCTCCAACTTGAATATAGGAAGAAAACTAGAATATTAGGGTCCATTCAGCGAACTACACATGTAAGGGGAAAAATGCAAGGGTACTCACCGCTGGGTAGAAAGGCATTATGATTTAGAGTCAAGTCAGGGGGGAGATCTGTGGATAGGAAGTTCCCAGATATGTACAGCGGATAGTGGTGCCACGTTTTATCAGAAGAGGTGACGCGGAGTACGAATGACAGTTTCTTAGGGCGAACACAAAAAGAATGGTAACCTACGCTGACATCTTTGGTGCTTTTCTTAATATAATAATGAGCGACCATGTTGCGGCATGTTATTTTGGGTACACTGGAGATATTGTAGTGGGTTGTGGCGTACATAACTCGCCAAAGATTACCGATGCCCTGACAAGGAGGGATATTCAAGTGATTGCATACCTCGACATCCAAGAGAGTTAAAGGGAAGCGAAGGCCGGCGACGATCTGCCCGACCATGGCTACAAGATACCCTGGCTTGTAGGGGACTAAGTGGGGGAAGTAGGTAAGTTCAGGCACGTGTTCCAAGATGACATCAGCGGGGATGCCATAAGCGGCCTTGACGACTTCTAAATTAGGTCTACGACTATATAAGAACCGTTATGGTCGCATCAAATGATTTACGAACCGCGAACACCCACGCGTAGCGGAATAAGGGGTGTCCACGGTTTGGTTAGAAATGATACCTTGAGATCGGCTTCTTATCTCTTAGAATCCAAGCTCTATGAAATCAGCAACCTCTTGATCTTCTGTTGTATTCCTATCTTTAGAATGGACGTTATGTGGGCAATGATTTACCAATCCTTTCTTTCTCTCTTTCCTTGCCTCTCTTTTCCAAACAATGAATAGTGAATTCGGCTAGGAGAGAAGGGTTTCTATTTATAGGCTACAACAGGGACCATGAGGAGAAATTAGGGTTGGGCCTCCTGACGGGCTTGGGCTTCCCATGTTCGCCCAGAACACACAGCCCAAGTCCGTCAACAAATGGCTTATTCGACTAAAGGCCATTGTTGCACTACCGCCCTAATCCCAAATTACGTGTTACGTTTATGGGCTCCATATTATATGCTTGTTGATCTCCCCGTGTTTAAGATATCGAATGCCCGTTGATTAAGTCAAGTTACTGACAACTACATTAATCAAATTCTTATGTCCTTGAGTAGTACCACTCAACCTCATTGTCATGTCGAATGAAATCCACCTGCAGGGTTTACATGACAATCCTTATGAGCTCCTTAAGGGGACATCATCTGCCCGACTTCCTGCGGGTCATGAATTCTTTCTATAATCAACATCGCACCTTACATACAATGTCATTACCTAATCCATTAAGTTTTTGATTCACAAATGAATATCACTCATTGATGATTTAAAGCAATGTACAATGCACGTAAGTGCCCATTATTATATCTGGATTAAGAGGACAAGCATCCATAATAACAGAGGTGGTTGTTCTATTATATAGTCGAGATAAAATGTAAAACAACCTCACTTGGTCCCGCTCAATACACATAAAAGTGTACTAGTGTAATCCCCCAGTCAAGAGAGACTAATACCGTGATTATACTACAACCGCACCAATTGTTTGTCCAAATCCATCTAGGTTGTGAATGTTTACTTATACTTTATAAGGTACTGATGATATGATCTTCTGTGTGTCACCACACACCATATCATCTACAACATAAAGTATTAGACGCATGCATATACCTAATAACATATATAATATACATAACATTTTCCCATATGATTCTCATTCAAAATATAAAGAATTAGAGTTAATACAAAAGTAATGCTTTTAGTATATAACCCTATCAGACTACGCGGCTACGGGGGAGGTAGAGCAATTTGCTGCCCTGAGGTGGAAGGGGCCTCGAAGGGGTCAAGGGGAGGGGGTGAGGCCATCGTATTAGGAGGGGAGGAGCACGAGTGGCTGGAATCAGAGTCCGACATCCGAATGAGACGTCAAAGGAGAAGATGGACAGTTTTAAGAAAAGAGAAAGAGAAATCAGAGTAATGCGACTAAAGAAAAATAGCATAAGAGAGATAGCTCAAGTGGAAGACCAACCTGAGAATGCTAAAATCAGCCCGGTACTGGAGCGCAGATAGTGAGTAGACGCAAGTAGCAAGAAACACCAACCGGAGATACAAGAGGGAAAGGAGGAGGAGATGGGAAGCAGAGAGCAAGAGGGAGAGTATGAATGGGAGAGGAGGAAGTTTGAGTAGGCTCTTATAAGGGGAGGGGTAAAATAGTAATTTGAAGGTACTGAAATCGAGGAGACACCCAAAAGGACCAGCCATAGGGCGACACGTGGATGCATAGAAATTGAAAGGGCATTGAGCCTTTGTGCGTGTTTGACCCACGTGGCTCAAGGTACGGTGTGGGGGCAAGGTATTGCGGATGACAAGGAAGGAAAGCGAATGGACTCTTGAGCCCCCAATGGCATGCGTATTGCGACCTCAAGAGGGGGCATCTGTAGTGGTACAATCTGAGGTGTCATAGATCAACGGTGAGATGGACCCGAAGCAATGCATGCTTCGGTGGTGGAGCACAGTATCACTCTGAAGATACTTAGTTCCTGTACGGCAACCCTACACGGAGGACAGAAGGTCATGAGATGAAGAAACAGATGAATGGCTTAGATGAGAGGGAGTAGTGATATAAGAAGGGAGAGTAGGAAGAGAGAAAGGGAGAGGCATAATCTAAAGAGAGGCTAGACCTAGAGAAAAGAGAGAAAAAGAGAGAGTGAGGAGTGAGATACAACAGTCTTCAATGTAACAATTACCAATTTCAGAAAAATGAAACATCAAACATTTGAAGGGTGTGCAATTTCAACTCAGTGTTTGGCTCGAGCTAGCTCTTACGAGTTTAAGTCTGAGCACATTTTTAAAGCTCGCGCTCAAAGTGAAATAGCTCGCGAGCTAGTAGAAACTTCTCATTTGGATAATTTTGTTAAAGCTTAGGATAATTGTAATAACAAGAAATTGGTCCCAAGGCCCAATTTCGGGGAAAATGAAGTCTAGAGGACACGGTTTTTTGTGAGTAACTCATAAGGACAAATTTTGGGAAAAAGTAACTCACGAACCCACTATTTCAAAATTAGGAACCCTCAAGTACAAAATAAGTTGGCCCTGCCTTTTTACATTTTTTAAATGCCAGTTATACCCTTCCGTGAAAATAACCTAAGGACAAATGGCCCAGATTTAAAATAAATATTTTCTGATTTTACCCTTTCTGTCATTTTACTATGAACAATGAGTGTTCATACCTTCTGCTGGTGTATGAACAATGATTGTTCATATCCAAATAGGTGAATGTACCTTATACAATATATTGATGTATGAACATTGAATGTTCATACCAAAAGGACTATGAACATTCGATGTTCATACCCAAAGGACTATGACCATTGAATGTTCATACCCAAGGACTGAACATCGAATGTTCATACCTAAAGGACTATGAACATTGAATGTTCATACCCAATCAATACCCAAAGGACTATGAACATTGAATGTTCATACCCAATATATCAATGTTCATACCCAAAGGACTATAAACATTGAATGTTCATACCCAATCAATGTTCATACCCAAAGGACTATGAACATTCAATGTTCATACCCAAGGACTATGAACAATTAATGTTCATACCTACCAATTGAAAAAAAATTAAAAGTAGTCATGAACAATGATTATTCATGTTTGATGTATGAACACTGTTGATGTATAAACAATGATTGTTCATACTCCCAAATAGGTATGAACAATCCATGTTCATAACTGGATCAATGTTCATACCTATTGGATCATTGTTCATAGCTCCAATAGGTATGAACACTCATTGTTCATAGCTAATGTTCATAATTGGGGGTATGAACAATGAGTGTTCACACATGCTTAAAGGTATGAACAATGATTGTTCATACTAAATACACCAGGTCTTTTCGTCTGGGCTGAAAAGTTAATTATTTCGCGTCAAGGGTATACTTGACATTTCATCTACCCGATCCATTTTTTATTTCACGTCAAGGGTATACTTGACCTTTCATCTACTCGGTCCTTGTGAGTTACAAAAAAAAAAGATGTCCTTGAGAGTTACTTTTTCGGCATTTTTGTCCTTGAGAGTCACTCCCTATTGTTATAATAGTGTGTTGGATTGTAATAGTTTATCACATTGATTGTAATCATAGTGTGTTCACCTTATAATACTTGTTAGATAGTGGTTCATTATTGTTTTAGTGAACTTTCATTACACTTTTGTTTTTTGTGAGATTGTCTTTGCCATGTTATTTCAGTCATTAGTATGAATTATATATTTATATTATGCTCACTAGTTTATAAATTGTGTTCAAATTCAAATTTTATGAACAATCTGGATCCAGCCTCGATGAGCCAACTCGAGAGACTTTGAGCTCAACTTGAGAGACACACGAGCTCACTAAAGCTTGACTCGACTCGCCTCGCTCGAAGACCAGTCCCTAACTTCAGCGTTAAAATTATGTAAAATCATGTGTGCCAAATTGTAAACTGTGTGGTCAAGCATACACGCCAAACTGTTAACCTTGAAGCCCAAGCCCACTCCAAACTTTCAATTTTCCTCTCTTATAATCCTTCTGCATAATGTATTCCACATAATTACCTTATTTGAGATTTTCAACTTTAGGATCCCATTTTCAAACCTTTCTTGATCAAATACAAATACCATATTTGAAGAAATTGAAGCAGCTCTAATTCAATTAGAAAAAGGAATAACAGAAAAAGTTGGAGGTCCTCTACCCCCCCCCCCTGAAGACCAGTGGATGATTGATGAATTCATCACATTCTTTATAATCATCCCAATTAGACCACAATATTAATAAAAAACCAGAAGCTTCTCATATTTGAAATCAATCTTGATAAACTTCCTATCATGAAGTTTAACCACCACAACTAGACCAAATGTTGAACTAATCTTATGTATATTTTCCCAAGTAGATCTTTCCAGGGGGTAGTCTAAAATTTTGAATCCACATCCTAAACTCCTGAAAAACGATAATTATTGGTGGGGTTATTAGGTATTCATTGTTTCAAAGACATGATAAAATCCATGAACGGTCCAAGGACCATTCTCAATAATGAAGTTGAGCTCATTCTAATCTTCAAAACAAAATTTGAACAAACTTTTACATACAAAAATAGTAGTAAATTTAGATTTAGAATTCAAAATTTTGACTAATTCATTTCGGATATCTTCTTTTTCAAGTCTTCTCGACGTGACTAAATTCCAATAATAGATTTCTTTCCTCTCACAATTTTTGATAGAATCTAGGCTAATCTCACCAAGAAAGTTATTAATTTTTAACATAGACTCCATTTTAAGATGAAGACGATGGAGTTCATCTTCTTCACTTTCACCTCGAAAAAAACTCATTAATAGAATTACTCTTAATGAAGTGAAGTATTATGGAAATAAGAAGAGAAATGACACATAGATCTAGATAACATAATTGTAATTTAGTTGTGAGAACAACCATGAAGCAAAAGGTCATAAATCAAAAGTATTGGTGGATTCGATTCTCTTGAATTCCCTCTCATATATTCTTTTATTCTCAATAGTTTAGTCTAGATTAGCTTAGCATTAGTTTAATTCACAATCTCTACAATCATCGTTTTGAATCCCTCAAACCACTTTTCTAGTCTCGTCCTTCACGACTTACTACAACTTAGAAGTGGAACGATATCCTACTCATCATTTACTCATTGAGAGATAATTAGGTTTTGATTCTTGTAATTCTGACCAACGACACCCATCTCCATCATCATCCATATACTCATTCCATCATTCACATTCTCATTAAACATAAGAATTAAACAAGTATCAACTACCAACCCACCCCCCCACCCCATCACTTGATGCTACTGCACATACTTATTTTTTAGTACAAGTAGTTACGGGCTTTACCATGACTTTTTACTATTGTCCGACCATTACCGAAGTTTTTACCTCTGTTCAACACATAATGACTGAAGCTAACTTTGGTTGGCTAATCCGATCAGTTCATCGATGGTCGGCGAGTATGATGGTACTAATGATGATCTTGCACGTATTTCATGTGTATCTCACCGGCGGGTTTAAAAAACCTCGCGAGTTAACTTAGGTTACTGATGTATGAGTATAGTGGTAAAGGAGCTGAGGTTCAGCATAGATTGTAGAAATGGATTGATGGGAGTTTATGAAGGTGAGAAGGTAGTAAACTTAAAACTCATGACTTGTTTTTTAATGAAACAAACTTGTATTGAAACTTGACTACACTTGAATGAAAAACTTTGTATTGATGAACAAACTTATATTGAAGATTAAATGACAACTTGAATATGAACTTGTATTGAAACAACTTGGATTGAAGATTGAAGAACAAAAAGGAAATGAAAAATACTTGAATGTAAATGACTTGAAAATAAAGATTACACTACTCCTACATGACACTAGATTAAGTTTAGGTGTCTTCTCTCCTCCTACTTTTTGGCTTTTATATTACACATTTTGCCAAAGACTGATTTGCCTTCTCCCTCTACAATCAAAACACCTCACTATGTTGCTTTATGCTTTTTCTTTATGATTTTGCTTTTGATTTTTCATATCTTCTTGAGTGTGTCTTCTTCCATCTTCTTTAGAATCTCGTATCCCCAGTGAATCTTCTTGCTATCCCCGGTGAGTCTTTTGTCAGTGTTTGGTTATCACAATTATATGAGAATCCTTAATATAAGTCAAAATCGTGAATGAATTGATCTATTCATTTGATTTCACCAGTTTTCCAAAATGAATTTGAAAATATCATATTTCAAAAAATATGTCCCTTGATTTCAAAAAAGCTGTTCATCCTTATCTATCATCATTTTTTGCCTAAGTGCCTGGCCTGAGCGCCATTATCCTGCTACACACCGATGTAATGTAAGACGTAAAATACACGCCATTAGAAGGGGTGATACTAGGGGTGCAAGTGGATATCTAAATATTCGAATTCGTATTCGAAAAATCGGATATTTATCCGAAAATTTTGGATTCGATTCAGATACTTCCATATCCGCATCCGATAATATCCAATCCGATTTTAAAAAATAATAGTTATTATATATAATTAATTTATTCATTTTTTATTGTATAAAATATTATATAAAATCATAAACTAATAATATAAAACTATAATAACAAAATAATAATAATAAATGACAAATATATATATTTATACTAGTTTTGATAGTGGTAAAATGAATTATTCAGAGCAAATAAAATTTTAATTAATTCAGATATTATCCGATATCCGTTACGGATATCCGAAATCGGATTCGGATAATTTTTTTAATATCCGTTGGATTCGGATTCGGATATCAGTATAAATTTTTGGATTCGGATTTAGATACAGGCATATCCGCATCCGACCTATCCGTTTGCACCCTTAAGTGATACCTTTGGTTGACTATTGAAAAAAATATAAAATGTAAAACACGTATTTGTAAGGTACGATACCATCCTCTCTTGAGTGACAACCATTTTCAATTGTTCTCTCACAAACAACTTTTAAAAAAAAATTGAGGATTTCAAATGAATTTTCAAAAATATATTTTCAAATGAATTTTTAAAAATATTGCATGAGATCTTTTTCCTGGAGCTTGGAAAAAATGGTGTTTCTCCATGGCTTTGTCGTTCTGTTGCAAGCAACCTCTGCCAAAGAGGGGAAACTGTAGACCCCCATTTTTGCACCCCAAGCATAATTCATTAACGATTTTGTCTTGAATTAAATTTGATCATATAAGATGATTTGTATTCTAGAGTCTTTATTTCTACATTAAACTTCTTTCTTTTCATCTTCTATTCACGTCTTTAGACTCCCCTTATCATGTTCTAGCTATGGTTGAAGTTTCGTTGCTTTATGAATTTCAAGCTGAAAATAACCAAAATGCCTCTGTAACCCTTTGGAGACCAAATTTTGAATTTTCCACTCTTTATTTGGATGAGATTATTTCATTTTTTAATTCTCTTGAAAAATCCTTCAGAATGAGTACAAGCTTGCCTAGGTTCCTTTTGGATTTCAAAAACCCTAATCTTGCCCTATCCCGTTTCAGCCCGTTATGCGCGCTGTTTAGTGCAATACATTTTTGGAGTAAGATTTTGATGCAAGGGTAGTTTTAAGAGTTCATGAGCCTTTCTAATGGATTAGTTAACAATTTTTATGAAGAAGAGTTTGCCTAATTTTGACCCGGTCAAAGGAAATTTGCAGTGTTAAGAAAATGGTCAAAATAGGCCTTTTTGGTTGGATTTGGACATGTGCTCATGGGCTGTGGATCCAGCTTGTGTTAGACCTTTTCATTAGGGTTTCTAGACTATTCTCAAGCCTAAAAATCCTAGATAACCTTCCTTATTTGTTTGATTTGATCTGATCCCTAAAATCAAGAATATTCTAGAAAATATGCCATTTTGGAGCCATGTTTGGAAACTCAAGATTGTGGGAATATTGAGGACGTCTAGGGTTTTTTTTTTTGCCCTAATATATCTACAAAACCTAGAAATCAAGGGCCAAGATTGCACCTCTCTCTCCACCTCTTGAATTAAGGGACAAAATTAGGAAGTACATCTAGAAAGATATCAAGCCTTTGGATTGTTCTTAATCAATACTCAACCAATGGATCAAACTCATTACCATATTGGAATCCACGTCCAAACACTATAAATAGGGGTCTCATTCACCCATAAAAAAATATCTTCAGCTAGTTATTCAGAGCTAATGATCTTCACCTAGTTATTCAAAGCTAATAATCTTCAGCTAGTTATTCAAAGCTAATAGCCTAGTAGTCGTCTTTTCTTTAGTGTTCTTCATTTTTCTTTCTATCTAGTTCTTCATTTTAGCTATCTTTTCTCTTAGTTCAATCCTGATTAGAAGCTCCATTTCATCGAAAGTTGTTTCTTATCCCAAATCACCTGTTTCAATCATCAAAGTTGTTAATTCAAGATCAAGTTCATCATCATCATCATTCATCAACAATCAATCAATCAATCTACAATCAAATATGAGGCAACATTCCAAACAAGGTGATATCTTTATTTTTTTTCTTCATTTAGCATTGCATATTAGGATTTTTTTTTAGTCTTATTATATGATATAGTTATTAGCTTTAAATAATTTAGCGAAGATAATCTAACATGGTAATAAAATTTCAAGTTGTCTTCATTCATCTATCTCAAAACATTACACCTTAATAGAAGTAAGGCTAGTTTTACCAGGCGAGCATGGGTGCCTAACACCTTCCAACATCGTACCTTGACTCCGAACCCAATAATTATCTAGTTTTGAGGGCTAGTCCTTCACATAGGTTTTACTCAACTTTTCTTTAATAAAGTTAGTGGTGACTCTAAAATTAATTGCATAGACCTAGGTACACATTTTTGTGCTTACAGAGAGCACAATATTTTCCCATGTATCGAAAGAATTGGGCTTATGAGAGAGAAGTCAAGCGTGACTCTTACTAGCTAGAGTGAAAGGAAACACTCATAGCTTTACTTGATCTTCCGTGATGCCCGGATGGTGGAAAGTATTACATACTTCGTGTATCCGGTGTAAATGTTCGTACGGTAACTCGTGCTCAAACCCGTGAAAGATGGGTAGAAGATTGAACATGTTTGGTGGAATGCGAAAATCGCTCGTAAGTGGTGTGAGTTGTATACAAGATGGAGGTCCATCTTATAACGGTGTGTAGAAGTTGGAGAGAGGTTCTTCAACTTGCACTACTTTGTCGGACATCTTAGTAGATGGAGGACTAGAAATAGGAGATTGTCTAGGATGACGTGCTCTCCTACGTGAGTATGTTTTATTCTTTCTAATATCTGTAGTACTTGAACGCAGTATCATGCACTTTTAGCAAGACAGTAAAACTATACTAACATGCACAAATGATGCAAGGTATGCTTAAGCAATCGAAATTCATTTTTGCAAGTATAGAGTTTTGAAAACTTTGCTTGGTCTATAATTAAATTATTATGCCCTGTTCAAGGGAACAATTGAGCGCGAGACTAGGATGGATCTACTACACGGCTCAGAAGAGTATGCAGTCACTTTACCAACTGGTGTGCTACCAAGAATCTCACTCATGATGAATCTGGGGGAGAGGAGTGAGGAAGGTAGTTGGTTCACCGAAATATGGTAACTGAATACTCTAAATCTTCGTGGCTATATTTTTGTCCTTTTTCTAGAGGAGCGTGACTACTTGAGGCTCTAGTTGATTGATTTTAAATTTGTTTATTTAGTCTAGGGCTTCAAGAATCAAGCAACGTCCGATTTATCTACATTAGGGAATGACTTCCCAATGGTTGTTATATAGATCGAGTTCAGCCTTATGCATAAATGTAAATTGCAGTGCGGAAATTAAATTTCAAACAATCACGTAAGCATGCTTGAACACACAAGGTATCCTTTTACATGGGCATCGAGGAGGTTTAGAAGTTACCTCTCAAACCGTGCTTACATGTTGCTTAAGGAGAAGGCGACGTTAGTTAGTGCGTGATCTGAGAATCAGGCCCAACCGTTCGAGTTTTTCCATGTTTTATATTACAAAAAAGGTCCACTTAAAAGAAAGGTCAACAATCTGGCCTTTTTAATTAAACAACTTTGCCTTCAAGGGCCCAAAACTTAAGAGTAAACTATTAATAAACTAATCTAATTAATAGATTAACTAGTTTAGATTGATTATCTAGATTAACTAGAGTTAAATAGACTTAGAGTGTTGATTACCAAGTTGATTCAAAGTGTCCTAGCGATGATTCATGACTTGCCTTGCACACTTGAACTTCCCAAGGCAATGAAAACTGTAATCTCTTGGTAAGTTTACAAGTTCAACCAAGTTTCAACTCATGTTCATCCACAAAATCAATCAGAAACCATTTTTTTCTTTTTATTTTAGGTTTTCTCTTCTTTTTTTCTTTATCTCTATCTATTACAAACAAGTTCCACCTATATATCCTTACAAAATCCAGACTCTTAGATCAACCCAACATTAAAAAAATCTGAAACTGGAAAAAACTGGACGCTAGTGTGCTCATGTGGTTGGGCGGTCGCGCACCGTGCATAGCATGGACGCGCACGCCGTCACCCACTGGCTCTGACCAAGTTAAGTCATCCTCCGTCAGCATGTTCAGCTCCTCTCCATCTATTGATTGTTGAACCTGGTATTACAAAAAAGTAAATCAGTAATGAAAAATAACGGAAAAAATCAACGTAAAAAAAAAAAAAAAAAAAAAAAAAAAGGGTGAGAAAGATGCTTCCCTCCTTAGATGCTTAACCAAACATTCTTGCTCCTCTAATCCATGATGGAAACACCATTTGAAGTTGTAGTATTAGTGGTGGTCTTCAAAAGAGTGGAAGTGAGGTTCACCATAAATTGTTTGGAGTTTGAATGATGGGAGTTTTAGAAGAAAGGAAGGTAGTATTCTTAGTTTAGGACTTGTGTTGTTTAACTAGTTATGAAGAATATTGAAATGAAGCTTAAGTTGTTGATTGATTGAAGAAAGAACAACAAAGAAATATGATTGATTGATTAATATAAAAGCAAATAACCAGATTGAAATGAAGAATAATAAAGTAAATGACTTGAATGAAAACAAAAACTAGAAATTAAATCCTACATGACACTAGAATAAGTCTAGGTGCATTCTCTCTCTCTAGCTTTTAGTTCTTATACCCTTACTTTATATAAATAACTTATTTGCCCTTCTTTATTACATTTGAGACACCTCACCCTTTCCTTTATACTTTTGCTTTTCGATTTCTTCTTGATCAAGATATGTTTTAAAGAAAGCCATATTTTGTGTTTAGGACATCTATCTCTGGTCTTCTGAGTTGAGGACTTAACTTTCAGCTCCTTGGTTTTGAGTCCTTGACCTTTGACCTTTGACTTTGACCTTTGACTTTGACATTTTCAGCACTTTTTCATAGCAGCTTCGAGTCATCCTTTTTTTTTTTTTATGGTGTGCTTCAAGTCCTTAGAATAAGCGTAACTAATGCTCATTTTTGTGCTAATACACAGCTTTCATGATAAGTGGTTTGAATTTCTCTGTAACCTGAAAATAAAAACTATAAGTTGTCTTTTCATTATGCGTAAGAAGGGATGTTATACAGTAATTAATGTAAGGGTAATAAAATGCATATTTGGGAGTTGATCAATTACCCACCCCCAAACAAAATTTTTGGAGTAGGATGAAAAAAATTGTTGTGGTGAAAATGTGGGTATTTTAAAGTTAGATACCCTAGAGACTTCCTAATTATTCTAATGTTTATGGGTTTTTATATTTTCTAATTTTTATCAAATGGGATTTTTGAAAATCAAAAAATACAAAGCAAGTAAAAAAATGTAAATCACTACATAGAGAAACACTACTCAAAATGACGAGAAAAAGTTCAAGATTGGATTACGAGAATTACATGAACGTGGACTAAGGATCCAACACTTACAACCACACACTCCAAAAGGAGGGTCCGGTTACCTTAATGGAGCACTCCCAGAATATGGAATTAATATAGGAAGTACACCAATCATAGAGGGTTTCTTCTACAGCTAGCGAACGTAACTCATGGAAATGTTTTAAGCGTTGGCCATTTACTTGAAAAGGTAATGTTGTCCTTAGGATTTACCAAAGTGACATCAGTAACCAGGAAAGGTCCTGATCAACGTGTTTTTAATTTCCCAAGAAAAATATGCAAACGTGAGTTGTAGAGCAAAACTTTTTGGCCAAGGTCAAACTCTTTACGCAAAATATGTTTATCATGAATACACTTCATGTTAGCTTTACATCACGAGATCATAAGAATCATTGTGAATTTCTTCAAGCTCATTTAATTGCAATTTGCACTTGACACTAGCAGCGTTAATGTTGAAATTTAGACTTTTAATAGCCCACAGGGCACGGTATTCCAACTCAACAGGCAAGTGACAAGGTTTACCCAAAACTAAGCATTAAGGTGACATTCAAATAGGTGTCTTAAAAGCCGTTCTATATGCCCATAAAGCATCTGTTAAGCATCAAGACCAGCCTTTCCTATTAGGATTAACTGTAGTTTCTAAAATCTTTTTTATTTCTCTATTAGGCACCTCAACTTGACCACTAATTTGCCGATGATACGGAGTCGCCACCTTATAGGTAACTCCATATTTCTTGACTAAAACTTTAACAACTCTATTACAAAAATGTTTTCCTCCATCACTGATGATGGCCTTAGGGACTGAAACGTGATAAAATATACTCCTTCATGAATAATACTACAGTCTTATGGTCATTGCTACGGGAAGCCATGGTTTCAATCCATTTAAAGACGTAGTCTACAACTACGGGGATATAAATGAAACCATGCGGGATGGGAAGTTGATAAGTCCCCAAATGGGTGTTTTATTACCTTTACAATGCTTCAAATATGCCATTCTTATGCTTAATGAATAGAGACAATTTGTAAGTTATGTTTTAGGATTCTACAGGTGAAAAAGAGAGTTTTGTGGAATATTAGAGAAAAAGGGGTAAAATAGAGCAATTCGGAGCATTAATGATCACATGGGAAGCCCGTGGACAATCATGGAGAAGGCCAAGGAATTGAAGCTATTAAAGATGCGACTTGGACCTATTTTAAAGCCTATTTGGAAGCCCAAGGAAAAAGGATTCGTTGCTTGGACCAAATCCCGCAAAAGAGGATAGAAGGATAGAGCAAAAGAGACAAAATAGACTTTCGCATCTGGGATGCATGGATCATGCATCCAGATGCATGAACCGACACTGTAGCCACTTCCTTCTCAGTTTTGGAGATGAAGTTGGACTCTGAAAGAAGTTGATTTGTATTAGGAAACAAATGACGGTTTGGAATGCTTCTAGAACTCATTGTAACCTCTATAAATAGAGGACCTAAGTGCCTCATGTAACTCACCAATTCACTTATACTCTTGTCTCAAGAACTTGAGGCAGAGAGAGATTAATAATAAAAGATTCGGTTTGAACTAGTCGAGTCTTAATAAATTAGTCTTTCTAGTCTTATGTTCTTCGACTCTTCTTCTTCTCATTCTTCGTGTTCTTCCTTCTATATAGAAGGCTAATCTTCTCCTTCAAGGGAGGAGATAAAGCCGATGCTTAAGGTTTAATGATTCTTCTGGTTCCATGGTGTTCTTCAATCAGGTTAGTTCTTTATGTTTTTAGTTATTAGTTCCATTGCCCACACCGGGGATGGAAGTATAGAATAGGGTTTATATTTTGCAATATTAATATCATGCTAGTGTTCTTTACTTTTCTTCTAGTAGTATAGTTCTTTATAGTTAGGGAAGTATTCTTTGTGTTGCCTTAGAAGAGGTAGCTCAGGGAGCCGCCTAGGGGAAGTATTCTTTGTGTTTACCTTAAGTGGTGATTCATTGAATGGCCGCCCTATTAGGAAGTACTCCTTGATGTTACTCTCGGTAATACATTGAATGGCTGCCCGAGCTTACATAAAAGGAAAGAAGATATTAATAGCATAAACATAGGAACAACCTTAAGTAGAGTTAATTGTTAACGATATTTCATCCAAGAGGGCATCGACACTCGCTCGATTGCCTAATTGTAGTCTACTTGTAAGAACAACCATGAAGCAGAAGGTCATAGGTCAAAAGTATTGGTGGATTCTAATATCTTGAATTCCCTCTCTTATAAATTCTCAATAGTTTAGATAGTTTAATTAGTTTAGCATTAGAATCTAAAATCTCTACTATCATAGTTTTTAATCCCTCAAACCCCCCTTTCCAGTTCTGTTCTTCACATAACATACACTTAAAAGTGGAACGATACCCTACTCATCCAGCCTTTATATATTGAGGGATAATTAGGTTTTGATACGCTTTTATTTTGTTCAACGTGTAGGAACCGTTATTTCAGAATGACTATTTCTACAAACCGTGAGAACCACGCGCAGCGAAATTAATGGGTTCTCACGGTTTGTGATTGGAAAACATACCTTTGAGAATTGGTTTAGATAACTCTGAGAATCCAAGCTTTATCAAATCCGAAATCAACCCCTTGATCTTCTGTTGTATTCCTTTAGAATATATTGGACGTTGTGTGGACAACGATTTACCAATCCCCTTCTTTCTCACAAAGCTAGATCCAATTTTGGATCTATCTTTCCTTGCCTCTTTTTCTGTGCAGATGAATAGTGAATTTCAGCCAGAGAGAGATTATTCTATTTATAGGCTACAACAGGGACCATGAGGAGAAATTAGGGTTGGGCCTCCTGATGGGCTTGGGCTTCCCATGTTCGCCCAAAACACACGGCCCAAGTCCGTCAACAAATGGCTTATTCCACTAAAGGCCATTGTTGCACTACCGCCCTAATCCCAAATTACGTGTCAGCGTTTATGGGCTCCATATTATATGCTCATTGATCTCCCCATGTTTAAGATATCGAATGTCCGTTGATTAAATCAAGTTATTGACAACTACATTAATCAACTTCTTATGTCCTTGAGTAGTACCACTCAACCTCATTGTCATGTCAGAATAAATCCACCTGCAGAGTTTACATGATAATCTTTTTGAGCTCCTCAAGGGGACATTATCAACCCGACTTCTTGCGAGACACGGATTCCTTTTATAATCAACATCATACCTTACATACAATGTCATTACCCAATCCATCGAGTTTGTTGATTCACAAATGAATCTCACTCATTGATAATTTAAAGCAATGTACAATTCATGTAAGTGCCCGTTATTATATCCGGATTAGGAGGACAAGCATCCATAATAACAAAGGCGTTTGTTCTCTTATATAGTCAGTATAAGGAGAAACAACCTCACTTGGTCCTGTTCAATACACACAAAGTGTACTAGTGTAATCATATAGTCAAGATAGACTAATACCAGATTATACTACAACCGTACCAATGGTTTGTCCAAATCCATCTAGGTTGTGAACAATTACTTATACTTTATAAGGTACTAATGATATGATCTTCTGTGTGTCCACACCATATCATCTACAACATAAAGTATTAGACACGTGAATATAACTAATAACATATATAATGTGCATAACATTTGCCCATATGATTCTCATTCAAAATATAAAGAATTAGAGTTAATACAAAAGTAATGCTTTTAGTATATAACCCTTTCACAACGACCATCATCCATCTACATCATCTATCTGATTCATCCACATACCATCTCATAAACACAAAAGAAGCTAGTCACATACCCCTAATTCGTAATTAGGGCAGTGTAAGTTGATGTACATATTTGTTGTTTTACTTTTTGATGTGCCTTTCCCTTTTGTTTTGTATACTATATATGGTGTTAGCATAATTTTTTGTTGAAGATATCAGCTCTATTTTCGCTCAAGCCTCTCAGGTATATTCTTTCTTCCTCTGGACACTTTGAGGACACAGCGTCCTACTATTTGGGGGGTGGTTAGAACCTTTCACAAAAATTAAGCATTAGAGTTGTATATAAGTTGTATATAGTTTTATTTTCTGTCTAAATAAGTGTATTTAGTGACAAAGTCTCGTTTCCTTTTCTGTGATGAAAAATGTCTAGAAATCTCACCCTAGCATTAGAATTAGGATTTGTTTTTAGAAACTTAAGTTAATACGTATGCAATAGTTTTTACATCTTTTCATGAGCATTCATGCACTGACTATCATTGAATGTACATAGCAGTAAGTTTCTGGGACCCACAGTTAGACAACTTAATTTTCATATCATGTGAGAATCTAACCAAAAAGTCTTAAAATGTGTGATATATGAGTAATGACACAAAGGAGTAGTTTTTCCGAATAGAGAAGTTCACGCGTCTACTTACTTAATCACTACCCGAATCCTAGGCGAGAATTTAGGCCTTTTTTTTTATCGATATAGCCAAAAATTCATACCTATAAAAAAATTCCGCTAGTCGCCCCACTAAACCTTTCATTAAACCTTTCATTTTCACCCAAAAAAAAAAAAAAAAATCCTTACCCATCTATTAACCACAAATAAATAAGCTCACCTAGATGATGAGTATGAGAAATAGGATGAAGTATAGAAAAATGAAGAGAAAAACTTGTCACAAATCAAAATCAGTTACTTGCTTCAAAAGAAAAGAAAAATATAAATATAAATATGTTTCCAAAAATCAAAAGAAAAAACAAAGTTAGAATTTCCCCCAAAATCAAACCAAAAGGGAATACAAAAGCTTAAAAAAGCTAAGTATGGAAACTCATGTTAGAAGCAGGAAAGAAAATAAGGATTTCTCTAGTGTAAATATCTGGAAGACCTTATTCTCTCATACTTATCATTTTTGAATTTTACATTCCATTTTCTTCTACACTACCACCTAAGCCCCATAACATCTAATAAAGACCTCTAGCTCAATTAGGAGTAGGATGGTGTGATAATAAGTAGTAGATGTGAATTCTCGACCTCGCCTCCTCTGACTATCATTGAGTATGTGAGGAAATATGTGCCCACTGCACACTAGAATTAGCAAAACTTGAGTAGAAAAATATGAGAGAATTTGTGTTTCGACACATATCTGTGAGAACCTACTTAAGGACACTATCCAAAGGATCCAGAAACATAAATATGTTTCCAAAAATCAAAAGAAAAATCAAAGTTAGACTTTCCCCCAAAATCAAATCAAAAGGGAATACAAAAGCTTAAAAAAGCTAAGTATGGAAACTCATGTTAGAAGCAGAAAAGAAAATAAGGATTTCTCTAATGTAAACATCTGGAAGACCTTATTCTCTCATACTTATTATTTTTGAATTTTCCATTCCATTTTCTTCTACACTACCACCTAAGCCCCATAATACCTAATAAAGACATCTAGCTCAATTAGGAGTAAGATGGTGTGATAATAAGTAGTAGATGTGAATTCTCAACCTCGGCTCCTCTAACTATCATTGAGTATGTGAGAAAATGTGTGCCCACTCCACACTGGAATTAGCAAAACTTGAGTGGAAAAATATGAAAGAATTTGTATTTCAACACATATCTGTGAGAACCTACTTAAGGACGCTATCCAAAGTATCCAGAAATGGCCATGCTCGTACATTTCATTGTAAAGATCAATGCATGCATGTTCATATGTAGATGTTTTGATTATTGTATGTATATTAACTTGAATTTCAAAAGAATTAATCTTTGTTTCCCCCAGTAGTGAGATGTATACATATCTGAGATTAATTAAGGGAACAAGCCTTTGTTACTGTGTCGTTGTAGTATAGATGAAGTTTGTGAGTATCTTCTCTAGAAAACTCTCACGAGGCTATAACTCGTTCACTAGGGAATTCCTAGTGGTTTAAGGCATTGTTGCATACGATCAATGCAACCGCACTCTGGTTAGGACAACACATTTTTGGCCACTTATCATTTTAATGTCTCTTCTTTGCTTGAGGACAAAACTGTTTGGGGGTGGTGTGATAAGCACCCAAAATTGTAATACTAAACCTTGTAAGGACATAGCATTTTGGTTTATTATGTGTTTAATAATCACGAAATAATTATATTTTCGTACTTTTACAGGTTTTCGCAGTTAACGTGAATATGATGATAAAACCTGCATCAAAGTACATGAATACTATGTATATTTGAAATCTTCCCACTCAGCCCAGTGAAGCCCAGCAAAGCCTTACTAGAGCCGAAGATTCCAAAGGGACAAAACCAGTGCAGAACGGGACCACATATAAAGAAGCAGCAAACTTCCGAAGCTCACATCTTTCAAACCTGGACGTCGATTTCGGCAAGTGATTTGCCAAAACGACTAGGGCAATGAGCTCTACACAAAGACAGAAAGTTGTAAAAATGTCAAAATCCAGGCCGCCACTGGACATAGCACGTGGACCCACAGAGTGGGCCCACAGGAAATGATGAGTCATCATGCATAGACAAGTGGCAAGTGATGGATACTTTTGTGACACCTTGCAAGAAAAGACAAAACAAGAAATTAAATGTATGATTTGATGTTTGAAAAGAAAAAAAGACAAACTTTGTGAAAAAAAGTTTGGAAGTTTTATAAAAAGAAAAGACAAACTCATAAATATGGGAAGGCTTCACATGAGATTCCTATGGGATATATATTTGAATGTTAGAGAAAGGAGGTGGTCATTCTTGCATTTCCATTTTAGTGTTTACATTTCATACGTAGTATTTTCCTTTCCACTTTGAAGCTTTTGTATTACGTACAGGAAGTATTAACTTCTAATCAAATTTATTTCTTTAAGTTAGATTCCAGTTCTTCCTTTGCTTCTTTTTACTTTTTCATTGCATACATCAAAAAAATCAATCCATCTAAGGACCATGAGCTAAAACCCTCCCTTTCCAAAAGGAGGGTTAATGATGCTCGTGTGAGGATCAGGCTACAATTTGGTAGCCCAGAATCACTACTTAGGAAATAGGTTTTGATTATACATCCAGTCCCAAAATGACTGAGTCTGACCAAGTTTGGAGTGTTGATACTCTAGACTAGTCTCGAAGAGACCCAGTTAACACTAGGTCAACTCTCGCGTGAGACCCTATAGTGGCCGTTAGCCCTCTGGTTTGTCCAGCTGGTGTATAATCAAACCAGGAGCTGAAGTAATATTCCAGAGATAGAATGTTAATTCAACTCCTCATGCTACTGAGATGAACTCAGAGATGAGTGCATCTTACTAGGGATCGATACTCAACGCCATTTTGGGTTTGTCTATGAACTCGAGATGGATTAGAGCTGTAGTGATAAGGTACTCTAAACTTTTGTAACTGACCTTGCATGATTATTATTAAACTTTTTCCTATATCTCTCTCTATTTAGTTTATTAAGAAATCAATCATTGTAATTTTACGTTAACTTGCATTCCAAGTTTTAATTGAGCAACATAAGAAATAACCTAAAATCATACTCACTAATTCCCTTGAAGCTGTAATTTCAGTTGTGAACATTGCCTAGTCCTAAGGTTTACTCGATCTATGCTTACTCGATCTATGCTACCAACCCACGTGAGTAAGGTAACTTGATTAATCGGACATTTACGGACTTTGAACTCAAAAGATTAAAGACCTAAATGACTGTTTATCAGTGATGATATGTTTGTGAGCAAGGGACAAGCGGTATCTAATGTGTAGATCTCATTCCTTTCGTAGAGCGGTATCTAAGCGGAATCAAGCCTTTCGTAGTTCTTCTTCCCTTTTATAGGCGTAGAGCTGTCCTTTCCTTTTATGCCTTGAGCCGTTATCATGTGTAGATCTCATTCGCTTCCATCTTTGATGATTACTTTTAATCCACTCGTTACAAAGTAAAGATCTCCTTTAATGTTGTGTTGACTGAGCTTTGGGAGCAAGAGTCTGTTACAAGTTGTTTGTTTCCTTGCATATTTGATGAATATGCTGGTGTTGGGCGAACTATCTTTGGGGTCGTTACTGCAATCTGATATGAGGTCGTGTCCCCGACCTAATGGGCCTTGGTGGTATATAAGTCGTGGTGTCAACCTGAAGTTATGACTTGGGTTCTGGACACGTGGGCTGTAGTGATAGTTTGAGAACGGAGGGTACTAACAGAACCCCCCTTTTAAATCGTTGTTAGTATGACAGCTATGTAAAAAGAGATATTAAAGGTAAATGAATGTGAACACGTGTCCAGCTATAAATATTTTTAAAAGCAATAACTGCTTCGGGTTTTGTGCATGAAACTTTTGGCTTAGATTTGTGGGCCTGGGGAGTGGAGTGAATACTGCTAAAGGGGGTGTATATAATGATTACGCTGTTTGTGGGAATGTCAAACATTTTTATGCTAATAGATATCATGTGGTCATAAGCCGCTTTCTTGCAGGTCTGTTCTTCAGCAGTTCAAAAGAAAGTAAAGAGAGAAGATAACCAAACTTTCATAAACAGGTGTGTTTCTCTCTAGTTAATCCTTTTATTGTTTAAATTATTATGTCGATTACTTCTTCAAGTATGAGTGGTGAGGTTAGGGTAGGTAGATTGAGTGAAATTGAATTAAGTGATGAGGGTGGCTTTCATTCTAGGGTTAGTAGTGAAAGGGTGTCCTCTTCGTCTTCATTTGTGGAGATTGTGCATAGTGATGTGTATCGAGGGTCGTTTGATAATTTTGGTGATTTGAGGAAGGAGTTTGGTTTAGAGATACCAGATTTGATAATATCCGACTTGTCTGGGGATAGGAATATGTTTGGTGAAAACTATATTCCTCGAGATGGCAGTGTGGTGGTTGCTTATGGTCAATTGAATGCCGGTTTAAAGATGCCATTCTGAACTTATGTGGGAAGGCACCTTGTCAGCTCGTAGGGAATAGTTGGAAGATACTACATGTACTAAACTTGTTGAATGTCAGAGGCTTCAACATCTGTTTAGAGGATGTGGTGGAGACTACTAAATGTAAGGCTTTTTGTGTCACTTTTTTTTAAGCCTCGTGTCACTTAATGAAAAAAAAGTGACATACTAAAATCTTATGTGCCACTTTTTTAGAACATTGGGTTGGTTGGTTGTGACAATTGTTAAGAAGGTGACACAATTGACACAAGCGGCACAGGTAAGGATATTTAATGTGGAACTTTGGTCAGAAGCACCACGAGTTGTGTCACTTACAACGTTAGACATCAACTTTTTACCATATTTTGAATTTGAACAAAAGTGACACAAGAAACTGTTTCCAAACCCCCTTGCGCGCATGTGCCTTAACTCCATCATCCCCAAACAGGATAAAAATCCACGATAGAAATTAAGGAAATTACGTGAAGTCCAAATAGTAAAGTTTCTACCCGATAACTCGCTTCTCTCAAGCTCTCAAGCTCTCAAGCTCGTATCTCAAACGTTTTTTTTTGTTTGATAATGGTATCTCAAACCTAGGTTTAACGAGGAAGACAATGTTTTCCTTCCCGATCTATCAGTCGAATCGAAGAGGAAATGGCTCGTCTTTATTGAAGAAACCGAGGTACACTACCCTCTCCCTTCCTTTACTGTTCTTAGATTTAACCCCTAAGCAGTTGTTTAAATTGGAGTTCATAGATTTAGCGGTGTTTCAAGTAAAAAGGCGTTTCTTTTATAGAGATCTAAGGATGGAGACAAACCAGGTAATTAAGCCCTCCCTCAATCTATTTTCTCTCATCTCTATCTTCGTATTTCAAACCAATTGTATTTTCCATCTACTGTGCCGATTTAAAATTAAAAAATCATTAACAAGTTAGCGTATTTGATTAAACTATTATGAGTTTGGGGTTTTCCATTCATATTTGCTTGCCTACAATGGTTTAGGAACTAGAACTCTGGTTAATTGAATAAAGGATTTTCAAGAGGGCATGGCATACTATGTTGAATAAGTACCTTGAATAGCCTTAAAGCTCTTAAGGCAGCATGTTTGTTGATAGTGAGTTACTGAAGGTGTTGTTCTTTTCCATCTTCGACTTTGGGTCATCCATTAGGAAATTGGCACATTCAGTGATAAACCTCTTTCAACTACAGACTTAGAGGCAAGGGGGCGAGACTGGTCCTAGTTAGAATGCTTTGAATGTAATGAAATCCACATTGGGAATTTGCCACCTTCTGGGGACTACATATATAGAAATGATTTATCTTTTTTAGTAATCTATATGAATAGAAAGATAGATCCATCCATCTATCCTATTTTTCCTTTTTATATCTAAAACAAAAGTAGATTTAATTCAACGTTTGATTCAATTCAAAGAATTGCACTCACCCCCCCCCCCGGCTCATGAAACGGCTCGGCGACAATGGATATTCCCTTTCTGTGATTTCGGTTCTCGATCGAAGGTCGGGCTTTGAATCGTTTTAGTACACAACACTCGCAACAAAAGGCTTATAGCTGAACTGAGGATTCCACTTCCCCTTGCTTTGATACCCTGTCCGCCGCGCCAGGCTATAAGATAAGATACAGCTGTTGCACTACTTTACTGGTAAGAAAGAGCTACAATAAGAACTAGAAAACTCTTGTATGTACTGCAACCCTCTCGAGATTGGGGAGTAGGTAGGAATCCTCACTGAGACTCCTATAAGAGATCGAACTCGAATGGGTATATGAATCGTCAATAACACTTAAGTTGTTAAGTTTCAGCCCAAAATGGCATAAGGAACAATCTGAATGCATGACCTTGTCTTTCGGATGATTTTAAACATTAGGGTGAGTGAGCAGACCTGGTCTTCTAGTTATTTTGATTTTAGCTTTTCATATTCTTAAGTTAGTAACAATGTTTTGGTTTGATGCTTACGAGGTTTAGAAAATTGGAAGTTGAAGTGCACACCACCCAACTTTTTTAGTGTTTAATTTCTAGTGGATTAGTATGTTCCCTTACTCTTATGCTATACTATATTTTTAAGTGCAATATTTCTTTTTTGTTCATTATTTGTTTTAGGTATAATAATTCATCAATGGGTTTCGACATAGGCGCCTTCCTAGGAACCTTGTTTCTGGCTTTCTTTGTACACGATGGCCATTCTGATAAGGGAAAGGATCACAAAGTAAGCATTAAGCTAATCCTTCATAGTGGCTGTGAGGTTTGTACCTTAGCATTATATTATTTTCATTTAATGAGCTTGAGTGGTTTGTGTGTTGTGCCATCAATTGAATAGCAATGTGTCTTCCCCCTCCACTTGACCATATTATGTTGTTGGCCTTATTAATTTAGTTCTTTGTTTCTAATTTTTCTAGTTTATCAGATTCTATGTTCACTATTTAACTTCTAGATATCTAGTGACTTCACACGTTCTTGTAAGGGAAGCTTGTGGTCAAGTTAGTTCCTGACCGGACCATGGTTATAATGCATGTTCGTGTTTGTGTCTATATACACTAAAATTTTCCATTAAATTCCTATTCCCAACTATTGAAGGTCAGAAAGTTAATATTTCCGGATGTAACGGTATATAGTGTATCAACCGTAGTTAAGATTTCTTAGTATCATGTAGGTGCGGTTTTACCATGTCCTTTTGTTTTCTATTGGGATTTTACAATTAATGGAATTTTACTTTAAAAAAAATCCTTGTAATTAAAGAGAAATTGTTTTTAATGCTCTAGTCTGACTTATTTAAGTATATTTTTGTTTTCCATTGAGCTGATTGATTACTGAAGAATTACCTAGAAAGGATGAATGCATTAGAGATGCTGCTAGAATTGGAAATCCAGTGTGGTATGGTGTCCAAAAACATGACTAGTATGTGTAGATGATATCGTTGTTCTATTTTATGTGACTTGTTTGTTTTATTTTGTTTGTTCATTTTTGGGGTTGTTTGTTTTTCAGGTGGCTCAAGTTCAACTCACCAGACCATGCTCTTTCAGTTGTCCTACGGGTTGTTAGATGTTGGACACCCTACCGTATAAAAGGTTAGTTTGTATACTAGTCCTACTCCTGGCTATAATTCCTACCCAAAGACCATCACTTTCCTAGAAGCTCATAACCATTTCATTGACTCAAGTCTCCTGATAAGAGCCCAAAACTGTAGTTTTAACCCCTTAATAATCATACTGTTAGACCAATTATGTGAATAATAAGTAAGAGTTAATACTGATTACGTGTTTTATGCATTTCAGGGCTTCAAAGTCCATTATGTGCAAAATGTGCCACTTTAGCGAGATAAAGGAGCAAAAGTCGTCAGAACTTCCGAATGCCATATCTTTGGACTCAGACCTCGGATTGAGGCCTACCTTATGTCAAAACGACCAGCTCAGAAAGAGCTTTGCAATGGTCCTAGCCTTGACCCAATCAGAGGAGCAGAAGTGGACGAAAAGTCTGTGGAAGCCAACTGCAGCTGAAGAGGCCTTTTTGGACTGAAAGAATTGGGTTTTGGGCCTGATTCTTTGGCCCAAAACATGGCTCCAAGCCCATGCACGATTTTTGGATCTGGATGTATAAAAACAAAAAGCTTGCCTCATTGTTAATGGCAGTTAGGTTAGGTAGATAGTTAGACCTAGATTAGTTAGCCTCCATTAATTAGTTTTAGAACTTAGTTTAATTAGTTTCAATTCATTGTATTAGATTAAACCTTTGAATCTTGTTCTTCATTTGATTAGATCAATAAAGTAGTATTTTTTATCAATTTCGATTTTTGTCATTTCCATTTCTAGATCTAATTTCAATTCTTGTTCTTATTTCATTTTAGTCATTAATTTAGATTTCATTATTGTTTAATTAAGTAAATTTAAATGCTTTATATTATGTTTAGATTTAATTTAAATGGAAATGATTATGAATGATTCAAGGCTAAACCTTCATTAGAGGGGTTGAGAAGCCTTGATGAAAGCTTGATTCAATTATCGGAGATTGTCGTAATTTCCTTTCCACTCTAGAAACGTTTAGTTCACCATGAGAATGGGTTTAATCGTTCACATGCTAATTATTAATTGGTAGGAATGCCATGTGTAATTAGGGATTAGGAAGAACCGATTGTTCTGCGTAGCAGTTCAATTCGGATTACGACGACTCGTCGCTAGTGGATTAAGTTGAGTTAAGGTGGAATCAATCCCCCTCTAACTCCTTAACATCGAATCAACGTAGCATTCCCTTAGTTGTCAGATAGTCGACTAGTTGCATTTCGTGGGTAGTTGCATCGTAGTCTAATTCCCCTTCGTAAAGCTCTCATTGACTTAAGACTGATTTCTTAGACTTAGAAAACAATCCATGCTAGGGAACTAGGAGTGGAACGAACTTCCTACTCCACTTAGTGCAATTCGCATCGAGAGTAGAAGCTTTGATAATAGAGTGTAAAAGATTAGTTGTTAGTTTACTTACGTTGTGAATTCATCGTTCATTTCCTAGGTAGACTATTTCATTTTACAATTATCAAATGGCGCCGCTGCCATCTTAGTTACACTTTAGCATTGTTTTTCTTGTAGAAGTAGTCATTTTTAAGTCCCATTAAACCCACCCACCCTTGTTTGTTTCATACTGTGGTTGCCCATTTCAGCGCGTGACAAATTCCTTGCGAAAAAAATACGACGGAGCGCCCAGCAAGGAGAGCGACCAGCTAAGTTCTTGGAATTTCGTCTACCAAAGAGGCCAGCATACGTACAAAGCGACCAGCACTCAAACACTCAGAATTGAATTTACACGAAGCGACCAGCCCTAAAACACTTGTAATTTGACAATTATTTCGATGGCGACCGGCCTACCTATCTTGCCCAGCGACCGCCTGTGTTAAAATTTCCGGTTTCCACGGGGTTTGATTCGAACTTTGATCTTTCATATTTTTCAGTGTTCTAACCTGCTATATACACTGAACAAAGCGTAAACAAGACGCTATTCATAAAAAGCGAAGCAAGGGCCTTGTCGGTATTCCTTTCTTCCATACCTCGCATCTCCGGTTAGAGGTTTTCTACTAGTATATCGAAATTGTTTGGAGTGTTGCATGTTTAGTTAAGCTCAACTTAGTCTTGCATGAGATTAAGGTGCAGTCGAACAAAACAACGAGCGTAATTACACGGCAACAAGCAAATCTATCTAGTATACCACCCACTACACCTCTAACTACTATTTCACACACACCACCGATATAATGGGGAAGAAAGAGAGACTCCTCTCTCGGACTTCTACAAAGCCTTGGCGATAGCCCCAAATCTTGCATCGTTCTAGCGGACCAGTGAGGATTTGAGAATCCCTCCAAATATTTTTAATTTGTTACCCGTTTTCATGGTTTAGACCATGAAAAACCTTATCGGCTACACGCGTAGGATTGAACAAGTCCTAACAACATTCCACCATCCCTACGATTGGTGCGGAACAAATTAAATTAAAGGGTATTCCCTTTCGAGGGCTTGGAATCGTTTCACCGATGCTTATAGAGTGTCCACACTATAACTTAGCGAAAGACACGCGTTAGTTAGTGCCTTTTTCAAAGGACTTCTACACCACCATAAAGAAGTCCTTGACATAATGAATGGGGGTAGTTTCTTAAGCAAAGGAGCCTGGGAGGCTTATAAATTTTTAGAGGACCAAACTAAAACGAAATAATAATTGGGGGTGGTGGCGATTACTCCCGCTCCGCTAGTTCTTCTTCAACAGTTAAGGCCGCCCGGTATGTTTGAAATTAAACCGCGATTCGAGCTTAAAACTCTAATCGAATCACTCACTAAAAGGTAGAGGCCATTTACGTACAACAAAAGCCTATCCCGTCATGAATGTAAATTCAAACCCATGTAGTTTACGTTGGAGTCCCGAGCATCCCGACTCCCACCGTCCCTATAGCCTATGAACAGGCTTGTTCCATTAATAGTGAACCTAACGCCTTTGAGACAAAATCCCAACTCGGTTGGAGAAATAACCAACAAGTCCCACCTCGAGGGGTATATAATCAATATGTTAGGCCACGCATACGGCTTTAACCAAGCTCCACTTCGACAAGGGCGAGTCGGGGTAATTTTAATAATTATAACAACCAAGTGCAACCTCGACAAGGTCAAGCACAAGGTCAAGGTAATTATAATAATTATAATGCTAATAGAGGTATCGTTCCGGTCAATAATAATTATCAGAATCCACCAATAAATAATTCACGTGAAATAGTTCGATCCACCCACCGTGACTACTACACCCACACAACCGGATCGCCTTGACACCTTCATACAAGTGAGCCAAAAACTTTTCCAAACCATGGCTCAATCTAACCAACAGCTTCTACAATCCGTTAATAATTTAACCCAACAGTTGGCTCAAGATAAAGCCCAAACCAAAGGTGTGTTGTCGGTCAGTCATGATACCTAATCCTAAAACAACAAACCACGACCTTTGAGGTAACCGATAATACTATTAATGAATATGAAAATGTAGGTGAGATAAATGCCATCACCACTCTCCGTTACGGTAGAGTGGTTGATAACAAGGTAACTATGCCTATAGTTACCCCACCAAGAGATAACCCTACACCTACTATTTTACTAGATACGAAATAGAAACCCAAGAGCCTACCACCGTAGAGGTACCGATTCAACACAACCTAAAACAGAAAGCCGCGGTTAAACATCCGGGTGATACCATTGCTAAATATAGAGCCGAAACCACCGTTTCCACAAAAATTAGCCATGTTAACTAGGGATACAAATTACGAGGAGATTAGGGGCGTTTTAAGAATCTAACTATAAACCTTCCGCTTCCTCGAAGCTATTAAAAGCTACCACATCATGCTAAGTTTCTTAAGGAATTGTGTACTACTAGGTAAAGACAAATATACCAAAAGGCGCCTTTTTAACGGAACAATTCCCAACCTTATCACGAAAATAATGGAATTGTTAAAAGTACAAGGACCACAATTAGATCCCATTGTCTGATGCACCATAGGAGATTCCTATCTGACGACCAGCGTTATTAGACACGGGGGCTAGTGTTAACTTACTCCCATTTTATTTGTATAGACAAATAGGTCTAGACAAGATGCAAACCACTAAAATGGCGTTGCAATTAGCTGCGGTCGGTCTATTAAGTATCCTAAGGGTGTAGTCGAAAATGTCTTTGGTAAAAGTTCGAGGATTTCTACTATCCGGCTTATTTTGTAGTCCTCGATCTGATAAAGTAAGCTAACGACTCTGTCGATCATTTTAGGGCGCCCTTTCCCGGCAACCGCCAATCGCTCATTAATTGTCGTGGATGGTTCAATGTCCATGTCTTTTGGCCATCTTGTTTGTTTGAAGTCAATGTTTTTAAAACAAGGACCGCGATTACCGATTAGATATGGATGGAGAGGTAAGCATGATCGAAAGCGTTGTTCGAGATTATTTCAACAACACGTTCCACGATAGTCATATGCCCAAAAATTCTTTCCTTTGGAAAGTCGGGACTCTAACATTTTCATCCCTACACTGAGTCGATACACATATTATTGATGAGGGCCGGGATAGATGACTTTCTCAAAGATGTAGAGGACTACCATAGTAATGTAGATATGACCAATCTAGATGAGGAATTCATGAGTTTCTTGGTAGGTGACAATTCACACTATCAAGAACTAACTTGCACAACATCCACCTCGATTCCCCTCCTTCCACCCTTTCAAAGGAATCTCGAGTTTGCACTTTCGATCCTTTTGTTTCTCCGCTTCATAATTTTTAAATCCTCTAGCAAACGGATACTTGAGAAAGGACAAACTATTTGACACCTTCATTTTTGAGGACCGAGGCGGACCACACACCAATGAATGAGTTGGTGCTAAAACCACATCCTCATTGTTATGCGAGTTGTCTTTCTACAACTTATCCATATCCACCATATTCTCCACAACCATTCACTTTTCCACACTTATTTACTAGAACACCCACTCATTCAAAAATTAAAAAGAAGGTGCATGATAGGTTACACAATAGGGTAATCCGACTTCGTTTTCATTCCACTAGGCTGCGTCGTAGAAAATCTTGGTGCTTGATTGTGTTTGGATATGTTTTCTGTGATATTTATTTATGGAATGATCCACAACTATTTCGGTTGTTGATATATGATCAACTGCATGTTCATACATATATTTTAGATAAAGTCTCGAGTATCTGACTATAAAAGCGACTCAATTTACGTGTTTGGTGCACTTCCTTTCACTTTAATATATTGGTGAGTGCACCATTAAGGTAACCGGGCCCTCCCTATGGAGTGTGTGGCTGTAAGTACCGGATCCTAAGTCCACGGTTCACATAGTTCACGTTTTCCACTCTTGCATGTTTTTCTCGGATTTTTGAGTCATGTTTCTCTATGGTGTGAATTATGTCTTTATTGCTTATTGTTTTTCCTTCTAAAAAAAATAAAATAAATAAATAAATAAATAAATAAATAATAATAATAAATAATAATAATAAATAAAAATAATAATAAATAAATAAATAAAAAATAAAAATAAACATAGTAATCTAGGAAGTCTCGGGAATCTGACTTTAAAAGACCCACTGCTAAAAACAAATTTTCTAAGCTTCGTTGTAAAAATTTGTTTGGGGATTGGGGTGTTAAATTTCGATACTAAAATGTTTTATGTCCCATTAGGGTTGCTTAGGCTGTTTAATTGTATTACGATTCGGATTGACATAATCTATTAATTTAGAGTTCATTCGTTAAGCGTAACTTCGTCATGCACGCGCTTCCGAGGCGTTTTCCACTATCTCGTATGTCACCTGAAGTCGGAATAGAGTGTTTTATGGATCATTGGATAGAAAATTCTCTCCTGATCATTTCCATATCTCATTCGCAAAAATCGGATCGGTAACGGGCGAAATTTTGAATTGAAGTTAAGTGAAAAAAAAAAAAAAAATCAAAATTTCGATTTTGGGCTTGGGCCCAACCAACCCGCGACCCGGTCAGCGCCTTTACCTTCTCCGCGAAACGGTTCATCGTTTTCATCTTCCATTCCGCCATTAACAAAGCTCCAAACCTAAACAAAATAAAAATTAAAAAGAAAATACAATAAACCCACGCCCAAAATCAAATCCTAACCCCAAATCTTCTCTAAAACCAAACCACCACAACCCCCGCGATTTAAATCACTAAAAACCACGAAATTTACAAATTTTGGTCTTTGCCGCCACCACTCCACCACCACCACTGCTCTTTTAGTCGGTCAATTTAAACCACCACCACCACATCATATTTAAACCCCCACTCCATTCCAAACACTAGATGGCTCAACAACGCCGAATTATACCGGAGCAAGTTTTCACTGCCGACCACTTCGCGCCGTTTTACGGTGACGAAATGGCTAGTAGAGACTGGGGTAGTTTGTGGTACTCGACCGAAGCCTTCTACCATGAAGACTTGGTCCGACGGTTCTACAACACCAGGGAGTTGGAGGGGAGTAGGATTTTGTGATGGTAAGGAAGAAGAGGAGGAGGAGTTGACTCTTTGGATTGTTGGTGAGATTCTAGGCATTCCGCCTAGAATCCATCTGGATGCCACTCTACAGGGAGCCCCGGTTTGGCCGGGGTAGAGCCTCGATGGGCGTGGTATCATCAATGGGAGCTACAATACAAACTCCCATTGTGTTCGCCAGGCATCCCTCGGGACCAACCGGTAGCTCTGACCCGATGGATTGGTCGGAATGTCCTAGGGAAGGACAAGGTCGGCGACATCGGTCGACCTGCCTCCGTCTTATGGGTACTCCAGGGGCGCGGAAGCGATTTACGTATCTTGGACTTTTCTTTGAGCATGATTAGGGGTCGGAAAGTCTTTGGCACCTCTTCCTCGTGTTAATCACCAAGATCATCTTTGAAGATGAAAGCGGCCCTCCGTCGATAGGATTTACATTACCACTGCACCCGTAACACGCGCGTATCTATAGGGAGTGTGTCCAACAAGTTTGGAGGGCTAGGGATAGAGAAGAAGAAGAAGAGGATGGTGGAGCTGAGAATGAAGAGGAGGCGGGGACATCGGGATGCCTCAGGGGATGAGGAAGACTTGACTGCTTTGATCACGGATGCCTTCCGGAGGTGTTGATCTGATCGCGAGCGCATGGCTGTGCTTCATAGGGGCATCGTTCACTAAACACTATCTGTCAGGACCTCCGGACTCGACAGGCGACTATTCATCACAACTTCGATCCGCACCCGGAGAGGATGAGAGATGGGAACAGGCGGTGAGATGGAAGCCAGCGCCGGTTTAGAGTGGATATGCTTGCACGCTTCCCACCTCATCTGACTCGCTTCCGAGGACACGGCCTACGAGGCATGGCGTCGTCGACGAAGGCGGCTATTTGGACCTTCCGGGGAGCCAGGGAGCCACCACTAGAGTGTGCCCTCCGCCACCTGATGGCGAGGTGTTTAGAAGTCCGAGGATTGATAGTGATTGTTGTTTTACTTATTTTTGTTGTTTTATTGTAATGTAACTTTTATTTTCGTATTTTGAATTTTGTAGGAAAGGTACTCGAATGAAAATTTTAATATAAGGGGGTTATTTTCAGTATGTGTGGTTGTTTCATATTGATCCCACCTTCCCAACTTGTTTGGGGGTGGTTTTATCAATTCAAGCTTTATTTTTATATAACCCTAGTGTTAGAATTTATTGCGGAGTAAAAGGTGAAAATATGGCCGTTTAGGCATATCTATGAGTGAGAATCATTGTAGGATGAAATCTAGATTAAATAGGTACATTCAATCATATAATCAACCTAAAAAGATCTTGGGTTTGAATTAGAATCAAGAAAATGAGTTGTTTCCGTTTTGGGTTTGGAAATTTTAGGATCTCCTGAACTGCCGTAATTAGTTTTGGCAACTTTCCGACCCATTTTAGCAACTTAAAACCTATATAAACTTGATACAATCTATCCTCACAACTCACACTACACCTAAACTCCATCACGCACCTTTCACACCCGCGATTCCCGTTTACGTCTCCATTTTTGCAAATCACACAACTTCGGGCGCCGCCCCAGGCAGCTCGCTTCCACCACTTCGACGAAAATTTTTAGTCGAGGCCCAAGTCCCATACAAGGCAAAAGCGACTTCGCTAAAAACACTGGAATTCAAAATACAAAGAGCGACTTCGCGCCCTAGTTGAAACCTGCGCGCGCTTGACTTCCGTGGACCAGAAATTTTCCGGTTTTTCGCGTAGTACCGGTTGTTTTGCAGTTGTTCTCCGAGCGTAGTTTTGAGATGACATCTCCTATAATAATACGAACGATCTTTGAAGATTTGTTCCAAAAGCACTACTTACGGTGCTTGGTTTTGTGAGGTGATCACATCGTTGGTGGGAACCTCTTATGGTAAGACCGGTGAACTTTATTCTCCAAACTTGCATCTTATTTTTATAATAACTGCATTTTCTTTGAGAGACCGGATGGAGAACAAGTATTCTCCATCAACATTGACGATGAACCAATGGAAATTACGGGTTCTTGCTAGCATTTGTTCTTGGACTTGCTATGCGCCGAGAGATACAAGACCCATGGTGCTATTAGGTCGATAATATGCATGTCTACACTTATGAGTCTTTGCACGAGGCTTATGGGGCGTGCATTTTCGTTGTTGAGGACCAAAGGGGACTATAAGCGTTGCCATTGGTAGCTTTGTCCATGAACATAGGAAGCTGTTATGTTTTGGATTATGCTAAACATTTTAGGGGAATGGCGTTTTCTTACGTGAATGGCGCCACTTGCGGCGTTTTCCTTGCTTTAGCCACGGGGCCGGTTCTATGACCTTCCCGGAACTTTGATGTCTAGTTTAGCACGAGCCCATACCATGAGGCATAAGTACCTTCTTATGCCCGTTCTAATTTCACGTATTATGCTATGTTTCTTTTGTTTTTGTACACGTTTCACGGATTGGATTAGGGTAGACGCGGTGCGACCCACCAATAGTCTTATTCGATCTTTCCGTGCAATGACTTGGCAAGGGTGGCGGATACAACCTCACCCGGTTGCACCCTACACCCCATCGGACCAAGTGGCACTTAATAGGTTAGCAACCATAGATGATAAATGGCGTGAAGCCCGCAAATTATCATAGCATGGCGGGGCGAGGCGAAGGAGCCTCACTTCTTTATAGAAGTAGAGGATGGCGAAGATGACGAATAACGTGGGAGTGGAGGTAAGTTTTAGTTTACGTTTGAGTGTGCGCTTATGTCCCAAAGCAATTTAATTCTTTAACCCCATAATGGGTGGAACTCTTATAGAGTTCGCGTCGGTTTTATTTCCTATATTAGTGCGTTCTAACCTTGTTTTGCGGATGTTTACGAATTTCCGCGCGCTTGAATGGTATTTTTCCTACCCTCTTTATTTAAATGCTTTGAGGACAAAGCATGCTTCTTGTTTGGGGGCATAGAAACACGTGTAATTAAGACATCTGCTAGGATATAAATATGTATAATATGCATTTGTTTTCTAGTTAAAATTTCAAAAATTCAAAAATATAAATAAATAAGTTATGCTATACACTTAGGAATATTGGTATTGTTTCTTTCTCCATGCTCTTAACAATCTAGAAGTCTCACGTAGGCTTTAGCGTCGAGAATAATTGTTAGAAACTTAGGTTAATATATAGGTAATAATCTTTACATCTATCTATAAATATATTACATGAGTATCTATGATTGTTAGCGATAAGTTTACGAAATCTAGGCTAGAGTACTTATTCTACAAATCCTGTGAGAATATAGCCTAAAGCCTTATATGAAAACATTTGAGAAATGACACAAAGGGAGAAGTAAAATCCGGATAGAGAAATCACCGTCCACTTGCTTGATCACTAAACCATATCCTAAAGCGAGAATTTAGGCCCTTTTGGATCGATATAGCTAGAAATTCTGACCTAAGTATATTTTTTAAGCTAATTAAGCCCCGAGCCTTTCATTAGCCCTTCCATAAACCACAATTCCTTTACCTGTTACAAAAACAAAACAAAATAAAAAGAAAAAAAATAAATCAACCTACCCATTTAGAATAAGTCCGAGAATAGAATGATGAAGAAAAGAAGAAGAGAAAAACCTGTGTAAACAAAAATTAGTTAGTTGCTTGAAAAAAAGAAAAGAAGTTTCCATCCAAAGAAAAGAAAAATAAAAAAAAATAGAAATAAATAAAAACTCCAAAAATAATAAAAGGGAGTCAAAAGCCAAAGAAAAGAAAAAGAAAAAAATGGCTAATGATGGAAACAAAGTATAGAAAAAAAGAAAATAACAAGGTTTTCTCTAGTTATATAATATGAAGACTCTATTATCTCAGACTTGTCCTTTTGTATATCCATTTCCTTCCTTCTTAAACCATCTCCTAATCCCATGACACCTAATAAAGACCTCTAGCTCAATTAGGAATAGGTTAGTGTGATAGTAAGTGGCGGTTGTGTTTGATCGACTCAGGCTTCCTTGTGTGTCATTGAGATTGTAAGGTAAAGTGTGCCCACTGTACACTGGAGTAGCGAAACTTGAGTGGAAAAATCAGAGTGTTGTTTCTTGACTATGATTGTGAGAACCTACTTAAGGACGCTATTCCAAGTTCTCAGAAACAAACCTGCTAAACATTTTATAGTACTACTCATTATGTATATGTTTATTGTAGATGATAGATTATTATGCATATATTAGCTTAGGTTTCTGACTTGGTTATTCTTATTCAATTGCTAGAGATGTATAGATAGTTGAGCATGAATAAAGGAAACAATAGTTTTATTTTCTTAGTCGTTGTAGTATAGATGAAGTTTAAGTACCTTCACTTGGAAAACTCTCACGAGGCTATAACTTCGTCCACTAGGGAATTCCTAGTGGTTTAAAGCCTTGTTGCATATGGTTAATGCAATCGCGAGCTTCAGTGAAATGAGAGTAATTAGAACTCCATTTTTGTCACTTATTCTAATTTCTCATCTTTGCTTGAGGACAAGCAAAATCTTTGTTTGGGGGTGGTTTGATAAGAGCCCAAAACTATAGTTTTAACCCCTTAATAATCATCTTTGTTAGACCAATTATGTGAATAATAAGTAAGAGTTAATCTGATTACGTGTTTTATGCATTTCGGGCTTCAAAGTCCATTATGTGCGAAAATGTGCCACTTTAGCGAGATAAAGGAGCAAAAGTCGTGAGAACTTCGAATGCCATATCTTTGGACTCAGACCTCGGATTGAGGCCTACCTTATGTCAAAACGACCGGCTCGGAAAGAGTTTTGCAATGGTCCAAGCCTTGACCCAATCAGAGGAGCAAAAGTGGACGAAAAGTCTGTGGAAGCCAACTGCAGCTGAAGAGGCCTTTTTGGACTGAAAGAATTGGGTTTTGGGCCTGATTCTCTGGCCCAAAACATGGCTCCAAGCCCATGCACGATTTTTGGATCTGGATGTATAAAAACAAAAAGCTTGCCTCATTGTTAATGGCAGTTAGGTTAGGTAGATAGTTAGACCTAGATTAGTTAGCCTCCATTAATTAGTTTTAGAACTTAGTTTAATTAGTTTCAATTCATTGTATTAGATTAAACCTTTGAATCTTGTTCTTCATTTGATTAGATCAATAAAGTAGTATTTTTTATCAATTTCGATTTTTGTCATTTCCATTTCTAGATCTAATTTCAATTCTTGTTCTTATTTCATTTTAGTCATTAATTTAGATTTCATTATTGTTTAATTAAGTAAATTTCAATGCTTTATATTATATTTAGATTTAATTTAAATGGAAATGATTGGAATGATTCAAGGCTAAACCTTCATTAGAGGGGTTGAGAAGCCTTGATGAAAGCTTGATTCAATTATCTGGAGATTGTCGTAATTTCCTTTCCACTCTAGAAGCGTTTAGTTCACCATGAGAATGGGTTTAATCGCTCACATGCTAATTATTAATTGGTAGAAATGCCATGTGTAATTAGGGATTAGGAAGAACCGATTGTTCTCGCGCGTGAGCGATTCAATTCGGATTCTGACGACTTCGTCGCTAGTGGATTAAGTTGAGTTAAGGTGGAATCAATCCCCTCTAACTCCTTAACATCGAATCAACGTAGCATTCCCTTTAGTTGTCGGATAATTAGACTAGTTGCATTTAGGTGGGTAGTTGCATCATAGTCTAATTCCCTTCAGAAAGCTCTCATTGACTTAAGACTGATTTCTTAGACTTAGAAAACAATCCATGCTAGGGAACTAGGAGTGGAACGAACTTCCTACTCCACTTAGTGCAATTAAGCGATCGAGTAGAAGCTTTGATAATAGAGTGTAAAAGATTAGTTGTTAGTTTACTTACGTTGTGAATTCATCGTTCATTTCGTAGGTAGACTATTTTATTTCACTTTTATCATATCCTATTGTCCTACCCCACGTCCTCATACCCTCATTTTTTTCTATTTTTTTTTCCTGAAGTGTAATTTCTTGCAAGTTTAGGATATAACTTTGTTTTCATGTTGGCTAGGGTCTAATTTTCTCATCAGATATAGTGCAACATGAATTGAGGTTGCTTAGGTTTTTTATACGAGGAGCATTCACACTGTTTACAATCTCCTTAACTAGGCACTTATGATTAAGGTATGTACTTTATCTCAAGGAGAATATATATATCAAGAATTGCATAGTTTGATGATGTTTGTGTTGAAATCATCTGACTCCATCATCTGCTACACATAAAAGGAAGTTAATAAGAATATTTCTATGATGTTGCTGTTATTTTTCAAGTAGTTCATTGTCTACTTATTTTTCCTTTGGCTTTATTATTATTTTCTTTTACTCAAGTGCTGCCATGTGTTGATATCTGGATGATGCTTCATATTACGTATAAAATTAACTATCAGAAAGAAGACAACTCTACTGATAGAAGAAAGTACAAATCTGAACATTCTTTACCATCCTCACTGATGCTCACCTCTCTTCTTATGCACTACCTATAAGTCCCAATGCAATATGTATAGCGTTATTTGCTAACGTGATAAGATATGGTAAAACCAGAATTACTTACTACTGGACTCTTTTGCTAACATATATTGTTCTTATCGATTTGTTTTTCTTACTTGTGCAATATACCATACCTTTCTTGATTCACTTCTTGCTCTTTAATTTTGTATAGTCATAATGGAATGAGAACTTTGTGATGTGAATGCATGGATCGATTAACAGATGAATAGATGGCAGTTAGGTTTTTTGGTGTTAGAAGTGTGCACAACAAGCTAAGATATAGCTAGGATAGCGTTAGCGTCATGCAATTTTTTTTTTTTTTTTTTTTTTTTGTGATTCTTTTGGTATTGGAATGACTTATTTTGTTGGGAGTCAAACTAGATGATAAATATTTGGTTTGATTAATGAAATCAATAGAAGTTAATTGTTTTGAATGTTGTCTCTTTTTTCCAGAGTGGATGCTTCCATCATAAAGCAGGTTAATGTGATTTTGGTTGTGATGTTTTGATAATGTGGATGTTGTTTATGTCATAAAGCTAGTTAATGAGATTTTGGTTATGACGTACAGGATGCATGTTTAGAAATGAATGTATATGATCAAATACAAAAATGAGAAAATATTTTTAAAAAAATATATATATATTAATGTTGCTTTTGGAAAAAGCGACATAATCTCTATTAAAAGTGACGTAATTGACCACTTTTATGTGTCGCTTTTCTTTTCATACGAGTTACATGGAGTTGATTTCCAAAAGTGACACAAGAAGTGGGGGCTTTTGTATCGCTTTTGACGTACTTATGCCACGCTCTAATCCAAAAGTAACACAATTAGTATACTTAATGTATTATTTTTGACGTACTTATATTACGCTCTGGTCCAAAAGTGAGACAACTAATATACTTAATGTGACGTATTTATGTCATGCTCTGGTCTAAAAGTGACACAACTAGTATACTTAATGTATCACTTTTGATATACTTATATCACTCTTTGGTCCAAAAGTGATATTTAATGTGCCACTTTTGGCAAACCATGTTACGCTCTTTCTTAAAGGTGACACAAGAGGCTATTCTTAAGTGTTATTTTATTAACAAAAAGTGACACATTTAGTAATGCTTGTGTGTCACTTTTGGTTGAACTTTATATGACGGGGGTTGTTAGGTCACTTCATAATTAATTTCAAAAGTGACACAAGTGACTTCTTGTGTCACTTAAAAAGGGACACAAAAAGCCTCTTTTTTAGTAGTTCTCTATAAAAAAGTTGATTGCTTTGAACTTTACTCTTCAAGTTATGAAGGTTAAATCTCCTGTTATCGTTGGTGTGAGCCAAGAGGATTGGAGTCGTAAGCTGTTGTTGTTTGTTGGTAATTATTGTGCTCCTGGAAGGGTTGGAAGGGTTTTGGAGAATCATGGTGTTAGATATGAGGGTAGGTCGTTTTTCGTCATAGGTCATTTTGTGTAGCTGAAGTTATATGTGGTATTATTTTTCTTTTATTTTGTAGAGGTTGATGTGGGTGAGCGGTCGAGTCACAGTGTTATAGAACGGTTTGCTAAGCTGGGAAAAGAAACAATCACTTCAGCCAGAAGTTTCTCATTATTTCCAGAGGCATGGTGGTGAAAAGATTAATCGAAAGAAGATTGAGCAGAAAAAAAAAAGAGCTCGTGGTTTGATTATTGACGAATCAGATTCTAGTACTGAAGTAGAGATGGAAAGGGAAGAAGGAAGTTTAATTACAAAGGAATAAAGGCGGAGGTTGAATCCTGGGTCGCGAGGAGCTAGTGGTGGAACTAGGACTAGTAGTCGACCTGTTTTGAGGCGACCTGATGAAAGAGAGGATTTCGTGGGAGGACGAGGTGCTCATGGTGGAGGCGGTGCTGGGGAAGTAATTGGGGCGCCTAATGCTCCCCGTAGGCCCATTCTAAAGAGAAGGACTGAGGGTGGCGACCCTGCTCCTATCAAGAGGATGTGATCTGATGCTGGTAGTAAGAAGCGTCCTAGCCCTAGGGGTTTGCGTTCTACCCCAGGTCGCACTCCGTTGAAAAGAATGGACCTAAAAGACCTAGAATCAGAAGGTGATGGGAAAGGTGGGAAGGGTTAGGGGAAACCTAGTGATGTTGAACCCCTTGTTAAGAAGAGTAAAGTTTCTCGTAGTGTGTCTCAAGGTAAAGAGAAACGTAAGTCTGCTGTGCTTGATAGGAATGTTTCATGTGTCAATCCTAGTAGTGGTAATCTTCATATGGTGAAGAATAGCGACTGTAGTTTCAAGTTGCATTTGATTGCTAATTGTTTACTTGAAAGCATTGTGTTGGATAGGGATCGAAAAGATCTTGATGAGGGCAAAGAACTGGAGGATAATTTGAAAGACATGGATCGCTCGTTTTGTTTTGTAAGTTTTTTTGTCTAAATAAGCTTTGTACGGTAGGGTTGTTTATCTGGCTACGATCTAACTTGTTTTATTGTTTTGCTAGATTCTGGTTAGGTATCATAAACTGAGGGAAATAGCAGCCATTGGAGATATGTACAAGAAAGAGTTGGACGCTGTGAAAGAATTGTACGACTAAATACTGGCGATCCAAGATGTGGATCATGCTGAGGCAATAAGCTTAAAAGCTCAGGTCACTAATCTTTCAGGGAAGCTAGCTTCTTTGCAACTTCTGTGGACTCCGCTCGAGCTAAGGTGGAGCACTGGACCTTTGAATATACACAGTCTAAGGCTGTTGCTGAAAATGCCCATAACATGTATAACAATCTATGTGACCAGATCGAGGGTGGTGAAGTGTACGTTCTGATTGAAGACTATTGTGACCTGGAGCAGAAGTACATGGACCTAAAGAGATTGGCTAAAAATGGGGTTGTAGCAATTACTGTGGGAGATACTGCTCTAGATGCGAGTAAATGTCTTGAGATTGAGATTGATCCATGTACTATTAAGCTTACTGATGGTGTCTTTGAGGTGCAGCAAGGTGGCATGGCTGGTAAGACGAGTGGTGCATGTAAGACTGTGGAGGAGGGTCTTGAGCTTGACCCTCTGAATGTGGAAAATCATCCATTTGTGCATTGAAATTTTGTTATGATCTAGCTTCATTGATACTTTAATTTTTCTAAACTTTTGGAGATATTGAGGTTGTTTGCCCAGGATAACCTGGGGGCCTCTTGTATTTAGACTAAGTATGGAATGCGCAAGTAAGGTTGTTTTGACTTACTTGTTTTTGAATGGAGATTGTTGCTTTTCCAAAATATTATTTTGCTTTGCTATTTGGTAGCTCGATGTTGGTTGTTGTGTTTATATCTGTTGTGATCTGGTGTTGTATGCCTTGCTTGAAATCTACAGGTCGTAATCTATAGATCGTAGATACCTGGATGTGACTGATAGTTGACCGTTTAGTGGGAATTTCAGTTGAATCAAACTTAATTTGTACCCAAAGGGTTTAAGTTGATTGGTGGTCCTTTTGGGGGTATTTTGGATTGGATTTGACTGATAATTAGCCTTTAAGTGGTAATTAAAGTTGAATCAAGCTTAACCTTTTTGTAGGTCTTAAGATGATTTATGGTCCTTTTGGGATACTTTAGATTGAATTTGACTGATAATTAACCTTTGAGTGGTAATTACAGTTGAATCAAACTTAACCCTTTTGTAAGTCTTAAGATGATTTGTGGTGTTTTTGGACGTACTTTTGATTAGATTTGACTGATATTTATAGCCTTTGAGTGAAAATTACAGTTGAATCAAGCTTAACCCTTTCGTAGGTCTTAAGATGATTTGTGGACCTTTTGGGGGTCCTTGTGATTAGATTTGACTGATAATTAGCCTTTGAGTGGTAATTACAGTTGAATCAAGTTTAACCCTTTCGTAGGTCTTAAGATGATTTGTGGACCTTTTGGGGGTCCTTTTGATTGGATTTGGCTGGTCACAGTGACCAGGTTGCTAAATCAGTGTAATTGCTTGTTAGTTTGTGGAGTGCGAAGAAGACAATGTAAAAATGAGCTGATAGCTAATTTTTATTCATATTGCTTCAAACATCATTAACAAGAGTTATTGATAAAATCGTTTGAGTAGAGCTGTGTTCCAAGGTCGAGGGAGCACGTCACCGAGCTGAGTTTTGATCTAGTAAACTCTATTCTCTATGACTTTATGGATTATGTATGGTCATTCCCAAGTTGGTTCTAACTTTGTTGGCTCCAATGTCTTTTTGAGGACTAAGTCGCCCGCTTGGAATGCTCTTGGGACGTCGATGACCTTGTTATTGTAAGATTGCTGAACGGTCTAATGATAGCGAGCCAAGGAGATTGCATCGTTCTCTCTTCTTTCTTCTAAGAGGTCGATCTCTTTAGATAAGATGTCGTCGTTAACTCCTCTTCGACTATGTCAGAACGTGTGGTTGTGATTATTAGTTCTGATAGTATGATGACCTCAGTTCCAAAGCAAAGTGTAAAAGTATGTTAAAACGTCGTCGTTATCTTCGTTTGCAAATTTTCTTTGATTGCTTTGTTTGTGGCTTCTACTTGTCAATTGCTTTGTGCGTATCTAGGTGTAGAAAATGCCTGGTTGATGCGCTACTTCTGTAAGAACGCTTTGGTTTGCTTGCCTGCGAACTGGAATCTGTTGTCTATGACTAAGGTGTGAGGTAGGCCAAACCTTGTGATGATGTTGGTCCAACTAAAGTTGGTGACATTTATTTCTCTAACTTGCACTAATGGGATTGCCTCGACCCACTTAGTGAAGTAATCTGTTGCAGTTAGGACATATCTCAGTCTTGTTTTTCTTTATAAAGTAAATGGTCTCATGATGTCTAAGCCCCATATATGAAAATGTCATGGCCTGGCGATATTGATCAATTCCCCGCTTAACACAGGTGGTTGTGGCCAAACTTTTGGCATTGGATGCATTTGAGAACGTATTTCTTCGCTTCAATGTGCATTCGTAGTGGCCAATAGTATTCTTGGGCAATTGCTTTGTGGCAAGCGATCTGGCTCCAACATGGTTTTCACATTCTCCTTTGTGAATTTCATAAAAAATTAGCACACTACAACAAAAAAAACTTTATATCACTGTTAAAAACAGTGGCAAACTTTTAACACTGTTTTTTTTTTCCCAAAACCATGACAAGTGGGGGTTATTTTTTTTTTACCAAAATTGTGACAAATACTCTTTGAAGAACAACCACAAAATAGTTGAAAACAGTCATAATATAACCACCGTTTAGTGGCGATTTTTACTGAATAGTGATAAACGTTATCCATATCAATCATCAAAAGTAACCCTTTTATAGCTATTTTAAAAAAACCATGACAAATGGTTAAAATTTTTACAAAAAAAAATTATATATAAAAAAAACAAAAATTCACTAAATTGGTTATGCACTCCATATCTCTAACGAATGCCTATACACCTTTAAAAAAATCTTAACAAATATAATTAATTAAATTTCCAAGTATCATTCACAAACATTAATTCCATTGAACCAATCAAATCCAAACAAGACTTAGATAATTATTACATGTATTTAAATCAAAATCAAAATGAAACATCTCAAAAGTTAAAAAAAAAATCATTCTAGCCCGCCGGAGTCGTCACATGAATTTAACCACACTTATCGTTCGTTTTGAGCATAGTCCTCAACATGTTTTTGGATGAAGCCAACAAACTCGTATCCTTGCTTCTTAGCGTAGTACACTTCTAACATGACTACAATACTCCGGAGTACCCCATGACTACCCTTAGTATAGCTCCCTCCACAGCTCGCTTATGATATTCAATCCCTTCTGTAAGCAAAACAATTAGTGAGCACAAGTCAAAACTTCTATAGTGTAGAAATTACAATGCAATACGTTAAACCATTTTATAAGATTCTTGTTTGAATCAAACAGATTAACAAGTGCGAATTTCAAAATATAGAGAAAACAACGAATAATTTCAGTGGACTAAGAAAAAGTTAAAGACAATATACCTTCAACAAGTCACCGGCCACAAGCACATGCCATTTTTCTTCGTACCAAATACCTTGTTCCCTAACCTGAAAGGTTGAATCAAATCAGAGGCATCTATAGTCCATACTATAGTTGAAAATTAAAAGCCAATATCACCAACACTATACACTAAAACTCTGAACTAGTACAAGTTTAGTCCCCTGTTTATCACTCTTCAGAAGAAATAGAAAGAAACAAAACAAAACAAAATTAAGTAAATAAAGATAAATAAATAAATCAAAATTACAAACTAGCATAAGAACTAAAAAAAGAAAATATTTGCTGAAACCGATAGCATATTCAGATGACGAATAAACATCTAAGAAAACATTAGGATGTCAAAACCATGTTGACTTGCCAAAAAAATTGTACAACTTAGATAAGCATGACACGATCACCATGCATTGAGGAAAAACGAAAGATGTCAACATCCAAAAAAGTGGTAGCACAAAGATAAAATAGTCGACCAACAAGAGACCATGGAGCAAAAAAGAAAGGGATTAAGACTAATTTAAAAGCTGAATAATCCGTGAGCGTAGCGAATTCTTGAGGTCGCTTTTCTAAAGTCACCCAAAAACAACTTGCTTCATGTCCCCCCCCCTCTTTTCTTATCTTCCTCTATCTTCGCCTCCAATCTCTCCTCCATCAAACCTGTTCTCACAATCTATCTCGTTGGATCTAACTCTTCCAATCGTCTCTCTATTCTCGCTCTCGGAATATCCGTTGCTGTTTAAAATCTGCAAGTTGGAAATATCTGATCTGCTAAAGAACTCAAATCAGATTATTGTCAGTAGGTAAGAGATTTTAGTATATTCAGTCACTCTCTCTACTGTTAAAAATATGAATTTGTAATACTCCCTCTGCTGTTAAAAATATGAATTTGTAATACCATGGATGTAGATGTTACGGTTCCTCAATTTGTTTGTGAACTTATCCACCAAAATTGGTACGGTTAGATATATACGGGCACAATATAGGAGAAGGCAGCTTGAAAACAACCTTTAACCAACCATATACAATTAAAGTGAAAGTGAGAGGCGTAAACTTCAGAAAAACAAACCTACAAAAGTATCATGCTGATTTTAACATAGTTCGACGCACATCATCTTTTATGACTTCATCATAAATCAAGGAATAACAATTACACTTCTAAGAGAACGATGTCACTGTCAATGCACAGAGAATATATTTGAGAAAAAATAGTACTCTCAGCTCTCCAATTTTTAGTCACTGATATTTTAATTTGCGGGGGCTTTTGTAATTGATTTATTTAAACAATGAGACCTTTGCAACACTAGCATAGGGTCACATACATTGGTCGAGTCTCATTGATCTAGGGAACATGAACCATTTCAAAGCTTAAAGTAGTTTAATTTCCTGTGTCTAACTGAGGGTGTGTTTGTTTTCTGAAAAGATATTCATATGCTCCTTTTAATTTTTATAAAATATCTACTTCTTTTTTACTTTTTTCGTTTAAGTTTTTCATCCAATCCCAGTATTAGGTAGCTTTGATATTCATGTGTATGTGCAAATAGAATACTAGTGCAAGAAGGTATAGGCAATGAAATGAATATTTTCCACGCTTTTGTATCTTTTGTGTCCAAACTGGCTGTCTATTTTTCATGTATTTATTTATTTTGAGATCTCTTGAAGTCCTACTTTACCTCCTCTATTGTCCTTTCTTATAAATCCTTTATGTGCAGGCATTTGTGAGAAATTTGCAAGTGCTTTCGCCGCTGCTGTTAAAAATCTGCAAGTCGGAAATGGCTTTACAGATGGTGTGACGCAGGTATTCAATCCTCCAATTTGCACTAAGGTTTAAAGTTATAAATGTTCCTGATATAATTTGTGCTTACCAGTCTCTAGCCTAATTATCAGTATGCAGGGAAGTACTATGTTTCTTGTGTTCTGTTAATACCAACCAGGAGCATGTTGTTCCTAATACCTTTGTGTACTTACCTAGCTCCATCTCGAACCTTAATCTATTGTCTGTTTTCAATGTTTTCCTTAATGCTAAACAACTTTTAAATCAGATTATTGTCGATGGGGTCGAGATTTCATATATTTGTTCTCTCTATTTTCCAAGAATTATTATTTACATTCAAAGCCCCAAAAATCATTGTGTTGAGCGGTCCCCAAATTGTAACCATTTGTACGCTTTAAAATGGTGATCATCTACGTACACTGATCTTTTAAATGGTAACGATCTTCAAACCACCGAGCTACCGGTATCAAACAAAAGGTCAATCCTAACATGTAAGCTTCTTTATACCCTATACAAGTATGCCACACATTAGAGTAAAACATCCCTCATGGTAACGAACATAAAACCGCCTCGCAACTGGTATCTGTTTATTAAGGTTTTCAGTTCTAAAAAAAAAAAAGTTAAATCTCTTATCTTTCATTTATCCCACGTCCCAGTCATATTAGAACATATAGCCTGTACTAAACAGCGTCTGAGGTCTCTTTTCAAGCCTTTCTATGAACATCTAAGACACAATTTTATTTTCCTCCAAGTACTATACTATATTGAAGTTTTCTTATTTTTAGTGGGAAAGATTTAGAGTTGGGGAATGTGACAGACTCATACTTATGGCATTGTCTTGTAGTCTTGCTTGTAAGCCAATTGTAGATTACACAACATTAAATTAACTTGCTTTGTTTAGTTCAATTCATGATCCAAATAGATAGATCGGTGGTATGCTTTGTTTACTTATCTCATTGACGTGGATTCATCACCTTGTTTGATCCGCAACCCATATTGTATATATTACAGCTATTTTATTTCTGGGTGGGTTTCTTTTTGTTATACTATTTTGGGATTTTGGGCTACTTTTGTTTGGGGGTTCAATTTAACTAACTTCTGGAAATTTATTGTCATGATCCAATTTAACTTTGATATTCACTTGTACTTGGCATGATTTAAATGTGTTTTGTTAAACAAAATAAGGCATAATAAAAATATCAATTGTACAAGCTTTGGAGTCCCTATATATATGTTCTATTAGCTTCTTGTTTGGGTTATTGATGAATGTTGTTGCTAATTAGCTTCTCAATCAAATTTACTTGAACATCACATTTATTATGTGTACTTCCTCTGCCTATTTTCCAAGTGTATTTATTTATATATATCATTCATGCATGTTCTACCATGTCATGTCCCAATAACCCAATATTCTAGTTTCGATAAATATGTTCGGTTATCACATATATTTCGACAAGCAGGGGATGACCAAGCATCATTTCGAGAAACACTGTTCAGACTAAGTAATGGAACTTCAACCGTCAGTGATTGACAATTATTTCTAACTCGGGATATTTCCTCGCTCAATATGGATGAGGTTAACACCTTCAAAGATGCTTTGCGTCTTTTTCCTACCAAACAGCCTGCACATGATTATAATCTCACCCGACTTATTGAGCTTGGTAAACCAGTTGCTCGAATTGTATCACTAAATAATTGTGAGACCGCTACCAAGGCTTCGTCGGATGATGCAAAAGGCTTGGAGAAAGTTACGTGTCTATCACTTGGTGCACGCGTGTTATGCTTCGTTCAAACATTGCCACCACAAATGGGTCAGTTAATGGTGCAATGGGCACCGTTGTAGATATTGTTTACGAAATGGTCGCAAATCACCGGAAGATATACCTCTTTGCTTGTTATGGTTGACTTCCGACCGCTATCGTGGTGCTAGGTTCCGATCCGATTCTAATACAATACCTATTACTCCACAGACATCAAATTGGAAGTCAGGTAATGCTTCATGTCGGTAGCATTCAGTTCCCCTAGTACTATGTTGGGCGATAACAATTCACAAGAGTCAAGGCCTCACTCTTGATCGGGCAGTGGTAGATATTGGTGAAAGAAAAAGCCTTAGTTTGACTTTTGTTACTTTGTCTCGCACAAGAAAGTTGTGTGATCTGGCATTTTGCCCTATGTTCTCTTTGGAAAGACTTCAAAAGATTGGAAAATGTGTTGGTCTTAGAGGCCGATTGCAAGAGGAGAATCGTTTGTTGCACTTGTGCTGCTTCACCATTTGATGTTCTAGGAAAATCTTATAGTTTAAATGTTATTTTCTTGTTTTTATCTCGGTATGTAGTATTCACCTTTCTACCTTTATTTCTATTTATATTGTTTGCAAATTCACTTCATCAAGATATTATATATTTTTCATAAATGAATATCTACTGTCGTTATCATGCTTAATTTTGTTGTTTCGATTTATGAAGGTTCTTTCACAAGTAATGTATAGGAGGACATTTTTTGATGGTTGCTGCAGATGGATTTTGTCACTTCAACTACTGCCTTTTATATTATAGTTGTTTGGACTTTTGTTAGCCCCCCTTTCTATGTCTTTTGAGTTGAGTTGAGCAGTTTGTAAAGTAAATAACTGTGCAACTTGTTATATGTATAGTAGTTTAGAACCTTTGGGATGTTGTTATTTTGGTTCTTCTGGTAATATGACAGGTTTTTTATGATTTAATATTGAAAATACAAAAGAGGTTATGTCGAAATTTTCATTGAAGAGTTTGTTTTCCTTAAGTTATAATGTCAAACTTAGTTAGCGACGGCATCGTTTCGGCCTCTTTGATGCTCAATTTTGTATGACATTTATATTTGTAGTTCAATGTTGAGTGTTTTAATTGTCTTTGATGTATTATTGGATCTTCAGAAGTTGTTGATCATGGATTTCTTTGACAAAGCTTTATCTATCAATAAAATTGTCTCAATATTGTGTTTGGTTTTCGGCCTTGATATTGATTATGATCCATAAACATTCATGCGTATGTGCACTCAGAAGTAAACCTTTGATTGAACTTTCTTCTTCAATTTGTAGAAATGGTTGTACTTGCAACATGTTTTTTCCTTTGCAACTATGTAATCGCTAGAGGTGCTTGATATGTCTTTGTGGGCATAGGCTGCACCCTATTGCTTAGCCGAATTGTGCATTAGTCATTCTATGGTTTTAAAACTTGTTATTTCATAAGAGCATCTTCAGTTGTAACATTTTATTACCATTTCCTGGAAGTCGTAGGAAACTATATTAATCTTGCACAAGTAAAAATGAAGTCACACACAACCCACAGTGCTGTTTCACATATTAACTTGTTTGGGAAAAAAACAATTTTTTTTTATCTTGGGATTAAAATGTCAAGAAATTGTTAGTGAGGTTGACGTGGGAATATATATAAGAATACAACTCCTCTTATTAGTGCGAGATAGATACAAATCGAGGGGCAAGTCGTAGAAATAAATAAATATAATTATTGTTATATATTAAAAAAAAGATCCAAATAAATAATATACTACGCTCACGCCCCACTGCAATGCAATATACTAGTAATCTAAGGTATACACACACCATAATAGACTATTAAGCCGATCGCAAAGCTTGAAATAAATATAAAAATTTCGACAACAATGATTAAACCATAAAGGAGGCACAATCGAACTTCCAGACTAGAGCAATAAACACCAGTCCAAACTGAAAAGAAATATAATAGATGGAATCAATTTCGAAAACTAAATTCTTTCAACTTTGGCTCTTCAATCTCAATTGTCATCAAGTGCACTTACCACAATACAAAAAGTGATCTACACTGCATAAATCTACAAAAGAGGTAAACTATCACTACAACATAGCGTGCAGTGAAACCATACAACTTTATAATTAATTTAAGTGTACACAAAGCAATGCATGTAAGCAAGCACAACTGTCCCAGAAAAAAATAGATCCCAGTTCTGGTAATTGAACTTTTTCGTATAGTTACAGTAAATAAATTTGAAACCTTAGTCAAGATTTATAACAGTGGCACCAACACCTTGATAGGACATTTTAAAGAAGGATAATGTGTTTCACCTCCTATTACTATTAAGAGTTGCTAAACATAGCACTATACAGTATGATATTTGGTATTATTTAAGTGTACAAATAAAAAGTAATAAAACACTCAGTATCATATGGACTTAATTTACCTATTGTACGTGGTAAAGCAACAATAAGAAAGAAGCAAGCAAAAACACAAAAAGAGAAAACAGGAAACTTCTTGGTTTATTTTACAACTAAGACTAACCTATAAACAAAGGTCATATCTGTTGGTAACTTGGTATGCCTTCAAACTCCACCAATCTCGCGACCTCTATTCCCTTAAGTAAAAGACCAAAACCTAGTATGTAAAAAACAAGAAATTCAGAAACACCAACATACGCGATAAATGAAGAATCCTTTCACAAATCCCCAAGTAGAAAATCAAACTAGTAGTAGGAGCCATACATAATGTCATGTGTCATAAGCTCTCCTTTATACACCGAAGAAAGAGAATCAGTCGAACCTATTATCATTCAAACACTGATCTGGAACTGCATGGGAACTGTGGATACTGTAAGACGATTATAACTCGGTGCCAGCCACTGATCAACAAGCTGTGAATGGAAAAGGATCTTCAAGTGCAGATGCAGTCATTTCTTTATCATTTAACTTCTTATTGACTGCAAGTTATAAACAAAAAAAAAAAAGTTAAATATAACTGAAAGACTCACTTTGGAACGATTTTTAGTGTAGCAAACATCAAATCAGGACGCTAGTTGTATCACAGGTAGCATGCATCAACGACAACAAATTTGTTGGATTTAGAGTTCTAGGTCAGAATTTATAGCAATAAACTAATAAGAAGTTAGAACCCCTATTCACATTGTAGTGTTTATATACATAACGTATGTATAAAGAAGACATAATACCTTCAGCTTCATTTTCATGCGTTCCAGGGGCTACAACAATTTCCACCTAAACAAAGATATAGAGAGGTCATCAGTGTGTTTTTCGAAAAGCTAGAGAAGTTACCAATGGATGCTAATATGATGGCAGCCAATTCAAGCAGCATGATTGTACACATAGAAGCAAATTCAAACCAACAAGTATGAAAGCAAAACTCTAGAATCCCATAAAAAAAATATACACAGGAGCGCTTGCTTCACTTGTTGGCTTGCCGGCTTAGCCAATTAATGAAATGCGAATATATAGTGCTACCCATACCCAGACAAAGAAAAGGCACTCTTCCATATTAAGCACGGTTTCACCATCATAGAGGGAAAGAAAAGAGTCATCACCTAGTGTCCTAGCCGATCCAGAATAGCCCCACAGTTATTTTCTTTTTTAAGCAAGTTGGTAGGGATGCTGGGATAGGAAGAAATGCTATTCGTGCCGGTTAATCGAGAGGTTGAGTTAGCTTTCAGCCTTACCTTTCAGGTAAGTGAAGTGGAAGGTGCCTCTTTTCTCAATATCCCACCATTTCATGGTTTGTTTGGCAGCCTTGTCCCGGAATAGAACATATGATTGAATGAAGGAAAAATAACAGCAGGCAGAGCAAAAGAAGACCTAACCAAAAGCAATCCATTTCATAAAAAAAATAATAATAAATAAATAAATAAAACCAAGATCAATTTTCAATTCACAATTTAAAGAACCCTAGAAAGCAAAATCATCTAAGGTAACTTACCATCAAACCCCTTCACGAAAATTGAAGGATGCTGCTGCTTTAATTCGGGATTAGAAAACGAAAGACTTATTAACGAATTGAGGCATACAAAGAATGAGAGAGAGAATGATCGAACATCCACTACGCTGTTGAATTAAAGTTTGAGATATATACCTGTTTCTTTCGGAGAGAGTGGTGAACTGGTGATCGTGGGAAAGCAACTTCACTAATTTTCATGGGCCTTGGTCGTGAGCCCGTGAAGACCAATTGTTACTAGTATACTGCAATGCGTAGTATATTATTTATTTGGCTCTCTTTTTTAATATATAACAATAATTATATTTATTTATTTATTTCTAGGACTTGCCCCTCGATTTCTATCTATCTCGCACTAATAAGAGGAGTTGTATTCTTATATATATTCCCACATCAGCCTCACTAACAATTTCTTGACATTTTAATCCCAAGATAAAAAAATTGTTTTTTTCCCAAACAAGTTAATATGTGAAACAGCACTGTGGGTTGTGTGTGATTTCATTTTTACTTGTGCAAGATTAATATAGTTTCCTACGACTTCCAGAAAATGGTAATAAAATGTTACAACTGAAGATGCTCTTATGAAATAACAAGTTTTAAAACCATAGAATGACTAATGCACAATTCCAGCTAAGCAATAGGGTCTGCAGTCTATGCCCACAAAGACATATCAAGCACCTCTAGCTAGTACATAGTTGCAAAGGAAAAAAAACATGTTGCAAGTACAACCATTTCTACAAATTGAAGAAGAAAGTTCAATCAAAGGTTTACTTCAGAGTGCACATACGCATGAATGTTTATGGATCATAATCAATATCAAGGCCGAAAACCAAACACAATATTGAGACAATTTTATTGATAGATAAAGCTTTGTCAAAGAAATCCATGATCAACAACTTCTGAAGATCCAATAATACATCAAAGACAATTAAAACACTCAACATTGAACTACAAATATAAATGTCATACAAAATTGAGCATCAAAGAGGCCAAACGATCTTGCCGACGCTAACTAAGTTTGACATTACAACTTAAGGAAAACAAACTCTTCAATGAAAATTTCGACATAACCTCCTTTGTATTTTCAATATTAAATCATAAAAACTCATCATGTCTAGAAATCATTAAACTGTCATATTACCGGAAGAACCAAAATAACAATATCCCAAAGGTTCTAAACTACTACACATATAACAAGTTGCACAGTTATTTACTTTACAAACTGCTCAACTCAACTCAAAAGACACAGAGAGGGGGGCTAGCAAAAGTCCAAACAACTATAATATAAAAGGCAGTAGTTGAAGTGACAAAATCCATCTGCAACAACCATCAAAAAATGTCCTCCTATACATTACTTGTGGAAGAACCTGCATATATCCAAACAACAAAATTAAGCATGATAACGATAGTAGATATTCATTTATGAGAAATATATAATATATTGATGAAGTGAATTTGCAAACAATATAAATAGAAATAAAGGTAGAAAGGTGAATACTACATACCGAGATAAAAACAAGAAAATAACATTTAAACTATAAGATTTTCCTAGAACATCAAATGGTTGAAGCGCATAAGTCTGACAAACGATTCTCCTCTTGCAATCGGCCTCTAAGACCAACACATTTTCCAATCTTTTGAAGTCTTTCCAAAGAGAACATAGGGCAAAATGTCAGATCACACAACTTTCTTGTGCGAGACAAAGCAACAAAAGTCAAACCAAGGCTTTCCCTTTCACCAATATCTACCACTGCCCGATCAAGAGTGAGGCCTTGACTTTTGTGAATTGTTATCGCCTAACATAGTACTAGGGGAACCTGAATCTTGGCATGAAGCATTACGACTTCCAATTTGATGTCCGTGGAGTAATAGGTATTGTATTAGAATCGATCTTAACCTAGCACCCACGATAGTGGTCGAAGTCAACCATAACGATAAAGAGGTATATCTTACGGTGATTTGCGCCTTTTCGGTAAACAATATCTACAACGATTGCCTATTGCACCATTAACCGACCCATTTGTGGTGGCAATGTTTGAACGAAGCATAACACGTGCACCAAGTGATAGACACGAAACTTTCTCCAAGCCTTTTGCATCATCGGCGAAGCCTTGGTAGCGGTCTCACAATTATTTAGTGATACAATTCGAGCAACCGGTTTACCAAGCTCAATAAGTCGGGTGAGATTATAATCATGTGCGGTGTTTTGGTAGGAAAAAGACGCAAAAGCATCTTTGAAGGTGTTAACCTCATCCATATTGAGCGAGAAAATATCCCGAGTTAGAAATAATTGCCAATCACTGACAGTTGAAGTTCCATTACTTAGTCTGAACGGTGTTTCTCAAAATGATGCTTGGTCATCCCCGCAGCATCGAAATATATGTGATAACCGAACACATTTATCGAAACTAGAATACACAATTCCACCATGTTGTTTTTGAATAGGCCCACCTTGGACATATAATGCACTGTCACATACAGGAGGTAATTGACGCATATCACCAACGAGGATAATAGATGCACCACCAAATGGCTCGTTCTTTGCGAAAATATCTTGACAACGTCGGTCAATATTTGCAAGCATACTTTTTCCAACCATGCTGTACTCATCGATAATGATAAGTTTGGTGTCTTTAAAGTTTTCTTGCATACGTCGACATTGATCACCTTTAATATTTTTGGAAGTTTGTTTCACACCTTTCTGTTCTACAGTGAAAGATAGTTCATGATGGATGGTTGCACCTCCAATATTAAAAGCGGCAACTCCAGTAGGAGCCATGACACGCACTGCTTTGTTTGTTCTGAAGATTGCAGTAACTTAATACACAATTGCATTTATGAGTGTGGACTTGCCTGTGCCTGCTCCCCCATAAACAATTAACCGAATACATGCTCCAGCTTGTAGGGCTCTAACTACCATATCATGAGCCAGTCTTTGTTCATTAGATAAATCATGATCTGGTACAATTGTTTAAGGTTCATGATTTAGTTCATTGCCACCACGAAGAGCATGGATAAATTTTCTATCAATTTCTATATTTGGATATCGATGTAAACCTTCAGCCTAATTGTGTGAAATGTCGAAGTCTCTTCTTCCTAATTCCACAGTTTCCCCAGGGACAAACATGGGCCCCATTGCTGCAGCCATCATCCACTCATCCCGAAGTAAGTCTTCAGTACCAAGCTCTACCTCAATACCATTTTCAAGCTCTTCATCTATCGGTTCTGGAAGAATAATCCTATAAGTGATTTCGAAACCCAAGTCATAGTATCTTTCATACCACAACGAAAATTCTCCCCGAGCTTCTTCAAGAGTTCGATAATGGTGATAAATTAAGACTTGTTGACGACAAAATGATTTCCATTTTTCAGTGTTTGGTAGGATGTCACCGTCTAGCTCCGGAACCAAACTCACAACTGCATCAACTCGAGAAGTGTGCCAAACATGCTGCTTGAAATAATGTTTTTTGCCATATTCAGGAGGGAAATATTTTCATAACAAAAAGGTCGTTGCAGATATCTTCCTACAAAGGTTGGATCTGTTCCAACAATTTCATCCTCGTCGCCCTTTGTTATGCATACAATTGATGCTAGCATGCTCTTTTCGCTAACATTTAAGAGTACAAATTTTCTGGATGATCGGGTCAATGGGTACCCCATTAGCAAGTGACATACTTCCTGGGCAGAAATATCTCTTTCAGAGACACTTTTCATAAGTAGGCGCTTGAAAGCAGATCTTGCATTTTGACAGGGCCGATGAAAATCTTCAACAATATCTTGAAGAGTATCTATGAAACTTTTTGAAGCTGGTTTAGATTTAGCGGCATATTTAGCAATGTAATTGACAACAGATTGCACTGAAAGGACTGGCGACCAATCAATGTTTGCACGCCAGGTCTGCAAAATCTTACGATTGTGGGAACAAACTAGTTCATCATTTCGGCGGCCGAGGAAACGATACATGTTATTGTTGGGAGGCTCTTCTACAATCTTTGACTGACCAATTACATCAAATGGGTATCTAAAGCGACATACCATTTGTTTGGTTGCTTTGTGTAAGCGCAAACAATGACTCCCACATATAGAGTGTCGCATGACCCAATTGACCAACGAAACATAGTCATCTTCGTTTGTATCAAGTTGTAAATCGAGTGGCAAAATGCGTGCACAAGGATGTTCTTGGAGATTTCTAGACATGCTTGGGTCTGGGTTAATAGTGCAAACAAGTCTATCAAAATAATCAATAACATTAGATCTATCGATAGCACTTGTAGCAATCTTAGTAACATCTGGAGCATCTGCTAGCCAAAGAAATCCATGAACATGACCACTACCATGATTTTGCCACTCAAACCGGTACCAATGATCAACCACAGAGAACTCATATCGTAAGTAATCCCGAAAGAAGAATTCCACTCTTGCCTGAAATAACCAAGCGACAACATTTGGGTTATCATTAATTAACTTTTATGTCCCCTTCTTTTTTATCTAAAGGAGACATCCTTTCAAGATCATTAGAAGGATCTAAAATCTGAAAACAGTTAAGCCATTGCATGTCGCCAATGAGTGTGAAAGAAGATGGTTGGTGCACCTAAGCTGTTTAACCATGGCGGTCGACTCTTTCAATCTTGTATACCAATAAGACCGGGTACCACGAATGTTGTTAGCAAAGTAAGAGACACGATTAGCTAATTGCTTGTCACCGGACGAAATCATATTTTGAATTTCCTCAATTGACAACTCAGCATCCCCTGGATTCTTCCTCACAAAAACATCACCTAAAGAAAGTGCATGCCTCCTTGAAAGAGAGTTCCAAGCAAAGTAGCGGAATCTCGTATCTCTAGCAAATCGGCCATCATGATATTTCATCAAAAACTGGAAGTACGGCAATGGATTGACTTTCCGCTGGCGAGCTTGTCGTAGATCAGCATCACCATAAGGAAACAAAGTTGGAAATGCCATAACAATATATCCTGGGGTTGAAAACTCATCAATGATGTGAGTTGTTAAAGGCATATGAACATTTGTTTGATCTACATTTGGTACCATAAATGCCCTCCGGAGACGTGCTTGTTGATTGGGTTGTGCCGCAATAGAAATAGTTCCAACAGCATGAAACTCATCAATGTGCAAATCCTGGTTATACAAGTCAAGTGGCCCGTCATCGTCATCGTCATCGGCTTCCCTAGGTATGGCAGAAACTTCGTTGTCGATATCTTCCACAGGTCGGGACATATGTGGTAGGTCATCAGGTTGTCCATCTAGAGGTAGTCCTTCGATAGTTCCATCATCAATAATTATATCATTATAGTACCAATGATAAGTTTTCAACCAAACCAAGGCTGTGTGTACAAATTCTCACCAAACACGAATTCCTTGCTTGCATGTGGCCGCCCTCTATTAACGACAAGAATTGTAGACAAATCAGCGGGCTTGAATGGAAGAACAGTGGCAATCAGATTGACATCTTGGGAGAAATTTATCACATTACCACTGTACTTGTATTGTTGACCCCTAACACGATACACAGACATCATGGGGTGCACCCTGGCAATGAGAATTCTTTCTAGATTGGACAAACGAGACAGTTCTAGAGGTACAATGCCCGGATCCATTGAATTGTTAACACTGAACATGCCAGCATTAGTGTTGTCCCATTTTTCCAACTTGCAAGAGGTACAAATACCTCCATCAATTCTTGTTATAAGCGAGGTTTTTACTTAGTACAAACATATTCCCAGAAAATATACAAAGAAAAGCAATTACCTGCAGAAATCTTTAGATCGGGAAATTTTCTTTTGCATAGAGGACAACTGACCCATGAAATATCATTGCAGGATTTTCTAAATACTTTTGCGTTGGAGAGTGGTATGTAGTCGTCTGTAGTAGGTGGCAGATCAGTGTTTTCATGGATATTATCTTCACACACCATAAGTTGAACACTAGGAAGTCTTTGATGAAGAACGTTCTGTGAAATAACTCTTTGACGAGCAATAACAACTCTTTGACGGGCAATTGTTTGACGTGCAAGTCTTTGCCCAACAACTCTGCTACGAAACGCGTTAAGGGCGTTTTGAACAACCCTTTCAACAGGGTTTTGCCTTACAAATGCTAATCTTCTACGAGCTTGTCTGGAATTTTGTACTCCATCCATGTGCAATCCACGAGCCAAACCTTTACGAGCAATGTCTAGGCGACGATTAGCATCTCGGTGCTTGGAGGTTGTGAACTTGTCTGTTTTGCACGAGTTCTCTTCTTTTTTGCAGTATTTGTAGACCTACCATGCTCTACACTTTGCCTTATGAGGGAATGTCGTACTACATCCATTTGCAATCCATGAGCCAAACCTCTATGAGCAGTGTCTAGGCGACGATGAGCTTCTCTTTGCTCGGAGGTTTGGCAAATGCGTGCAGCTTTTCTTCTAGCACTATTAATTGACTGCGTCGATGCATGATGCTCACTTGTCTGTTTTGCACGGGCTCTCTTCTTTTTTGTAGTATTTTTTGCCCTTTTCTACTCCACCCGTTGCATTTTGTGGGAAATGTTGTTATTATCAACTGGGCATGCAACCTTCAGATTACGTAGCCACTGAATAAGCGGGCAATTGTCTGCTAAATCAAAATCAGATACACTATCTAGTTGCAAAGATTTATCTCCTTGACTTCCAACCCTGTCATAACCTCTTGAAGTCTCTGTTGGATATGGTAGATTGTCAACCTTTTGAATACGGGGTACATTTTCTGGTAAATCAGATATAGTCTCCCTTACCAAAGAATTTGGTGCAGGAATTCCCATTGTACGAACCCAATCAATGAGCGGGCAATTTTCATCTAGATCATCGACCCTCTCCCTTGCTGAAAATATTTCTGCATAATTTCTAACCATGTGATTACTAATAGAGGATTCTGGGTGATCAAGTCTCCTATGAATATGCATTGAACTCTCAGGTTGAGATGCCACCGCCGTCATAATCCAAGAAGAAGTATGTCTGGAAATAATTGTACGTCTTCGAGTAGTTGGATATGCAATTTTTGGTAGGTAGTCTAATCTCCTGATGTATGATGAAATTTGGGCGAAAGAGTTACGGGGCCGACGATTATGAAGACGCGGCCGAGTAGTAGTTGGTAGGGTAGTATGTTGATTCCGACGACTATAAAATCTACCAAAGAACCTATCAATTTGGTGTAGTGCTACTGGTAAACCTTCCACAGCTGCATCCATTGTGCATTAAAACACTGAGAATGGAAAAGTAGGGACGAGAGAGAAGTCTTCTTATGTCGTGTCAATTGAAATTCCTACATGGTTGGCAAACTGGAGCATTAAATAGTTGAAAGTTTTGCTTAGGAAAGTTGTTTCTTTTCTCTAACGGGAAGTTAAGCCAAGAAAAGTTTAATAAACGGATAAAACTATAAAGTCCAACTACTTCAAACTTATTATTTCAACCGTGGTTGTCATAAATGTGAAAAACTTGCAATATATATGAAACATAAATATGACCACTTACTTTGTTATATATATGAAATAATGAAATTTGGGCCATTATTACTCAATACTCACCTATTAAATGCACCCAAAATAACTAATGTATTAGGAGATATTAAGAATATTAAGCGCAAGAGAAATGCATGAATATTAACGAGGATTGCACGACTTATATGAGACCGTCTCCACCAATTGCATTACTATGTAAATCGTAGTTTCAAGGTGAAAACAAATTAAAACAAAGAGTAAAGCAAATGCGAATGAATACATACCAATTTGTTTGACAAAAATATCTCCAAGAAACATAAATACTCGGAACGAAAACAAAACCAAAAGAACTGGACCTGCAGGGACAAAACAAATAGTGGTTAGCTTTCGAAATATATTGTAATGAAAACGGGTAGTTAGAGGCCAAGAAAATATTAGTTATAGGATTAGGAATACCACAAATCTGAATGAAAACATACCGCTTCCTTTTTTCAATATTTTCCACAATAACAGAAATACCTAGAACCAAAAATGTGTAGCTGTAAAAACAGAAGAAAATGGTTAGCTACATGGGAATATAGATATTCAATAAAGTAAATCTACATAACGATTTGGTTGCTTTTATATGTTGAATTGTTTGAAAATGCTAATGTAAAGTTGTATCTTATTTCTTGTTATTCCTTTTGGATAATATTTCTAACAAAATTAAAGCATAAATACACTTTCAAATTTAAAATTGAACTTACATGCAGTTGACATAAACAAACAAAAATTCTCAATCATGATTTAAACATATAGATAATTGGTTTATTCATCTAATAAGGCTTGGTTCCACATCTTCAAACCTCCCCAAAAGTGTAAACGCTAATGGATCTTAAGTTGGTGATGTGGTTGGGGCTTTCGACACCAACACCAGTGGTTTAACCCACTAGTCGTAAGCCTACTTGCATCCCTTCTATTGGGTTATTGGGACATGACATGGTAGAATATGCATGAATGATATATATAAAGAAATACACATGGAAAATAGCGCAAAGGAAGTACCATTAATAAATGTGTTGTTCTAGGATAGAAGCATACAACTAATCATATTTGGCAAGAGTAAAGGGTAACACCGAATACGTCAAATATTGCACAGTGAGTAAAGGGTAATAAATCTTGTTTTTTTTTCTTGGAATTGTTTGAAAATGATAGAGTAAAGTTGTATCTAATTTATTGTTATTTGTTTTGGATAAATTTGTTCACTAATTTAAAGTTAAAATACATTTCCAAATAAATAAAATACATTGCCAAATAAATAAAACAATATAATTTAAAATATTGGACTTACATGCATTGGTGGAGGTTGGTGTATAATGCGATCATGACAAAGATTAAATCCCCTCTCTTCTTGCATTATTACACGTGGACATCTTGTTATTTGGGTTTTCTTGATCTCCATCAAATTCTCTGCTACGCTTTGGAGCAAGGTGATTTACTTCACTTATGGTAGAGGTATTGTTTTGAAGAAATGAAAAAACAGATTGACGACTATGGTCCCATGTCTTGACATATATAATTTCTTTTTTCATGGAGTAAGAAGTAAAATCAACATGGTCATTTTCAAGATAAGGGGTGGTTGGATTGAATGGAACACAACCAAACTGGCATAGTACTCGAAGTGGCACATACAGAGTGGAACCATGAAGGCCGACAAGTACAATACTTTGTCGACCTGGAATATGTAGATAAATATCTCTATGACACAAGAGCCAATCACATTTCCACTTGTTGTCCTCCGTCTTCAAAGAATTTAAGCTGGTGTACCATGCGTTAGCATCCTTAGGAATTGTACAAGGACGCTTGCTAATGCTTGTTTTGACAAGATTATATCTGCTATCTCCAACACTTTTCATTTTCACCAAGGAATTTGATAAGTGCTCATATGCCCAAACTTGAAGAAGTGGAATGCATCCTAAAAGCTTGGTATGTCTATTTATGACACAATTGGTCAAACCTATAAGAAGTTCTGCTAATATCATTGGTACGATAGTAACGCTCCCAGTTCTAACTTCTTGAATAATTTTGCATAAAGAGGCATCAATTTTGTTTGTGTTATTCGGAAGAAGAACATGTCCCACAATTGCTAAGTCTATTGAATTTGCATGCCCTAACGAATTTTTTTTATCGTTTGGATCACCAACATTCAAGTGTCTAGCGATAAGAAAATCAAGAGAGCAAGTTTTCACTTGACCATTTGTTTCTTTTTCAAGAGTTTTTTTTTTTTACACAGAAATCGACAAGTTCCTTTATATAGCTATCTTTTAGGTGGGGAAAAGCAGGGCTTCCTTCAAGATACATGCCAAGAAGATGAGAACATTCTTCTAGTGTAGGACAAAGTTGATGAGGGCCAAATTTGAAAACCATGTCATTTGGCTCCCAACATCTAACAAGTGCTTCTATGAACGCCAATTGATTTTGAGTTTAGCTAAAGTTTGTGTGTTTCCCATACCACTCTTTTGCCTCCAATTGATCCAATCACCACTATTCCAATCATTGTTAATGATTTCCAATAGGCTTTTATTAGGCACTTTGGTATTCATTATCAAGTTCTCCACTCCCTCCTATAGAAATAAAATAGTTCAATTAGAATATGAGAAAAATTTATCTGTCTATGTAGATTATATTGAATGCATCTAGTAAGGCTTGGTTCCACATCTTCAAACCTCCCCGTAAGTGTAAACGCTAATGGATCTCTAGTTGGTGATGTGGTTGGGGCTTTCGACACCGATAGTAAGTCTACTTACATCCCCGTAAGTCTACTTACATCCCTTCTATTGGGTTATTGGGACATGACATGGTAGAACATGCATGAATGATATATATAAAGAAATACACTTGGAAAATAGGCAGAGGAAGTACACATAATAAATGTGATGTTCAAGTAAATTTGATTGAGAAGCTAATTAGCAACAACATTCATCAATAACCCAAACAAGAAGCTAATAGAACATATATATAGGGACTCCAAAGCTTGTACAATTGATATTTTTATTATGCCTTATTTTGTTTAACAAAACACATTTAAATCATGCCAAGTACAAGTGAATATCAAAGTTAAATTGGATCATGACAATAAATTTCTAGAAGTTAGTTAAATTGAACCCCCAAACAAAAGTAGCCCAAAATCCCAAAACAGTATAACAAAAAGAAACCTACCCAGAAATAAAATAGCTGTAATATATACAATATGGGTTGCGGATCAAACAAGGTGATGAATCCAAGTCAATGAGATAAGTAAACAAAGCATACCACCGATCTATCTATTTGGATCATGAATTGAACTAAACAAAGCAAGTTAATTTAATGTTGTGTAATCTACAATTGGCTTACAAGCAAGACTGCAAGACAATGCCATAAGTATGAGTCTGTCACATTCCCCAACTCTAAATCTTTCCCACTAAAAATAAGAAAACCTTCAATATAGTATAGTACTTGGAGGAAAATAAAATTGTGTCTCAGATGTTCATAGAAAGGCTTGAAAAGAGACCTCAGACGCTGTTTAGTACAGGCTATATGTTCTAATATGACTGGGACGCGGGATAAATGAAAGATAAGAGATTTAACTTTTTTTTTTTTTAACTGAAAACCTTAATAGACAGATACCAGTTGCGAGGCGGTTTTATGTTCGTTACCATGAGGGATGTTTTACTCTAATGTGTGGCATACTTGTATAGGGTATAAAGAAGCTTACATGTTAGGATTGACCTTTTGTTTGATACCGGTAGCTCGGTGGTTTGAAGATCGTTACCATTTAAAAGATCAGTGTACGTAGATGATCACCATTTTAAAGCGTACAAATGGTTACACTGGGGACCGGCTCAACACAATGATTTTTTGGGGCTTTGAATGTAAATAATAATTACTGGAAAATAGAGAGAACAAATATACTGAAATCTCTGACCTACTGACAATAATCTGATTTAAAAGTTGTTTAGCATTAAGGAAAACATTGAAAACAGACAATAGATTAAGGTTCGAGATGGAGCTAGGTAAGTACACAAAGGTATTAGGAACAACATGCTCTTGGTTGGTATTAACAGAACACAAGAAACATAGTACTTCCTGCATCATAATAATAATTAGGCTAGAGACCGGTCAAAGACAAATTATATCGGGAACATTTATAACTTTAAACCTTAGTGCAAATTGGAGGATTGAATACCTGCATCACACCATCTGTAAAGCCATTTCCGACTTGCAGATTTTTAACAGCAGCGGCGAAAGCACTTGCAAATTTCTCACAAATGCCTGCACATAAAGGATTTATAAGAAAGGACAATAGAGGAGGTAAAGTAGGACTTCAAGAGATCTCAAAATAAATAAATACATGAAAAATAGACAACCAGTTTGGACACAAAAAATACAAAAGCGTGGAAAATATTCATTTCATTGCCTATACCTTCTTGCACTAGTATTCTATTTGCACATACACATGAATATCAAAGCTACCTAATACTGGGATTGGATGAAAAAACTTAAACGAAAAAAGTAAAAAAGAAGTAGATATTTTATAAAAATTAAAAGGAGTATATGAATATCTTTTCAGAAAACAAACACACCCTCAGTTAGACACAGGAAATTAAACTACTTTAAGCTTTGAAATGGTTCATGTTCCCTAGATCAATGAGACTCGACCAATGTATGTGACCTTATGCTAGTGTTGCAAAGGTCTCATTGTTAAAATAAATCAATTACAAAAGCCCCCGCAAATTAAAATATCAATGACTAAAAATTGGAGGAGAGCTGAGAGTACCATTTTTTCTCAAATATATTTTCTGTGCATTGACAGTGACATCGTTCTCTTAGAAGTGAAATTGTTATTCCTTGATTTATGATGAAGTCATAAAAGATGATGTGCGTCGAACTATGTTAAAATCAGCATGATACTTTTGTAGGTTTGTCTTTCTGAAGTTTACGCCTCTCACTTTCACTTTAATACTGTATGGTTGGTTAAAGGTTGTTTTCAAGCTGCCTTCTCCTATATTGTGCCCGTATATATCTAACCGTACCAATTTCGGTGGATAAGTTCACAAACAAATTGAGGAACCGTAACATCTACATCCATAGTATTACAAATTCATATTTTTAACAGCAGAGAGAGTATTACAAATTCATATTTTTAACAGCACCGTGACCCGAATATAATCGAAATCTCTTACCTACTGACAATAATCTGATTTGAGTTCTTTAGCAGATCAGATATTTCCAACTTGCAGATTTTAAATAGCAACGGATATTCCGAGAGCGAGAATAGAGAGATGATTGGGAGAGTTAGATCCAATGAGGTAGATTGTGAGAATAGGTTTGATGGAGGAGAGATTGGAGGTGAAGATAGAGGAAGATGAGAAAAGAGGGGGGGGGGGGGTACGGTCAGACAAAAAAGAAGTGTTATTTGGGGGTACGGTCAGACACAGGAGAGGGTGACACGAAGCAAGTTGTTTTTTGGGTGACTTTAGAAAAGCGACCTCAAGAATTCGCTATGCTCACGGACTAATTTGGTTAGGCAGTGACAAATAATGGCCCGGGTATACAATTGTGCTTAAGCAGAAAACAAAAACTACTTGCCACGTTTTTTACTATGCGGTTAACAAAACACCTTCTAGAAACAGTCACAAAAACCCTTTTATGTCATTAGTGACCGTTTCAAACACGACAGTCACAAATAACCTTTTAAAATAGTCACAAAACCCCCTTTTTGTACTAGTAGTAGGCCTTCTCGTGGAGTGATGCATCTTAAGTGAGGTCCCCCAGCTGATTTTCAGAACAACCTTCCATTGATGATTGTGTATCTGCGAGCTCAAAATTGTATAACACGAGCTGTTTTTATGTCTATTGGAAGGTCGCCATGCAGAATGAATTTAAGGAATGGACCTTTCCAAGAGTGTATCATCTCTTCTTTTGGTGCAGGTTGAAGATCTGTAAGGTTGTTGATGCTTTCATGTTGGTAGGCGGGCTGCTCCATTACATCGATGTAGATTGTTTTAGGGCATGCACCTTAGGTTTTGGAGGCTAAAAAGGCTAGACTGTCTGCGTGTCTGTTGTCATCCCTTGGGATTTGTTCCAATGAGAATGTCTCGAATGATCTAACCAGATTGTCGACGACCTAAAGATATTTGAATAGGTTTGCACCATATGTGACATAGTCTTTGGCTACCTATTTGACGATCAATTGAGAGTCGCTATGAGCCTTGAGCTTGTGTACTTGTAACTATTTTTCCATGTGGAGCCCTGTGATCAATGCTTTGTATTCCGCTTCATTGTTGGACGTTGCGAAATCGATTTTTATGAATTTTTGTAACTGGGCTCCTTCAGGTGAGGTTAATGCAGCCCCAGTCCGCTGCCATTGTTATTGAAAGACCCATAGACGTGTAGTCTCCAAGTGTCTGGTGTGGTAGGTTGGTGGAATGTAGTGGCTGGCTCAGGTTCCCAGTTTACATCTTCAACAGGGAAGTCGACTAGAAAGTCGGCTACGACCTGACCTTTCCTAGACGTTATGGAAACAAATTCGATGTGATGTTCACCGAGTTCTTCAGCCCACTTAGCTGTGTGAGATGTTTTATTGTTGGAGCTGAGAACTTGTTTGATGGGCACCTTAGTGAGAACTTTAATTGCGTGTGCTTGGAAGTATGGACGAAATTTACTGGCAGAGTATAACAAAGCTAGCATCGTTTTCTTAATTGTGGAGTAGTGTTTCTTTGAATCTGACAACGTCTTGCTTTCGAAGTATACGGGATTTTCAACCCCTTCGCTTTCACGAAAAAGAACTGAGTTGATGGTGAAGTCGGAGGCTGCTAGGTAAAGCCCTAGTGTTTCTCCTTCATTTGGTTTAGACAGAACGAGTGGTGTTGACAAGTAGGTCTTTAGGTCGTGAAAAACTTTGTGGAATTCTTCTGTCCATGTGAATGGGCGCCCTTCTTTAGGATTTGGAGGAACGGCCTGCATTTGTCAGATGCTCGTGAGATGAATCTATTGATGCCTGAGACCATGCCAGATAATTTGTGGATTTGTTATTTGGATGTTAGCTCTGACATGTCAAGGAGAGCTCGTATTTGCTCTGGATTCGCTTCAATGCGGCGTTGTGAGACGAGGTATCCTAAGAATTTTCTTGAGGCTACTCCAAATATGCACTTTTCTGGATTGAGCTTCATCTTGTTTTGTAGTAATCGTGCAAATGCGTCCTGTAGGTAAGAAATGTGGTCGCTTGTTTTGGTTCTTTTGACTACCATGTCGTCTATGTACACTTTTATAGTGTCTCCTAGCATGTCTTTGAACATCTTTGTGATAAGTCTTTGATAGGTTGCGCCAACGTTCTTCAATCCGAATGGCAGAAAGTTGTAGCAGAACGTTCCTTGCTCGGTGATGAAAGCGGTCTTTTCTTGGTCTTCTTCTGCTAGCAGTATTTGGTTGTATCCACTGTACGCGTCCATGAAGGATAGAAGCTTGTGACCGCATGTCTGGTCTACAAGTCGGTGGATTCGGGATAGTGGGAAACTATCATTTGGGCAGTGCTTGTTGACGTTAATGAAGTCGTTGCAAAATCGTACTTGCCCATTTTTCTTAGGGATAACAACAATGTTAGCCAACCAGGTCGGGTATTCGACCTCTCTAATGAAACCAACCATTTTAAGATTTTTGATTTCTTCGTTGATTGCTTTTTAAAATTTGAGTGTTAGTTTCCTAGGTCGTTGTTGATTGGTTTGACTGTTGGATCTACTTTTAGTTTGTGACAAGCAACCTGAGGGTTGATTCTAGGCATACCAATATACAACCAAGCAAAAACATCTTTATTGAGAGATAAAAAATTGACAAGCTACTCCTTGAGCTTGGGGTCTAAGTCTACCCCTACATAGACAAATTTTGGATCGTCAGTTGTGCCTAAATTGATTTTTCTCCAGGTTCTACTTTCCTTGGCGCAGCTTCTGGTTTGGCTAGTTCTGTTGTTATTTTACTGATAGCTTTGGAGTCCTGGGGTTCTGGGTATCCTTTGACTTTGCGACCTGAGAGGTGATGTTGGTGGTTGTGCCGACGTGGTTGCATCTATGAGCTTCCAGTTGGTTGCTTTTGAGTTCCATTATGCCTCATGGTCCTAGAAAATAGACGACTTGGTGAAGAGTTGATGGAACTCCTTGAATTTTATGGATCCATCTGCGTCCTAAAATGGCAGTGTAGGACAACTTGACATCAATGATACTGGAACGAGTTGAGACCTTCACCATATCCTCATTTTCTCCAATGGAAACAGATAGAACCACGTCTCCTACTGCGTCCGTATGGTTTCCACTGAATCCATAAAGTGGTGCATGTGAATCTATCATTACTAAGTCTGGTACCTCATGTCTTTGTATGTCTGATAGAAAAGGATGTCGCATGAGCTTCCAGGATCGATCAAAATGCGCTTGACTGTTCATCCATTGATTTTCAAATGGACCACCAATGCATCGTTGTGTGGCAGGCATACTTTTTTGAGGTCGTCCTTAGTGAATGATACTGTTGTATCGGATCAAGAGGTCGCCGGGGCTATCATCTCTGCCTTGTGGGAAAGGTGATAGATTTCTTGTAGTGCTCCTACGCGTCTGCACTTCTCATGACTGGAGATGTCGTTAATAATATATAATTGAAATATATAGATTTACATTTGTTTAGAAATGCGTGAACAATATATATATGATGGAAAAACAGTAAATATACACTCAATATCGTAGAAATAAAGAAGAGTAGTCATGTTCGCACCACTCTAGTTGTACACTACTTGGATGCAAGTCTAGATTAGAAATATGCTTTACTAGTGAAAGTCAAAATAATATATTTGATGGTGAAAGCAGTGAATTTAAATGACAAGCACTACTAAAAATATGATTTTTCGCCGCGGCCAGATCTTGTGGCAAAATGTCTAAAATTCGTGGCAAAATGTCTTTTGCCGCGGGAAAACTTTTTGCAACGGTGGTGGCAGTATTTTAGTGGAAAGAAGTTTTTGGCCACCAGTTTTGCCACCGCGGCAAAAGATGATACATTTAGCCGCGGCCATGCCGTGGCAAGAAGTTGTTTTATATTTGAATTGATTTTGTTTTTAAAATAAAGTAATTTCTTTTTGTCGCGGGTTGGGCCGCTGCAAGATGTATTTTATTGACACAACAGAAATGATTGTTGGGCCTGGCTTTTGGTTATTCTTCTTGCCACAAATGGCCGCGGCAAAAAGTGTGTGCGTTTTTTTTTTTTTTTTTTTTTTTTTTTTTTTTTGTTTTTTTTCTAAAACTATCATGAAACTATGAAAAAGAATCTAAACATGAAGCTATAAAGAAGAATCTAAATTGAAATTTCATTTCAAATGGTAGATAACCCAATTACAATCAGTACCAAGAGAAACATTCCATTTTTTTGGAGTATTTCAATCTCACAAAACAAAGTCTCAAAATATCCACACTAAAAATCCTTATGATGGAAATTCAAAATCAACCAGCACGCATGCATAGCACACTACTATTTTTTTTATCCAATCTACACCAAAATCTCAAAAACCATGAAGTTCGGAATCGACCATGTACAAGAAGTCATCAATGCGTACTCATTTTCTGCAAAAACAAACAACATTATTTGACACAAATTTAGAATATGCAAGAACTCATGTCATTTGAGTATAATAAAGTGACTTTTAAAAGTTCATAACACATTTGATTAAAAGTTAAAACACATGCATATGATTGCTATTTAAAGCCAAGCAAATGGTTAGGTTCAGTATGGCTTGTGAAAGAGAGCAACATAGAACAAAAACAGTGTGTACAAAACTAGAAATTTACTTAGCTGATAAGAATATCAGACAATGAGAAGAAATGTTGTTAGGACAACCTTTCAACTTGTATCGAGCCAAGATGACCATGAGAAATAAACTATGCCATCCTTATACGGTAAGTGGTGGAAATAGAAGATCAAATAGTATTCTTTCTTTATAGGTCGCTTCAGTGAATAATTCTAAAGGAAGAAGTTGAAAAGAAGGCACTCCCACATAACACTAGTTAAGCTTCAAACAACAAATTCCGCTCATCGTAAAACATACAATTAAGGGTGGGGAATAAGAGGGACAAGTGTTCATGACTTCACATTCACTACCATATGTAAGTTTGAGTACGTAGTTTTTTAACAACAAGATGAAGAGTGCAACACATTGTCTTAATTAAGCTTTTACGAGGCGATTGTCATAAGCAGCACCTAAAAGATAAATTTCATATTACTGCAACACACCTAGCTACCACCAAATAATGCCTAACCAAGTTGTCTTGAGAGAAAAGTTCACATTCTATATATTTCACAAGCGCCACCTATTGCAAAGTCCTTAAGACATCTTGAAGTTCCAGAAAAATAAAATCAACATACCCCATTAAATACTACGTACCAAGATAAAGTGCTGCCCAACATATGGAAAGTGAATCATCATATGAATATATATCATATACTGCATGTTTACATACCTGCCTGTACCACCTTTGCAAAATTAGCCATCTGTTATCATATATCTTCCAAGCCTACACATATGAATCAATGATTAGACTGCATCCATATATGTTTAGTGTTTTAATAGAATGCTGATTTTACTAGTGCGCACACACAGACATAAAAATAGCTTTAAACTACAAGAAGATAGTTAAAGGATCCATTAAAATAAGGGTTACATGCGTATCTATTTTTTTAATACAACTTATCTACTCTCTTGGGGGGTATCTTTCTTTTGGCTTTCTTGCATTTCCTTTGGACGGTTCCGGCACAACCAAATAGATGTAAGTGAGTGCCCAACATCTGGTACCTTCTTGTGTAGCATATCATATCTTGTTGGAAATTTCTGAAGATAGAGTTTTGTTATGCAAAAGGTCAGAGTCCTAATGCATTAAGCCCAAGAAATCTTGAACTCCCTTGGCCTAGCAGCAGCCCATCTAATACATTCTAACCTGTCTTTATCTTCTAGAGCTATCACTTGAGAGAGATTATTTGATAGAATACATCCTAGCTTGCTCTAAACCGAAAAGAGAGACTATCCAGAGAGGGATTGAGCTAATGGCTTATAATGCATTATGTATTCCTATAACCCTCTATAAACATAAAGGGAAGAAAGATACAAACTCATCTATTATAATCTATCTTAGCTTGATCTAACCTTCAAGTAAGAATAAGGAAATAACAATCAATCTAATCCATACCAACCATATATAGGATATCGCTACTGCCATGCTTTAATCCCGTTTGATACGGTAGAATGTTCTCTTCCAACAAATGAAAGGAAATGCATTGCGGATCTCATATCATAAATAAAATGGTAGAAGCCCTAGGTAATTAAGCAGTCCTTTTTCATATTCCTCTTTGAATTTTCTACTATGCCTATGCCTACAATGCCTACATTTACTCCTATGCCGGAAATTCCAACTCTGCCTACAATGACATTGCCACCATTGCCAACAAGCCAAATGCATTCTCTCCCAAGCATTCCGTCACCCTTTCCGATTCACTTGAGCGATTGCCTACAACTCCTGGTTATTACCGCCCTCACCCTTTCCAGCGATCCCTAATGTACCCAACTTTCGTTCAGAAATAGAATTCAATATCAAATAAAGATGCAAGCCGAGGAAGGAACTATAGATATATACCTTACCTCCTTGTGCCCATATCATAGCTTGACCTCCGCCTTTGAACTACCTGCACTCAAGAAGAACACTAATCCAGAACCCGACGGTATGGAATAAGACTAAGCCCAACAACCCGACTTGGCCAACCCATGAATAGGAATGGCATGTTTAAGCTTCTCGTAGTTTACTTTCATAAGGCTGTTCCCACTCTCCCCTGAAATGAGATCTCCCCTACGAAATTGGTGCCCCACCGGCCGACCGATGAAAAGAGGCACTGCGAGCCAGCCCTTTATAAGAGTCGGTGTCGGCAACTCTCATTCCGAGTAGGGTAGGCGGAGACCAAACCACCATTCCACTGCCGGGCCCCTCATTCATACCTTCCTTTTCTTTTCAGCCTTTGCTTGCTTCATTCTCATTATCCGAATATTCTTTCTAGATAGAAAGCTTTCGCTGTGCTTGCTTGCTTCATTGGTATTATGCTATTGTCACACATAATCTTACAGATTAAGAAAGCTAATTAAGCTGGTTATGCAAAGTTTGTTAATTTGTTCACATAGGCAGCGTGATTGGGGGGCATATTTGTTGCTTCCCAAGGTAGTTAGTTCACCACACAGGCATGTTAGTACTCAACTGCAGAAAACTAGTAAGAATTATGCCTGTCATCAAATTCATGCCGCATTGCGAGATTACTTGACACTATCTCTATAAAAAGGCTCATAAGAGCCTTTGTGCTCTACAAGACAAAAAGAAAATAAAAGCAATTTTTTTGTGTAGTGCGGGTGATATGGCTATTCCAGAAAGACTTTTTCAAGTCGGAGAAGAGATAGAACGCGTGGAAAACGAATTGCGCCAACGCCGGGGAGTCTTAGAAGCTTTTGGGGAACCTTCACCCAAGATGTCAACCGAAGTTCTTGCCTTTGGATTCAATCCTTGGTAAAGTGTTCGATCTTGTGGAGAGGTACACCTCTAAAAGAAAAGAGAGTAGATATAGGCTCGAGAATAGGCTTGATGAACAAACCGCCGATCTGAATCGAGCCTTCAAGCCAATCCCTTGAACTTCACTCCTAGGCCATTCAACAAATCGGCACCGAAAAGTAAATCCGATTTCGGTCAAATGCTAGCTGAAGTGCTAGCTTCGGAGCTTCCTCTTTGTTAGGTTAGTTAGGCCTGGCGAAGGTTGAAAGAATGATTCGGGTCGAGGAAGGGGGTAGCATCAACCTTTCCTCTATCTATGATTGGGAATTCCTCCAGTTAGTAGAAGTCCCCAGTGAGGGTAGGGTTGGCCTTTTGGGAGTAAGTCTTCCCCGGAGCTTCGCTTGTGGGTGGGAATAAGCGGGATCCCCTAACTGTGCTCCTATCTCAATAAGTGAGTTTGCTTCCCCGCCCGCATTCCAAAGTCATGGGAGGACACCGCCCGGCAGATCGGGAAAAAGGGGTCACTCTGCAAAGATTTCCCTCGGCTTTCTTCTTAATTAATGGAAAAGTCTCCGGTCTTCCCTCTCCTCGTCTTTGAGGAATTCCACGTGCAAGAGGGTCTACTCTCATTGAGGTACCCCCCGAGGCCATTCCACGAGGTAAGCCCGCTTAACCCCAAAAGGCATTGTCTCCCCGGGTTCGTTCTTCCCGTGGATTCCCTACCCATCTAAGTAAATAAGGGTTATCGAACCCCGTCTCTCCCGCCATTGAGGTAAGCACGGCTATCCCGATCTGGCTTTTTGGGCTAACCATTCAAAGATTTCCCTCGGGTTTCCGCTTCATTCAAGTCTTAATTCAAGTAAGGACAAGTCCTTATCATACCGATTGAGATTTCGCCCGCCTCATTCACTGGTGGTCAAGCACCTCGGGCTCTCTTTGCAGCTTGAGGTCTCCTATTTCACTTTCACCAGCCATTGGGAACTCTAATCCACTTTCATTTAACAGCAGGCGAGAAAGGATAGCAAGAAAGGTAGAAGCGGGGTTTGCTCCTGCTTCGGGTTATCTTGTGGATCGGCCGTTGACCGCCTTTGCCTTGTCGTTGGAGTTAAGCGGGATTAGAGGTTGGAGAAAACCGGTGCTTTTAGCTTAAACGGATTTTAACAGTGAGTGAGATCGAGCAATCCAACTTTAGGAATTCCTCCGTTTTTGGCTTCACTTGAGCGATTGACGAATCCAAGAGGAAGTAAAATTGTGATTGGTGACAAGCCGCTTCATAACATAGATTGCCCGATGGAGGTGATGAAAGCTTCAAGGAAGAGTTGAGCAAGCAAAGCCATAGCTATCGGAGGTCCAGCCCTCAAGGAAGAAAAAGCACTCAAAAAGAAGGTCTCGACTTGATAGCCAGCCTTACCATTCATCGAATATTTAAATAACGGAGCGACCGGCAGACACCTTTCATCCCTTGAAGACGACTCCTCTCGATGTGCTCGCAAATCGCACTATAAACACCTACCTAACTCCCAACCTTCCTAGTGAAAAACCCTCATGTAGGTAGGATTTGAACACCTTCTTTATGCTCTTTCACTAGACTTGCTCGCGACTCGCCTATATAAAGAAGACTTCGTAAAGAATTCGATTTCGACGTGTCAACTCCAAGCTCACTTAGTAAGGTTTTCAGCCAAATAAGCTCACAAGCGGTGTGAGCCATTGCTCTATACTCTGCTTCTTCGCACTTTCGACCGTCGCGACAACCGCTTGCTTCTTACTCTTCCACGCCACAAGATTTCCACCTAAAATTAGCAAGATTCGATCGTAGACCTCCTATCTGTCGGTCTGCATTTTGCTCGGGCGCATGTGTATGAAATCAGATAGGTGTTTGTTGCATTGGTCTTCAATTAGTCAATGGCTTAGTTGTTCGCGTATCCCTAGCCTTCGTAGCGAGGGGGGTTGTTGTCGTTGCCCCCGAACTACATAATGAATTCCATCTGCCTCCTTCGATCTTTCAGATTCTAAGGGTTGTTACCCGGCCGTTCTTCCCCAGAGGTCGAAAGCAACTAAAGTTCCTAGATATGGGTTCTTTCCCGGTAAGCTCGATATCTAGTCAATCATCGCGGGGAAGCTATTGCACTCACCAACCATATGAGGCGCCCCATAGCACGAGAAATTCAGCCAATAAGTGAATGACTTTCAGCCCTTCCTTCGCCCGGTAGTGAGCCGCTAGATCTGAATCAACTTCATATGGGACTGGATATGCTCCTGTTCTCGGCGATATATCTTTGGCGATATAGCGAAAAAGGGAAACTTCGATAAGATACACTACTACTACGTCTTTGGTTCTTCATCCGGATATGATGGATCTACCACCCCGGCTTCTATTGCCTATGCTAGTTGAGGGTATGAACCCCCGGATCTAGGCGGGGTGATGGCTTTTCATCTATAGGCTATGGAACTCCCACAGGGACTTTTGGCTTTAGACCTCCCCCGAAAGAGAGTCTCCTGCACAAGAGAGGGGGTATCTTTCTTTTGGCTTTCTTGCATTTCCTTTGGACGGTTCAGGCACAACCAAATAGATGCAAGTGAGTGCCCAACATCTGGTACCTTCTTGTGTAGCATATCATATCTTGTTGGAAATTTCTGAAGATAGAGTTTTGTTATGCAAAAAGGCTGCAGTCCTAATGCATTCGCCCCAAGAAATCTTCGGAACTCCCTTGGCCTAGCAGCAGCCCATCTAATACATTCTAACCTGTCTTTACCTTCTAGAACTATCACTTGAGAGAGATTATTTGATAGAATACATCCTAGCTTGCTCTAAACCGAAAGGAGAGACTATCCAGATCTCATATCATAAATAAAATGGTAGAAGCCCTAGGTAATTAAGCAGTCCTTTTTCATATTCCTCTTTGAATTTTCTACTATGCCTATGCCTACAATGCCTACATTTACTCCTATGCCGGAAATTCCAACTTTGCCTACAATGACATTGCCACCATTGCCAACAAGCCAAATGCATTCTCTCCCAAGCATTCCGTCTCTACCGAAGCTTACAATGCCACCATTGCCTAGTACTAACTTTTTTATATATAAATTTATCCATTTATATAAATTTCTCATTATTCAAAGGTTCTGACAAAAGAAAAATATAAATATGCTAGAAGTGGAAGGAAGTAACTCACAAAGGATATACAAGAGTTATAATAGGCCTGCAATCAAATACATATAGAAGCAGAAGAGAGCAGATTCAAGACAAATACTTAAAGTCGTAAATAACCAAAACAAAAGCTACTGCTACATACCCAAGAAGAAGATGAATTGTTGTACTTTCAATCATCATGTCTACTAAAGATGTTTTAGTCACATTCCCATATTTGAGTTTTAGTTGTTATTTCAAGAAAAGTTTCTGCCTTTTTCATTATGCAGTAAATAGAACGGTCCTAAATAGAACAAGAACCTAAACAAGAGTTAAAAAAAAAGTCAGAGGATATGAGTTCCTAGATTTTTTTAGTATGACTGTATGACTGTTGTCTGTTTGTTTCACTGTTTGTTTTTGTTTTTTTTTTATTTTTTATTTTATTTTATTTTATTTCCTTGCTTACTAATTAAGGAAGGTCAGAGGAGGTCAACAAGCAACAAGTAATACTAGAGTTGTATGGGTGCAACTCAAGTAAGACAATTTTGTGAAGAAAATGTTACTAAATATACTAGTGTAATCGGCATGCACGATGCACTTGCACAGCTCGAAGAAGAAGTCTTGAGGAGGAGGAGGGTGGTAGTCTTCTTGAATTGGATTAGGAGAAGTGACGGTGAATAATTGATGGTGTTGAAATGGGGATAAAAAGAGAGAAATTTTGGGTAGAAACTGCGTGGAAATGTCACCATTGCCTTCTCTCCCAAGCATTTCGTCTCTATCGAAGCTTACAATGCCACCATTGCCTAGTACTAACTTGCCTACACTGCCTTCAATCCCTACAATCCCTACGATGCCCACTATTCCAAAGGTCGCATTGCCACCATTGTCTATGGTACTATTGCCCACTATCCCAACAACAATCCCCTCAATCCTTAATCTGCCCACAACAATTCCCTCGTTCCCATTTTTATCCCAGGTTCCATTTAATTCCTATTACAGAATATGTCACTCAAAACAACCATGAGTGATGAAATATCTAAATTAGGAACTAAGGCAGAACAAACGTCGTCTAATCCTAGGTTCCATTTAGACAAGGACGGAGAAAAGGAGGGGTGCAAACATATAAACAACAAAACAAGCAAGGGACAGAAGATAGGATAGATGACAAGGTAAGGACTGACTTACTTAATCAGAAAAAGGATGTGAACAAGTTGCAGTCATCTCCAAGAGCTTTTGCATAAGTCGCGCTTCCATGTCCGCATCTCGTGCATTTAACTGTCTCTTCATCTCATCCATTTCACGTTGCCTTTGCTCATCTTTTTCTTGTGCTTGCCTCCTAATCTCTTCAATCTCACGCTGTCTTTCCTCTTCCTTCTCTTGCGCTAGTCTTTGCATTTCAGCCACCAGGTTTTCCAAGTCATTCACGCGATTGTCTGAAGATAACCGGGAGCCAAAATAGCTGGTTGGTGTTACACCTCGTCCCTTCAACCTCACACGTCCATGCCGCTCTGGAGGCATCACTTGCCTATAAATCTCATTTGTGAGAGGTTGTTGTGTCCTTGCTTCATCTCTACCTGCTAGTTCTTTCATTTTGTCCTTCATATTCCAAAAAAAAAAAAAAAAAAAATACATGATATTACATACAACCGAGTAAGATATTCAAACTGAAGCTATTACCAAGATCAAACTCATACATACAATGTAATCTCTTGATTGATCATCAAGAGCGTCATGCATTTTTATACTTGTGTGAGTCCTCACAAAAAGATCTCCTAGGGAAGGGGGTGCTCCAAAAATCTTCACTCTAACCAAACATAAAGAAATTTGCTAATTGTTACTAGTCAAATTCAATACCGCAGAGAAAATAAAAATAATAAGCATATGTACCATTATCTCTTCAAACCGGGGAAAGCTTATTCTTCCAAAGCGATTATTGCTTTCGCTATTTGCTTAGCACGGTTAGCCTTGTTACGATTAGAAATTGCCTACACATACATAATACATACAAATTGATCTTGGTCAATATAGTACCATGTAAAAATATTTAAGTTAAATGTTACACTACTTTTTCTTACTTGATGCTCTGGAGTATCCCAAAACTCCACAAGCTGAACCCACTCTTCTGGCGATAGTTGTGGTGGCCTATGGCTTAGACGCTCTTCATATGTGGTATAGCGGGTATAAAAGTTCCTTTTCCATTTACTCTTTTTGTTTCTGAATTCGTCCCCGGAAATTGGACCCAAAGTTGGATCCTTCCAGGTCTCCTCAAGTTCCCATGACTCCTAAAACGAGAGATTAAAAGCTTAAACAATGCTATGCATATATGTTAATGATGAATCATAGTTCTACTAAGAAACGAAACAAACAATGTTTTTCTATTAGCAAGTGTGTGCAGCTCCAAATGTCCATACCTTAATGGTATCCCATAACCATTGTTTGTGGCCTCCATCTTGGAGATCCCAATTTTTTGTCCAGTCAAATCGACGTGTTGTTGCTATTAATACTCCAATAGATTCAGAGAACAAACTTGGATGTTTCCGAGGTCCCACCGGTTGTTTATCTTTCCATATCAATTCCAACTTTGAGCCTTTTGGCTGGTCAAATACCTTAGGAAGGGTAGAAGTGCCTCTAACCCACTTTCCAAATTTGTACACATACCCAAAGCTACATTAATTAAACATCGACAATAATGAAATTTAATGCTTAGTTAAACGTGCAGCTCTCATCACCATTAGGATCCTCTCTCGGGCGTTTTTTACCATTGCACCCGCCTAAATCGTCGAAAAAAATAATTCATTGAAGTAAAACAATTGAATACACTAGAAACAAATATATTACAATCTTGTTAAGTGATACTACCTTAAATCATTAGTAAACTGTTATAAAAAAAGTCATTAGTGAAAAATATATGTTTATATATAACATTAAAGGATGCATGAAATAAAGCAAACTAAAATCAGATAATAACCACTCCCAAAACAAAAAACAGCACAAAAAAAGTCAAACTACATCTAATATTCATCACTGAAATCAATGTCGTCTTCATCTTCATCACTGAAATCAATGATGTCTTCCTCACAATCACTATCACTGATGAAGTCTTCATCACATTCGACAACGTCAACCATATCTTCATCAACAATATCTGCATCAACTTCTACTCCATCAATCTCACTCCTAGTCCAACCATCAATGCCGTGTGTGTTGTTAGCTATGTCGTTATCCACATCTTGGTGCATGCAAGACGTGTTATCTTCAATCGACTCAACTACTGAACCCATATCGTACAAGTCCCTTGGAAGCGTCTTCAACACAACTCGCCAATTATCGTCCAAATTATCCTGGACATAAAAACACGTTTCAGCTTGAGATGCTAGAATGAATGGTTCATTTGTAGCTAAGGATCGTGTAATGTTCACGAGAGAACCCATATTCATCTATTTTCATTCCCTTGCGAGTCATAACATCCCACCAATCACATTTGAATAGAAACACTCTATTCTCCTTACAATAACGCAACTCAACTATGTCATTTAGCACACCATAATAACCAACACTACCAATCACTGGGTTCATGTCTTTTGCGCTTGCAAAGCTCGATGTTTCTGCCGATACAAAAACTCCATCGTTTCGGGTTTTCCTTCGTGACTCCACGCGAACTTTTGTGTGAAATCTAAATCCATTTGCAACACAGCCCATGAAACAAGAAGCAAATCGACTTGGACCATATGCTAAACTCTGAAGTTGCTCGTTGACCAACTCCCCATCCTTTTTCATTTGCTGGACCTATTAAGATAAGAAGAAAAAAAAAATTAATATATACATGGATACATCTTAGTTTAATATCCATGCAGACAAGAACACGACTTAGATGCCTGCAAAGGCAAGGGAGATGTCTAGCACTGAAGAATCTTAGTTTAATCACATTTCAGAAGCACTAATCTTTGTGACCTGAGTTTTTATGGATGATGATGCTGCTAGAATTAAGATGGATATCCCTTCTTCAGTCAACCAACTAAAATACATACAGATTATCAACCTTAACTTGCCTGAAGCGAGGCATATGATTGCTTCACATCTAGTTGATCACCCTTGGATTTGATCTAGATTCTAGAGAGATATATATAAAGAGGTGCCAAATGGTAACAACAAACCTAGGCATTCAACTAGGGATGACATAACAATAATCTTTCTTTTTCTACTAGTTAGGGAGTTTTCTTTTAATCTAAACTAAAATTGTAGTCTAGGAATAGGTAAGAAAGTCTACATAGGCCTACATTAACAAAAGGAAGAAACAAATAATATACATCTTAGCTTCATGCATCCTACACAAATAATGTGTCAGGGGAGAGTAAAGGTAGTTTTTCCTTGTTCTTTGTGTTAGACAGACTAATTACCAGTCCTCTAAATCCTATAGATACGCACAAATTGTAATTTACAGATATATTCACAAATTGATAAAAACATTATCTAACTGCATCCATGTAACACTTACATGGTTTTCAAACCATTTACCAAAACGTTCATTATGAATACGGTCCACAGTCCTAGCACTTGCCCGCCGCCCGAGCTCATCCCTAATCACTTGTTTGTGCCTCCTGTATGAAAAATTGTTTAAATTATAATGAGTATATATGACACGTGTTTATAAATAATATCTCTGTTAACAAAGGCACAATTTCAATAAGGTGTACTTACTCAACAAACGGTACCACTTCCTCACAATTGATTAGCACATACAAATGAGCTAGTTCCCACTCATCGTCTGTTAGAGTCCGAAACGTCCCCTTCCCTAAAGCACGTCTGTTTCCACAAAAAATAGAAAACTTTCCATCTGATCCAACGACTTGGAACTCTTCATTCCTCCCGGCCGGTTGAACTTAGTCTCAATCCCATCATTTAAGTATCTTGAGCAGAAATTCAAACATTCATCGGCAAGATACCCTTCGGCAATAGATCCCTCTGGTCTACTCTTATTACGAACATACTTCTTCAAGGTGTTCAAGTACCTGAATAAATATAAAATAAGACAAAATTTAAGTTCAAATTTTAACAACAAAACATACAAGTAACCATTACTATTATCTTTACATACTGACCTTTCGATTGGGTACATCCATCGATAGTACACGGGTCCAGCAAGCTTAGCTTGACCAGCTAAATGAATAGGCAAGTGCACCATAACATCAAAAAAGGATGGAGGAAAGATCATTTCCATTTTACATAGTGTGACAGCAATCTGGTACTCAAGACGCTCCAACTCTGCAACCCATAATACTTTCGAACATAACTGCTTGTAGAAATTAGAGAGCTCAACGAGAACTAACGTAACTTCCTTAGGTAAGATTCCACGTATTGCAACTGGAAGTAGCTGCTGAACTAGAACATGCCAATCATGGCTTTTCAGGCCAGGTATTTTGCATTCTTTCACCTGAACACGACGCGATATATTAGATGAAAAATTATCGGGAACTTTAATACCTTTCAAGAATTGACAAAGCTTCCTCTTCTCAGTCAAGGACAAGGTATAGGGGGCGCGGGGGAGATAGTATTTGTTACCCTCTTTAGCTATCTGATGAAGTGACTTTCGCATACCCATTAACACCAAATCTTGCCTTGCCTTTAAGTTATCCTTTGATTTCTTCTCTAAATTCAGCAATGTCCCAAGCCAACTCTCACCGTTGTTCTTTTCAATGTGCATGACATCTAGATTATGGAGTACACGAAGGTATTTCCAATACGGGAGATCAAAAAATACACTGATCTTCTTCCAATTGTGTGGCAGATAATTATCATCTCTTTTTCTCTTCTGTCCAACCTTATCACACTCCGCCTTACCAAATGTGATTTGGTCGTACCCATGTAATTGAGCAAGTACATCACTTCCGCTAAAGGGACTTGGGGCAACTCCCATTTCAGTATTGTTATCAAAAGAACTCTTATTCTTTCGATATCTATGATTAAGTGGCGTGAATTTACTTCCCATATAACAGAACTTTTTCCCATTTTGCAACCATTTTGAGCATGTCTTCTCATGGCAAGAGGGACATGCAAGTTGACCTTTAGTGCTCCATCCAGACAAATTAGCAAATGCTGGGAAGTTGTTAATAGTCCACAAAACAGCTGCATGCATTTTAAAATTCTGTTTTGAAGATGCATCGTACGTCTCAACTCCCTTTTCCCATAACTCCTGTAACTCATCAATCAATGGCTGCAAGTACACGTCAATGTTATTTCCAGGACTGCTAGGGCCAGGAATTAACAATGACATGATGAGAAAAGGTTGCTTCATACACATCCATGGCGGCAGATTATACGGAACTAGAACAACAGGCCAAGTGCTATGAATAGAACTATGACTACCAAAAGGATTGAAGCCATCACTAGCCATACCGAGTCTGACATTGCGAGATTCTAAACCAAATGAAGGATATCTTTGGTAAAAAATTTTCCATTCCTCGGAGTCAGCTGGATGCCTCAAAGCACCATCTTTCGTACGATCTTCAGCATGCCATCTCATATCTTTAGAAGTTTTTGAGCACATAAATAATCTTTTGAGTCTTGGCTTTACGGGAAAGTATCGCAAAACCTTAGCAGCCTTTTTCTTAGGTTTTGCAGATGAACTAACTCCGTTCTCTGTACACTCCAATGAAGTCGTAATCCATCTTGACTCACCACATATATCACAATTATCCTTGTCCATGACCGGTTTATTATACTTCCAATGCAGCATACAATCATTTGGACATGCATCTATCTTAATGCACTCCATCCCAAGATCCCGCAGTTGTTTTTTTGATTCATAGTGATTCTTGGGCATATTGATGTCATCTGGAAGTGAATCATTCAATACCTCAAGCAACATGTCAAACGAATGATTACTCCAAAATAGTTAAGACACTTTACATGAAGCAAGCGTATTAGGAAAGACAATTTTGAAGTCTTAGTACAGCTTGGGTACAAGGGTGTTTCTGCTTCCTTCAACAACTTGTAAAACTTCTGTGCTTCCTCGTTTGGCTCATCCGTACGCGGGTCGCTAGAACTAGACTCATTTGAGTTCTGATCAGCTGGTATGTCATTGTCTATACCAACTATGTTCTGAAATCCTAAAGCATCTTGCAACATTCTATGCATATCATCACCCTCATTGGACTCGTGACTAGTATTCACCTCCCCACTCTCTCCATGCTTTGTCCAACGGACATAACTCCGTAATATACCACGATTTCGTATATGATGTTCCACTACATTTTTAGGCCATCGCATTATATTAATGCATCTAACACATGGGCAGTACATCTCGTCACCGAGTTCCACATTTCGATTATTCCAAGCAAACTCTATAAATTGTTGACAACCTAGTATATACTTGCGACTACATTTCCCCACAAATGGATCCATCCAACTTTTATCCATTAAGATATTGAACTACAAATGCTACTACACAAGAAAAAAACAATAAATATGACAATCTTGTTTAGTAAAAATATCATATCCTATAACAAGTTTAAAAATTAAATATTTAGTATAACAAAGACAAGAAAATGATCATTACACTAATAAGATTAACATCGTCAAACACATCGTTAATCCGACAACATTACACTTCGTGGCATGGTCCACACTATTTGTTGATCCTTTTAAGATTTTATTTTTTGTGTTTTTTGCTTTCTTTCTTCACTACAAGACCAGCTACTACACTAGAAATATTTCCTTCATGGCGATTGAGATTTCAAGAGACTCCCATAGTACTTGATTATCTCCTCTTGTATTTTAAATAAGTTTAAACTGTCAACTATCTACTCTACACGCCTTGGTTCTGGACTTGGAGTAGAGTTGTAGACGATGCAAGAAAATATTATGCTTTTATTTTATTTTTGTCATTCATTAATCGTTGGTTTAGGTGCTGTGAGTTGATTCTTATATTCCCACTTGAATTTCTAACTTCAACCACAAAAAACTTTGAGCGTACAAGAAAATAAGTTTTCTTTTCTTTTGTTCAGGGAAGTTCAAAATCAGGAGAGTACAGATTCGGGATCTGCCCAGAATATTATTTCCTATAAAGCTGATGCTCAGTTAGAACCAGACTCTCCTAGCAGCAAGAAGACATCAAAGGAGCATCTTGACCAGAAGCAGCAGTAACAACAACTGATAAAGACGGCATGTGATGTGTCTAGAATAGGACCACTACAACAAGCTAGTATAATAATATAAATGCACAAGTTATGAACTTTACCTCTTAATAAGAAAATAAAAGGCTAAAGCTTTAAACTTAAAAAAGCATATTTTTTAACTACAAATAATATATAAAGGATTAGAAACTCATACATCAGTTATGAATTGTTAACAAGCTAGTTAGAAGGAAGAAATAGTGAAGAATGAATTATTATACCTGAGAAGCGCGATGAATGAAGAGAGGAGCCTGAAGGTGAAGGACCTCAGGAGAAGGTGAAGGACCTCCGGAAGCAGTGAAGAAGGTGAAGGAGGAGCCAGTGAAGTGAAGAAGGTGAAGGAGGAGCTGGAAGCAGTGAAGAAAGTGGCTGAAATGGTGGAAGTTTGGGGGTTCAATTATGATTTCTATTTTGTTATATTTCCATTTGTTCTTTAAAAAGTTTCGGGTTCGATTGTTTCACCAAAATAAACGGAGGGAAAGAATAAAACAGACCGCGGGAATGGGTTTTCTTCACCTTTATTTTTTTGGGCCAACTTAAGAACCTTCTTGCCACCATCGATGCAAAATACCCACTTGTAGCCACGGCCAGAAACCAAGCGTGGCAAACGGTATGACTTAACGCCACGGCCAAGTCGAACTGGTTGCAAGAAATAAGCCTTTTGTCACGGAAAGCCACAGGCGAGGCAACATGAAACGTCTTGCCACCAATTCTATGTGTCGTCGCAAAAAGTGGGAACTAGCCACCAATTACAGTGGCCGCGGCAAAATGTTCGACGCTAGAAGTCACTTTTTTAGTAGTGAAGAGAAGATATTAGAAAGGGTGTAATCCACCACGCGATTCGATTGACTATTAGTTAGTATCGAATTGCTTGTGTTAATCCCTAGTGAAGACCAAGTCCTCTCGGATCGAGGTTTTAGTAGCATGAGATTTTAGCTCCACCACAAATCTCTTTGGTGGTGGCTCTATACTCTAGTTCTCCGTTATGAGCTATATCTCTAGACACTCATAACGAAGAACTTGATGTTCTTGATGCAAAACAATAATACTAATAGCTACTAATCCTCACATGGCTTTATAAACCTCCTCTAATGGAGGTTTAGCCTTGTGTCATAGGAATCATTACACAAAAGAAATAATAAGAAGACTTAATTGAAAAGACAATTGAATTGAAATTAACTAAAGCTTTTATTTATGGGAATTAATGGCAGCTACAAACTAAATTATGTTAACCCTAAACTAAAGAAAAGTAAACCTAATTAAAACTAAACTAAACTAATTATTAACTAAGGAGGGGAAAGAGAATCTTGAGTGTTTAGCCTTAACCCTCTTTATATAGGAGAATGTTAGGGTTAGATTTTCGTGCATGGGTCAAAAAGGGGGAATTTGGGCCTCTAAAGTGAGCTCAAAATCCATTAGGTTAAGTTTAAAAAGGCCTCAATTGCTGGATTTTACTTCTGTGCCCTTTTTATCTACTTTTCCAGCTCTGATTGGGGCAAGGCAGGGTCCATTGGAAATCTGGTTCCGAGCCAGTCGTTATGACATAAAGTAAGCCCAATTCTGAGGCCCAAGTCCAAAGATACGGCCTATTGAAGTTCTGTTGATTTTTCTGTTCTCTTTCTACCCAGATTGACTTTGACTTCCTAGCTTTGACTGGGCTTGAAAAAGGTTTTTCTTCATGAATCTTGGGCTTTAAACGTAGAACTTCATCAGCAATCATCTTGACTCGTTTTCCATGCAAAAGTGGTGTCTTTAGTCACCTAATCAGCTTCAAGTCCTAAAATGCACAAAAACACGTAAACAGTATTAACTCTTATTTATTATAAACATAATTGGCCTAAGTAGAATACTATTAAGGGGTTTAAAATATACTTTTGGGTGCTTATCACACCACCCCAAACAACATTTTGCTTGTCCTCAAGCAAAGATGAGAAATAAAAACAAATAAGTAACAAAAAATGTGGTCTTAACTAATCTTGTTTCGTAGAGTGCGATTGCATTGACCATATGCAATAAGGCGTTAAACCATTAGAAATTTTCTAGTAGATGAGTTATAACGTCGTGAGAGTTTTCCAGAGAAAGTACTCATAAACTTCATTCATACTACAACGACTAAGAGATAAAAATAAAATTTCCTAATTAATTTCAGATATCTATACATCTCAATAACAATATAATAAGAACAATGCTTTTGAAATCTAAGCTAATACACGCATAATAATCAAATCATCTAAAGATACACATGCATGTTATGAACTATGTTATGAAATACAATGGCAGATCCATTTCTGAAACTTTTGGAATATCGTCCTTAAATAGGTCCTCACAATTTGTCTAGAAAAAAATACTCTGATTTTCTACTCAAGTTTCGCTCACTCCAGTGTGCAGTGGGCACACATTTCCTCACAATCTCAATGACATCCAAAGGAGCCGAGGTCGATCAATCATATCTACCACTTATTATCACACCAAATTAATCCAAATTGAGCTAGAGGTCTTTATTAGGTGATACGGGGCTGAGGTGATGGTTTAAGAAGAAACGGAATGGATATTCAAATAAACAAGTTTGAGATAATAGGGTCTTCAATTACATGTAACTAAAGAAAACCTTGGTCTTACTTTGCTTCAACACTTAGTTTCCATCCTTAGCCATTTTATTTTGGCTTTTTCACTCCTTTTATTCTATTTTTAGAGTTTTTGTTTGATTTTGATTTTGATTTTGATTTTCTTTTCTTTGGATGGAAACTTCTTTTCTTTTCCTTTTCTGAAGCAACTAACTAAATTTTTGGTTTTCCACAAGTCTTTCTCTTTATTCTCTTTACTCATCCTATTCTCCGATTCATTCAAGATGGGTAGGCTTTATTTTATTTTCATTTTTATTGGTTTAAAAGATGGGTAAAGAATTTGTGGTTGTGAAAAGGCTAATTGAAAGGCTCATAGGGGAGACTAGAGGATGATTACTTATAGGTATAAATTTTTAGTTATATTGATCCAAAAAGGGCCTAAATTCTCGCTTAGGATATGGTATGTTGATAAAGCAAGTGGATGTGTGATTTCTTTACTCATATTATATGTCTCCTTTGTGTCATCAATCAGATACTCATTCATATGAGGCTTTTAGGCTAGAATCTCATAGGATATGTAAAATTAAGTAGTCTAACCTAGGTCTCAGAAAAATACTGCCAAGTACACTTATACATGCTCATGCAAGATGTTAATGAAAATACACAATGACTATTACCTACGTATTAACCTAAGTTTCTAAGAACTACACTTAATTATATTGCTACTTGAGATTTTTAGACTAATATCATCATGGAAAAGAAAATAATATCATTATCCTAAGTGCTTAGTATAAGCTATTTTTATACGACAAATAATACATAATATACAACCTAATATGTGCTTAAACATTTACAGCGTGTTTCTATACCACCCCCAAACAGAATCATGTTTTGTCCACAAAGTATGAAATGAAAATAAAGGATATATAGTACCATAGAAACTTTCTTAGAAATATGAGCACCTGTAAAAGAAAGTTAAACAATACAAATGTAAAGAAATAAAATGCAGACGCAACTCGTATATGAGTTCCATCAATTATGGAGATAATAGGAAATAAAAAGTCGTTTGGGACTTAAGCGGACACTAACAAGAAATTATAAATATTACCATATATAGTTGGGGTAATCATGCGTTATCCTCCGTTTGCTCCTCACTTGTGGAATGAGGCTCCTTTAAGTCTTGACTATCTATGACAACTTTCCATGCCTTCATTCTATTTTCATCTACCCTAGCCAACCTATTTAGTGCAATTTGCTCGGACGGGGTATAAGGGGCTACTAGGTGAGGTTGTAGGCGCCAGCCAGGCCAAACCATAGCACGTAAATAACGGACTATGATATTGGTTGTGCGCTGATAAGAGCCCAAAACTGTAGTTTAAACCCTTTAATAGTATTTGTATTTAGCCAATTATATTATTAATAATATAAGTTTATTACTAATTAGGTGCTTTTGAATTTGCAGGCTTCGGAGTTAAATAAATGTAAATTCGTTACTAATTAAGCGCTAAAAGGAGCTAAAATGATTGCTATGAAAGTTCTATGAAGAAAGCCCAAGTTTCATGGAGAAAAAGCCCTTAAAAAGCCCAAGTTTAATGGAGAAAAAACCCTTAAAAAGCCCAAGTCAACACTGTTAAGTGAAAGTTTAATCAGATTAGAGAGTTGAAGAAAAGTCAACAGAATTTCAAAAGGCTATATCTTTGGACTAAAACCTCGGAATTGGGGCCATTTTATATCAAAAGGACCGGCTCAGAAAGCTCTTTCCAATGGTCCTAACTCCTAACCTTGTCTCCATCAATGCAGTATAAGTTGGTGAAAATTCACGCCACAGTAACACGACCAGAATTGGAAGTCTTGGATTCAACAAATTGGGTTTTGGACTTGATTTATGGGTCCATAACCTAGCCTAAAAGCCCATGCACGAAAGTGTAAACCTAACCCTCTCCTATATAAAGAGGGTTAAGGAAAAACAAAACTTGGCTACCCCCTTCCATTAGTTTAGTTTTAAATTAGGGTTCTCTCTCTCTCCCTTGTTAGTTTTAGTTTATGAGTTTAGTTTGTAGCTTCCATTAGAATCTTTTAATAAAAAACTTAGTATTCAATTCAATAATTACTTCTTCTTTACATTATGTCATCCTTTCATTATTTTAGTTTAATTAATCCAATGATATTAGGCTAATCCTCCCATTAGAGGGAGTGATTATGAAACCTAATGAGAAATAGATTGCTTAGTAGAATTATTTCATTATGTATATATTTCAATGAGTTTAGTTTATTGTATGACTTCCAAAATAAGTATATAATAAATTAAACTAGGGATTGTTGTAATTAAGTCGAGAGACTTGGTTGTAATAATTCTACATGCTAGTAATAATGACTATAGAGATGTAGGTTGTTGCTAGGGATGATAAAAGTTGAGGCTTTATGTTGAATCGTTGCATGAAAACCTAAATATGATTTTTTTTTCAATGAATAATTCGATTCTTGCATTAAACTAGTTATTAGGTGGATTGATTACTCTTCTCTATAACTTTCTCTTCCATCAAAACCCTATTTTTATTAGTTTAGTTAATTTATATTTATTTGAATCCATAGTATAATCGTAGAATAGAAATCTCTCGACATAACATTACTCTCACCAATGTTTCTTTGTGTTTGATTAGTTGAATTTCTTTATGTCTTTGTAGTTTAGGAGTGGAACGATTCTGTACTCTATATACTTCATGATTATTTGAGAGTAGGAATATTGATCTAAGCACTTGTTTATGTGATTGGTTATTTGTGTTTACGCATAAATAGTTAGTCTCAATAAATTGTCTTTATCATGCGCATTGTATCAACCTTGACCCAATCGGTGAAACGTGTACAGAATTCCAGGAAAAAGAAGGTCATTATACGTGTGACTATGACTGGCATAAGAAGGTACTGATGCCTTACAGTCTGTGCTCTGGCAAGACCAACCACTATGGTTTTGGATATATCATAATACCGACGCCCCTCTGCTAAAGCAATGAAGGCGTTGCATGCGTGGGAATCCACAGATTTGAAGTGCCAATCCCCTAGGACATTAAGCTTAAGGAAAAGCATAGCAAGGCCCATATTAAGGGCCATGCTTCCTAAAGATACGTTATGTTGGCCTTGGTGTACTACTTGAAATATACCCGCACCATAGGTCTCGTGGAAGTTTACCCAATCATAAGTGTTGTCATTATCAGCTATATAATCAATATGGGTGTCTTGCGCAGCTGTTGGAATTCCTAATGAAAAAGCAATTAAGTACTTAGTCAATTCAAAGGGTTCATTATCTAACATGACTCTGAGGGTTTGTTCTCCATGGGAGCGTGTAAAGAATTCAACATGCTCATAAAAATATTTAGTAAGGGTAGGAGAATAGGTTTGATCAGATCTTACCAGTAGGGTTTCCCATTCGTGCTCCATTACCATATCCTCAAAGTATGCACCGTACTTCTCATTAAGAAATAGATCCTCAAAAGACTGTTCTGGTATAATTTTTGGAGTAGACATAGTAAACAAGTAATGAATTGAAGTATTGGAACTGTTAGAAGAAGAACCTGAAAATCCGAGCCTGGAAGCTTGCGATGGGGGGGGGGGGGGGTGCGTGCTTGGAATAACCCTTCGAAAAGCGGTGCACGAGTAAGAATGTTGATACCAAATTTATACAAGCGCGGGGCGCGATAAGTTTGTTCGTGTCTAAGGCGTGTGTGTGCTCTGAGATGCAGCGATATGTTTAGGGTTTTCAGTTATGAAACTACATGCTTAGATATTGTTTTTATAGTGTTTGGTTGCTAAGTCTAAGGGCAGATGGTTGCTAAATAAAAAGATGTGAAAAAAATATATCTTTAGAATAGTTTCCTATGCATGAATTCTATTTCACTTTTTGGAATTTCTATATATGATTAGCTTCCGAAATTCCCTGAAATTTTGACATTCCACAAAATTTTAGGTTCCTAATTACATTATGGATCCCAATTGATGTAAACAAGGCCCATGGGTTGCATATAATGGGTTTTTTCTATTAGATTAGTTTCTGAAATTCTGCAAAACTTTGAAATTATTCGAAATATCAGGTACCTAACATTGTGGATCCCAATTAAATTAAACAAGGCCCAATGGTTGTTATATTTTGACCCAAAACTTATAAAAATTTGATTTAAGGCATGCAATTTCATACGTGCACATATATTAAAATATACCACCCCAAACAATTTGAGAGGGGGGTTCATGACATTGATCAATTAAATTACCTAAACATGCGGAATATCAACATAAAAACTATATGGTAAAGAATATGTGCTTAATCATGCATTAAATTTAACAATACATGCATAGATAAATAATCACATAAACAAAATATATTAACTACTTAACTACAGAAGCAATAAACAAATAATAAAACTAAAGTTACTGAAATTAAAACAAATACAAAAATTAAATAGTTATTACAAAACAAAAATCAATTTAAATCAATTTCATCACAACAAATCAAATAGAAAGAAGCTATCCCTGAGAAGAAGATGGTCCAGAACCATCATAAGGATGACGATGATGACGCTCACTTCTAGAGTCAGAAGAAGAAGGTGAACCGCTTGATTGGGCCAAACATCTCAAGACTTCGCCCTGAAAAGCTGCCTGCGCCTCTTCCATATTCTCTATAGAATTAAGCATGTTAGCATGGTTATCAGCTATGGTTCGAATGTTCTGCTCTAAGCTGCGGTGATCACGTTGAATTGAACATTGGCGCCTCTGTATCAATTCACAGAGCGTAGATAGGGTTCGCTGATGATCAAAAAGCGTACACATCCTGCTATGGAATAGTGAAAAACATGCAAAATTAGAAGTAGCATGATCCATAGCATTCTCAGCAAAACAAATAGGATATTCATTCTCATCCTGATCTATACCATCAACTCTCTCTTCAGGCAATGTCCAATGCCTTTGAACATAGTCACTATACACCTTTGCGTTTGAGTGAAGCTTAATATGAGTCCTAGATGACTCAGGCATGCAACCGCAAGATAACATAATCTTAGTAACTAAAACAGGTAGGGGTGTAGTGCTCAGGCCTACAGCCATAAGCTTTTCACGCAGAAAGTCAATGAGGCAAAAACCATAACTGCTATTTTGCAAAACCCAAAGGACGTGCAAGAATGACAAGCTGATGTCACTTGGCTTTGAAGTGCTACACAGAGGTTCTTTCCTAGCCACTGTGTCACAGCCAGCTGCTTAATCCTAAGCGACTGCTGCCTGGCCTAGTGAGAACAATCGTTGTAACGACCCTCAAGCAGCGTCTCTAGTATCAACTGATGCACACCGTGGTGACCTGTTTAGCGGGTATCCCAGTGATGGATGTGAGCGAATCGTGTGTCACATCCCGCTGAACTCCGTCTAAATCCACAAACATCCTCCCTGAAAGGAGTATCCTCTTATTCTGATAAAATCGCAACACCAAATCCTCATGGTAGTACTCATCAGTAGAGTGTCACATTCTATCCCACCCTTTAGCATGCATCTCTGTACTGTAGAATGGCTGGAAAATCTCCACGATGAATGCAAATTTCGGCATGATTTTTGCTGGTCTGCCATTGGTAGGTTAAAATTTGAATATGGGTAGGGGTTTAAGTAGGGGATGATAGGGGAAAGGTGCTGTAAAAAGTTGGAGGAGGTCTGTTTCAAACGAGGCGCATGGCGAGCTTGTATTTAGGTTTTGGTAGGCGCGATGCGCGCTGGGATCGATTTAGGTTAGGTATAATTTTGTTTGGGAAGATGAAGTGAATAGGTCGGTGTGTGTGGTTAAATGGGATGGTCATTAGGGTGTAAATATCTTGGGTTTGGTGGAAAAATGAATTTTGGCCCAAACCCAAATCTTTTTTGAAATACCCATCATGTTTTGCTTGCTGCTTCCTAAAACTTAAAACTAAGATACCCGATTCGTTAACGATCCAATTTTTGCGAATAAGCTATGGAAATTATCAGCATGAAGAATTCTATCTAATGATCTAGGAAAAACTCAAATCTAACCATAGGTGACATATAAAATGGTAGAATAACACCTCAAAATGCGTAAATGCATAAGTTATGAGTACGAAGGAAAATCTAGAAGACTAGATTGCATCACACGAATCTATACGACTAAAAGGCAGCATAAACAAAGATATGAAATTAAGAGAACAAGGTGGGGTAATTGCCCACCCCCAAATAAAATTTTGGAATAGGATGAAAAAAATTTGCTGTGGTGAAAAAGAAGGTCTTTTAAAATCAGATACCCTAGACTTTCTAATCTATATAATATTTATGGGTTTTATATTTTCTAATTTTTATGAAAAGGATTTTTGAAAAGTAGAAAACAAAGCAAATAAAAATATAAATCACTCCATAGAGAAACACTACTCAAAAGAAACGAGAAAAAAAGTGCAAGAAAGAAATGTGTGAATTACATGAACGTGGACTAAGGATCCGGCACTTACAACCACACACTCCAAATGGAGGGTCCGGTTATCTTAATGGAGTACTCCCAAAATATAGAATTAATATAGGACGTACACCAAACATAGAGGGTCAGTCCTAAAAAACAGGGTCTTGTAAAAGGTTTCTTCCACAGCGGGCAAACGTAATTCATGCAAATGTTTTAAGTGTTGGCCATTTACTTGAAAGGTACTGTTGTCCTTTGGTTTTACCAAGGTAATTACCCCTTGAGGGGTGACATCAGTAACCAGAAAAGGTCCAGACCAACGTGTTTTTAATTTACTAAATTTTTTTTGCAAACATGAGTTATATAGCAAAACTTTTTGACCAAGATCAAACTCTTTACACAAAATATGTTATCATGAATATATTTCATGTTAGCTTTATAATGGCGTATTTAGGTTTTAGTCCTACTTATAATACCGATATTAGGCTTTGATACATTTATACGTGAAAATTAGACTTTAGTTCAACTTTTGCCTTGTATTTGGCTTAATACCTTACACATACCTCTCACATGTTTGATTAATTTTAGGACCAAAGCCTAATATCGCTACTATAAATAGGACCAAAGCCTAAATACCCCTAATTTTAGGCAGAAAACACGTGTTGTGAGAGGATTAGTTGAATTAGTTAAAGAAGGACCAACTAGTTCAAAAAGAGATGCAATTGTGGCAATTTTAAATTTGGCGGGAGATAGAGAATCAGTTGGGAGGCTAATTGAATGGGGAGTTATGGAAATGGTTGTAGGGGCAGCCAAGGAATTTCCAGAGGAAGTAATGACAATTCTTGCCGGGGTGGCAAAGCGCGGTGGAGTCATGAAGGTGGCAATGGCATTTCGTGCCATTCGAACAATAGTTGTAGTATTGAGAGATGGGCTGGAGAATGCTCGAGAGAATTTTTGCGTCCGGTTTGTCGAAGAGGCGTTAATGGCCGTGGGTAGAATTGGCTTCATTGGCGAGGATTGAAAGGGATATTTGGGAATTAATGGCAACCGGGACAAAGAAGAGCGAGAAAGGAAGTCAAAATTCTTAGAAGGGCTGCTGGAATGGAAGATCACCCGGTGGGTTTTGTTACACATACATCAAGAACATTTTTTTTTTTTTTTTTTTTTTTTTTTTAAAAGTTGAAAGTGAAATTGTAATTGTACATAGGCTAAGCGAACCTAGAAAGCAAGATTCTTTTATTTGGCTTTTTTTTTTTTTTTTTTCTAAGATGATTCTAGGCCATTTGCCAACAAGCTGACAACACAATGGGAAAACAATGATTTTAAGCATGGAAACTAATAACCATGCAACCACAACACCATGGAGTTTGAAGTTGAGAATGGCTGTGAAACGCATGGTATAGGGAAGACAATAATTTCTGAATTTGTGGGAGATTGAATTTAGATTGCCCCAAATCCAAACATGTAGAAATGTAATCTAGACTTGCCTTTATAAATGGGTCGAACTAGCATTTAATTTCGGGTTTGATGTGCTCACTTTATCCTTATTCCTCACTTTAACAATGTTTTACAGATATAGATAAGGGAAGAATCAGAATTAATCCCTTTTGTGTTAATCGCTTTTGTCTGTTTGAAATTATGGGTATTTAGGCTTTGGTCATATTTATAGTAGCGATATTAAGCTTTGGTCCTAAAATTAATCAAACATGTGAGACGCACGTGTAAGGGTATTCTAGGTATTAAGCAAAGTACAAGGCAAAAGTTGGACTAATGTCTAATTTTCAAGTATAAATGTATCAAAGCCTAATATCGCTATTATAAGTAGGACTAAAACCTAAATACCCCCTTTATAATCCTTCACTAAATCGTAAGAATCACTATTGATTTCTTCAAGCTCATTTAATTATAATTTGTGTTTAACACTAGCGGCGTTAATGTTGAAATTAAGACTTTTAATAGCCCACAGGGTGCGGTATTCCAACTCAACAGGCAAATGACAAGGTTTAACAAAAACTAAGCGGTAAGGTGACATACCAGTAGGTGTTTTAAAAGTCGTTCTATATGCCCATAAAGCATCTGTTAGGCATTTAGACCAGTCTTTCCTATCAGGATTAACTGTCGTTTCTAAAATCTTTTTTATTTCTCTATTGGACACCTATACTTGACCACTAGTTTGAGGATGATACGGAGTCGCCACTTTATAGGTAACTCCATATTTCTTGACTAATGCTTCAATAACTCTATTACAAAAATGTTTTTCTCCATCACTAATGATGGCCTTAGGTACGCCGAAATGTGAGAAGATATACTTCTTCATAAACAAAACTACAGTTTTATGGTCATTACTACGACAAGCCATGACTTCAATCCATTTAGAAACGTAGTCCCCAGCTACAAGAATATAAATGAAACCATGCAAAATAGCAAACAGGCTCATGAAATCAATACCCCAGACATAAAAAATATCCACTATAAGAATAGGATTTAAGGGCATCATATTACGTTGAGTAATACGGCCAAGTTGTTGACATCTAATACACGCTTTGCAGTGTGCATAGGCATCTAGAAACAGGGTAGGCCAATAAAAACTGCATTGAGGAACTTTGGCAGCAGTTTTCTTTTCACTAAAATGACTGATAAGAGCCAAAAACTGTAGTTTTAACCCCTTAATAATCATACTTTTAGACCAATTATGTGAGTAATAATTAAGAGTTAACACTGATTACGTGTTTTTATGCATTTCAGGCTTCAAAGTCCATTATGTGCAGAAATGTGCCACTTTAGCGAGATAAAGGAGCAAAGGTCGGTTACTAAGGAGTTCCGTGATTAAAGGCCAAGATTCAAGAAGATAAAGCCTTTCTAAAAGCCCGGTCAAAAGCTGAAAAGTCGACGCGGGCAGAAACAGCACACAAGTCAGCAGAACTTCCGAAGGCTGTATCTTTGGACTCAGACCTCGGAATAGGGCCTACCTTATGTCAAAACGACCGGATCGGAAAGAGCTTTCCAATGGTCCAAGCCTTGACCCAATCAGAGGAGCAGAAGTGGACGAAAAGTCTGTTGAAACCAACTGCAGCTGAAGAGGCCTTTTTGGACTGAAAGAATTGGGTTTTGGGCCTGATTCTCTGGCCCAAAACATGGCTCCAAGCCCATGCACGATTTTTGGAACTGAATGTATAAAAACCAAAGCTTCACTCTTTGTTAATGGTAGATAGTTAGACCTAGATTAGAAATTAGATTAGTAGCCTCCATTAATTAGTTTTAGATCTTAGTTTTTAGAATTTCATTCCCTGTTTTAGATTAAAACTTTAAATCATTGTTCTTTATTGATTAGATAAATAAAATAGTTATTCTTGTCAATTTCAATTTTTGTCATTTACAATTTATTAGATCTAATTTCAATTCTTGTTATCATTCAATTCTTAGTTATTAATTAGATTTCGATTATTGTTTAGTTAAATTTCATAAAGTTAGAATCTTTGTAATATGTTGTATTCAATTTCAATGGGAAATGATGGTTTGATTAATCAAGGCTAAAACCTCCATTAGAGGGGTTGATGAAGCCTTGATGAAAACTTAGTTGTATAGTGTAGAAGTGTTGTAGAGTCTATTCCATTCTAGAAGGCCGTGTTTCGCCATGAGAATGGGTGGATGACCTCACATGCTAGTTATAATTGGTAGAAATGCCATGTTAATTAGGGATTAGAACGAGCAATTCTTACCGTAATAACGTAAGAATTGGATTACAACAGTCTATTCTAGGTGATTAAGTTGGATTCGAGGTGGATTCAATTCCCCTCTAATTCTTTATCTAGATTCAAGAACATTAGTATTTCCATATATTTCGTAGTGACATTCAACATATTGCTTTTCATATTGCATCGTAGTATAATTCCCCTTCGTAAAGCTCTTATTAGACTTAACCCCGATTAATTAGACTAGAAAACATTCCATGCTAGAGAACTAGGAGTGGAACGAATTTGTTACTCCACTCTATTTCGATAGAATTGAGAGTAGAAACTTTGATAAATATAGACACGGTTCAAGTTTTAGTTTACTTACGTTTTGAGTTCATCGCTCATTTCGTAGGTAGACTATTCAATCAATTTTATGTTTATCAAATGGCGCCGCTGCCATCTTAGTTGCACTTTAGTATTGTTTTCATAGTAGAATTAGTCATTTTTAAAGTCCCATTAAACCCACCCACCCTTGTTTGATTCATACTGTGGTTATCCGTTTCAGCGAAAAAAGTTTTCGACAAATTTACACTGAGCGACGACCAAGCTGTAAGTGAGCGCACTCCGCGCTCTATAGTCGGAACACGAAGCGACCATACCATCAGACCGAAGCCCGACCGCCCTATTTTACTAAACCACGAAGCGCGACCAGCCCCACACCGAAAGCGACCGCTAAGTCATCAACAAGGAGGCGACCACCGCCTATCCGAAAGCACTTTGTTCTAAGCCAAAAATCCCGGATTTCAACAGGTTTGTTTCAAACTTCGATTTTTAAGTTTTTCAGTGTTCTAACTTGTTATTTACACTGAACACGCGTAAACAAGACGCTATTCATAAGCGAAGCAAGGACGCTATCAGGTATTCCTTTCTTCCATACCTCGCATCTCCAGTTAGAGGCTCATACTAATATATCAAGATTGTTTGGATTGTTTTCGTGTTTAGACTTAGACTTGCATGAGATTAAGGTCTGGTCGGAGAAAAACACCGAACGTAATTAACCGTCAACAAACAAACATATCGAGTATACCAATCACTACACCTCTAACTACTATCCCACCAACCATACCTGACATAATGGCTGAAGAAAGAGAGACTCCTCTCTCCGACTTCTACAAAGCTTTAAGCGATAGCCCTAAATCTTGCATCGTTCTAGCGGACCGATGGGGATTTTCGAATCCCCAAACATATTTAATTTGTTACCCGTTTTCCATGGTTTAGGCCATGAAAAACCCGTACCAACACACGCGTAGGATTGAACAAGTTCTTACAACATTCCATCATCCTACGGTTGGTGCGGAACAAATTAAACCGAGGGTATTTCCCTTCACCTTAGCCGATAAAGGCGTCTTTGTTAACTACCCAAAGCGCTAACTCTCATGGACTCGTGGGCTAAACTTGTTCACTATTTATGGAACACTTTTACCCACCCCTAAAGACGGATGAGATGCTTTCCAAGATTCATTTTTTCCGGCTGAATCCTCACTTAATCATTTTCTCGAGGCTTGGAATCGCTTCACCGATCTGCTTATAGAGTGTCCACACCATAACCTAGCAAAAGACACGTTAGTTCGTTGCCTTTTTCAAAGGACTTCAACATCACCATAAAGAAGTCCTTGACATAATGAATGGGGTAGTTTCCTAAGTAAAGGAGCCTCGGAGGCTTACAAATTTTTAGAAGAACAAAAACTAAAAGCAATAACAATTGGGGGAGTGATGATATCCCCGCCTCGCTAGTTCCTCTTCAACAGCTTAAGGCACCGGTATGTTTGAGATGAAACCCGATCCGAACTTAAAAATTTAATCGAATCTCTAACTAAAATGGTATAGGCTATTTCTATTCAACAAAAGCCTATCCCCGTCATGAATGTTAACTCCAACCCATGTAATTTCTGTTTGAGTCCTGAGCACCCTGACTCCTATTGTCCTCTCGCCTATGAACAACAACAATTAGAGCAAGATAATATTTGCTCCATTAATAACTATCCTATTCCTAATGCCCCATGGAGACAACATCCCAACTTTAGTTGGCGAAACAATCAACAAGTTACACCTCCAGGGTTTAATAACCAAAATGTTAGGCAAGCAAACAACTATAATCAAGCTCCACCTAGGCAAGGACGGGGGACAAGGTCAAGGAAATTATAATAATTATAACAACCAAAGCGCAACCACGACAAGGTGTAGCACAAGGTCGAGTAATTATAATAGTTATAATACCAATAGAGGTATCGTTCCAGTTAACAATAGTAACTATCAAAACCCACCCATAAATAATCAACGTGAGATAGTTCGGTCGCACCACACTGACTACTACACCTACACAATCGGATCGTGATCGACGCTTTATACAGGTTACCCAACAACTTTTCCAATCAATGACTCAATCAAATCAACGGATCTTACAATCCATAAATCGGGGCATACAACAATTAGCCCAAGAGAAAGCCCAACCAAAAAGGCGTGTTTCGGGACAAGCTATACCAAACCCTAAAACAACAAACACATCCTTTGAGGTAAACGGTAATACTAGTACGGAAACGACAATAGTAGGTGACTGAATGCCATCACCACTCTCCCGAAGAAGAGTGGTTGATAACAAAGTAACTATGCCTATAGTTACCCCATCAAGATTCTCTACACCGGATATCGAACTAGATACCGAAATAGAAACCCAAGAGCCTACCATAGTAGAGGTACCCGGTTAAACCACAACCTAAGAAACAGAAAGTCAAGGTAACAAATCAAGTCGAGCCATACGCTAAATATAGAGCAAAACCACCATTCCCTCGGTTAGCCATGCTAACCGGGATACAAACTTTGAGGAGATTAGGAACGTTTTCAAAATCTAACGATAAACCTTCCTTTTCTCGAAGCTATTAAAAAGCTACCTAATCATGCTAAGTTTCTTAAAGAGTTGTGCACTACTAGGCGTAAGACCAACATACCTAAAGACGCCTTTCTAACTGAACAATTCCCAACTTTATCCGAAAATAATGGAATTGTTAAGTACAAGGACCCCGGTCAGTCCTATCAAAATGCACCCTAGGAGATTCCCACACGACGACCGCGTTATTAGACCTCGGGGCGAGTGTTAACTTACTCCCATATTATTTGTATAAACAAATAGGTCTACAAGAAATGCAACCTACAAAAATAACGTTGCAATTAGCGGACATGTCAATTAAGTATCCTAAGGGTGTAGTGGAAAATGTGCTTGTTAAGGTTCAAGATTTTTACTATCCTGCTGATTTTGTTATCCTCGATACAGAAGTCGCCAACGACTTTGTACCGATCATCTTAGGGTGTCCCTTCTTGGCTACTGCCAACGCCCTCATAAACTGCCGCGATGGTTCGATGTCCTTGTCCTTTAGCCATCTTTCTGTTGAGGTAAATGTTTTGAAAACGAGGACACAATATCCCGATTCATCTACAAATGGAGAGCTTAGCATGATCGAGAGCTTAGCTCAAGATTACTTCAAAAACATGTTTCCGGAGAAACAAATTAACAAATTCCTTTCGCCGAAAATTCGACTTTAACAATGACTCCTTGGTAGTAGACGAAATCGAACAAGAATTCCTGCAACTCTTTTGCACCGCTTCTTTACCATTTCTCGAGTCCCCCTTTGCCAACAACCATTCATCCCTTGATGCTATGACGGAAGATGAATTTTTCAATCTCTATCCCAGTGATCCTTTTGATCCACCTATTGAGGAATGTCTTGCATATATCAAGATTTCTAATGATATGGACTTGAGAGCTTTAGCTGAGAATCATTCACCTTCCATCACCAATATTCCCCACCCTCCACCTTTTTAAAGGAACCTCGAGTTTGCACTCGATCCTTTAGTTTCTCCTTTGCTTCATGATTTTTTAAATCCACCTAATAAACAAATACTTTCCAAGGATAAACCACTTGACACCTTCATTTTCAGACTTGAGACAGTCCCTAACTACACCATGAATGAGTTTTGTGCTAAACCCACATCCTCATTTTTTCCATGCTTTCCCTCTAAAACTTATCCCAATCCACCATATTTTCCACAACCATTCACTTTTCCACACTTATTCACTAGGACACCCTCTCGCTCAAAGATGAAACATAAGGTGCTTGCTTTCGGTTATGTTATAGGTCTATCCGACTTCGCTTTCATTCCACTAGGTCAGGCGTGTGTAGGGAAATCTTGGTGCTTGATTGTGTTTGGATATGTTTTCTATGATATTTATTTATGGAACGATCCACAACTATTTCGGTTGTTGATATATGATAAACCTGCATATTCATACATATGTTTAGATAAGTCTAGGGAATCGACTTTAAAAGACCCAAGTTTTAAATTACAATACCAACTTTACGAGAGTATAGGCCAAACAAAATTTTCAAACTTAAAAAGAGTTTTCCAATTTTGTTTGGGGTGGCGATTTTTGGTATCCATTTCAAATCATGTTGCCACCCTAAGCCTGTCATGTTTACTCCAAGAGAGTTTGTGTTAGTTAGTACGCACTGTTTAATTGTGCTTCATATTATCATATCATCTTTACAATATTTCTATTATTGTCACTGCGCAATTTTGGACACGTTTCTATGGTAAATTCTTTTCTTATCTCTTTACACTTTGAGGACAAAATTTCTATTGTTTGGGGTGGGATAGAAACATTTGCAAAAATTAGACACTTTTAGGATGTAAATTACGACTTTTATTTATAAAATTTTAAAAATTATAAAAATTAGTTAGTTACATAATTTAATTGTGCTATTGAATTATTTCATGAACCCCTTCTCCCAAATTGTTTGGGGGTGGTATAGAAACATGATGTAAATGTTAAGCACATATTAGGTTGTATATTACGTATTATTTGTCTTAAAAAAATAAAAAAAAAAAAAAAAAAAGTTTATGCTATACACTTAGGAATATTGGTATTGTTTCTTTCTCTATGCTCTTAATAATTTAGAAGTCTCAATGAGCTTTTGCATTAGAATAGTTTTTAGAAACTTAGGTTAATATATAGGTAATAATCTTTGCATCTATCTATAAATATATTACATGAGTATCTATAATTGTTTGGCAAGATAAGTTTATGAAATCTAGGCTAGAGTACTTATTCTACAAATCCTGTGAGAATATAGCCTAAAAGCCTTATATGAGTGAAAACATTTGAGAAATGACACAAGGGAGAAGTATATTCGAATAGATAAATCACACGTCCACTTGCTTGACCACTATACCATGTCCTAAGAGAGAATTTAGGCCCTTTTGGATCGATATAGCTAGAAATTCCGACCTAAGTATATTTTCCGCTAATTAGCCCCTAATCGAGCCTTTTATTAGCCCTTTCATAAACCACAAATCCTTTACCCTCATTAAACAAACAAAACAAAAAAAAAAAAAAAAAACCTACCTAATTTAGATAAGTCCGAGAATAGAATAAGGAAGAAAGAATAAGAGAAAAACACATGTAAACAAAAAAAGTTAGTTAATTGCTTGGAAAATAAAGAAAAGAAGTTTCTATCCAAAGAAAAGAAAAATAAAAATAGAAATAAAATAAAAACTCAAAAAAAAATAGAATAAAAGGAGTCAAAAGCCAAAGAAAAAGGAAAAAAAATATGGCTAAGGATGGAAACAAATTGTAGAAGCAAAAGTAAATAACAAGGTTTTCTCTAGTTACATAATATGAAGACTCTATTATCTCAGACTTGTCCCTTTTGAATATCCATTTTCCTTCCTTCTTAAACCATCTCCTAATCCCCCATGAACACCTAATAAAGACCTCTAGCTCAATTAGGAATAGGTTAGTGGGATAGTAAGTGGCAGATGTGTTTGATCAACTTCGGCTTCCTTGTGTGTCATTGAGATTGTAAGGTAAAGTATGCCCACATGCAATGGGAGTAGCAAAACTTGAGTGGAAAAATCGAGTGATTTTTGTCTTGACTTTTATGTGAGAACCTACTTAAGAACGCTTATTCCAAAGTTTCATAAACGGACCTATTACTGCATTTCATAGCATTACTCATTGTATATATGTTTATTAAGTAGATGATTGATTATTATGCATATATTAGCTTAGGTTTCTCGACTTGATTACTCTATATGCATTGCTGCTAGTGAGAGGTATAGTTAATTTAGAGCATGAATAAGGAAACAATAGTTTTATTTCTTAGTCGTTGTAGTATAGATGAAGTTTGTGAGTACCTTCACTGGAAAACTCTCACGAGAGACTATAACTTCGTCCCACTAGGGAATTCCTAGTGGTTTAAGGCCTTGTTGCATATGGTCAATGCAATCGCACTCAAAGAAACGAGAGTAGATAGAACTCCATTTTTGGTCACTTATTCTAATTTCTCATCTTTGCTTGAGGACAAGAAAAATACTGTTTGGGGGTGGTTTGATAAGAGCCCAAAACTGTAGTTTTAACCCTTTAATAATCATACTTTTAGACCAATTATGTGAGTAATAATTAAGAGTTAACACTGATTACGTGTTTTTATGCATTTCAGGCTTCAAAGTCCATTATGTGCAGAAATGTGCCACTTTAGAGAGATAAAGGAGCAAAGGTCGGTTACTAAGGAGTTCCGCGATTAAAGGCCAAGATTCAAGAAGATAAAGTCTTTCTAAAGCCCGGTCAAAAGCTGAAAAGTCGACACGGGCAGAAACAGCACACAAGTCAGCAGAACTTCCGAAGGTCGTATCTTTGGACTCAGACCTCGGAATAGGGCCTACCTTATGTCAAAACGACCGGCTCGGAAAGAGCTTTCCAATGGTCCAAGCCTTGACCCAATTAGAGAAGCAAAAGTGGACGAAAAGTCTGTTGAAGCCAATTGCAGCTGAAGAGGCCTTTTTGGACTGAAAGAATTGGGTTTTGGGCCTGATTCTCTGGCCCAAAACATGGCTCCAAGCCCATGCACGATTTTTGGATCTGAATGTATAAAAACCAAAGCTTCACTCTTTGTTAATGGTAGATAGTTAGACCTAGATTAGAAATTAGATTAGTAGCCTCCATTAATTAGTTTTAGATCTTAGTTTTTAGAATTTCATTCCCTGTTTTAGATTAAAACTTTAAATCATTGTTCTTTATTGATTAGATAAATAAAATAGTTATTCTTGTCAATTTTGATTTTTGTCATTTACAATTTATTAGATCTAATTTCAATTCTTGTTATCATTTAATTCTTAGTTATTAATTAGATTTCGATTATTGTTTAGTTAAATTTCATAAAGTTAGAATCTTTGTAATATGTTGTATTTAATTTCAATGGGAAATGATGGTTTGATGAATCAAGGCTAAAACCTCCATTAGAGGGGTTGATGAAGCCTTGATGAAAACTTAGTTGTATAGTGTAGAAGCGTTGTAGAGTCTATTCCATTCTAGAAGGTCGTGTTTCACTATGAGAATGGGTGGACGACCTCACATGCTAGTTATAATTGGTAGAAATGCCATGTTAATTAGGGATTAGAACGAGCAATTCTTACCGTAAGAACATAAGAATTGGATTACAACAGTCTATTCTAGGTGATTAAGTTGGATTCGAGGTGGATTCAATTCCCCTCTAATTCTTTATCTAGATTCAAGAACATTAGTATTTCCATATATTTCGTAGTGACATTCAACATATTGCTTTTCATATTGCATCGTAGTATAATTCCCCTTCGTAAAGCTCTCATTAGACTTAACCCCGATTAATTAGACTAGAAAACATTCCATGCTAGAGAACTAGGAGTGGAACGAATTTGTTACTCCAATCTATTTCGATAGAATTGAGAGTAGAAACTTTGATAAATATAGACACGGTTCAAGTTTTAGTTTACTTACGTTTTGAGTTCATCGCTCATTTCGTAGGTAGACTATTCATTTTTATGTTTATCAATGACCCCCGCATGATTGTTCATGGCAAAAGGATAAGACTTCATTGTGCTCCCACTGGGGAATGAAACATCGAATTATATGATCCGCACAATACTTAAAAAGGTAGGGTTCATCCCAATAGTAAAACTTAACTTTGGCAAAAAGTCTCTTGCATTCATTCCTAGTCCATATATCATGAATGATCTCAGACACTAAAAAATTAACAATGTCTGCATACCAAGGTGCAAAAAAAATTAAATAAAGATGCTCATCCGGAAAAGAGTCAGATATCGATTCGGAATCACTATCATCCTCATTAGTTAACCTAGATAAGTGATCTGCAACTACATTTTTAACTCCTTTTTTATCCTTAATTTCTAAGGTAAATTCAGTTAGGAGAAGAATCCAACAGATCAATCTCTGCTTAGTATCCTTCTTCGCGAGAAGGTACCTAAGAGCGGCATGGTCTGTATAGATGATGGTCGTGGAACCAACTAAGTAGGGATGGAACTTATCTAAGGCATAGATAACGGCTAGAAATTCTTTTTCAGTAGTAGTGTAATTATGTTGAGCATCATTTAAGGTTTTATTAGTATAAAAAATAACGATAGACTTATTATCTAACTTCTGTCCTAACATAGCACCAACGACATACTCACTAGTATCACACATAAGTTCAAAAGGTTTAGACCAGTCTGGTGGTTGTATGATAGGTGTAGAGGTTAAAGCGGCTTTTAAAGTTTCAAAAGCCTGTTTGCAGTCATGATTAAAATAAAAAATGACATATTTTAAAAGCAATTGTGTTAAAAGCTAAGCTATTTTTGAAAAATCTTTTATGAAACGTCTGTAGAAACCTACATGGCCTAGAAAGGCTCTAATGTCATGGACATTCGGTGGTATAGGTAGAGACGCTATCTTATTTATTTAAGCTTTATCTATTTCTATTCCATTTTTAGAAACAATATGACCTAAAATTATATGGCCGGCTAGACGTTCAAGCATTTGGTCGACAAAGGGTAAAGGAAAGTAATCCTTATGTGTCATAGCATTAAGCTTTCTATAATCAATACAAATCCGCCACATTATAGGAACTCGAGTGGAAACTAACAATGACTATAACACCTGATTTCTTAGGGACTACATGAATTGGGCTTACCCATTCACTATCTAAAATGGGGTATATAATGCCAGCATCGAGTAATCTCAAAACTTCTGCTCTAACTACCTATTTCATGGCAGGGTTCAAACAGCGTTGTGGCTCACGGGAGGTTTTCACATTATCCTCCAAATGTATGTGATGTTTGCATATTCTAGGGTCAATACCTTTGATGTCGTCTAAAGACCAACCAATCGCAGAACGATGTTCACGAATAACCCTAATCAAATTTGCCACTTCAGTAGCAGATAACTAAGATGATATAATAATCGGATGAGTGCCATTCAGATCTAGATGAATATACTTTAACTCAGCTGGAAGATGTTTAAGCTCAGGGGTGGAAGGAGTGGGAATGAGGGATTCAGGAGGGTCTTCCTCCTCTACAACCTAGATTTGTTTAGAAATGAGTTCTTTAAACTCAGGAGCTAGATCATGGATAGGAGTAGATTTTAAGAGAGCATGTACTTCTTGGATGTAAGAATCCTCAGTACTACCAAAGAAAAGAAATTGGTGCATCTGATTATCTGGAAAAGTTTTGTTAAAATAATCTTGAGCGAGACTTTCTATCATGCTAATTTCGCCATCTATAGTCGTGTCTGGTGTCTGTTGTATCATCTTAAACACATTTACCTCAACAGCAAGGTTTCCAAAGGAAATAGAGATCGAACCATCACAGCAATTAATGAGGGCATTGGCAGTTGCCAAGAAAGGACGCCCTAAGATAATAGGAACAGAGTCATGAGCGACTTTTGTGTCTAGAATGACAAAATCGGTTGGATAATAGAAGTCTTGTACTTTAACAAGAATATTTTCAACGACACCCTTAATATACTTAATCGAACAATCGGCTAATTGCAAAGTCATTTTTGTCGGTTTTAGATCATGTATACCTAGGTATTTATAAAGGTAAAACGGGAGTAAGTTAACACTCGCCCCCTAGATCTATAAGAGCAGTTGTGGTGAAAGTATCGCCTAAGGTGCATTGTACAGTGGGACGACTGGGGTCCTTGTACTTAACGATTCTGTTGTGTTCAGATAAAGAGGAAAACAATTCTGTTAAAAAGGCTTCTTTAGGTATGTTTGTTTTCCTCTTAGTGGTGTACAAATCTTTAATAAACTTAGCGTATTTTGGAAGACATTTTATAGTTTCGAGGAAAGATAGGTTTATAGTTAAATTTTTGAAAACTTCCCTAATCTCGTCAAAATTATCGTCCTTCTTGAACATTGCTAGTCTCTGGGGAAATGGGGGTTTTCCCTATATTTAGCATAAGGGTCAATAAGAGTATTGCCTTTTCTTTAACTATTGTCGGTTTCCCCTTAGGTTGAGATTTAACTGGTACTTTTACAGTGGTAGGGTGTTTCAACTATGGCATCTAGTAAGGTTATTTTATCTTTATTAGTTTGTGGGGAATCCTCAGGCATTATTACTTTGTTGTCAACCAATTTCTCTGAATGGAGAGTAGTTAGGGCCTTTAATTCTCCTTGTATTAAATTTTCATTACCAGGATTACCTGTTAATTCGAAAGCTGTGTTTGTTGATTTTGGATTAGGTACGAGTTGACCTGGAAACACGCCTTTTTGTTGGGTCTTTTCTTGGGATAATTGTTGGATGGCTAGTAAAATCTATTGTTGAGTTTGCATGTGTGCATTGAATCTATCGGGTTAGGTAGGTTGAGTGGCTACAGGTTATGTAACAGGAACTATCTCGCTTTGATTATTAACGGGTGGATTTTGATAGTTGTTATTAACTGGGACAAAACTTCTATTATTATTATAACTACCTTACCTTTGTCCTTGCCTTGGTTGATATTGATTATATTTGTTGGTGGGCCTAACATTTTGATTATTAAAACCTGGAGGTGCTGCTTGTTGGTGATTATTACGCCAACTAAAATTAGGATTTTGTCTCCAAGATGCGTTAGGTATATTAAAAGCGCAGACATCTTCTGGCTGTGGTGGTGGTTCTGGTTGTTCATAGGCAAGAGGACAATAATTATCGGAATGCTCAAGACTAAAATAGAAATTACAGCGAGGAGAGTTTATATTCATGACAAGTTCTAAGTTCATGATGAATAAGGGATTCTAATAAAGTTCTAAGTTCAGGATCAGGTTTAACCTCAAACATACTGGCTGCCTTAGCTGTAGAAGAAGAAGGAATGGAGCGGGAGTAATCGTTACCTCCCCAGTTGTTACTTTTCTTGGATTGATTATCTAGAAAGTTATAAGCATCTGTGGCTCCTTTACCTAGGAAATTACCTCCGTCATGATATCTAAAGTCTCTTTATGATGTTGGGATATGCCTTTGAAGAAGGCACGAACTAGTCTGTCTTTACCAAGATTATGATGGGGACATTCTCCTAGAAGATCAGTGAAACGATTCCAAGCCTTAGAAAAGGATTCTTGAGGCTTTTGGTGAAAGAAATGAATATGTGATAGCATTTCATCAGTCTTCTGTGGCGGGGTAAAATTGTTCTATAAATAATTCTACTAGTTTTCCCCATGTGTCGACAGAGTTCGGCTTTTGTGATGTTAGGTAAGCAGTCCCTTTGTCAGCTAGGGTGAAAGGAAACACCCTGAGCTTTATTTATTCAGGTCTTACGTTAGGATGATGAAATGTAGTAAGAACTTGTTGTATCCTACGTAAGTGTTGATAAGGCTTCTCATGGTCTAACCCATGGAAAACAGGTAGCAGATTAAATTTATTGGGGGGGGGGGGATTCTAAAATCTCTCGTAGTATCTACAAGAATAATGCAGGACTCAAGTTCATTGTTTAAAGCCTTGAAATCAAATAGGGGTCTCTCTGCTATTTCTTCACCTATTGCTACAAATATAGTGTTGGTGTGTGTTGGTGTGTGTAGGTGGTGTGTGTGTGGTGATTGGTGAAATTCTAGATAGGCAATTATTTCTGCATCTACGTTAAACTAATATGGCAGGTTTATGCGTACCAGATCTTAATCTCATGCAAGTTTTAAGTATAATAGGCAAGTCCTAATGAGCATGCAAAAATAGCCTAATTATTACTAGAAATAGAATCCTCTGACAGTAGATTCGAGGATGTATAGAGGTGTTACCTGGAGCGTCCTTGCTACACGTATAAATAACGTTTTCAACAGCCTTGAAGCACATCTACGTTACTTGAACAATTATACGAGTACTGGTTCAGGTACACGGTGTGGATTGTGAAGTCCTGTAAAAATATTAACGTTATTAGTTTAAAAGTTTTAAGAATTAGGAAAAGGCTTTTTACTATGGGTTTCGTGTTGGGCCTGGATGTTAGGCCTGTGAAACGGGTAGTGGGTGGGCTTACTAACTTAACTTAATATTAATTATTTTTTGTATTTTTGAATGAAACCAACGGCCAGGCTACTTAAGAATTGAGGGAGGTTGTCCGTGCGTGCACATTCCTTAATTAGAGAACCCCAAATATTTTTTGAGTTTTCTAGACACCGTTTAGAATGGGATTTTTTTTTTAAATTTTGTAGTTGATAGCATACGAGTAATGTACTATACTCGTGAGAGAATATGGAAAATAATATTAAAACAATAATTTACTGTATTTAACCTAGGGCGCGTCCGAGGTTAGAAATAGGGCAAATTGGGCGTGGTGCGTGAGTTAAAGAAAGGTGTGGGTCGCGCTCAGAGAAGGTAAAACTGTGGCGCGCGAGTGCTCGTTAATTAAAACTATGGTTTGAAATTTTCAGGGTCAGGTCACGAGAGGACATGGAGTTGGTTGAACAACTCGTATGCTCTCGAACAGTAGCAGAAAAATTCGAAGAAAATGCGAACAATGTTTTCAGTGTGTGTTTTGTGAATAGTAAAAAATTGAGTTTCTAATCTAAATACGCGTAATGTAAACTAACTAGATGGCAAGCGGCACCATTGATAATATATAATTTAAATATATAGATTGACATTTGTTTAAAGATGCGTAAACAGTAGATATATGATTGAAAAATAGTAAATATAATACTCTTAATAATATAGAAATAATGAGGAGTAGTCGTGTTCATACCACTCTAGTCGTACACTACTCGGATGCAAGTCTAGATTAGAAATATGATTTACTAGTGAGAGTCAAAATAGTAGATTTGAGGGTGAAAACAATGAATTTAAATGACAAGAGAAGATATTAGAAGGGGTTTAATCTGCCACGCGATTCGATTGACTATTAGTTAGTATAGAATCGCTTGTGTTAATCCCTAGTGAAGACCAAGTCCTCTCAGATCGAGGTTTTACTAGCATGAGAGTGTAGCTCCACCACAAATCTCTTTGGTGGTGGCTCTATACTCTAGTTCTCCGTTATGAGCTTTATCTCTAGACACTCATAACGAAGAACTTGATGTTCTTGATGCAAAACAATAATACTAATAGCTACTCATGGAGGTTTAGCCTTGTGTCATAGGAATCATTACACTAAAGCAATAATAAGAAGACATAATTAAAAAGACAATTGAATTGAAATTAACTAAAGCTTTTATTGATGGGAATTAATGGAGGCTACAAACTAAAGTATGCTAACCTTAAACTAAAGAAAAGTAAATCTAATTAAAACTAAACTAAACTAATTATTAACTAATGAGGGGAAATAGAATCTTGAGTGTTTAGCCTTAACCCTCTTTATATAGGAGAGGGTTAGGGTTATATTTTCGTGCATGGGTAAAAAAGGGCGACTTTGGGCCTCTAAAGTGAGCCCAAAGTCCATTAGGTTAAGTTTAAAAAGGCCTTAACTGCTAAAAATTACTTTTGTACACTTTTGTCCACTTTTACAGCTTTGATTGGGGTAAGGCTAGGTCCATTGGAAAACTAGTTCCAAGACGGTCGTTTTGACATAATGTAGGCCCAATTCCGAGGCTTGGGTCCAAAGATATAGCCTTTTGAAGTTATATTAACTTTTTGTTCTCTTTCTACCCGGATTGACTTAGACTTCCCAGCTTTGACTGGGCTTGGAAAAGGTTTTTCTTCATGAATCTTGGGCATTAAATGTAGAACTTCCTCAGCAATCATCTTGACTCATTTTTCATGCAAAAGTGGTGTCTTTAGTCACCTAATCAGCTTCAAGTCCTAAAATGCACAAAAACACGTAAACAATACTAACTCTTATTTATTATAAACATAATTGGCCTAGGTAGAATACTATTAAGGAGTTTAAAATACACTTTTGGGTGCTTATTAATCATTATGGGAGCTGTCGATAATCATGTGGATTACTCTTTCTACCTTGTGATCTGAGGAATGGTGACGTCTGTGGTGCCTTGAACGCTTTACAGACTTAGATCGTCTTGCTGCTCGACTTCTACTTCTTCTTCTAGCAGGTCGCTTATGGCTACAACTTCTGTTGTGGTTCTGCCTCACATTCAATTTGTGCCTTAGGTCTTTGTCTAGTAAGAAATCTTTTAGCTTGCCCTCCTCAGCTAGATCTTGGAGGAAATGTTTGAGACTCCAGCATTCGTCTATCTTATGGTGATGTAGTTTGTGAAATTGGCAGTATGGTAGTCCTGGGATTTCTAACACTTTGTTGATGTTAGGCTTGAAGAAAGGTGCAGTCTTGATCTTCTTCAGGATGTAACTTGGTGACCTGGAGAAGTTGGAGAATTCCTTCTTGGTGTAGGATGGGTTTTGGAGATTTGTGGTTGGGAGGCTGCCCTTATTGTTGTTCGACTGCCGCTTCTTTGACTTGAAGTCACCACTGTCGCTGACTGCAAGTACTTTTTTACCTTTGCGCTGCTCAAGTCACTCCTCATATTTTATGTACTTGTCCACCCACAGGTACAACTCATCCAGTTGATCTGGTCTATTCTTCATGAGGGATCCTTCTAGTTCGGAGTTATCTTGGATGGAGTTGGAGAATGCCAAGGTTGCAAAACTTTCTTTGAGTCCTAGCTCCATCGACAACAACTCTTTCTTGAAGAATCCTAAGAATGCTTGAATGGACTCATCGTGTGACTATTTCAACTGAAAGAGTGAGTCTAGGTCAGCCTGCTTCTTCCTGTTGTGGATAAATTCTGCATTGAACTTATATGCAAGCATGTCAAAGTTATTGATTGAGTCTAGTTTTAACATGTAGAACCAATCCAATGCTCTGTCCTTCAGGTTTGTAGGAAAAGTCTACACATGAGGTAGTCGAAGTTAGGGGCATTGTAGAGAGCTAGTATTTGGCTGAAACGAGCTACGTGTTGACCTGGGCATGTGCTTCCGTCGTACATTAGAAACTTTGGCTGAATGAAATCAAGGGGAGGCTGCTTGTCTCTAATTTCGGTAGTGAAAGGTGATGCCCTGTAAGATTGGAGCATTTTCTAGACGATCTGGGCAGTGCTTGCTTTTTCTCCAGATCGTTCCATACAATGAGTGAGCTCGTTTAGACATTAGTTTGTGTTTTTGGGGAGTGCAGTGACATCATTGTTGTCTACTATGTCTGGAGCTCCATTGTTTGTATTTAAGGTCGCCTGATCTTGAAGTGCTTGGTTCTCTTGTTGAAGGGTTGAAATGGAGTTCTGTAGATTTTGCACTTGATCCGTAAGAAGTTTGAGCTTATCTTCCATTTTTTACTAGGCTTCATGGGCTTGAGAAATATGCGGATTTTAGTGATGTTTTTCAAGAAAATGAAACGGCAGACATCGCCAATGTTAAGGCATAAAAGTCTTACCTATAATTGAAATCGGGTTTGATGGAGAAAATGGTTGCACTCTTCCTTTGGAGAAGAGTTGCCTACGTATCAAGTCTCTTAGCTAGACCTGAATCAAGCATTTCATAGTTTTTCTTCCCTTTTATAGGCGTAGAGCTGTCCTTTCCTTTTCTGTCTTGAGCCGTTATCATGTGTAGATCTCATGCGCTACCATCTTTGATGATTGCTTTTAATCCACTTGTTACAAAGTAAAGATCTCCTTTAATGTTGTGTTAACTGAGCTTTGGGAACTGATAAGCACCCAAAACTGTAGTTTAAAACCCTTAATAGTATTACATTTAGGTTAATTATGTTTATAATAAATAAGAGTTACTAATGTTTACGTGTTTTTGTGTATTCCAGGTGTTGAAGTTGTTTATGTGCTTAAAAATGTCATTTTGCATGGAAAACGAGTCAAGATGATTGCTAAGAAAGTTCTACATTTAAAGCCCAAGAATCATGAAGAAAAGCCTTTTTCAAGCCCAGTAAAAGTCAATTCGGGTAGAAAAATAACAGAACTTCAAAAGAGTATATCTTGGACTTGGGCCTCGAAATTGGGCCTACTTTATGTCAAAACGACCAACTCGGAATAAGCTTTCCAATTGACCTGGCCTTGTCCCAATCAGAGCTATAAAAGTGGACAAAAAAGGTGCTAAAGTAATTTCCAGCAAAATTGGCCCGTTTAGACTTAACCTAATAGACTTTGGACTCACTTTAGAGGCCCAAAGTCTCCCTTTTTGGCCCATGCACGAAAATGTAACCCTAACCCTCTCCTGTATAAATAGGGTTAAGGTTAAACCTACTTCTTCCTTCCTCCCCTTAGTTAATAATTAGTTTAGTGTTGTTGTAGTTTAGTTTAGGGTTAGAATTAGTTTAGTTGTAGCCACCATTAATTTCCCTCTAATAAAAACCCTTAGTTTAATATTCAATTCTTGTCTTTTTATTTTAATGTGTTTATCTTATTGTTTTGATATTGTTCATCCAATGAACCAGGACTAATCCTCCATTAGAGGAGGTTTATGAAGCCACGTGAAGATGATTTAGCTATTAGTATTATTGTTTTGCATCAAGAAAGTCAAGTTCTTCGTTATGAGTAACTAGAGATAGAGCTCATAATGGAGAACTAGAGTTTAGAGCCACCACCAAAGATATTTGTGGTGGAGCTAAAGTCTCATGCTAGTGAAGCCTTAATCCGAGAGAACTTGGTATTCACAAAGGATCAACAAGCGATTCAATGACTAACTAATAGTCAATCGAATCATGTGGTAGATTAACCTTATCTATATCCTTTTCTCTCAATTAAATCTACTATTTCGTACCTTATATTTACTATTTTCTTAGCCTCATATTACTCCTCTTTATTCTATGATGTTTAGAGAGTATTATTTTGATTGATATGCATGTTTTAGTATTGTTTAAACACTGTTTTTACATTATTAAATCTATGTTATCAAATGGCGCCGCTTGCCATCTTGTTTGCCTATGTATTGCGTGTTTAGGTAGAAACACTGTTTTACTATTCACGATTTTTCGAAAAATTTCTGCTACTGTTCGAGAGTATACGAGTTGTTCAGCCAACTCCCGGCCGTCCCAAGACCTGACCCTAAAAAGTTCACCCTACTGTTTCTACTTGAGAACGCGCCCGCACCCTCATTTTGCCTTCACCAAGTGCGCCCTGCGCACTACACTCTAGGAGCGACCCGTGCCCAATTTAGCCTATTTTTTAGCGTGCCCTAGCGTAATTAGCTTAGATTACATTTTTAATATTATTTGCATTATTATCTCAAGAGTACAATACAGTACTCATAGGCTAAAAATTACAAAATTTTAAAAATTATTTTTCTTTATTCTAAACGGTGTCTAGCAAACTGAAAGAATTTGGGGTTATCTAATTAAGGAACGTGCACATACGGAACAATCTCCCTCAAATTCCTAAATGATCTGGCCATTGGTTTGATTAAAAATACAAAAAAATTAATTAATTAAATATTAATTAGAAAGCCCACCCACTACCAAAAGCCCATTTCATAGGCCTGGCATCAAAGCCTAACACGAAACCCATAGTAAAAAGCCTTTTCCTAGTTCTTAAAAAAATTTAAGGTTAATCTTTTTACATGACTTCACAATCCACATCGTGTACCAGGACCAATACTCGTATAATTGTTCAAGTAACATAGACGTGTGTCAAGGCTGTTGAAGACGCTATTTATACGCGTAGCAAGGATGCTCCAGGTAACACCTCTATACATATCCTTGAATCTATTGTCAGAGGATTATATTTCTAGTAATAATCAGGCTATTTTTGCATGCTCATTAGAAATTGCCTATTAGTCTTAAAATTTGCATGAGATTAAGATCTGGTACGCATAAACCTGCCATATTAGTTTATCCTAGACGCAGAAATAATCGCCTATCTAGAAATTCACCAATCACCACACACACACCACCTACACCCACCAACACTGCATCTGTAGCAATGGGTGAAGAAATAGCAGAGCGACCCCTCTCTGACTTTTATAAGGCTTTAAATAATGGAACTAACTCCTGCGTAATTCTTGCAGATACTACGGGAGATTTTAGAATCCCCCCTACTATATTTAATCTGCTACCTATTTTCCATGGCTTAGACCATGAGAAGCCTTATCAACACTTATGTAGATTTTGTGCACGGAATGTAAATCAACTTGCTTGTTGGTGTAGATTTTTGAAGAATAATATAACACAAGTTATTGAACCACTGTCATCACCACCTAAAGAGGAAGAATCATTACCTCAAGAGATTGTTCTTTCTGAAAAAGCGTAACCAGATGGCATAATCGAACAGATTCTATTTGCTTCAGGTGGAGATGTGCTCGTATATGGTCTTCAAGCCTTATCCGATAAGGTTTAATTCTATTCTTGAGACTTTAAATTGATAAAATGCTTTCCTGCCAATTGTTATATATGCATCTATACTTGTGTCACTATGTGAAATGGTAATGTATCATGTATGTAAAGTGCAGCTATAAAGTTCACATATTCAATTTTCTTAGATAAGTTCTATTGTGATCTTTTTATTTAAAACAACGAGATGTCTGTTGACAAATTTCATTCCATGGTTATTAGGTGGGTTGGCCTCTGACGCCACCCTCAAAAATAGCGGTGGCTCTAAAAAATAGTTATATGGTGGCAACTTTGCATTCCATAAGAGAAGATCTTCAGATGCAGGTATACATACATAAGGAGCACATCAGTGGCCCATCTAATATCATGTTCTCTAGTGTACCATTTATTTTGAGCTGATTTTTATGCTTGATATATTCAATACCATTTGCAGCTGAGATCTATTTAAATAATGATGAACATCTTAGTGTACTTGGAGAAGTTATATGACAGAGAGAATTGATTAAAAGGAGCTTATTGGCTTGGCTCGCGCTACATCAGATCATGCATTCAATGCCACAATATGGGATGTACTCGTTGATCCTACCTACCTACTTGTTGATAATTGAATTGAAACTTAATATATTATAAGCTTTTGACTTGGAATTGCTTTTCAGAGCAAAGGTCTTGGGAAGGCACTTGTCGAACAGATGATAAGAGCTCTTCTGCGGAAGGATATTGGCAACATAACCTTGTTTGTTGATAGTCAAGGTATGCCATTTAATTTTGTTTGTGGCATGCTAAAGTGAGCTTTTTTTTTTACTCTAGCTTTCCCAACATATGAGTTCCTAGGGAAATTTAAGTTTAGGCTGGTTGCTAGGTCCTATACCTTTGAGGATGGTGTCTTAGTATTTCAAGTTGAGTTGACTAGAGTTCTAGATCTAGGATTCCCAGGTGCAAACTAGTGATCATTCTAGCTAGACCAACTATTCCTCTTTCTGTGAAAGCCATCCACCAAGAACTCTAATAGTTGCAATGCAATATTTTGCTCAACAAGTAGTCACTTGTTGGATCCTCTCTGGCAGTTTTCAGACATTCTCACCATTGACAAGATATACTAGAAATATTAAAAATATTCTAAGGTGAACCGTCGTTAAGACCAAAAGGCATAAACTTACTAATTAACGTACCAAATCTTAGGGTCATAAGTCGTAACTTGCCTAGTAGAACGGGGAGTACAACTAGTAAAGACAATGTAATACAACCTTGAAAGTTTATTAGTTGTTGGTAGCTAAGAAGAAGAAAATTTGATAAGTTGGTGTGGCATGTGTACTGTTTTCGTTTGTAATGTCAAAACTGATTGTACAATTATTTTATTACAGTAGGAAACACGGATAGAGTCTTCATTTGACCCACAATCCAGGAAAGAGTCTAGTGACTTTCGCATCATGTTGAAACACTTATCACCCTGTATGCCAGAAAGTACTTGCTATGAATATAATTGGTAGTAGAAGGATAATGAAAAATCTAATATTAGGTTTAAATCTTTGATACGGTTACCTTCTTCTTCTTCAGAGAATCCTCTGCAGTAGAAACTTTCTCTGCACATGCTTTCTCTAATTCGATTAGTAAGGTTTTCTCTTTCTTCCCTAAAGAGCAAACAAGTTCCCACATTAAAATTCTGGTTTAAGAACAAGTAGTTTAAGACATAATGGAAGAAAGGGCTTTGTTTTGCTCCACATATTGTTGTTCATGGTGGCTGAACAGCCTTTTCTCTTCTTCTTCATATTTCCCATTAAAAATATACATGTCTTACACATGTCTTACACATGTCTTACCTTTTTTGATTAAATTTGGCTTTAGATATAAACTAGATTAATCCTAGCCCCCAATAACACACATATATTGTGATACATATTTCACTTGTTGCCTTTTGTGCTAAGGCTGCCTGAACCTTATAGCGAGATTTTTTTTTTGTTGTGAAAAACAACTATTTCATTAAGCATCAGGAGGAAGTTTCTTGAATGTGAATCTCTAGTCTCAAGAGAAATCTATTTCACTTTATGTTATATACTTGAAAATGTTGAAAGCTAGCCTACATACTGGATTGTGAGTCACATAGTTGTGGATACTATAAACTATGTATGTATAACACGATTTGGTGTGAAATTGGTATACCGAGTATCCTCTAATAAGGTGCTAAAGAGTGAAAACGAGTCAAGATCTTCAGCTAAGAAAACTTGTGATAGTTATTATGGTCTTAAGCTTTATTTTTTTTAAGTATTCTTTGCGTGAGGTATATCTATGTCGTTGATGGGACCATAATTTGACTTCTTAAAATATTCACATGCATTGCTTACTTGCATTTTCCTTTAGCCTTCTTTTGGATAAGTATACTTATGTCTCTTTTCATTTTTAATTTGTTGTTTGTACCAGATTGACCGATTGGTTGGTGGTAGATTGATAAAGAAAACTTGGGTGGATGTTGTTCGAATCGGCGGACTATAGGAATTTGGGGCTAAAATATTATTTTGAAGAACTAATCTTATTTAGTTGATGGCTTAGCTTTGAAGATTATGTAATAGTGTATTGGCAAATTGTGGATGCACAAATAATTTTATGGATGATCTTAATTAATGAAATAAATTTTGCATTGATCTATTGTGAATATCTTTGATTGGGTTTTTGAGTTTTATCATAAATTGTATTGGGCAGGTTTATATAAATTGAAATGATTCAAAATAATATGTAATACCTAATATATATATCTGAATAAAACTATTTGCAATGCCAAGATCGTTGTAAACGAATCAGGATGCTACAAATGTGTTTACACCATCAGCAACACATTTGGTGTGACTAAAACTACTCTTTTGTGAAGCCAACAGTGGGGTAGCTAAAAGCACGCTTTTTGCAATTCCCTTGGTGTGGCTAATGGTTTAAACATTTTGTGACAAAGACGCTGCAGCTAATGATTTTCTTTATTTGTGTCGCCAGAGGTGCAGCTAAAAGAAACCCTTTTGCAATGCTAAGACGTGTGGTTACAATAACCTTTTGCAACGCCCACCGCTGCAAACAATTTAAAATATTTTCAAAATCATTTCAGTTTGGGAAAATACTTTCGCAACGCTAATCCAGTAATGGCAACAGTAAAGGCGTTGCAATAGCCTTCAAGCTTTTGCGACGCTAATTGCATCGTCTCCATTTAGTTTTTGTGACCCAATTTTTTGCAGCGCCTTTGTGACGCCTACATTAGCGTCACCATTATTCATTTGCAGCACTTTTTCACCCTTATAGCAACGCCTGATGGCGTTGCAACTGAGCCTTTCTGTTGTAGTGAATGTTGCTTCCCTCCTTAGAGCTCAACCATGAGTCCATGTTCTTCCAATCCATGCGGCGACGCCATTTGATGTAAGAGTATAGTGGTAAGGGAGTTGAGGTTCACCATAGATTGTAGAAATGGATTGATGGGAGTTTATGAAGGTGAGAAGGTAGTAAACTTAAAAGTCATGACTTGTTTTTGAATTAAACAAACTTGTATTGAAACTTCACTAGACTTGAATGAAAAACTTTGTATTGATGAACAAACTTATATTGAAGATTAAATGACAACTTGAATATGAACTTGTATTAAAACAACTTGGATTGAAGATTGAAGAACAAAAAGGAAATGAAAAAGACTTGAGTTGAAAAAACTTTAATGTAAATGACTTGAAAATAAAGATTACATTACTCCTACATGACACTAGATTAAGTCTAGGTGCCTTCTCTCCTCCTACTTTTTGGCTTTTATATTACACCTTTTGCCAAAGACTGATTTGCCCTCTCCCTTTACAATCAAGACACCTCATTATGTTGTTTTATACTTTTCCTTTATGCTTTTGCTTTTGCTTTTTCATATCTTCTTGAGCAAGCTAGGTTTTGAGCAAGTCTTCTTTTGTGACAAGGTCATCCATATCCAGTATTCTGAGTTAAGGACACGACTTTCAGTACTTTGGTTTTGAGTCCTTGACCTTTGACTTTGACTTTTTCAGCACTTTTCCATAGCAGCTTGAGTCTTCATAATAAGCGTTAATAAGGCTCCTTTTGGCGTTAAAATACAGCTTTTATGGTAAGTGGTCTGAAATGGCCTTTAACCTAAAAATGCATTAAAAGCCACGAGTTATCTTTTCATTATGCATAAGAAGAGTTGTAATGCAATAATGTAATGGTTAATAAAACACATATTTGGGAGCTGATTAGTTACGAGTATGGTTATGGCTGTATTAACATCTTTTGGTGTAACTGGCTAAGCAGTTAATATCAGAATAATATCACTGATTAATCAACAATTAATTGTTTCTCGGGGTTAGAGCAATTTAGTTTTTCCAATAATTTAGGCTAGTTTCGGTAACTGATTAATTCGGTAATTTCGGCCGAGATGACCGATTTCTTGCCCTATCCGTTCAAAATTAATCGGTGAAGTTATTAGTGCCCAAAGAAATAGGAAGAAGACTTCTGGGCGGTTTTCTTTTTGTAGCTCCCACTTGCTTGATCTTAATCCCAAGAAGCTTTTCAAAGTGAGCAAACATAGAAAGTCGAAGAGAAGTGAGAAGTTAGGAAAGAGAGATGACAGGTGTCTCATAGTGTTAAATTCTAGAAGAGAGAGAGAGAGACATGTGTAGGGGTGGCAGTTTTGTACACGACCCACTAACCCGACACAAATCTGACATGAAATTAGCAGGTTTGGGTTAGGAAAAAAGGCTTTTGGGTCATTTAAGGGTTGACCCGCTGAACCCATCAAATAAATGGGTTGGGTTAGGGTCACATATGTTAAACCCGAGTAACCCGATTAGTTCTCAAGACTAATGGGTGGAGTCATCAACCTATGACCTGTATAACCTATTTTAAGATAAGTTTCATTATCCCAATAACCTAAAATAAATGACTAAAATGAGAAGGATTAACCGTCATATTGATTCATTTGATAAATGCATATGTTTGTTTTGTTATTCAATTTTCATTGACATGTAATTGAATTATGGATGATTTTTGAGAATTAAGACATTTTTTTTTTTAATATGCTTTTTTGATAAATAAAATCGTGTAGTACTAAATATTTTGCATACAGGTTGTCTGTGAATCCGATCTAAAATTGATCTAAAATCTCATCTATCATCTCAACTACCTAAAATAAACGACTAAAATGAGAAAGATTAGCTGTCATATTGATTCATTCGATAAATATATGTTTCATTATTCAATTTTCATTAATATGTAATTAAATTATGGATGGTTTTTGAGAACTAATGCATATTTTTGATAAATAAAATCATGAAATAGTAAATATTTTGCATACAAGTTGTCTGTGAATCCGATCCGAAACTGATCTGAAATTTACCTGCTGGCTTAGCAGGTCACCCGTTGGGTAACCCATTATATAGGTGGGTTAGGTTTGGGTTTGACAAACTCGACACGATTAGTAATTGGGTTGGGTTTGGGTTTGCTCTCCTAACACGTGACCCGAATATGACACGACACGAACCCGACCCAACACGACCCATTACCACCCCTAGACATGTGTCTCATTGGGAACTACATGCGTCTTATTAGTGTTAAAGTCTAAAAGAGTATATGTGTGTTATCTTGGGTTTAAGTTTATGGGCTCAAGCACATATGTATTGGGCGAACACTTATTTTTTTTTGCTACCAAAGACATAATTTTTCTCATGGGCTGATAAGCCCATACCGTTAAAATAAGTAATGTATTCTATATTTTGAAGGTATAATTATATATTAGAATATAATAATATAAAACCAATTCAATTAAACCGATTAATCGTATATCGCTCCTAGACCGATTACTTCCAAAAACCGATTTTAACTGCTTAGGTAACTGGTTATTCCTTATGTCGGGACCAAATTAGTTATTGGACAATCAAAATTGTGACAGGCATACCTAATGCTATTCTTGTACCTGATGTTATTCATGTAATATGATCACCCTCAGTCGAGTTATTACGAAGAACACCACTTCCAGCACTAATTCTTCACAGCAGATAATTATGGGTGTGTTCAAGTCTTCAAGATAGCCTTTTATAAGATGAGTAGCCTGATTCTATTGTAAATTGGTGTTGTACAAAAGCTACAAGTGGGCCTGAAGTATACACGGGGCTTATCAACTCTTTCCTTCTACGACAAACAAACGAAACTTTTCAAAGTTGGCATCTTCCATGGTCTCACTACTAACATTTGATTATGTGACCTTCAACAGACACGTGATACCATTTATCACTACAAAAAGGGTGTGACTATCCCACATGACCCAACACACATTTTTTAACGAAGTCACACCAGATTGGTCGTGAGTCATGACGTTGCACTATGGAAATACTAAAATCACACGAGTTAATGAGCCCTAAACCAAGAAAAGAAAACAAACTTCACATTAAAGAGGTATCTATCTTTTCGTTCTAAACCTAGTGGAAAGATTCTTTTTCAGATTGACTTCTAGAATCTCAAACTTAGAAACCTTGTCAAGAGCAAGAAGATTATAACTTATTCAGTCAGTTCTATCCTCCTTCCAAGTTTATTGGTCTAAAACTTTTGTGCTCCCAAAAAGGTTCTTGACAAGGTTTCTAAGATATGAAATCGTTTCCTCTAGTCTGGCCCTAACATGGTAGCTAAAATGCACCATGCAAGCCATGAAACCTTGAGGTATTCTAAATAACAAGGGGGACTAGGCATGATAGATGCTAGAACTTGGAACAGGGATGCCTACTGTGGTCTGGTATATAGAATTGCTAGTAAAGAGGATTCTCTATGGGTTGATTGGACATGGAGTCAGCAAATTAAGAAGCACCACTTCTGGACTATGAAAATACCTTTGAGTTGCTCTTGGGTATGGAGGGGGATACTCAAATAGAGAAGTACAGCAAGAAGATATATCAAGTATGTCATTGCAAATGGATCAGAAACTCTTTTTTGGCACGATCCCAGGTGCTCTTCCACTCCTCTATGGGAATTGCCTGAAGCAAGAAATCTCATTAAGCTTCAAGAAGATGCAAAGGTTAGTGATATATTAGAACATGGAGAATGGTCTTAATTAGTTACCTCCCTCCCCGATGGTGACATCAAGAAACCAATCATGGAGACATAAGTGAATAGAGATAAGGTAGTTCGGTCTCCAAGTAGCTCTGGTGGGTTCTCGGTTAAGTCAGCATATGCAGTCCTCATGAGAGTTTGTGCTAGGTGGTATAGAGTTGTATGGGGTAACTTGTCCATTCCTAAACATTCCTTCACTCTATGGCAACTTCTTGCTAACTGTCTGCCCACAGAAGACAGATTGATCCAAAAGAAAGTTTTGCACCAATCTCAGTGTAGCTTTTGTAATTCTTTTGCAAAACATCCAAACATCTTTTCTTTGACTGTCAATACTCAAAAAGTTTGGGAAATGGTCAAAAGCAACATTGGTATATCTAGTATTGTCAAGAACTCTATGGAAGAATGGTACAACATCTTTAGGATATGTAGGCATAATTCTTTAGCCGTGGAGATATACAAAGCTTTTGTTGGAGCCACGATGCATGAACTCTAGTGCAAAAGAAATAGAAGAAAGAAAAAGAACCTGAAGCTCACAGAATAGCAGCTTAGTTTCAAGATCATGTCCTATATTAAGATATATCTTCACCAAAACCTGTCTGATGTGAATGACTCACCAGCGAATCGAGCCCTGGCTACTAGACTAGGACTAGACCTTAACTTTACTGTTCATGAGCAAATCAGTTGCACTTGGAAGGTCCCAGAGGAAGATCATTATATGCTCAACATAGATGGTTCAATTCAACAATTAGGTAATGGGTTTGGAGGTACTATCAGAGACTGTCAGGGGAATGTTCTTTTGGGATTTGCGGGTAGCTCATCTAAACCTTCTGTCATCTTCAAGAACTCTTTGGTATAACTGAGGGCCTTAAACAAGCCCAATTTTTAAGTATAGCAAAACTGGAAATAAATTCTGACTCTCTAGGTGCTATCAACATCATCAATGGCCTTGTTCGAAGTCCGTGGTACTGTACCAATATAGTGGCCCTGATAATATCCCTTAAAAGTTCTTTTGTGGATTGTATTTTTAAGCATGTTTATAAATAGGGTAATTAGGCAGCTGACTACCTTTCAAAGTTATATTGATCATCAGTTGATCATGTTATTTCCTCCTCCCCTCCTCTAGACTTTAAGTTACACACTATTGTAGAAGAGGACAGGAAAGGAATTATGTACTTCAGAGATTATCTCAATACAGGTTGAGGTCGGCCATAACCTCTAAACTTTTTTAAAAAAAAATCTTTTCGTTCTTCTCTTCTCTCCTTATTCACTATTTTCAAGAAATAAAACCTTCTTACTTTTCCTTCTCTTACTTATACAATAAAAATACAAATTCAGGTGAGAGAGATGAGAACATTCACTGAGTTTATTTGGTGTTTTAAAGCACCCAAGTTGTAAAAATTAAGAATTTGAATACAAAAGGGTGATCTTGGACACACCCATAAAAATACTCCCGTACCCCATAACTAACTAAAAATACCCTAATAACTGTTTCAATCCAATAAATATCTCCCAAATTAATTTAGGATATTTCCAATAGGGGAAAAGAAAGAGAAAAAACAAAGAAACAAGAGACTCATCCTAAAATGAAACAACAAATAAAAAAATTTGAAAGTAATAATCTAGAAGCAACCTTGAAGAATCTTTGTGTTACTGCAGCGACACTTCACTATAAGAAAACTTCTAATAAAGGTAAAAGAATTCCCAAAGAACAAATTGTCTTTTTCCTCTTCTAGAAGTTGCTTCAAATTTTATTCTCTTTTTCTTATTGCAATTACTTCTTCTTCATCATTGTAGCAACTTTAATAATTCAAATTCAAGTTCAAGGGGAAAACAATTATCATTACTTCAAGCAATTTGCAAAATGTTCCATTAAAGGTTCATAAAAACACCATCAAATTTGAGACAATCAAACCTAATTTCAACGAAATAAAAAAGAAAATCCCATACGTTTATTAAGAACCAAAGAGAAATTGATCAGAACATTAGAATAAAACTCAAACACCATTTATCAAATCACCAACCCACTATTGAAAAATTCAATGTCAGTTATAAGTAATAGAACTCAGTAGAAGGGTTAAAGGAGTTTAGTAGAAATATATCAAACTAGAAATTTTTCAAGTGAAAAATGTGAAAGACAGCAAGGAGCTGCAAGGAAGAAAAAAGGCATTAATGGTTGATGAGTGAAAAGAGGAGGAAAACTTCTTTGTTTTCCCAAATTCTATAATTTTACCCTTTCTAATTCCTTTCGTACAGTTGTGGGGCCCAGGCGAAAAAAAGTGACAAAAAAAATGAAAATAAGTGCGAAGGATTTGTGTTTACTGGAAGGATAAACACTTGTTTTGTTTTGTCATGGGTATACTTAATAAAAGAATTAATAAAAGAAAGGGTAATTTAGGAACCTATATGTGTCTTAAACAATTTAATTTATTTATTTTAAAGTTGGGGTACGAGAGTGTTTTTATGGGTGTGTCCAAGATCACCCAATACAAAATGCTGCAACCCATCCCTTCTTATAAACCCAACAACACCTCCCTTGTCTCTTACGATAATTCAGATTTTGGCATCACCTCTCAAGCACCTCAAAGTTGTTGATTTTGATTCAAGAAAAATTGACTATTATACAATAGCACATTGTAAATAAATCCAAGCAAAATCGTGGACTTAAAAGTTGAATTAAAGGCTGAATTTTTGTAGATATGATCTCCCCACCATAGAGAACATGCTCTAAAAAATTCAGCTCATTCAAAGAAGTCTAACCATAGAAGGAAAAAATGAATTTATGGGCATCCAACTATAGCCAATTTCACATAGTAGGCAACCAACTTTTTTTGTTAACACTTTGGGTATCCAACTTTTCAATTTTAACAATGTGGGGATTCCATCAGTTTTCCATCCAAATTAACTTAACAGTTGCTTATGTGGACCCTAAATTGCATATGTGGACACTATATTACTTACATGGAAACAAGTTTTTCAACATAGAAAGAAAAAGAAATTAAACAACGGTTATAAGTGATAAGTGCTCAAAAAGTGCAATTTAACCCTCGATTATGCCTCTTGTTTAGCCATCTTAGTGGACTAATAGTGTTTGTAAGTTATGTTTTATGATTCTACAAGTGAAAGAGAGAGTTTTGTAGAATATTAGAGAAAAGAGGGTAAAATGGAGCAATTTGGAGCATTAAGGATCACATGGAAAGCCCGTGGACAATCATGGAAAAGGCCAAGGAATTGAAGCTATTAAGATGCGACTTGGACCTATTTTAAAGCCTATTTGGAAGTCCAAGGCCAAAAGATTCGTTGCTTGGACCAAAGCCTACAAAAGAGGATAGAAGGATAGAGCAGAAGAGACAAAATAGACTTTCGCATCTGGGACGCATGGATCGAGCGTCCAGATGCATTGCTCGCGTCTGAGACGCATGGATGGTGCGTCCAGACGCATGAAACGACACTGTAGCCAATTCCTTCTCAGTTTTGGAGACGAAGTTGGACTCTAAAAGAAGTCTATTTGTATTAGGAAACAAATGGCGGTTTTGAATGCTTCTAGAACTCATTGTAACCCCTATAAATAGAGGACCTAAGTGCCTCATGTAATTTGCCAATTCACTTATACTTTTGTCTCCAGAACTTGAGGCAGAGAGAGATTAATAATAAAATATTCGGTTTTAACTAGCTGAGTCTTAATAAATTAGTCTTTCTAGTCTTATGTTCTTTGACTCTTCTTCTTCTCGTTCTTCGTGTTCTTCCTTCTTTATGGAAGGCTAATCTTCTCCTTCAAGGGAAAAGATGAAGTCGGTGCTTAGGGTTTGTTGATTCTTTTGGTTCATGGTGTTTTTCAATCAGGTTAGTTCTTTATGTTTTTAGTTATTAGTTCCATTACCCAGACTAGGGGATGGAAGTATAGATTAAGGTTTTTATTTATTGCAATCGAATATCATGCTAGTTTAGGGTTTTATTTATTACAATTGAATATTTGCTAGTGACATGTTTTTATTAAGTAGATGAGGAGTATTAAGCAGATGAGAGAGAAGCTCGAATATTTCACAATCACTCATACATATCGAGAAGCTAACAAGCTTGCAGATGCACTAGCAAGTAATATTCCATCAGTTAGCTATGTAGAATTAGTACCTAGTTCTTTTTCAGAGGATGTAAAGAAAATAATATATGATGATGCAGTAGGAAAACTCTACATAAGATTGTAACAAGCAAATTATGCTATTATTTTTATTAATGAAAAGGGGTAGGGGACCTCTATAACAACCTCGCTTTCCCATAAAAAAAATGTTTTTATTTATTGTAATTGAATATAATGCTAGAATATGGTTTTATTTATTGTAATTGAATATTATACTATTATTCTCTACTTTTCTTCTAGTTGTGTATTGTTTTAGAGTAAGGGAAGTATTCCCTTGTATTTGCCTTAGATGGTGATTCATTGAATATAGGAAGGAAGATACTAGTAACATGAATATAGGAACATGAATATAGGAACAACCTTAAGTAGAAATTGTTAACAATGTTTCGTCCAAGAGGGCATCGGCACTCGCTCGATTGCCTAATTGTAGTTTACTTGTGAGAACAACCATGGAGCAAAATGTCACACCCCGAATTTCGACAGAATTCGGAAAAAACATTATTTGTTCCCGACTCTTCGATCTCCGAGGTGTGACGCACTCTCCACTTCCAAAAACCCATAAACAGTTTAAATATGCGGATAATTTAAAAACCAATAAAAATTTAAAATTAACAAAAGTTATCTTCATTACAAACATTAACAAATGAAAATGCAAATAACCTTATCTCAACTGAAAATCTATATCACCTCAAAGGAAAACAAAACCTATCTTGAAATGCGACGCTAACGCAATCCACAAGCAGCAACCAACCTTCTTCAACACTAAACCTGTCAAGACTTATCAACTATGTTCATTTAATGAACACACCCGATAAGCAAACATGCAAATCGGGTCAGCATTATAAAAATGCTGGTGTGAGTAGCCCTAAAATACAACATATAATTATACATATATATACAAAATCCATAAGGCCGTTAGTTCCTCCACCGAGGCGCCTTAACTTCCAACAACTAATACAACATCCTTAAGTACAATAATTAAGGCAGGTAGTTCCTCCACTGAGGCGCCTTAACTTCCAACTAACCACACAACAAACCATACGCATAATAAAAAGGCATTTAGTTCCTCCACGAGGCGCCTTAGGTTTTAACTAAAATATAACCAGCCAAGCATATACAATCATCTATCTAAAGATATATCATTAACCAACATATTACCATAATTATATTAATTAAGGATTTCTTTGTGTGTCCCTAAAATCACGTCGTATCTATGTCTTACCTAGTTTCCCTGGCTACCACAATCGCTTCCCAACACCGAACATGTACATCCACATGCCTCCCCTTACATAATGAACCACTCAGGTGTAACTACCCCTGGCGGGATGCGCGACACCGTAACCCTCACACGGAAGCCATTATGTAAGTACTGCCACTATTCGCATAAAATATCGCTGCGTCTCGTTCTATTTTTCGAACGGAATAATCAAGCCACTATTACGTCGCCCGCTCATTCAAATTTTAAACCCGAAACCCCGGGCCAATCACATTACTTACGCCCGGAAGGGCCATTCAAATTTTACTCGAAACGGCGTAAGGGCTAATCAAATTGCACACGCCCACACAAGGCAAATCACATGAGTTGTAGTAGCTAGGTTCTAGGATTTTCGTTACGTAATTTATTCAAGTGTCATACATTTATGACTCATAATAATTCCACTATATCACGTGTAGGTCAAATACATTATTGCACTAAGCCACAATATTTAGAAATATCTCAATTATATCTCATAACCACTTTCATTTTTTCACGTGCCAATATATTATTGCACTAAGCCATAATCCCATGGGAAAATATCCACACATACTATACTACCTCATAGATAAAATAATAGAGTGTCTATACATTTATTTCTCAACAACTATTGCATTTAATATATATATATATATATATATATATATATATATATATATATATATATATATATATATCCCAACATATTATATAATGTCACAATATCAACGTCAAATCTTAATTAGATAATGACAACCAAATATATACAAGCTTCCACAGCATTTTAGCATTTGATTTGTCCATACAATTTACAACATAAAATGTAGCACAATTAAACAGTCCACAATCCACAATCAAAGCCCAATATATATATGTTTTACACACTACTCACGTCAAATCTTAATTAGATAATGACAAACAACTTTATATAATTTTTGACAATATATTATTACTACATTTGTCCATATTCTTAAATATATGAAAAACTGGAAAAAATCAACATTCTACGGTCAACGGTCAAAGTCAAAGTCAACACATCAAAGTCAAAGTCAAATTGTCATTTCCATGTTCGACAGGTTCATGGTCATAGCCATGGTTCATGGCTAAGGTCAAGGTGCATGGCTCATGGGCTCATGACTAAGGAAACGGTTCGGACCCAACTAGCCAAGCCCAAACCTTAGAACCCAAAAGTCTAAATGGTGAAAGACCCATTTGGATCTCTATTAAGTCCTATGGACTGGCCCCGAACAATATTAGAAACTGGCCCCAAAACAGTTAAGTGGTTCGGTCCAAAAATTGAACTGAAACCGGCCCAAAAACTAAAACAAAATCGGGCCCAAACAAAACAAATAGAAAATGGCCCAACCCACTAACTAATATCAAAACCGGTCTGGCCCAACAATTTAAAGCTAAGGGCCAAAACCGAAATTAAACATTTCGGCCCGGCCCAACAGAACAAACTTTTCAGCCCAAGGCCCAACTGACAAAACAGTGTCATCTTCTTTTCAAAGCTTCTCTCCTCCACCACCAGCCACCAAATCGCCCACCACAATACCGATCGCCACTCCTCCCAATCTACACGAAATTGCTCTGGGGAAAAACCCCCACAACATTAACAAAACCGAAACCCCAACTCCTTAAATCAATAATCATCCCCAAATCTAGATTTGGATTCCATCGACCTCCATTCACCACCGTCCAATAGTCCTCACACACCCTACCTTACCCCACTACAACCACTCATCGATCCCCCAACACAAACAACCATCAAACCGTTCAAACTGTTTTACTGGAGTGTTTGGGCAAGCCGCCATTAATGGTTTCTCCAAGCTTTGACAGCCCTTTCCGGCACCCATTCGACAGCCTCATACACCCTACACTACCCCACTTCAACCCATTCAAGCCGACAAATTTAAAAACAATCAAAACGACAGTCGACGCCATTAACGTCTGTCGAAGCTTCGACAGCACCCGACCAATCTTCAATACCCGACATCAACCACCCAATACAAAACAAAAACCAACCCACACAACAACAGTATAGTCGTTTCAAACCATATACCAGACAAACGTTGGTTTGGCTCGCGTCACCATTGACGTCTGTCGAGCTTTAACAGTTCAAACAGTTTCACTAATAACCCAAAAATAATATACCAATATTTAACTAGTTTAAAGAAAATATAATGAACAATAAAACGATTTCGGTATACCGGTGAAGTATAAAACTAACTACTTACCTTAATTAACCGCTTGACGAATCCCTCATAAACCGAATTGTCGTGCTCCACCCTCCAGCAAACGAGTTTCTAGCTCTGCCTCCATTTTTATTATTATTTTTTATTCTCTAAAAACCATATTCTCTAGAACAATGTGATTATATACTTGGGTTTGAAACCCAAGCCCAAAATAGACTCGGGCCCAAAAATCAGGCCCGCGTATCCCAAATCCAATCCAACCGATTTTTAAATAAATAATTTAATTAATTAATAAATAGAAAAATACGTATTTTAAATACGGGCGTTACACAAAAGGTCATTGAATCAAAAGTATTAGTGGATTCTAATCTCTTGAATTCCCTCTCTTATAAATTCTCAATAGTTTAGTTAGTTTAGTTTAGTTTAGCATTAGAATCTACAATATCTATAATAATAATTTTTAATCCCTCAAACCCCCTTTCCAGTCCTATCCTTCATATAAATATACACTTAAAAGTGGAACAATACCCTACTCATCGTTTACTTATTGAGGGATAATTAGGTTTTGATACGCTTCTATTTTGTTCAACGATTATCATCTATCTACATCATCTATATCTCATCTCATACACAAAAAGGAGCGAGTGTCAATAAGCTGGCATTAAACCCAACAATGGTCATAATCTCCACCACTCTCTTATCTAACTCCAACCTTAGCCATCATCTTCTCTTCAACACAATTCTATCACCACCAGCTATCATTCTTATCAATTCTATCACTAATTCAAATTCTCTTCCATTTTATTTTGGAACCTTTTGTTTTTAATTTCAAGTTTTTTGCAAAGATGTCAGCTGCATCAGTGAATTCAGTAGGTTCTTGTTTCTGTGGGGTTGAGACAAAAATAAGAATGTCAAATACACCAAAAAATCTTGGAAGAGAATTCAAAGGGTGTAGATACTATCCGGAAAGGTGTGAATTCTTCACTTCGGAGGATGATATGGACAAAGAAAAGATCAAAGCACTTGAGACGGAAAAGGAAAGACTAGAGAGCCAAGTTTTTAAGCTGAAGAAGGCGAATGAAATGAAGAAAATGATCATTGTTATTCTTGTTTGTTTTATATTCTTTTATTTATTTCCTTTGTTTAAGTGACTGTAGTGGAGTTTTAGTCTAAAATGTAGTAATAGAATCATAAGCAAGGCTAATTCAAGCGGAACTCAAGCTGGAAATAAGACCAAGGAACCTAAGACCAAGGCAACTAGTAAACCAACATAGAACAACCAACATCAACTGGATGTAAGTCCAAGGCTTTTATTTTTGGTTACATTTTTTCTTTTGGGTTACATTTTTGGGTTTTTTGTTGGGTTACATTTGAATATGGATTCAGATATGATGTGATAAGAGAACTGCAACAATTAATGTAAGAAATCTGATATTGTTGACTTAAGACTTAAAAGGAAGACTTAGAACTATTTTGCATAAATTGTATCTGATATTTGTTGCATTGTAAGTTGTGCTTAATGAATGTGTTAGTTGAGTAGTAATATGTATCAATTTCTTTAGTTCCATTTCTTTACTTGTACCAATGTCAATGCTCATCTCCTACATAAGAACAACTTGCTCTCTACTCACACCACTCTCTACTCTCCCCATTATTTGAAATCAATTTATCACTCTTTTTTTGAAATGGTGAAAGGAGCCTTGAAGACTGTTCAGATGGACACATCCAAGTTAACTGAGTCCTATGATAAACTATGTGAAATGATGAAGACAACACAGGGAAGGAAAGTGTTCATGGAGATGGCGTACCAAGATGGAGAAGTACATATTGGAGTCTGTCATAAATGTGAGAAGTTGTGCTACATTGAAGTGCTTGGGGAAGAAGGAAAAGCAGAAAAATGTCTTCCCTACTATGTTGTGAAAGAGAAAGATGTTGTTCCAGATGATAATGATAATGATGATGAGCTACCACCAGGATTCTAGAAGTCTAATGTGTCATAAAGGAGATCAACTAAGCTTCAAGCAAGCATCTCAAGCACACCAGCCCCAGCAGTAGAAGCAGGCCATCTAAAAAGCAAATGAAAGAAATTGTGTTAGCACTGGCAGCTGCAGGTGTGTGCATGAAAACTCCATAGAAAAAGTGATGGTCTCTAAGAAGTGAGGAATTCCAAGAAGTGATGGTGTCTAGTATTGTTGTTGTCTAGTCTAGTTTTTTTTTTAAAGTCTTTTTTTATGTTTTCTTATTGTGATTGTGGATGTTTATGTATTGTACCAGTTTTTTGTCTTAGTTTTTCTGTCATAATATCAACTATGTGCTTGTCATACAACGTCAGAATCTTTTTTCTGAGTTTTTCTGTCAGAATCTTTTGTTGCTTCATTGTTATGGATTCCTCAACATGTAATAGCCTTACAAATACTATCAGATCATCTGTATAGAGTAATTGTGTTATGGGAGTGGTGTTCCTCTTAATCTTAATACCATTTTTAGGAGGGGAGATGATTCTATGAAGATGGCTTTTTAGTCTATTTGCCAAGACTAACAGGGTATTGTGTTAGGCTTGGGATGGTCAGAGGTGAAGAGTTATGTGAAATAAGCCGGCTTTCCTAGTGTCTTTCCAGCTACCATCATTGTCTTTGAGCTTTGAAATATTGCTCTTTCTTCTGACAGGAGTAAAATATAGACAAAATATATTAGGAATATTATCTAACAAGAACAATATTCTATTATCTGACAGGAGCAAAATATAGACAAAATAGGTACAAAATATTATTTATCTGACAAAATATGAACTTCTACAAAATATATTATCTGAAAAAATAGGAACAAAATATAGACAAAATATTATCTAACAATTCAAAAGGAAATCCAAAAGAAAATATTATCTGACAATTCAAAATATACATTAAGTCTCCTGCTGGAAATCCAAAAGGAACATACATATATTAAAAAAACAAATCACAAAGTATCCAAATACATTGTCTTCATTTCCAAGCAGGTTTTGTCATTGTTCTAGGGCTTGTTCTAGTCTTGAACCCAACTATTTTAGTCTTACTCTTCTTAGCATGTGGTTCATTAGTAGTTGCTTCATTTGGAGGATTGACAATTGGAGCTAGTGGTGCAGAACTTGAGATAGACAAAGATGGTGTTGAACTCAGTTTTGTGGAAGATGCTTTTCCTTTTGGTTTGTACTTGTTTCCTTTTTCTAAAATGGAGTGTTCTTTCTGGCCTTGCATCTGTGGAATAGCATAGCAAAGAATTCACACTAAGACAACGAAACAAAAATCTAAAATAATAACCTAATAAACACATAAGATATGACTAATATACATACCTTTATAAATGAGGAACCAGTGAAATGAGATGTGTAGTAGTGTAGTACCCATATCCTTTTGGAATCACCTCTCTCCCACCACCTCTTATATATGGTGGTGCATTGTCAGCTGGTGGTGCACTTGTAGGTCTCTTACCTTTCCTTGATCTTTTAGGAGGTGGTGCAGTGTCTGCTACTGATGGTGGTGGTGCATTGTCTGCTGGTGGTGCATTATCTGCTAGTGGTTGTCTTGCAGGTCTCTTACCTTTCCTTGATCTTTTAGGAGGTGGTCCAGTGTCAACTGGTGGTGGTGCTGCTGCATTGTTACTTGGTGGTGGTGGTGCATTGTCTAGTGGTGGTGGACTTGCATTGTCAGTTGGTGGTGGAGCATTGTCAGGCTTTGTTAGTGTTGTATTGCTAGGGTCTTCAACTAATGCTTTTAATTTTCTTCCTCTTCGAATACCTCTTCTGCTTTGTTTATTACCTCCTTTCTTTGATGGCTTTGCATAGTTTCTTCTTTTTGCCTTCACAACAAAGTAAAACAACCACAATATAAATAGGATATAGATAACCACAATATAATAACCTATTAGATTAGGAATCCATTAGGAATTAGATTACTCACATTTGGATTAGGTGCAACAAGTTCAACTATACAATTATTTTTGTTATGACCAAGTACTTGACATCTCCCACACCTTATTTGAGTCCCTTTTCTACTGACCATATGACTAGTCTTCTTTTTCTCCTCATGCATCTCCATCATTCTATTCTTTTTGGGCCTCCCTGGCATCCTCTTAGCCTTAGGAGGTACAATTGTTGAATAATAAGTTGTAGGCCACAACCTCTCTCCATTCATAGGCTGTAGGAAATGTCCATATGCTTTCTTGTATTCCTCTATCTGAAAGTAACTTGAAACAAAAGTATCAGGATTCTCTTTTGAAAGAAACATAGCTAATATGGCATGGGCACATGGAATGCCACTAAGTTCCCACATTCTACAGGTGCAACTCCTTTTCTCTATATGAACAACATTACCATCACCATTACTCTTTCTCACTTCAAACTATCCATCACCAACAAATAAGGGTTTCCAAAACCTTGGTTCATCTTTGTTTGCCTCCAACTTCTTCCTAGCATAAGGAATTATGGTGTTAACCCAAGTTGTGAACAACTCCCTTTTCTTCTGTATTCTAACCATGTTTTTCACCCTTATTTCTTCTAGCATTCCAATAATTGACTTATGTCTTGCTTCAACAATGGTGGAGTTAAAAGTCTCACACATATTGTTCTCCACAGCATCACACCTACTCCAAAAACTAAAAAAAAACCATACACCACCATATAGGATTTTGTTTGCTTTTTAGATGGTCAACAACCTCAGGACACAATACTTCTACCTCTTTCATGACTGTTTCAAACTCTTGAGGTGTAGAACTCTTGCTAGCTCTCCAGAACAAGGATTTCAATTGGGTGCCTATACAATATATAATATAGTGAAATGAAGAAACATTGTCATTTTCAATTATAAACTAATGGAACAAAAAATTAAACTATACCTGTATATTTTTTTCTGAAATTTGCATAAATGTGTCTTGCACACATTCTATGCTCAGCATGAGGCAAAAGGTTTTCCACTGCAATAATAAGTCCTTTCTGCTGATCTGAAATAATTTTCAAGCCAAGCCCATCAGTAATGTTAAGGTCACTCAGTAGAAACCCAAGGAACCACTTCCAATTATCCTTGCTTTCAGATTCTACAAATGCCCAAGCAATTGGGAACATTTGATTGTTCTCATCTCTTCCTACTGCAGTTAACAACTGACCTTTGCAAAATCCTTTCAAAAAACACCCATCAAAGACCTATCACAGGTCTGCAACCAAATTTATACCCCTTCTTGATTGCATCAAAACACAAATACATCCTCTGAAACATTACCTCAGCATCATTTGTAGAATTAGATTCTAATTCAAATTTGCATGTTATTCCAGGATTTGACCTTAGGATCTCTGATGCATAACTCCTCAGTGTAGCATAAACTTCTTTCAAGTGCTCTCAACCTCACATAATGCCTTCTTCTTAGCCCTAGAACATGTCATTAAATTCACATGCAAAGAATAGTTGTGCAACACATCTCTTTGGAAATCTGCTAACTTCCACTTGGGATTATCAAGTATTCTCTTATAATACCTTTTTGCCAACCATACTGAATTAGCAATTCTGATATTCCAATGTATCACACGTGCATATGCAGTCTTAAGTGTCTTAATTTGAAAAATGTGTTCATCTTTCATGTATGAAGCCCACAACCTGAATCCACAGTTAGGTGCACATCTAACTAATAGTTTATTGCAATTGTTCTTCTTAAATCTAATTGGATATCCAAATACCACAGCAAAATCCCTGATACACTGTTTTAGTTGTTCATAATATGCAAACTTCAACCCTACCTCTAGTTCAATTTTTTTCATGTTAGTCTTGGGATTAAATGTAGGATAGTTCTTCCTTGAGTTCCCACTTGAACACCATCTTCATCTTCATCACTTGAATCAAATTCAAGGGTATCATAATCATCTGACGCTAGATAGTCTAACTCATACTCCAATCCAGTTATAATTGGTCTCCCCAGGGCATCTTCATATTCCTGACTGTTAATGCATGGTCCTAAATCCATAGTTCCTACCACACCATCATAACCATCAACCTCATTAACCTCATTACCATCATCAGTCACCACCCATTTATCTTTCTTTTCTTTTTTTTTCTAGATTGGTTTTTGATCCTACATTCAATCAACTCCTTATCATCAAAAGAAACATTATCCAAACTTGTAGCCTCACTTTCAGGTTCACTTTCAACATCACTTTCAGATTCAGCATCACTTTCAACATCGTCTTCATTCAAATCATCCTCTTCTATGTAGTGTTCAATGTACACCCAAACTCTTTCTCTAAGTTTGGCAATATTCATCATCTCATTTGTCTGTGTGTCATCTCTAATCAATGTAAGACCAGATGATTAGTCTCCAAATGTGCATTTTATTACCTTTACAATACTTCAATTATGCCCTTCTTATGCTTAATGAACATACAACTTATAGCTGTTGCTACCTTTTGCAGAATACAAGCCATTTAGGATGTATATTCCTAAAACGTGCATTTTAGCGCAAAAAGGATTGTTATTGATGCTGCTTGGAAAGATTCCAATTTATGAGAAAAAGTGCTGGAAAGTCAACGTCAACTGTCAAAGTTAACTCTCAAGGACTCAGGACTAAAAGCTGAAGACTCAAGGACTCAAAGCTAAAAGCTATGAACTCAAAGACTTAAAGCCAAAATCAAGAATTTAATTGTATGGGCTAAAGTCAAAAGCCCACAAAGCTTAAAGGTTGTTTCTAGAAGAAAGGGCAAATATGTAATTGGTGTCCTATATAAACTAAAGTATGAGGAGAAAGAACCTTACCCTAGAATTAATCTTTGGTCATTAGGAGTAGATAATATGTTTTAAATTAATATTGTAATTTGTTATTTACTTGTTTTCCATTTTTATGTTCTTCAAGCTTTAGTAGTTAAATCAAGTTCTTATTATCTTCAATATTAGTTTTCAATTTTGTCTTTAATACAAAGTTTTCATTACTTTTCTATCTTTGATTCAATGCCACAAACACTAGTCATACTCATTTGACAAGTTCAAATGAGTATAACTTTGTGAGCAAGATATCTATTGATAAGCACCCAAAACTGTAATACTAAACCCCATAGAGACATAGCATTTTGGTTAATTATGTGTTTAATAATCATGAAATAATTATATTTTTTTACTTTTGTAGGTTTTCATAGTTAACATGAATATGATGATAAAACCTGCATCAAAGTATGGGAATATTATGCATACTTGAAGTCTTCCCACTCAGCCCCAAGTGAAGCCCAACAAAGCCTGACTAGAGTCGAAGATTCCAAAGGGATAAAACCAGTACAGAACGGGACCACGTGTAAAGAGGCAACAAACTTCCGAAGCTCACATCTTTCATACTTGGACTCCGATTTCAGCAAGTGAACTGGCAGAACAACCAGGGCAACAAGCTCTACGCAAAGACAGAAAGTTATAAAAATGCCAAAATCCAGGGCCGCCACTAGACACAGCATGTGGACCCACAAGAAATGATGAGTCATCATGCATAGACAAGTGGCAAGCTATGGGCACTCTTGGACACCTTGCAAAACAAGATAAGACAAGAAATTAAATGCATAACTAGATTGTTGATTAGAAAAGGTGTGAAAAAAGTTTGGATGTTTTGAAAAGAAAAAGACAAACTTTGTGAAAAAAGAAGTTTGGATGTTTTGCAAAGGAAAAGACAAACTTATAACTTCTTGTGGGAAGGCTTCACGTGAGAGAGGGAGATATATATTGGGATGTTGGAGAAAGGAGGGGGATCTTCTTGCCTTCCATTTTGTTGTTTACATTTCATGCATAGTATTTTCTCATCTTGAAGCTTTTGTATTAGGTTGGTACAGGAAGTCTTGAACTTCTAATAAAATCTAATTTCTTCAAGATTAATTTTCCAGTTCTTCCTTTGCTTCTTTTCACTTTTCATTTCATACATACAAGACATAAAATCCATCTAAGAACCATGAGCTAAAACCCTCCCAAGGGGAGGGTTAATGATGCTCATGTGAGGATCAGGCTGCATTTAGTAGTCCAAAATCACTACTTAGGAAAATAAGTTTTGATTATACATCCGGTCCCAAAATGACTGAGTCTGGCCAAGTTTGGAGTGTTGATACTCCAGACCAGTCTCGTGCAAGAGACCCTTTGGTAGCCGTTAGCCCTCTGGTTTGCCCAACTGGTGTATAATTAAACCAGGAGCTAAAGTGATATTCCAGAGATGGAATGTTAATTCAACTTCTCATGCTAGTGAGATGAACTCAGAGATGAGTACTTCTTACAAGGGATCAATACTCGACATCGTTTCGGATTTGTCTATGAACTCGAGACGGATTAGAGCTGTAGTGATAAGGTACTCTAAAAAATTGTAACTAACCTTGCATGATTTGGATTAACCTTCTTCATGTATCTCTCTCTCTATTTAGTTTACTAAGAAATCAATCTTGTAATTTTACATTAACTTGCATTCCAAGTTTTAATTGAGCAACATAAGATATAACCTAAAATCCTACTCACTAAATCCTTTGCAGCTGTAATTTCAATTGTGAACCTTCCCTAGTCCTAAGGTTTGGATGATCCCTTACTCGATCTATGCTACCAACCCACGTGAGTAAGGTAGCTTGACTAGTCGGACGATTTACAGACTTTGGACTCAAAAGAACAAAACCTAAATTACTGATTATCATCCATCAAACCCATTTTCATACATGTTTTTCTATTAAATCAATTATTTAATTAAGATTTCAACCCATTCTAGGTAAAGAACTAGTGTTTCCACCATTAAAACCTTAAGAACAAGAGTAGGGAAAGACTAGAAATACTAGAAAGTGATTTTTCAACCATCAAACCATTCCTCCAAACAAAAGATTTAAGATGAACAACACAACCCAAATCACCACTATTCTACCCAAATCACCAGACAACAAAGGTAACAAAGGATCACAAAAGTACATATTAGTTATGTCCTTTATTTTCAAGTCATCAACCATACCCTTTAGCTCAAAGTAAGACATCTTATCAGGGTCTATTTCATCGTAGTATTCAATTTTTCCATGCTTATAGTATCGGACATCTTTCTTCACAAACTTGTTGCCATCATAGAATTCTTTGGTATAAATATCAAATATATCTACCCCCATGCCACAGTGTTAACACAAACTCATCATCTAATATAAAGAATTCAATTAAAACTAATAATTTAAACAGTATCACAATAAACTAACATAAAAGGAGAGAGCAAAAGAATAAGGAAAAAATAACCACTTACTTGAAGGCATAGCAAATTGTGTGCGGTTTCCCCAATTAGAGATAAAATATTGAGATTTTCATTTTTTAGGGTTCTAAGTTTTGCAAAATTGGGGGGATTCCAAATTGGGGATAAAAGATTACGAGGGAACAAGAAATTGGGTGTTTTCCCACATTTGCCACATCATTATAATTTAGCCACGTAGATTAATTTATTGATCTTTTGATGATTTTTTTTTTTTTTTAAAATGTAACTGTTAAGTTAATTTGGATGGAAAACTGGCGGAATCCCCAAAATTGAAAAGTTGGATGCCCAAAGTGTTAACAAAAAAAGTTTGTTGCCCACTATGTGAAAATAGCGATAGTTTGATGCCTAGAAATTCATTTTTTCCAACCTTAGAACATGCTCACAAAACTTTTGGACCGTTAGATGAAATGTTCAAAAATGAACACTAATTTTTACATGGTTAGACATATCCAAATATTATAATTTTTTGTGAGAATGATCTTCATGGTGGGGAGATCATCTCCACTAAAAACCAGGCCTTAATTCTTTTTGTATGTTGAAAATGTGGCTATAATGTGCGCATAAGAATGTGGCTCTATCCCTCCCCATTATACAATCACTTTGCCATTTTTTTTAAGAGTAAATCTAGAAAAAAAATCATTAATGAAAATGAATTCTTAGTATATAGGGTTTAGATGAGGAACTGTAGATAGGGATGGATTAGATGAATATCATCTGCTGCACTTAGAGAGTAGTAGAGGCATAAGGTCATGGGTTCAAACCCATGAGGACACAATTTTATTCAAGTTTCCAACAATCCCCCACATGAATGAAATTATAAAGAAATAGAAGAAAAAACAAGAATGTCTGGAGTATGAAGAAGTTATGAATGGGTTGAAGGTGTCATTCGACTTGAACCTTCGCTTGGTGTTTGTCTGTCGGGATTACTAGTTGACCAGTGACCTTAATTAGTCTTGAATTGTTTAACATTTGTGTAAGCCAAGTCAACAGGTAACACACATAACTTCAAAAATCATTATAGAGTTCCTTCAGTTGTGCTCGTATAGCCATGAGCTTTCCAGGTTTCATGAGTACTCTAGAGAACAAGCCTATAAGTTCTCATAGGAAGCGGCTTTACTTCCTCACTCATATAGGTGCCTCTATCAGGAGTGTACTGTATCATTACACCTCACTGGAAAAACCAGCTATAGAAAGCATTAAGAGTATTCACTCATCCTTGAAAAGATACAGAAGGTACTACTCGATACAGAAGGTACTACTACATCATAAGGATGGGTACAAAGTTTTCACTCTAGGTGTAGTACCCCCACAAATCACGCAGATAACTTGTTTCCCCATTGAACCTTGATCCTGGGATCTCCATTCACAAAGGTTGGGTGTCAGTTATCGATGATTTAAATAAATAGGCTTAGTCTGTAATAGACTTAAGCCCCATCCCCATCGATGTACTAAAAACTAGCTCTCTAGTCAAGCCTATAGTTAAAGGATCAGCTAAATTTTCTTCTGACCTCACAAAGTCAATAGCTATGATCCCATCTCTTAACAACTGTCACACAGTGTTATGTCGAGATTTCCCATTATAGGAAGTATTTTTGGCCCTCAAAATAGCAGCTTGGCTATCACAATGAATAGAGACAGGTGGAATAGGTTTAGGCCAAAGCGGGATATCCATCAAAAAATTCCTGATCCACTATGCTTCCTCACTAGTTTTATCTAAAGCTATAAACTCAGATTCCATAGTAGAACGGGCAATGCAAGTTTGCTTAGAAGATTTCCAAGACACTGCACCCCCTTCCATGGTGAACACATAGCCACTAGTGGATTTAGATTCCTGAGAATCAGCAATCCAATTGGCATCACTGTACCCCTCAAGCACAGCTGGATATCTGCCATAATGAACACCCTAATTTGATGTATATTTCAAATATCTCAATACTCTGATAAGAGCATCCCAATGCTCATTGCTGGGATTAATGGTGTATCTACTTAGTTTGCGTACGGCGTAAGCAATGTCTGGTCTAGTACAGTTCATAAGATACATGAGACTACCTATAACCCTAGAAAACTCTAAAGGAGATATACCTGATCCAATATTTTTTGTCAAATGTATACTAGGATCATATGGTGTTCTAGCAGGTACACAATCAAATTGATTAAATCTTTTAAGCATTTTCTCCACATAATGAGATTGAGTCAAAGTAATTACATTAGAATTATACACAATCTTAATGCCAAGAATGACATCAGCAATACCCAAATCTTTCATATCAAAATGCTTACTCAAAAAGATTTAGTCTTATTGACGGTCTTTAAGCTAGTTCCGATGATCAACATGTCATCCACATATAAACAGATAATTACACCAGATTGTTTTTCAAATTTACAATAAATGCATTTATCTACCTCATTAATACTAAAACCGTTAGAGATTAGCACACTATCAAATTTTTCATGCCACTGTTTCAAAGCTTGTTTGAGACCATAAAGAGATTTCTTTAGTCTACAAACTTTTCTCTCAAGGCTTTCTAATACAAAACCTTCTGGATGATCCATATATATCTTCTCTTGTAATTCACCATTTAGAAATGTTGTTTTAACATCCATTTGGGGAATTACGAGATTATGAGTAGAAGCAAAAGCTATTAACATTATGATAGATGTAATCCTTATCATAGGAGAGTAAGTATCAAAGAAATTAAACCCTTCTCTCTATTTATAACCTTTTGCTACTAATCTCGATTTATATTTATCAATGGATCCATCTGCTTTAAGTTTCTTTCTAAATAACCATTTATTTCCAATAGTTTTATAACCGGGGGCAACTCAACCAGCTCCCAAGTGTTATTGGTTATAATGGACTCATATTCACTTAGAATGGCCTCCCTCCAAAATACAGCATCAGAAGATGACATGGCCTCTGAATAGGTCTGAGGATCATCCTCTACCAAGAAAATAAGGAAATCAGGTTCAAAAGAGGTGTTAGTCTTAGGTCTCTTGCTCCTCCTGAGTTCAATTTCATCTTCAGCAGAAGAATCTTCTTCAACTCTAGGAGCAAGTCTTGAAGAACTTGGAGTCCCTCCAGATCTTTCAATAAATGGGAATTTATCCTTAAAAAAGACAGCATCCCTAGACTCAATAATGGTATTAGCATCAACAAATTTATTTTTAGATTTGAAAACTAAAAACCTATAAGCGTTGCTATTCTGTGCATACCCAATAAAGACACAATCTACAGTTTTAGGGCCAAGTCTTGGGTGTTGGTATAGACACCTTAGCCAAACACCCCACACTTTAAAGTTTTTATAAGACGGTGTCCTATTTTTCCACATCTCATATGGAGTTTTATCTGTGTCTTTAAAAAGTATCTTATTCAAAATATAACAGGTCGTTAGCAAAGCATCCCCCCATAGGTTCATAGAAGCCCCAGAGCTATTGATCATGGAATTGATCATATCTTTGAGAGTTCTATTTTTCCTCTCTGCTATCCCATTGGATTGGGGAGCATAAGGGGCAGTGGTCTCATGTACTATACCATTATCTTCACAAAATTTATTAAAATGACTAGAATATTCACCTCCCCTATCAGACCTAACTATTTTTATTTGCTTGTCTAACTAGTTCTCAACTTCAGTTTTAAAGGAAATAAATCTAGCTAAGCTATCATCCTTACTCTTAAGACGATAAACATGGCAAAAACGTGAAACATCATCAATAAATGTAACAAAATATTTATTACCTCATCTAGTCATGTAACCTTTAAGATCATATAAGTCAGTGTGAATCAATGCCAACAAATCAGTGTTTCTTTCTACCTTTTTGAAAGGTTTCCTAGCATATTTAGATTCTACACATACTTCACATCTCTTGTTTTCAGAAATAGTAGTCTTAGATATGTTACCTAGATTCATCAGTTTTTTAATCTAAACATTATTAACATGTCCAAGTCTATTATGCCACAGATCAAATGACTCAACCATATAAGAAGAAGAAGATGCTTTATTAAATTCAAAAGCAGTTACATTGAGCTTGAACAAGCCTTCATCTAAATAACCTTTACCCACAAAGGTTCCCCCCTTAGTCAAAACAAATTTGTCTGACTCAAAGACAAGTTTGAAACCCTTCTTACTTAAAAGGGAACCAAAAACTAGATTTTTCCTAATATCAGGAACATAAAGAACATCCTTCAAATTAAGAACATTTCCATAAGTGAACTTCAAATTAACAGTCCCTTTTCCTTCAACTTTAGAAGTAGATGAGTTACCCATGAACAGACTTTCTCCTTCTCCCAGAGGAGTGAAGGACGCAAATGCACTTTTAGTGCCACAGATGTGTTTGGTAGCCCCAGTGTCTACCCACCAGTCAGTCATGCTACTCACCAAGTTAACCTTAGTAACCAACGCATAAAAGTTACCATCCTGAACTACATTTGCTTGTGCCTTATCTTTCTTCCCATCATTTGGACCTTTTTTGAATTTACAGTCCAGGGCTATATGACCTCGTGATCCGCACACATATCAATGAACTTCAGGATTGTAAGGTTTCTTTTTAAAGTGAGGTTGGGACTATTTATTTTTGTTCACATATGGTTTCTTCTTGGCTTGGTTTTAAATGATTTGGACTTAGAAGAACTAGCAGCGTTACCTTCAACCTGGTTAGCCTTAGCCTTCATTTTTGAAGTCTCCACAATAATTTCAGCCTTCCTGTTATCCTCCTCGATCCGAAGGTTGACGATCAGATCTTCTAAGGTCATCTCTTTCTTCTTATGTTTAAGACTATTTTTGTACTCCTTCCACGAAGAAAGGAGTTTCTTAATAATGGAAGCAACCTGGAAACCTTTGCAGATTTTATAGCCTTCCTGCAAAATCTCATGAATAATTATTTGCAACTCCTCCACTTGAGAAACAACAGATTTCCAATCTTTTATCTTGAATTCCAGAAACTTTCCTACAAGAAACTTTTTCGAACCTGCATCTTCAGTAGCATACTTTTTATCAAGTAAATTCCACAACTCTGTAGCAGTCGTACACACAACATAAACATCATATAATTCAAGAGAAAGACAATTAAGTATGTAATTTCTACATAAATAATCCTTCTTTTCCCATCTTTCTACACCACCAAAGCGACCAGGTTAGTCTTCATTTTCATTTGAAATGGGTTTCTCAGTCGAAATCCATTCAACTAGCTTCAGAGTAGTCAGATAAAATCGCATTTTCATCTTCCATTGCTTGAAATTTCTACCATCAAAAATCTCAGGTTTGACAGATGACTTACCACTAGGTTTCTCCATTTTCAGCAGTATAAACAACAAAAGAGCACATACAATACTAGATAATAGAGTTTTTCGTCTTCAGATTGTAGTAATCTAGTACTGAAAAATAGGAATAAGAATGCAAACAGAAACTTATCACTGAGGATTGTGCTCGACACAATTTCCTTAATGATAAGTTTCTGTTTGCATTCTTATTCCTATTTTCAGTACTAGTTTACTACAATCTTAAGACAAAACTTAAGTCCCATATTGGTTACTAAACTTAAGTTTCTTAAGTTTATATTGCTTTGTGTCCTTATGGAAGGATAGTGTAAAGAGATATAAGGAGGTGCTCGCGCGCACACAAGGCCGCCTTGGTTTGGGGGCTCTCAGGAGGTGGGAGCTCCAGAAAACCTTAGTGCGCGTGTACCCACACACGTCGAGCGCAAGGGGGGGGGGTGCAAATCCACCCAATTGGGTTTCGCGTGGGTGCAAGTACTGGGATTCTTTTGTGGAAATAATATCTTTTTGGTCTTTGCAAAACTGTTTCAGAAATCTTTCCTTACTGATCGAGTCAAACCAAATCACGATTTTCTCGCACATTAAAAACTAGCCAGTAAAGTCGTGCTTCGTGGTTGGAGTGATTATCGTCTTCAGTTGCAAGTGTCAGATCTATAAAACAAAGGTCTCTCTTTTTTATCACATGCGCTGAAAAGCAAAACTTTTCCTCTTCCAAAAACATGTTTGGAGTGTGCTGAGAGTTTCTGCAGGGCTGGTCATTGGCTGGTGATTTGCTCTTCCGTTGTTGTATCTTGGGAGGCGTACGCTTGAGGCTGGCAACAACCATACCGGCGGCATTTTTCGTCTTAAGGAAATTGTGCCGAGCACAATCTTCAGTGGTAAGTTTCTGTTTGCATTCTTATTCCTATTTTCAGTACTAGATTACTACACTGATTTCATTGCTCTCCTATCTTGCCATTTGAGTTGTAATAGATGCAAGGACATTTTTTTTTTGGAAGGCAAGCAGGGTTTCTGAGAGGTCCCTTACCCCTATTGTATTAATAAAGCATAATAAGGGCTTGGTTACATTCGTACATGATCTTTGCCCATGGCATCATCATATATGATCTTCTTTACATCCTTCAGAAAAAGAGCTTACAATAAACTCTATAAAACTAACATTTGGAATATTATATGCTAAGATATCTACTAATTTATTTGACTCTCTATATGCATGCAATAAAGTAAAAATTTCTAGCTTGATGATAAGCTTGTATTTCTACCATCATGTGATTTGCTCTCTATGGGTGCTGCCTTGGTTCTTTGAAGAAGCTGACTTCAGTAGTTGAGTCAATTCGGGCCCTAAATTTTTTGTACCCATGTCTTGTTGGAGTTATCCCTCACATGAGGAAGAGGAGAGAAATCAGTTGATGTTTGCATGGAAAAGCTGGCCTGCACACGCAGCTCAGTTAACTAAAGCAGGCGGCCTTCGCCCTCATGTTACTGGATTTTTGGTTCAAGGAAAAATCATAGGGCGCGTATGCGCTCGATTTTGCTTTGATATGGGCGCGCCCGCGCTCATGTCTAAATTCACAGTTTCTATTTTGCTATAGTAACCGCGAGATTGCGGGTTACTATATAAATAGAAACAAGGTTTTGGAAAACCTAACATAAGAAAAAGAAACCCAATTTTTGAGAGCTATCAAAATTGAGAGATAACCTTTGTAGAGAGAAAAGCCTATAAAGAGAGAGGAATGATCTAGTAAGGTGAGAGACTGAAAAGGAGTGATTGTAATCGTCCTTCCCACTTTATAAAAAGATTAGCTCTTGTGGAAATAGGCACCATTGGCTGAACCACGATATATCTTTATGTTGTGGTATGTTTGTTCTTCTCTTTACATTATTATTTGTTGTTGATAGTTGTATAGAAAGTTGGGCATGCTAGCTAGGTTGTCGTGAATATTTAGAATTTGTCTGGAGTAGTAGAGTTTCATATTACAAGTTATCTGTGTAGTGGGGATCGATTGGTATCGGTATTAACCCCAACATGTCTCATTGCTAGTCTTAGCCTATTTTCCAACCCATGTAGCTCGATCAGTTCAATTGATTTATACTCTGTCTTCCGTGTCTGTTGCTGCAAGTACAGTCCCACTTCCATCTCGTATGATAGCTGCCCACCCCCCACCAGTACCTTGTAGCTTTCCGTCTATATTTAAGTTCTGAATTCCCTCTTCCGCTCGCTCCCATTTGCAGTGCTTTAGTATCTTCATTTTTGTTTCCACATTTAAACTCCAGAGTTGCATAAACCTTTCTCTCTCGGGCCCATCCTCCATCTTCATATTCAGAAGATCCAATTTAGTTCTTGCATCATCGATTCCTTCCATATGCCATATATGAGACCATTGAATACCAGTCACAATGCATCTTGCTTGAATCACTTTCCTCTTGAGTTCTGGTCGATCCATTCAATCTCATTTTGCCATGTTATTGCCTGTTGTCTATTGTACCCAGCTTGCTTCAGAAGTTTTTGCCATACAAATTGTGCATACATACATGAAAAAAGTAAATGTTCCTCTATTTCTCTTACCCTCTAACACAGCACACACCAATCTATTTATACAACTTTCCATCCTCTCATTCGAACTAATGTCTTCAAACCTTCCTTCAAAGCTAACCATGTTATAAAGGACTGCTTCGGTATTCTATTTGTAAACCACACAATATTTTTCCATGAAATTGGTACTTTGGTTTTCCTCATGCACTCATAAGTGTCTTTCATGTTATAATCACCCTTCTGTTATGTAGACCATATGATCTTATCTTCTCCTCTTCCTATTTTCACTTCTTCCTCTATATATGTGACGATATCAGGCATATGCACTCGTACATGTGCCGGTACATTCCAGCTCCCATTTTCAATCATATTGGACACAGTTGCATTTAATCTACAGCTGGAATCATGTATAAGGGATAAAGGAAAATGATTCTTGAGGACACCTAATGGGTGTCATGGATCAAGCCAGAATTTTGTCTTCCTCCCATTCCCAAACTGATGATGAACTATATGCTTAGCTTCCTTTTGTATTTAAGGATGTTCCTCCACACCCATGAGCAATCATTGGGTGTCTTAAGCTGCCAAAAGTTCCTATCCTTTATCAAATTCTGTTGTACCCATTTTGTCCATAGTGTGTTCCTTCCACTCATTATATACCATATATGCTTCAGACTTGCTGCTATATTCGATGTGTTCAGATCTCTTATACCCAACCCTCCTTCTTTATAAGGATAACGTAAATCTTGCCAACTGATTAGTGCATGTGAAGTGGTGCATTCAGGTCCAGACCATAGGAAGTTCATGCATAACTAATTAATTTCATAGATAATCCTTTGCGGTAGTACAAAGGAAGAAGTCCAGTATATGCTCATGTTATTTAACACTGCCTTGATTAGTTGCAGCCTCCCTGCATAAGATAATGATCTTCCTTTCCAACTTTGTATCTTTCTCCTTACATTCTCTATCAATGACATGCAATCTGTAGCTTTTAACCTTGTCGTTATTAGTGGCAGCCCGAGATATTTCACTGGCAAAACTCCCCTTTGAAACTGGATTATCCATTCTATTTGTGTACACATAGTGTCAGTCATTCCTACATAGAACATGTTACTCTTTCCCCAATTCAGTTGCAACCCCGAGCACAGTTTGAACTTGTCTAGAGAATCTTTTAAATTTATTACAGTGTTCAAATCTCCATTCATAAACGCAATTAAGTCATCTGCAAAAGACAGGTGAGTAATAGGTGGATTAATGCATTTATAATGTAGCTTATATATACTCTCTTTCCTCAACTTTTCTCCTTAGTGTCTGAGTGAAAAAGTTTGAGTGAAAAACTCCATGACAAGTACAAACAAATATGGTAACATAGGGTCTCCTTGCCTTATCCCTCTCTTACTTCTGAAATATCCAAACGGTGTCCCATTGATCATAATCGAGAACCTAGGTGTTTCAATACATGTTTGCCCCCAATTTGCAAAGATTAATGGTACTCCCAATCTAAGCAACGCAAATCTCACTGCCTCCCATCCTACTGAATCATAGGCCTTTCTTAGGTCTATTTTTGTTGCACATCTAGGAGGGCCATTACCCCTATGGTAATTATGAAGTAGCTCATGCGACAGCAAAATATTATCTTGTATACTCCGTCCAGATATAAAGGCAGATTGGTTAAGTGATATCACCTTGGGTAGAAAGGATCTCATTCTGCATGTCAGAATCTCTGTTATACACTTATAAACCACATTGCAGCATATAATTGGTCTATAATCACTGAGAGAACTTGGAGAGTGCACCTTTGGAATCAATGCAATACATGTTGAGTTCACCTCTTGTAGCAGCATGCCCGATCTGAAAAAATTCCTTACTACCCTCACAAAATCATCTCCAAGTTGCTTTGAAGAACACAGAAGAGAAGCCATCACTCCCTGGCGCCTTGTCACTATCAATGTTAGATAAACATTCAATTATTTCATCCCTACTCACCTCCTTAATCAATTCCTCTTGATCATTTTGATCTAATTGCTCCACCTATATATCATTAAGCATATTGAAATCCATTTCATCCATCTGATTCGGAATGATTTCATCATCTTGTATCTAGTTATCAAAGAATTGGAATGATTTCTTACACTATCCTTTTGCCTTCCTTGACTTCACCACCATTGGATTGGGAGTGGTCTAGTTATCAAAGAATTGGAATGATTTCTTACACTATCCTTTTGCCTTGCTTGACTTCACCACCATTGAGGAGTGGTCTGAAGTTGCGCCTGGGTTGTTAAAGATAGCCTGCAGTCCTTGGGACTTTCTTCCTTGTTCTGGAATATCTATATAGCTCTTTGTAAATCATTGTCAACTTTCTTTTGTAAACCTGGGTTAGGGGCTGAAAGACCCTACCACTTTATCAAATACATAAAAATGAACTTACAAGAGGATAGGGGGGGGGGGGCAAAATAATTTCAACAATGTAAAGCTTAAAAGCTAAAGATCAAGAGATTGGGAGGACGACTATTTCTTTGAGATGGCCAAGTTATCTTAGTATCATATTAAACTTTAAAGCTTCTTTAATGGATTATTTTGTGTCTTCAATAGAGTAGGATTACATGATCTTCAACTTTTAACTCCAACTGCTTATTGATAAATTAGAGAGAGAGATTTGAGAATATTTACTTAATTGATTTCTAATGAGATTACAAGTTCCTAAAATAGGAATAAACACAAACGGTGTGATTCTGTACAAACACAAGCGATGGATTTCTAAACATGACGCGAGGCGCGCTCTAATTGTGCCTTGAATAGAGCGCGTGCGCGCTCTACACTCTGAGATATAGAACAACTTCTAATACTCCCTCTCAAGTTGGAGAGTGAATGTCAAGAACTCCTAACTTGCGAATTAATCTCAGAAAGGTGTCCTTGCCGAGAGGTTTAGTGAAGGCGGCAGCCACCTGATCTGAGGATAGAACGATCGTAGGAGATAGTAACTTGGCCTGTATCTTGTTGCGTAAGAAATGACAGTCCAATTCAATGTGCTTCATTCATTCTTGAAAAACTAGATTTTGAGAGATATGGAAGGCGCCTGATGGTCGCAAAACATGTTCATCAGAGAAGGATGAGAGATGCCTAAGTCATGCAGAAGATACTTCAACCATTGAAGCTCACACGCAAGCGTAGCCATGGAACGATATTTGGCTTCAAAAGAACAAGATACAGTGCTCTGTTTCTTTGTTTTCCAGGATATAGGGCTAGAACCAAGAAAAGTGCAATAACCACTAGTAGAACGACTAGTGACAGGGCAGCCAGCCCAATCAGAGTCACAGAAACCAAAGATGTGTAAAGAACTATTAGTGGATAAGAGAATCCCTTTGTTGATCGAACCTTTGAGGTAGTAGAGTATACAATGAGCAACATCTAGATGTGGAGTCTGTGGGGACTGCATGAAACAGCTGAGATCATTAACATAATAAGTGATATCTGGACGTGTAACTGTGAGATATAAGAGACGCCAAATCAAGTGTCGATAGACAGTAGGATCTTGAAGTAATGTGCCATCATCGGTATGAAGGTTGATGTTTTGTTCCATAGGGAACTCAGAAATACAACCACCAGTGGTACCACAATCAAACAGAATGTCCAAAAGACATTTGCAATGTGTAAGAACTAATCCTTCTTTGGAACGAGCCACTGATAAGAGCCCAAATTGTAGTTTTAACTCCTTAACAATATTGCTTTTAGACAAATTATGTGATTAATAAGTAAAAGTTAGTACTATTATCGTGCTTTTGTGTATTTCAGGCATTGGAGTCAATATGTGAAGAAAGGCGTCCTTTTTGCGAGATAAAGGAGCAAAGGTTGGTTGCTAAGAAGTTCTATAATTAAAGGCCAAGATTCAAGGAGAAGTCTTTTTAAAGCACGGTCAAAGCTGAAAAGTCAAAGTCAATGCAGGCAAAAATAGCGCAAAAAAGTCAGCAGAACTTCCAAAAGCCGTATCTTTGGACTCAGACCTCGGAATTAGGCCTACCATATGTCAAAACAACCGACTTAGAAAGCACTTTATAATGGTCAAAGTATTGATCCAATTAGAGGAGTAAAAGTGGATGAAAAGTCTATTGAAGTCATTTCCAGCTTAAAACCCCTTTGTGGACTGAAGTAATGATGCTTTGGGCTCGATTTTCCGGCTCAAAATATGGCTTCTAAGCCCATGCACAAAATTGTGGATCTACCGCCTCTTCTATATAAAGAGGACTAAGACTTAACTCTTAAGTAATTAGTTTTAGAACAAGTTTTTTTAGTTTGGAGAATCAGAATTAGTTTTATAATAAAGAATTAGCATTTACATTAAGATACTTAGTTAGATAATTGATAAACTTGGTTTTTTAGAATTAAATACTTGGTTAGCTTTAGTTTGTCTTAATTTCATAATTAGTTAGTCATAAACTCAAGTTCTAAATTAGTTTTAATTCATTTTGAATCATTAGACTATTGTTCATTAGATTAATAAAGTAATTATTATTCATTCAATAATGTCTTGTTCTTATTGTTCTTATTCCAGAAATGATAGTTTAATGAATCAAGGCTAAAGCCTCCATTAGAGGGGTTTGAGGAAGCCTTGATGAAAACTTGATGGTATTAGCATAGAAATGATTGTAATAATCTATTCCATTCTAGAAAGTAATTAGTTCACCATGAGAATGAGTTTGATTGCTTCACATGCTGATTGTTAGTTGGTAGAGATTACCATGAACAATTAGGGATTAAAAAGATCCAATTGTTATGTGAAAACATTGCAATTCAGATTACAACAATTCTATGTTATTTTATTAAGTCGAATCAAGGTGGAATCAAATTCCCTAATTCCTTCTCATATTGTCAATTTAGTATTGAATTGTCGTAGTTGATTTATAACATCTTGATTAGTTAATTCACCATCGTAGTTAAATTTAATTCCATTACTCACGATTTTGTTAGAATACATAAACTAGGAAGTGTTCACATCTAAACGAGATAGAAGTGGAACGAACTCTCTACTCCACATATTGAACGATAACGAGAGTAGAATCTTTGATACCTTAGAAGTAAGAAATTCATTTAGTTTTACTTATATTTGAGTTTAATTACTTATTCGTAGGTAAAACTATCATTTTTTTCTTTTATCAAATGGCGTCGATGCCATCTTAGTTGTGTTTAGTTTCATTTCCTTTAATAGTGTTAATCCTACCAAAATCCCATTAAACCCACCCACCCTTGTATGGTTCTAACTGCGGTTGTTTACTTCAGAACTGATTTTTTTGGCAGAAATACACTGAGCGCGCTCTGCACTAAAGTGCCTAGACATCGTCCAAGGTAAAAGGGCGCCACACGCCCTTATTAGGCAAATTTGAAGCGCACCCTGCGCTAAAGTGCCTGGACTTCGAGTCAGGCAAGAGCGCGACGCGCGCCCTTGTAAGGCAAGTTTCGAGCGCACCTCGCTCCCTTTTTTGAACAGCCCAATTTTCACAGGTTAGTACAAACTTCCATTTCTTCAAGTTATTCAGTGTTTCTAACTTGTTAAATACACTGAGCTCACGTATACAAGACGTTATTCATAAGCGAAGCAAGGAGGCATTCAGGTACTTCTTTCTTCCACTCCTCGCATCTCCTGTTAGAGGATTTATACTAGCATATCAGGGTTGTCTTGACTGTTGTCGTGTTTCTTTAATATATGACTTAGCCTTGCATGAGATTAAGGTCAGGTAGAGAAAAAATGACTAACGTAATCTATCGTGAACGTCAAACACACACCTATCTATTATACCACACACTACACCTGAAATAATAGATGAAGAAAGAGAGACTTCTCTCTCTGACTTTTACAAAGCCCTGAATGATAGCTCGAAATCTTGCATTGTTCTTGCAAACCCAGTGGGGGATTTCCGAATCCCCCCGAATATATTTAATTTGTTACCAGTTTTTCATGGGTTAGACCATGAAAAACCTTATCAGCATATGCGTAGGATTGAACAAGTTCTTACCACATTTCATCGTCCTACGGTAGGTGCCGAACAAATTAAACCGAGGGTGTTTCCTTTCACCCTAGCCCGATAAAGGCGCGTCTTGGTTAACTGCCTTAATGCTAATTCTCAGGACTCATAGGCCAAACTTGTTCAATTGTTTATGGAACATTTTTGCCCACCACTGAAGACAGATGAAATGCTTTCCAAGATTCATTTTTTCCTCCAGAATCCTCATGAATCCTTTTCACAAGCCTGGAATCGTTTCACTTATCTTCTTATAGAGTGTCCACATCATAACCTTGCGAAAGACACGTTAGTTCGTGCCTTTTTCAAAGGACTTTTACACCACCATAAAAAGGTCCTTGATATAATGAATAGGGGTAGTTTCCTCAGTAAAGGAGCCTTAGAGGCTTATAGGTTTTTAGAAGATCAAACAAAGCGTAATAATAACTGGGGGGGTAGTGATGATATCCCCCGCTCCGCTAGTTCTTCTTCAACAGTTAAGGCTGCCGGTATGTTTGAGATTAAACTTGATCCTGAGCTTAAAACTTTAATCGAATCTCTCACTAAAAAGGTAGAAGTTATTTCTATTCAACAAAAGCCTACCCCCATCATAAATGTCAATTTTATTCCATGTAATTTCTGTTTGAGTCCTGAGCATCCCGACTCCTATTGTCCTCTCGCCTATGAACAACAACCATCACAACTAAATAAAGTTTGCTCCATTAATAGCTATCATATTCCTAACGCCCCTTGGAGACAAAATCCCAACTTTAGTTGGAGAAATAATCAACAAGTTACACCTCCAGGGTATAATAATCAAAATGTTAGGCCAACAAACAATTACAACCAAGCTCCACCACGACAAGGACAAGGACAAGGACAAGGACAAGGACAAGGACAAGGACAAGGGAATTATAATAATTATAATACTAATAGAGGTATCGTTTCGGTAAATAATAACTATCACAACCCACCTATTAATAATCAACTTGACATAGTTCCTATCACACAACCTATAACAAACACTCTTCCATAACCAGATCATTTCGACGCCTTTATGAAAACCCAAAAATAGATTTTATAGTCCATCCAACTTTCCTTATAGCAGTTAACACAAGAGAAAGTACAACCAAATGGTGTGTTTCCAGGTCAAGCGATACCTAACCCTAAAACACCAAACACAACCTTTGAGGTAAACGGTAATACTAGTAATGAAAATGGAAATGTAGGCGAGCTAAATGCCATCACCACTCTCTGTTCTGGCAGAGTGATTGATAACACCATAACTATGCCTATAGTTACCCCACTAGTAGTCCCTACACCTGATATTTTACTAGATACCGAAGTAATAACTGAAGATCCTACCCCAGTAGAGGTACTAGTTAAACCACAACCTAAGAAACAAAAAGCCAAGGTTAAACATCCTGTTGATCCATATGCTAAATATAGAGAGAAACCACCGTTTCCCCAAAGATTAGCCATGTTAACCAAGGATACGAATTTCGATGAGATTAGGGAAGTTTTCAAAAATCTAACGATACACCTACCTTTTCTTGAAGCGATTAAAAAGTTATCTCACCATGCTAAGTTTCTCAAAGAGTTGTGCACTACTAGGCGTAAGACAAATATTCATAAAGACGCCTTTTTAACTAAACAGTTTCCAACTTTATCCGAACATAATGGAATCATTAAGTACAAGGACCCTGTTCGTCCCACTGTACAATGCACCTTAGGAGATTCCCACATGACGACCGCGCTATTAGACTTGGGGGCGAGTGTTAACTTACTCCCTTATTATCTATATAAACAAATAGGTCTACAGGAGATGCAACCTACTAAAATGACGTTGCAATTAGCTGATCGGTCTACTAAGTATCCTAAGGGTGTGGTTGAAAACGTGCTTGTTAAGGTTCAGAATTTCTACTATCCTGCCAATTTTGTTATCCTCCCTATCATCTTAGGGTGACCTTTCTTGGCAACTACCAGCGCGCTTATAAATTGCCACGATGGTTCGATGTCCATGTCTTTTGGCCATCTTTCTGTTGAGGTAAATGATTTTAAAATGATAAAACAATTACCATATTCATCTATAGATGGGGAGGTTAGGATGATCGAGAGCTTAGCTCAAGACTATTTTAATAACACATTTCCAGAAAATCAGATGCATAAATTCCTTTCCTTTGGAAGTTCATATTTTGTCGATAACTCCTACTTAGAGGAAGTCAAAGCCATTTTCGAGTCTACTCTTATCGTAGACCCTTCTGTTGCTCCATCTATTGAGTTTGAAGACCTGCTACCTAAACAAGTCTTCACTACTAAGATGAGGACCCTCCAAAAGCCTTTATCGACATTCCTCCAACCCCTGTGCTTAAACCTCTTCCTTTTGAGTTGAAGTATATTCAACTTGATCCGGATGGTAGTCATCCAGTAATTATATCTTCTCTATTGTCTATGGATGAAGAGGCACGTTTGATTAGGGTGATTAGGAAACATCGTTCCGCGATTGGTTGGTCCCTAGACGACATTAAAGGGATTGACCCTAATGTATGCACACATCGTATCCATTTGGAGGATAATGCAAAGACTTCTCATGAACCTCAGCATCGCTTGAACCCTGCCATGAAAGAGGTGGTCAGGGAAGAAGTATTACGGTTACTCGATGTGGGTATCATATATCCCATTTCTGAGAGCGAATGGGTAAGTCCTATTCATGTAGTTCCTAAGAAATCGGGGGTTACCATGGTGCGTAATGCTAAGGTTGAATATGTTTCCACATGTGTCCCTATAAAATGGAGGATCTATATTGATTACCGACGCTTAAATGCCATGACACGAAAGGATCATTTTCCTTTACCATTTATAGATCAGATGTTGGAACGTCTAGTTGGTCATGCTTATTATTGTTTTTTAGATGGCTACTCTGGCTATTTTCAGATTATTATCAATATTGATGATCAAGAAAAGACTACCTTCACATGTCCTTTTGGAACATATGCCTATAAATGAATGCCTTTTGGCCTTTGTAATGCTCTTGGTACCTTCCAGAGTGTATTCTTCATATATTTAGTGACATGGTAGAGCGCTTCACGAAAGTTTTCATGGATGATTTTTCTATCTATGGAGACTCTTTCATTGACTGCTTGTCTAACCTGTCTAAGGTTTTGACACGGTGTGAAGAGAAGAGTCTAGTTTTAAATTGGGAAAAATGTTATTTCATGGTAAAAAAAAAAGAATAGTTCTAGGGCATATTGTATATAGTGATGGCATCGAAATAGATAAGGTCAAATTAGATAAGATAGCGTCTCTACCTATACCACGGACTGTCCGTGATATTAGAGCTTTTCTAGGCCATGCAGGTTTTTATAGGAGTTTCAACAAAGATTTTTCAAAAATAGCTAGGCCTTTAACTAATCTGCTTTTAAAGGATGCCATTTTTTATTTCAACTTAATCACTAATAAACAGGCTTTTGAAACTTTAAAAGCTGCTTTAACATCTGCACCGATTATACTGCCTCTCGATTGGTCTAAACCTTTCGAACTCATGTGTGATGCTAGTGATTATGTTGTTGGTGTTGTCTTGGGATAAAACTAGGTAATAAGTCCACTGTTATTTATTATGCTAGTAAAACTTTAAACGATGCTCAGAGAAATTATACAACTATAGAAAAATAATTTTTAACTGTCATTTATGCTTTAGATAAGTTTCGTCCTTATTTGATTGGTACTAAGACTTTAGTTTACACGTACCATGCAGCCCTTAGGTACCTTCTCGCGAAGAAGGTTGCTAAACAGAGATTGATCCGATGGATTCTTCTACTGCAAGAGTTCACCTTAGAAATTAAGGATAAACGAGGGGTCAAAAATGTAGTTGCCAACCACTTATCTAGACTAACAAATGGCGATGATAGTGATTCTAAGTCCATACCTGACTCTTTTCCTGATGAGCATCTGTATGCTATTTTTTCTGTACCATGGTATGCTAACATTATGAATTATTTAGTTTCTGATATTATTCCTGATGTTTGGTCAAGAAATGAATGTAAGAAGTTCTTGGCCAGAGTTAAACTATACTACTAGGATGAGCCCTACCTTTTTAAGTATTGTGCGGATCAAATTATTCGTCATTGTATTCCCCAGTGGGAATATAATGAGGTCTTATCGTTCTGCCATGACAAAGAGTGTGGTGGCCATTTTAGTGGTATGAAAACAGCTACTAAAATTCTGCAATGTGGGTTTTATTGGCCTACTCTTTCTAAAGATTTCTAGGTTCACAACAAGACATGTGTCCACTGCCAACAACTTGGGCGTATCACTAAATGAAATATGATGCCATTAAATCCTATCATGGTAGTAGAAATTTTTGATGCATGGGGCATTGATTTCATGGGTCCTTTTCCTGTTTCCCACGGTTTTATTTATATTCTTGTGGTCGTGGACTACGTGTCTAAATAGATAGAGGCCATGGCTTGCCGTAGCAATGACCATAAGACAGTTGTGTTTTTTGTTAAGGAATACATTTTATATCGGTTTAGCATTCCTAAATCCATCATTAGTGATGGCGGAACACATTTTTGCAACAGAGTTGTTGCGTCTTTAGTTAAAAAGTACGGAGTTACCCATAAGGTGGCAACTCCTTATCATCCACAAACTAGTGGCCAGGTAGAAGTCTCTAATAGGGAAATAAAAAAATATTGGAAACAACTATAAATCATGATAGGAAAGATTGGTCTAAGCATCTAACTGATGCCTTATGGGCATATAGGACTACTTTTAAAACTCCTATAGGTATGTCTCCCTTTAGACTTGTATTTGGAAAACCTTGTCGAATTGGAGCACCGTGCTATGTGGGCTATAAAAAGCCTTAACTTCAATTTTGATGAAGCGGGTGTCAAGCGCAAATTGCAATTAAATGAGCTTGAAGAAATCCGTAGCGATTCTTATGATCTCACAAAGGATTATAAAGCTAACATAAAATGTGTTCATGATAAGCAAATTTTGCGCAAAGAATTTGTGGTTAGTCAAAAGGTCTTGCTTTACAACTCCAGTTTGCATATTTTTCCTAGAAAATTAAAAACTCGTTGGTCTGGTCCTTTTCTGGTTACTGAAGTCACCCCTTATAAGGCAATCACCTTGTTAAATCCCAAGGACAACAGTACCTTTCAAGTCAATGGCCAACGGTTAAAACATTTTCACGAGTTAATGTCCCCCGATGTGGAGGATGTCATTTTATAGGACCCTGTCTATGAGGACTGACCTTTGTTGCTTGTTGTACTTCCTTTCACTTTCATATATTGGTAAGTGCACCATTCAGGTAATCGGGCCCTCCCTATGGAGTGTGTGGCTGTAAGTACCGGATCCTAAGTCCACATTTAACATAATTCACATTTTCCACTCTTGCATGTTTTCTCGGTTTTTGAGTCATGTTTCTCTATGGTGTGAATTATATCCTTATTGCCTTATTGTTTTTCATTATATTAATCCGTATTCATAAAAAGTAAAAAGTATTAAAACCATAAAAATAGTAATCTAGCAAGTCTCGGGAATCTGACTTTAAAAGACCCAGATTTTAAAACAAATTTTCAAACTTCGTTGTCAAAAATTTGTTTGGGGGTGGGGTGTTTGGTCTTTCCTTTTCTTGATCTCTCAACTTCCTATTCTTGTTATTTATGTTGTTTAATAGTATTTTGATTCGGGTTAACACCATCTATAATTTTAGATTTCATTTGTTCACATAACTTATGTCATGCACACATTTCGAGGCGTTTCCATCTTTTTATATGTTAACCATGGTTAAAATAGAGTGTTTTACGAATCATTGGATTGGAAATTCTCTGTTGATTGTTTTCATAGATCATTCGAAAAAAATGGACCGTTAACGAATTGAGAATTTTAGTTTGAAGTTTGCACACGTAGGGACAAAATGGGCATTTTCTGAAATTATTTGGGCTTGGGCCCAAAATCTCGTAGTCACGTGCCTCGCACGTGAGTCCATAGAATTAGCCAAAAACGCATCGCGTTCTTCTTCTCCATTCTGCCTCCATTAACAAACCAAAAAAAAATTTTAAAAAAAAGAAACACCACCACCGATTCTCATAACTCTAGTTCAAACAACACCCACTCCAATTTCACCCCATCCAGTTCACCTTCTTCACTTCCGCCTCCAACAGTTCGCACAAAAAAAAAAAAAAAAAAAAACACCCAAATCAAACGACCACTCAAACCAAAGTTTGATTTCTTGTTTCAATACCTCTCCTCCACCTTACCCTAAACCCATTTTCGATTTTTAGCATCAATTGCCCAAAAACGTAAAATTCCCCCGGAACAACTTTTCAAATCGGACCATTTTGCGCCTTTTTACAATGACGAGATGAAACATAGGGATTGGCAAAGGTTGTGGTATAAGGAGAATGATTTTTACCATGAGGATTTGGTTTTGAATTTTTACAAGAAGCGGGAAATTGAGGGTAGGAAGATTTTAGTGAAGGTGAATGGTGCGAAGAGAGAAGTGAGTGCTTCAATGTTTACTCACATTCTGGGCATTGAGCCAAACCGCCACCTTGTAGCCACCGTGAAAGAATCCCAAAGTATTGGGGTAGAGGTGTTGATGAGAGAGACTGTGTTGGAAGGATAGTACAATGCGAAATCGCATTGCGTCTGACAGTCATCTCTGAGAACGAACCAGCTGGTTGTAGCTCAGTGGGTTGGTAAGAATATCATTGAGAAAGAGAAGTTCAGTGACATCAGTCTGAACTGTCTACACATACTCTCGGTATTACAACAAAAGAGGTATGATTTTTGTATCATCGACTTCTTGTTAACTATGATTAGAGGAGTTGGAGTAAGTACCGCACCCTTTCCTGTTTTAATTACTAAGATGATGTTGTCTTTTGGTGAGAAATCGAAAACTGAGCGGGTTATGTTGAAGTTGCATGCAAATGCAATTGCTTATACGGAATGTATCCAGAAGACGTGGAGATAGGGTTGTGGAAGATGTTAATTCGGATGATAAGGAGGAGGACACAGCATGTTTTGATGACAATGCCTTGGAGAAGTGTAATTCTAATATAGAACGTATGTCGATCTTTGCATCGGTGTTGATGAGAGAGAAGTGTGTTGGATTAGTACAATATTGAGTCGATATCATCTCTCGAAACGAACCAACCTGGTTGTAGCTCAGTGGGTTGGTAAGAATATCATTGAGAAAGAGAAGTTCGACGACATCACAACTCGATACACATTACAACAAAAGAGGTATGATTTTTGTATCATCGATTCTTGTTAACTATGATTAGAGGAGTTGGAGTAAGTACCGCACCCTTTCTATTTTAATTAAGAGATGATGTGGTCGCATTCTAAACACCATTTATGAAGACATCCCATTCAGCATTCATCAGAATTATGAGGAGCTCAGGACTACCGTGGAGAAGTCCAGCGTGATAAGGAGCACGAGGAATCCATGAATGCATATCTAGATAGTCAGTGGAAGTGCTACGACGCTTACCACCCTATCAGAGTTCTACTTCTGACGAGTTTGAGAGGCATGAGCATCGTTGACGTAGGACTGATGACTAGGAACCATCCTTGTCCCGTGGCTCGTAGTCTAGTTGTGATGTGTTTAGGAAATTTCCCTATTTTCGTAGAATTTTATCTCGAAGTTGTTTAGAGTATTAGTTAGATTTGGATTATGTATTTGTTTTCGACTATTTGATTGTTAGTTGAATTTTTAAATTAATTTGTTTTTTGTCCAAGCATTCGATGATATTTCCATGAATCCCACCTTCCCGAATTGTTTGGGGGTGGTATTATTATTTTTAGCATTGCTTTTATCTTATCCACCGTTTTAGAAGTTAAATTTTGTAAACCGCGAAAATATGAGTTGTTGAGAATGTTGTCAATATTGGTGTGGCTAAGATTATATATTGTTGTGGTGATGGAATTTCAACAAATAGAATTAGGAAGTTGTTATTTTAAATTCAACCAAAAAGCTATTGGTTTATATTTGGAATATGCACCTAACTTGTTTCCGTTTTGGTTTTAGAAATTTCTGTTTCCATCATCCTGCCTTAACAATTTTGGCAACTTGTGGATATTGGTTTTAGAAACTAAACCTCTATAAATACTTGATTCACTCTACACTTACAAACCACACCTCTCACCTTTCACTTCTCATTTTCTCTTAGTTTTTCACTGCAGAGCACTCGAGGTATACAGAATGCACCCCGTCACCCTTCACAGCCCAATTGTGAGTGCACCCTGTGTTGTAAAGCCTAGACCTCGAGCAAGACAGGAGCGCACCACGCGCCCTTCACAACCAAATTGTGAGCGCACCCTGCGCTGTAGCGCCTGGACCTCGAGCAAGACAGGAGCGCACCTTTTCATCATAGGCCAATTCCCGAAGCACCGCCACCGACCTTCATAGCCACTTAAATTTCTGATTTTTTGTGAGTTTTTCCTAGGTTGTTTGCAGCACTTCTAGAGTGTAATTGTTGTGATGACATCCCTTCATATCATACCGGAGCAGTCTTTTGAAGATATGTTTCGAAGTGACACCTATGGAGGATGGTTCTGTGATAGAATCGTGCAGTCAAAATGGAGACATCTACTAGTAAGTCCTAATGACTCGTATTCACCTCAACTTACTGAATATTTCTATAATAATTTAAGGTTCATTTGTCGACCAGATGGAGAACAAATGTTCTCTGTCGTAGTTAATGATACGACTACGGATTTCAGCAAGTTCTTAGTTGATTTTGTTGTGGGACTGCCTATGCCTATTCCTACAAACTCATGGGGATATCTGATTAATAATGCATACCTTTATAACTATGAGTACTTTCACGAGACTTATGGGGGAGGGGTTTTTCGTGTAATGGACCTCGAGTATAACATAGCCTTTGGTAGCCTGTCCTTGAACGTAGGCCTTACCATGTTCTTCATTATGGTGAATATTTTAGGGGATTGGCAGTTTACTTCTGTGCATAGTACCGCTGGTGACGTTTTCCTTGCTTTAGCTGAGGGACGTTTCCTATATGACATTCCCAAGGTTTTAGTGGCTAGTCTAGCTAGAGGCCATAGTATGAGGCATGAGGCATAAATGCCTTCTTATGCCTGTTTTGGTTTGTCGTATCATGTGTTGTTTTTTCCCTGATTTCTGTACCCGCTACATGGATTGGGTTGGGGTTGAAATTATGAGACCCACCAATTGCATTGTTCGTTTGTTTCATGTTATTACTTGGCTGGGATGGAGGGTACAACCTCAATGGGTTGCTCCTTACACCCGATCAGACCGAGTAACACTTAACAGGCTAGCACAGGTTGATGATACATGGAGAGAGGCTTGGCAAATTATGCATGGCAGGACGCAAAAGAACCTTGCTTCTATGTAAACGAGGATGATGATGCCTAAATGCTGGATAGGAGGTAAGTTTTTATTTTTGTTCGTGTCTGCTTATGTCCCAAGCAATTTACTTTTTAGTAACCCCATAATGGGTGGAACTCATATAGAGGTGCGTCTGTTTTTATTTATATATATATTAGTATGTTTTAACTTTGTTTTATAGATGTTCCAAAATTTCACGTGTTTCCATGGTATTTTCCTACCTTTCTTATGTCAATACTTTGAGGACAAAGCATGCTTTTGTTTGGGGGTGGCATAGAAACACGCGTAATTTAAGGCACCTGTTAGAATATAGATATGTACAATATGCACTTGTTTTCTAATAAAAAATTTAAAAATTTTAAAAATATAAATAAAAAAATTATGCTATGCACTTAGGATTATGGGTGTTGTTTCTTTCTCTATGTTCTTAATAATCTAAAAGTTTCACGTTAGCTTATGTATTAGAATAGTCTTTAGAAACTTAGGTTAATATGTAGGTGATAATCTTTGCATCTTTCTATAAATATATTGCATGTGTAGGAACCGTTATGGTTTCGCCGAATGATTTACTATGAACCGCGAAACACCCATGCGCAACAGAATAAGGGGTGTCACAGTTTGGATAGAAATTTACCTTTAGATCAACTTCTTAATATCTCTGAGAATCCAAGCTTTATGAAATCAACAACCTCTTGATCTTCTATTGTATTCCTATGCACATAGTGGACGTTGTGTGGGCAACGATCTTCCAACCTCTTATTTCTCTCTTGGCCTCTCTCACACTCTCACAACCTTATAACCAAATTTTGGATCTATTTTTGCTTGAGTAAAACCTTGAGAGCAACGGCCAGAGAAAGAGGTTTCTTTTTATAGGCTACAACAGGGACCATGAGGAGAAATTAGGGTTGGGCCTCCTGACGGGCTTGGGCTTCCCATGTTTGCCCAAAACACACGGCCCAAGTCTGTTAACAAATGGCTTATTCCACTAAAGACCAATGTTACACTACCGCCCTAATCCCAAATTATGTGTCAGTGTTTATGGGCTCCATATTATATGTTCGTTGATCTCCCCGTGTTTAAGATATAGAATGCATGTTGATTAAGTCAGGTTACTGACAACTACATTAATCAACTTCTTATGTCCTTTTATAAGAGCCCAAAATTGTAGTTTTAACCCCTTAACAACAATACTTTTAGACCAATTATGCGAGTAATAAATAATAGTTAATACTGATTACATGTTTTTATGTATTTCAGGCATTGAAGTCAATTATGTGCAAAAATATGTCACTTTGGCGAGATAAAGGAACAAGGGTTGGTTGCTAAGAAATTATGTGATTAAAGGCCAAGATTCAAGAAGGAAAAACCTTTGTAAAGCCCGGTCAAAGCTGAAAAGTCAAAGTCAACGCGGGCAGAAACAGCACACAAAAGTTAACAGAACTTCCGAATACCGTATCTTTGGACTCAAACCTCAGAATTAGGCCTACCTTATGTCAAAACGACCGGCTTGGAATCAGATTTCCAATGGTCTAAGCCTTGGCCCAATCAGAGAAGCATAAGTGGACGAAAAGTCTATAGAAGTCAAATCCAGCTGAGAAGGCCTATGTGGACTGAAGAAATTGGGTTTTGGGCTCGATTTTCCTGCCCGAAACATGGCTCCTCAGCCCATGAACGAAAATGTGGATTTGGTCTCCTCCATTTCAACACACAAGACTTAACTTAAGTATCAATTAGCTTAAGGTAGAAAGTAGCCATTAGAGAATAATTCTAGATCTAGTTTCACTCCATTAATTAATTAGTTTTCATTTTCATCTTATTTTAATTTAATATTTGAATCAATTGTTATTTATTCATTAGATTAATAAAGTAATTTAGTTCTTGATAATCTAGTTTCATTTCCATTAAATCATTATAGTTCAATTCATAGATTTAGTATTTATCATTGTTAGTTTGAATTAAATCTAGCAATTTTAGACTTATATTTGAATTCAAATAAGCAAAGTTAGAATCTTTATACCATGTCTTGTTTAATTTCATTGGGAAATGATAGCATAATGGTTCTAGGCTAAACCTCCATTAGAGGGGTTTGAAGAAGCCTTGATGAAGCTTGATTTGTGTTAACGTAGAGTAGTCGTAATTTCCATTCCATTCTATAAACGATTAGTTCACCATGAGAATGGGTTTGATTGTTTCACATGCTAGATGTTAGTTGGTAGAGATTACCATGAACAACTAAAGATTAGGAAGAACCAATTGTTATGTGAAAGCAGTTCAATTCGGATTACGATGATTCTTCGTTAGTAAATTAAGTCGAGTTAAGGTGGAATCAATCCCCCCTAATTCCTTATCATAGTATCAATTTAGTATTGTCATAGTTGAATTATCATAGTTAAGTATTTTAGTATAATTTGCATCGTAGTATAAATTCGTAAATCTCTTATTGACTTTGGATAGATTGATAATCTTAGGAAACGCTAATTCTAAAGAACTAGGAGTGGAACGAATCTTTTAATCCAACTCTATTTCGATAGAATCAAGAGTAAAAAACTTTGATATATAATCGATAAGACTTAGTTCAGTTTTAGTTTTACTTGCGTTTAAGTTTCATCGTAATCTTATTCGTAGGTAAAACTATATCATTTTACATTTATCATCCTTGAGTAGTACCACTCAACCTCATTGTCATGCGGATCAAATCCACCTGCAGAGTTTACATGACAATCCTTATGAGCTCCTCAAGGGGACATCATCAGCCCGACTTCTTGCGGGACACGGATTCCTTCTATAATCAACAGCACACCTTACATACAATGTAATTACCCAATCCATCGAGTTTGTTGATTCACAAATGAATCTCACTCATTGAAGATTTAAAGCAATGTACAATGCACGTAAGTGCCCGTTATTATATCCGGATTAAGAGGACAAGCATCCATAATAAAAGAGGCGTTTGTTCTCTTATATAGTCAGTATAAAGAGAAATAACATCACTTGGTCATGTTCAATACACACAAAGTGTACTAGTGTAATCATATAGTTAAGATAGACTAATACTATATTATACTACAACCGTACCAATGGTTTGTCCAAATCCATCTAGGTTGTGAACGATTACTTATACTTTATAAGGTACTGATGATATGATCTTCTGTGTGTCACCACACACCATATCATCTACAACATAAAGTATTAAACACATGCATATAACTAATAACATATATAATCTGCATAACATTTTCCCATATGATTCTCATTCAAAATATAAAGAATTAGAGTTATTACAAAAAGTAATGCTTTAAGTATATAACCCTATCAGCCTGAGCATTTATGTTTGTATTGGCAGTAAGTTTCTGAAATCTAGGCTAGTATACTTATTCTACAAATCCTATGAGAATATATCCTAAAGCCTTATATGAGTGAAATATTTGAGAAATGACACAAGGGAGAAGTATATTCCGAATTGAGAAATCACACGTCCACTTGCTTGATCACTATACCATATCCTAAGCGAGAATTTAGGCCCTATTTGGATCGATATAGCCAAATCAAAATTCAAACCTATATGAAATTATTTTCCGCTAGTCGCCCCTCTGAGCCTTTCTTTAGCCTTTCATAAACCGCAAATCCTTTACCCTTTTACAAAACAAAATAAAAACAAAAATCAGCCTACCCATTCTTTGAATGAGTCTGAGAATAGAGATGAAGAATAGAAAAGAGAAAGACCTTTGAAATCAAGAATTTGTTAGTTGCTTCAAATAAAAAAGAAAGTATCCATCCAAAGAAAAGAAAAATAAAATAAAAATAAAGAGTTAGAACTCCAAAAACAGAATCAAAGGAGTCAAAAGCCAAAGAAAAAAAAATTTGCTAAGGATGGAAACAAATGGTAGAAGCAAAGTAAGAACAAGGTTTTCTCTAGTTACATAATATGAAGACTCTATTATCTCAAACTGGTTCTTTTTGAATAACCATTTCCTTCATTCTTAAACCATCACCTAATCCCCGCAATACCTAATAAAGACCTCTAGCTCAATTAGGAATAGGTTAGTGTGATAGTAAGTGGCAGATGTGTTTGATCGACTTTGGCTTTCTTGTGTGTCATTGAGATGGTAAGGTAAAGTGTGTCCATTGTACACTGGAGTAGTGAAACTTGAGCGGAAAAATCAGACTATTTTTATCTTGACATTTATGTGAGAACCTACTTAAGGACGCTATTCCAAAGTTTCAGAAACGGACCTATTACTACATTTCATAGCATAGCTCATTGTATATATGTTTATTCATAGATGATTGATTATTATGCATATATTAGCTTAGGTTTCGACTTTACTATTCTGTATTCATTGCTAGTGAGATGGATAAGATATCTGAGAGTAGGTAAGGAAACAATAGTTTTATTTCTTAGTCGTTATAGTATATATGAAGTTTGTGAGTACCTTCACTGGAAAACTCTCACGAGGCTATAACTCGTCCACTAGGGAATTCCTAGTGGTTTAAGGCTTTGTTGCATATGGTCAATGCAATCGCACTCGGCGAAACGAGATTAGTTAGAACTCCATTTTTTGTCACTTATTTTAATTTCTCATATTTGCTTGAGGACAAGCAAAATTCTGTTTGGGGGTGGTTTGATAAGAGCCCAAAACTGTAGTTTTAACCCCTTAACAATATTGTTTTTAGACCAATTATGTGATTAATAAGTATGAGTTAGTACTGTTATCGTGCTTTTGTGTATTTCAGGCATTGGAGTCAAATATGTGAAGAAAGGCGTCCCTTTTACGAGAAAAAAGAGCAAAGGTTGGTTGCTAAGAATTTCTATGATTAAAGACCAACATTCAAGGAGAAAAAGCTTTTTAAAGCCCAGTCAAAGCTGAAAAGTCAAAGTCAACACGGGCAGAAATAGCACATAAAAGTCAGCAGAACTTCCGAAGGCCGTATCTTTGGACTCAGACCTCGGAATTGGGCCTACCATATATCAAAACGACCAGCTCGGAAAGAGCTTTCTAATTGTTTAAGACTTGACCCAATCAGAGGAGAATAAGTGGACAAAAAAGTTGTTTAAGTCATTTCCAACTGAAAACTCTTTTGTGGACTGAAGTAATGAGGTTTTGGGCTCGATTTTCTGGCCCAAAACATGGCTCCTAAGCCCATGCACGAAATTTTGGATCTAGCCTATTCTATATAAAGAGGACTAAGACTTAACTCTTAAGTAATTAGTTTTATATCCAAATAATTAGTTTTAGAACAAGTTTTTTTAGTTTGGAGAATCAGAATTAGTTTTATAATAAAGAATTAGCATTTACATTAAGATACTTAGTTAGATAATTGATAAACTTGGTTTTTTAGAATTCAATACTTTGTTAGCTTTAGTTTGTCTTAATTTCATAATTAGTTAGTCATAAACTCAAGTTCTAAATTAGTTTTAATTCAGTTTTAATTCATTTTGAATCATTAGACTATTGTTCATTAGCTTAATAAAGTAATTGTTATTCATTTAATAATGTCTTGTTCTTATTGTTCTTATTCTAGAAATGATAGTTTAATAAATCAAGGCTAAAGCCTCCATTAGAGGGGTTTGAGGAAGCCTTAATGAAAACTTGATTGTATTAGTGTAGAAATGGTTGTAATAATCTATTCCATTCTAGAAAATAATTAGTTCACCATGAGAATGGGTTTGATTGCTTCATATGCTGATTGTTAGTTGGTAGAGATTACCATGAACAATTAGGGATTAGAAAGAACCAATTGTTATGTGAAAACATTACAATTCGGATTACAACAATTCTATGTTAGTTTATTAAGTCGAATCAAGGTGGAATCAAATTTCCCTAATTCCTTCTCATATTGTCAATTTAGTATTGAATTGTCGTAGTTGATTTATAGCATCTTGATTAGTTAATTCACCATCGTGGTTAAATTTAATTCCATTACTCTCTCGATTTTGTTAGAATACATAAACTAGGAAGTGTTCACATTTAAACGAGCTAGGAGTGGAACAAATTCTCTACTCCACATATTGAACGATAACGAGAGTAGAATCTTTAATACATTAGCAATAAGAAATTCATTTAGTTTTACTTACATTTGAGTTTAATTATTTATTTGTAGGTAAAACTATCGTTTTTCCTTTTATCAGTCACCATAATACCCAAGAAATATTTTAGACGTCCCAAGTCCTTGATATAGAACTTTGCTTCTAAAAAATGCTTCAAGTTCTGAATGAGGGATGGATTATTGCCTGTGATCAGAATGTCGTCCACATAAACAAGGACAAATATAGAATTAGAACCACAAATATTAGTGAATAGAGAATAATCAGACTTGGACTAAGTGAAGCTGGCAGTGATAAGAGTGGTAGATAGTTTGGCAAACCATTGCTGCTTGAGTCCATATAAGGACTTATTGAGGCGACAGATCCTGTGCTCCCCCTGTTTGGCGAATCGAGGGGTAAGTTCATATAGACAGCTTCATCCAAATTGCCTTGGAGAAAGGCATTGTGAACATCCAACTGATGAAGGGACCAATGTCTGATAGCAGCAATAGGGAGAAGTAATCAAATAGTGACTAATTTAGCAACGGGTGCAAAAATGTCATGATAGTCTTGGCCTTCAATCTAATTGTAACCCTTGGCAACAAGACGAGATTTGTAACATTCAATAGAACCATCTGAATGATATTAAATCTTGAAACCCTATTTATAACCAATAGGCTTATGATAAGAAGATAACGAAACAAGAGTCCATGTAATATTCTATTCCAAAGCTGCAATTTCAGCAGCTATAGCAGCTCTCCATTCTGGAATTTTGACAACTTGAGAAAAAGATGTAGGAACAACTGAAGAAGACACTTTAGACAAAAAATGCTTTATGACAAGTAAAAAAATTAGTGTCAGAAACATAGAATGCCATAGGATATGGAGTGGAAGACCATGTTACCTTAGAGTCCGATTGGAGGAGGTTGGCCGAACGAGGGACTGTAGGTAACTTGGTGAGAGTAGGATAGTGATAATCTTTGATGAGAAGTGGCGGGGATTTTGCACTCTAGTAGATCGAGGTGAGGTAGGAGGGTTGGGGTGTGGTGGCTGAGGGAGTTCCAAAATTGCAGGTGACGGATGTGTCTAAGTTGGAAGATTGTTAGAAGGAAGGGTGTGGGCACGCTCTATCTATACTAGAGCAGAGGGCGTGTGCACTCTGTCTACTATAGTTCAGAAGGGATGGCGCGGGCGCACTCGATTTGTGCTGGATCAGGGCGCGGGCGCGCTTCCATCTTCTGGAATTACAGGAGAGGATTGAATGTCGAAAGTTTCATTGTCTGGGATGGGTAAGGGATAAACTGGCAGATGTGATGGTGGGGAAAATAAATGTTGATAAGGGAATACATTCTCATGGAAAATCATGTCGCGGGAAGTATAAATTTTTTTGGAAGATAAATCATAAATGCGATAGCCTTTTTGAGCATAAGGATAACCAATGAAGATGTCAGGTTTCCCGCGGTGATCAAACTTATTTTTAATGGAAGTGTTGTGAGCAAAACATAAACAACCAAAAACACAAAGATGGGCAAGAGTGGGAGGTGTTGTAAACAAAAGCTCATGAGGTGATTTTCCATTTAACAAGGTGCTAGGAATTTTATTAATGAGATAGCTTGCGGTGAGAATGCATTCACCCCAGAAGGATAATAGGAGATGAGCTTGAAAACATAATACTCGTGCAACGTTGAGTAAGTGACGATGTTTTTTTTCAACAACAGCATTTTGTTAGGGAGTAGCAATGCAACTATGTTGGTGGATAATCCCATGTTTGAAAAAAAAAAATTGTTGCATGTACGTTGTGGGATATAAATTCGGATCCATTGTCGGATCGAAAGACTTGGATTTCATGAAAATGGTCATCAATGTTGCTATGGCTAGATATGAACGAATGTATTGTATAATGAAATTGAGTATGAACCATGGCAAAAAAAGATTGTAAATGCATGGCAGTTTCAGATTTGACAATCATAAGATAAATTCATGTTGCATGACTAAAATCATCGACAATAGTTAAGAAAAAAAAAATGAGCATTGGAATAGGATGGTCAATGAAAATGACCCCAAATATCACAATGAATCATTTGAAAAGGTCTAATAGTTTTTATTGAACTATGAGAAAAAGATAAACGTGTTTGCTTAGCTTGCGGACATATATTGCAAGTAGCATTATTGGAACTAGAAATGAAAGGAAACTGCTTAGCTAAAATATGCAAAGGCGTGGAAAAGAGATGTCCTAAGCGATAATGTCATAAATTATTGGTAGTGGAGTTATAAGATGAGCAAGCAGAAGCTAGTTGGAGATGGTAGAGTCCCAACAAATATCACGCTAGTTGGAGATGTCATAAATTTGACTAGTTCACTAATGGAAAGCAAGTTAAAATGAAAAGTGGGAATGAACAGAACGTTGTCAAGATACAATAGAGGAGAGAGAATAACACTACCAACATGAGTAATTAAATGGTCTGTTCCATCTAGAAGTTTAAGAGTAGAATGTGTTAAACAAGTATGATAATGAGAAAATAGATGTAATGATGAAGTGATGAACAGACATGATTGGTAGCACCAGAGTCAATGATCCATATGGATTTAGAAAAACACGAGAGAGATATACCTATCAAGTTTGCTTGTGAAGTGGTACTACTTGAATCAAGCAAACTGAGAAGCTGGTTGTATTGTTCGGTGGAGAAAATAGGAGAATTGGAGTCCGTAGCCACCGAATTGGCTTGAGCAGGCTTGGGGGGATAAATGTACAGTTTGTAACATGTACCAATATGATGTCCAATACGGTTAAAATGATTGCAGAATAGACGAGCACTTGCGCGCTCTGGTTGCCACAGTATCTAAGCGGCAAGCCTTCGAAGTTAATGAACCAACCGTTTGTCTTTGGAGGTTTAGGCTGGCCTGAATTCGAAGAAGAAGCCCAGTTGCTCTTTTGAAAGTGGGTACTCAGGGCAGCAACATCTGGAGCATAAGGAAGAGAGAGTGCATGAATTTCTTGTTGCTTCTCTTCTTGTCGGATTAAAGAATAAATCTTGGACATACGAGGAAAAGGATTCATTAAGAGAATTTGACTGCGAATGGATTGAAAACCGGCATCTAGGCCTTGCATGAATTTCATAGAACGACCATCTTCAACCTCTTTGGTAAAAATAGATGCATGACCACAAGTACAAACAGGAATAGTAGACAAAAAACTTAATTCATCCTATAAAGATTTAAGTAAAGTGAAGTAAACAGATACCGGATGATTATCTTGTTTAAGAAGAGTGACAGAATCCTTCAGTTGAAAGACCTTGGGTGCATTAGTTTGTGAAAAACGGTTACCTAGATCTTTCCAGATTTCGGATGCAGAGTCGGCATAGAGGATGCTTCCACGAATATCTGGAGTAACAGAATTGAGAATCCATGAAGCAACGAGGTCATCACATCGCGACCACTTGGATTTTTCTTTGGGAGTTGGGAGGTGTGACAGAGCCATCAACAAAACCAAACTTATTATTTGCTAGAAGGGCTTTAGAGATAGACCGTAACCAAGTCGGATAATTGTCACCGGATAACAGAGGAGAGACGAGAATAGTCGTGGGACTATCTGAGTGGTGTACAAAGAAAGGATCATCAGAACCTAGAGGAGAGTCATTATTGGTGTTTGAGGCGTCGGCCATTGAGAATTGAGAGGAGGCTGAAGCTTAGAGTTGTTAGGGTTAGGGTTTGGATTGAAATTAGGCTGATACCATGACAAATTAGAGAGAGAGATTTGAGAATATTTACTTGATTGATTTCTAATGAGATTACAATGGTTTATATAGAGATTACAAGTTTCTAAAATAGGAATAAACACAAACGGTGTGAGTGTATACTCAAAAATTACAACCTACAAACTCACTAGTATTCTCTTTCTCTCACTCTCTCTTTTTCTCCTTTCTCTCGATCTTTCTTTTTTTTTCCCCCCTCATTTCTTTATATCTCCCTTTTTCTTAACTCCCCACTCGTGCAGTTCCTTGATCACTTTCCATCCAGCGGTCTCCATCTCCTCACGTGTCGCGTCACCCTTTTTGCGGTTAGGGTTCCGCGGCATTGATATGTTGCATCATGTCTTCTCTTTACTACTCCACATTCGGCCCACTTTCCACCAATAACCTCTCATATCATGAATATAGCCCATACAGATGTCCTCTCTCGGTCTCCTTGATAGTCCGCAGACAGACAATGGGACCGAAACCACTTTCCTTTTTCCCTTTCGCGGTATATCCTTTTTCTTTTGCACTGTTCCCTTCCTTTTCATTTTTTCGGGCTCACTTCCCTATTTTTTCCATGTGGGAGTGATGCACGTACGTATAGACTGTCTTTTCATTTTTCGAGGCCCCACACATCGCACTCTACCTGGTCCCTTTTCCGATGATTACCTTTTTGCCCCTATCGCTTCGAATCCCGCTCAAACGTCTCTTCCCTCAAAACCCAACACTCTCATTTCTTCTTTTTCACTTTCTCATTTCACTTGATATTCTCTTCAACTTCCTACCTACTGTTCTTCACCTTCTTGGGAGCCTAGCACCGTTCGAGTTATTGCTTCACTCACTCCATAACCCTTTGCTGCCTTGCAACTCAGGTTTGTCTCTCCTCCTTCTCAGCACATTCATTTTGTTCTCTTGCATTAATTCTCAACATTGTTCCACATTCTTTCCCCTTTCATAACTCGTACTCTCCCCCGTTGCTTCAGTTTCCCCAATTTATTAAATTTAGCATGTTGGGATCGAAATCGGTGAACACATCAGCCACCAGATCTCTACACCCAGATCTAGCAATCACACTGCTGATAGATCTGATTTCCCGGCCTCTGGTTCAGTTAGTCCTGCCCCTGTACCCTCTACTTCAGGGAGGAAGGCTACTCTTCCTTCCCCACCCTCGTATTATTGTAGACCTAATTTAGATGCCATCAAAGTCGCGTATGGCATCCCTGGTGGCGTGGTCTTAGAGCATGTGACTGGCACCACCCACTTTCCTCTTTTGGTAAAACCGCGGCCCGGTTGTCTCGTCGCTACTGTATGACAGATAGCGGCTAGCTTGCGTTTTCCCTTGACTCTGCTTGATGTCGAGGTATGCAATCATTTCAATATTCCGCCTTGTCAAGGCATAGGTAACTTCTGGCGTGTCATGTATGCCGCTAACCACTACAATGAAACCCATACTCTTAAGATCCAACTCCGCGATGTAATTTCTCATTATTATATAAAGAAAAGCACTAAGTTCGGTAGTGTAGGGTATCAGTCCTTCTGTACTCGTCTGCAGAATAAGTCTTTTATCATCCGCATCACCACTTCTGACAAGGTGTGGCATTACTATCTGTTGTATGTGTCCGAAAGTTTTATTTTCGTGGACCTTCCTTCGTAAGTTTCTCTGAGGTACCTTAGTTTCCTCTAAAGTGGTAAGTAAAACATTCTGATCCGTATTGCTTATGTTTAACCTTGTTTTTAACTTGTCCTTCCTTTTATAACCCAGGCTGGAGACCTGATTCACGATCTCAAATTTACAACGGCATCTCCTCCGACATTTTCCAGAAGCTCCGTGATTTGGGTAGCGCCCAGTGTGAGGTTCTCGGCATAGACCCCGACAAAGGCAACCCTCTATTGCTTGATCCTTCCCTTAAAGACGTAGGTAAGTACCAAGGCCCCTTCTATCGCCTGCCACCGCCAAAAGAAAGAAAACCTAAACCCTCTCCTTCCAAAAAAGGAAAACACAAACAGTACAAGTCCTTTAGATACACCACCAAGATCTCTCACTCCCAAGCCGTTGCCCAACATGCCGCCGCCCAAACCCACAACTCTACCCCGGCCCCCGCCCCCTCTTCCTATTCCTCTTTAGTGGACTGGGAAGACGATTTTGCCCATCCTGCCTCTACCACTGCCATGGCTACCAACAAACTCAAACTATGGGACAGCAACTCTGACGGTGATGAACCCATCGAAGTTGTGGCCAATAGTCCCCCCACCAAAAAGGCAAGGACCCCTGGAACTCAAGTGGATTCGTCTCGGTCCCTAGCCCCATTGCGACGTCAAGGGAAAGACGCGGTCTCAACTGGCCCCACTTCCTCTGGACCAATCGAAGCCTAGCATCCCCAGTTCAAGGCTAGAGATCGCAAGGTAAATATTCGCGATTCAGCTTTGGAAAATCCAGCTATAGCCGCTTCTTTGTTCTTCAACTCGCATCTTCCTCACGATCAAGCATATGGCGATGCCGGCTCATTCGCCTCTCATAGAGCTTCCATTTACACTGGCTGGGAAAAGGTCCGCGCTCTTTTTACTTTTGCTCCTTTGTTCATTACGTCTTACGGCTCTTGCTAACCTCTGTATGTATTCAGCTGAGTCTTGACATTGGCTACATGGTGCACAGATTGACCAACACGCTGGATTCCCTGGATGTTGTAAAACAAGAGATTCACGGTCCTGACGGCTGGAAAGCCAAATATGCCAAGTTGGAGAAGGATCATGACGATCTTCGCATTGTGGCCTTTAAGGCCCAAAAAGAACTTCAGCAAGATGAGGACAAGCACCGCGACTATGGCTCTGGAGTCGCTTCCAAGCTGGAAAGCCAAAAAGAAGCATAGAGAGTTGCCTGTCAGGCTGTCGTGGACAATGCTCTGCAAGAAGTCGCGGATCGTTTCTGAAGCCTTGTGCAGAAGAAGATAAACCGCGAATTAAAGCAACAGCTCGAAGAGCTTAGTGCGGCTACCCGTTTACTTCTCGGTCCTCCTCCAGTGCTTGAAGTCGCTGCTTCACCATCCCAATCTGTCAATGTTGATGTCGCTGCTCCTGTCATGCCTCTTGTCTCTCCCACTGCTGACACCACTCCCATCGAAATGGCCGAGGATCCGACCACCTCAGTAATTGCGGATGAAGATTCCACTCAGGTGCATGGGGATGAAGATCTCTCCCAGGTGGAGGTGGCTGAGGGGCCTAAATGAATTTTGTGCTTGTGTTGTTTGAATATTCACTTTGGATGTTTGTACGTATGTATTTGTGTTAACATCTTCAAGGCCTGTATTTCTGGGTGCTCCCAGCAGGTTCCTAAATAAGCTTGTTTTTCTCTTTCTATTGTCCATCGTCTCCTCGCAATCATAATGTGGTATCTCAATTGCCTTTTCCTTCTAGACTTCTTTGTATCATTTCTTGGGTCTATACATCTCAGAATTTACCTTATGAACTATAAATTGTTTGAGGGCAGCTCATTTGCCCCCAGGTTTGATTCGGCGTCGTGGTCCGCGAGGGTTCACCCCCACCGTTGTCTTTTGGTGGCTTTGAAGCCTGGTGGGGCAACTCACTTTGCCCCCAAGTTTGAGTTGGACTCGTGGTCCACGAAGGGCTCACCCCCACCGCCGTCTTTGGTCACCACCAGAAAGCTGGTGGGGCAACTCACTTTGCCCCCAAGTTTGATTTGGACTCGTGGTCCGCAAATGGCTCACCCCCCACCGCTGTCTTTGGTCAGCTGTGAAGCCTGGTGGGGCAACTCACTTTGCCCCCAAGTTTGATTCGGACTCGTGGTTCGCAAATGGCTCATCCCCCCTACTGTCTTTGTGCGGCTGTGAAGCCTGGTAGGGCAACTCAATTTGCCCCCAAGTTTGATTCGGACTCGTGGTCCGCAAAGGGCTCATCCCCCCCCCCGCTGTCTTTAGTCAGCTGTGAAGCTTGTTGGGGCAACTCACTTTGCCCTCAAGTTTGATTCGGACTAGTGGTCCGTGAAGGGCTTATCCCCGCTGTCTTTGTGCTGCTGTGAAGCCTAGTGGGCCAACTCAATTTTCCCCCAAGTTTGATCCTCGCATATCCCTTTTCATGACACAATTGGAGGAAGTGTATTATTTATTTCATCGACATAATAATATTTAACACAAAATATCATTCCTCTGCTCATATAGCTCGATCTAAAATACTCCACATTTAGAGAATAAACAAAGACTCTAGTCATGGAACTTTTTCAACATTCTAATGTTCCACGGTTTCTCTATCTTTTACCCTGTCGAAGTCTGCAATCCATAAGTTCCAGAAGTACCCTTCTCCCTGATGACATAGGGTCCCTCCCAGTCGGGACCCAACTTTCCTTCATTTTCTTTCTTGGTGGCAAGGGTAACTCATCGCAGCACGTAGTCACCCACCTTGAAAGTTCACAGTTTCACACATTTATCATACTGTCTCTGTAGTGTCCGATGGTACTCCTCCAACCGAATGCAGGCTATTTCTCTTCTTTCTTCAATGAGATTCAAATATGCAACTAATATCCTTTCATTCATTCCCCTTTCAATAGCCTGGGTTATAGTTGTGGACACTATCATTTCCACGGGTATGACGGCCTCTACTCCATATGCCATTGCGATTGGTGATTCATTAGTGGATGTTCGCGATGTGGTACGATAAGCCCATAGCGCATGATTTAATTCGTCTGCCTACGCACCTTTCCACTCCTCCAATTTTCTCTTTAAATTATCCATTATGATTTTGTTAGATGCCTCTGCCTGTCTATTCCCTTCAAGATTGTAGGGGGCTGAGAACCCCTGCTTCACCCTAAATGCCTGAAGAAACTCTCACATCTTTCCCCCTGTAAACTGAGTTCCATTATCCGTGATTACCGTATGTGGCAGCCCGAACCTACATATGATATTCTCCCACAATAACTTCACGTTTTCTTCCTTAACTTGTTGCAACTCCACTCCTTCCACCCACTTGGTAAAATAATCAGTAGTTGCCAACATAAATCTCCTTTTGCCGCTTGCCATGGGCAAAGGCCCTACAATATCTAGTCCCCACATGGCGAATGGCCAAGGGCTGAACACATTATGCAATGGCTCAGCTGGTAAATGTATGAACGGTGCAAATTTTTGGCATTTCTCACACTTTTTGGCATACTCTGTGGCATCTCTCTTCATATGGGGCCAGAAATACCCCTGTGATATCAACCGGTGGGTTGTTGCCTGCCCAGCGGAATGACTACCGCAATCACCTTCATGAACCTCAGCCAGAACTTCTAGAGCCTACTGCGGACCTATGCACTTTAGCAATGGTCCGCTGAAATTTCTCCTATATAGGTCTCCCTCTAGTAATGTGTACCTTTGACTCAGCTGCTCCATTCTTCGCCCCTCCTACTTATTTTCTATTTCTACTCCCATTAGGAAAGTCTTTATGGGTTCTATCCAACCCTGATCACTCTCTGTGGTGAGCCAAACCCCTTCCTCCTCTGCTGTACTTGCCTTGTTCAACACCCATACTTTAATAGATCGACCCTATGTCCTAGGAAATACCGCCGCCACATAAGCCAAAGCATCGGCGTGTCTATTCTCTTTGCAGCCTAAGTGGGCAAACTTTATCTTACTAAACTTGCTTGTCTCTCCTTATAGGACATCAAGGTATCTCGCCACCCTTGGGCAGCGAGCCGCAAACCCTCCATTTATCTGACAAATTACCAAATTAGAATCTGAGAAAACAGATAACTCGTTCACCCCCAAATCTTTGGCCAAATCCAATCCAGCTATCACAGCTTCATATTTAGACCCATTATTTGAAGCCGCGAATCCCAGTTTCATAGATCTAGACGAGTGTTCTCAGGAGTCACTAACACGACCCTAATTCCGTTTCCTGTATCAGTAGCAGAACCATCCGCGAAAACTCTCCACCCATTCCGAACATCCCAAGGATCCAAAGGATCGCGACTAACCTCCCCTTCAGGTTCCATTACCATTTCCTCTCCCCAAGTGGGGTCCTCTGCCAGAAATTAGGCCAGAAACTCCGCCATAGCTTGCGCCTTTTCTGCCGTTCTAATTTGGTACTGAATCTCATAAAAATTGAGCATTACTGCCCATTTTAGCATTCTGCCTGACTTCTCAGCCTTCAACGCTTGCTTGAGAGGCAAATTTGTTACTACCGCCACTGAATGTGCCTCGAAGTAAGGCTTCAACTTAAGAGCTGAAAATATCAAGGCCAAAGCATACTTTTCAATCCTACTGTACCAGGTCTCTGCATCCAGCAGGGTTTTGCTCTGAAAGTAAACTGGCTTTTCTATCTTGTCGACCACCCTCACCAGGACAGACCTTATCGCGTACTCGGTAACTCCCAGATACAAATACAACTTTTCTCATTACTCCGGACCCGATAGCAAAGGCGCCTTGCCTAGATAATTCTTCAACTCCTGGAAGGCCTCCTCACATTCCGTGGTCCAATGGAAATCAGGTGTTTTTCTCAACAAATGATATAGAGGTCGGCATTTGTCCAACGACTTGAAAATGAATCTATTAAGTGCCGCAACCCTCCCAGCCAACCTTTGTACCTCCTTCACATTCTGCGGTGACGGCATTTCAATCAATGACCGAATCTGCTTGGGATTCACCTCTATTCCGCGGTGAGTGACTATGTAACCCAGAAAATTTCCTGAAGTTACCCCAAATGTGCATTTCTCGGGATTGAGTTTCAGCTTATGTTTTTGCAGTATGCCAAAAGTCTCATGGAGGCCTTCTAAGTGTTCCTCTTCCGACATGTTTTTTTCCACCATGTCATCAATGTATATTTCTATCCCTTTTCGAATATTGCCTTCAAACATTTTTTCTCCCAACCGCTGAAAGGTAGCCCCAGCATTTTTTAAACCAAAAGGCATTCTTGTGTAACAATAGGTACCACCCTCCACTACAAAGATTGTCTTCTCTTGATCTAGGCCGAACATTGCGACCTGATTGTATCCCATGGACGCATCCAAGAAAGAAAATACTTTGAAACCAGCCATTCTGTCTGCCAATTTATCCACCCTAAGCATAGGGTAACAATCTTTCGGGCATTCCTTATTTACATTTGTGAAGTCGACATACATCCTAACTTTGCAAATATGTCCTTATTCTCTGCCAGAAACTGCACCAGTTTGCTCTTCCACTCATCTGGCAAGTCAGAACCCACTAATGTAAATTTCTCCTCCTCTCCCTCTCCCAAGTTTACTATCTCAATCTCGTCCAAAGTTTTTGGCCCCATTGGCGGCTCTTGTACTACCGCCGTGGCCTCCTCCTGTGATTGCTATGGTGATACTTGTTCGTGAACCAAACTGTCCCCCTTTGATCCTTGGACCATACTCTTCACGGTCACCTGATGGATGCTCTGCGCGACCACTTGATCCCTTCTTATTTCATACATTCCCCCATTCGTGGGGAAGCGAATCACCTAGTAATACGTCGACGGGATTGCCTTCATCTCATGTATCCATCTTCTCCCCAAGATTGCATTATATTGTGAATTAGTATCCACCACCATAAACCTCGTGAATACGGTCGTCGGACCCACTGTTACCGGTAATACAAGCTCCCCCATAGGCTCTGTCATACTACCATTAAATTTGAACAAATTTGTTTAAGGGGCTTTCATCTGTCCCCTGTCTATGTTCATTTCCTCCATAGCCCCTTTGAATAGCAAATCCACTAAACTACCGCAGTCTATCAACACCCTCTTAACCAGATAATTACCCATCGCGATGGTGATCACCAATGCATCTTCGTGTGGAGTAATTACTGATTCTAAATCCTTTGGGGTGGACATTATGTTTTCCTCACCCATCGCGGCTCCACTTACTAGCCACGTTATACTCACCACATCATTGACCTGCTGTAAACTGGCAGTCTTTCATATCTTGTCTCTGTGTGCGTTTCTTCCCAGTGTTTCTCCACTAAAAATGACATTGATAGTTCCAAGAATTCTAGCTGGAACCGGCACCCTCTCGGCTTGACGAATCTCCGTGACAAACTCCTTAAGCATCCCCTTCTCTATCATCCTTTCCACCAGCCATTTCAAAGCATAATATTCATTAGTTGCATGGTTCCTGATTTGATGATACGCGTAAAAAGGTTTCCCCTCCAGCTCCGCTGTTGTACTCCGCGGACCCTCATAATACTGTTGCCCCTTAATTAGAGGCAAGATTTCTTCCAACGATCTGTTAAGAGGAGTTTTAGTTATTTCGCAGTATGGTTTCCGCTCTCGAATGTCTCTCCTGCCTCGATCCCCAGTTCTTTCTGGCCCTCAAGTCTCCGCTCTGTATGATACCCTTTCTCTTTCATTTGTCCTACCTTTATCTTTTCGATCATCTCTGTCTACTGCCTGCACTACCTTCCCCGATCTCTTTTGTTCCTTCGCATTCCTCTGCATTATGTCCTCATACCTTATGTATTTTTCTACATTCGGGTACAAAGCATGCAAAGTAGTGATTTCAATTTTGGAGACCGACTCATGAACTCTAGTTCCAGGCCTCAAGCCGTGTTGGAATGCTATGACCGTTGTATGTTCATCCAGGTTCTCCACTCTCAGTGTTTCTTCCTTGAATCTACACAAAAACTCCCTTAGCGACTCCGCTGACCTCTACTTGATGTTGAAAAGAGCCGCTATATCGACCACCCTCCTTTTTTGGTGTATGAAATGGTCGACAAAAGTACTCTCCAACTCTTCAAATTTATTAATGCTCCGCGAAGTCAACCTGTAATACCAGTCTGAGGCTCCCCATTTAAGACTGGCAGGGAACATCATGCAGCGGAGTCCATCATACTTACTTTCCTGCCACAACAATATCTGCTGCCGGAAGTGATGCAAATGGTCCGTCGGGTCTCCTTTCTCGTCATACCTCTCAAACCTAGGATGGGTGAACCTCTTAGGTACCTCCGAATTCCATACCGAATCTGCCAGTAGATTCTGATTAAGATTCGCCACCACTTTCTCGCTGCACTTTGGTTTGCTCTTTCTGCTACACGGTTCACTTCCCTATCTTTCTTAATCATCACCTGTACCACCTCCAGTGTGATATCGGCCGCTTGTTCCGCGCCTGATAAGCACCCAAAACTGTACTATAAAACCCCATAGAGACATAATATTTCGGTTAATTTTCTGTTTAATAATCATGAAATAATCGTATTTTTGTATTTTTGCAGGTTAGAGCAACTAACGTACAAATAATGATAAAGCCAGCATTTAAACATGGAATAGGGAGTGTACATAAGCTTTCCGATTAAGCCCATGTGAAGCCCAACAAATCCGCACATAAGCATCAAACTTCTGAAGCTCCTACCTCTTGAACCAGAACTCCAAATGCGACAAATGAGTTGCTCAAACGATCAGTGCGATGAACTCTACGCATAGGTGGGAAGCTGTAAAATTGCCAAAAGACCGGACTGCCATTGGACTACACGTGGACCCACTATGCGGGCCTGCAAGATTTGATGAGTCATCATACAAGTCAAGACAAAGGTGCAAATAATTGATGCAAAAATGACACCTTGCATGTAGTTAATAAAGTTAGATGAGATTAGGTGTTAATAGTGAAAAAAAAAAAAAAGAGGTGTCATTTTGTTGTGGATTGTGTGGGTAAGAAGGAAGTAAATGTGGTTTGGTGTTTCACGTGGGAGGAAGTGAGATTTCTCTCAAATGGAGAAGAAAACAAAACAAGGGGGGATGCACTACATTGATTGTCTTGACTCTTGTTCCATTTAAATTCCAAGTCTTTATCTTCTGGAGTGGAGTTTTTAGTTTTTTTTAGAAAGAAAGCTTGTAAGATGTTAATGGTGGAAACACTTTCTAGTTTCTAATAAAATTTCTTTCTTTCTTAGGTAATCTATTTTTACATTCCTTTCTTCTTTTTTTAGAAAGAAAGCTTGTAAGATGTTAATGATGCTCATGTGAGGGTTTGTATAGATTTCTTTGTAGTAGGATTCTCTGCCTAGACCTAAGACGCATATAACACACTACCCCAAAATGGTAGTGTCCGGCCAAACTTGAGGCCTGGAAGTGAAGAAAATCTTGCGTGCGCCTCCCTTTCCATACCTGGGATAGCCGCTCACGCGAACCTTAATTAACTCCGTGTTTCTATATTTGACAGGATTATGTTTTATGAGTCTAGAAGTTGAGATGGAGTTTCAGAGATGAAAGTCCAGTTCAACTTCTTATGCTAGGGAAATGGACTTAGAGATGAGTTCATCTCGCTAAGGATCGACGCTCAAGCCGTTTCGGGTTTGATAATATACTCAAAATAGCTTAGAGACGGTAGGAATCCTATACTAAGATAAGATAATAAGTTCTTGCATGAGTATTATAATCTTCCACTACTTCTTTCTTCTTAAATATCTTGTAAAATTCTTAGTCTTTTTCTACTATTTTCATGTTTTCACATTTTTTTGCACTTGTTAGGGATTAAACAACAAAACCAAGCTTAGCTAGTAATTCAATATTAAACTTACTTACTAGTTTCCCATTTAGAGCATTAGAAAGTTGCATGTTGTCCTAGAATTTAGGTTGGTTTGAATCCCTACTCAACTAAATGCAAGAAGACATGAGTAAGGACTTGAGTCTACTTTGAACGAAATAAAGATTTCGTATCTTTATACCAAAAAGTGATAGATATCAAATGGTGTCGCTGCCATTCTAAAGACCCAAGGACCTGTGCTTGCAAACTGCTCCATGGGGAAGCCCCCCACTCATCATTTCATTTATTTCTTTTTCTTGTGTTTTCTTCATTTTTTTTTTTTTTTTTGAAATCTCCAGCGTTTTGCTACGGATCCGCATGCTGCTTTTGGTTGCACTTACAGGTTCCAAATGCTAGGACCTAGAAACTAGGCTACAACAACCACTAAGCTTACTGTGAGAAAATTTGACTTGCTGTGCACGTTTCTTTTCTTTGGTGGACTTGCAAGACACTAACAGGTTTCAAAAAATTTAATAGACTATTGTATGATTCACATGTATGCAATTATGTCGTAGCATGGACTATTTTTGTGTATTAGGTTAGAAATATGTATGAATCATGTGAATACACCTGTAAATATCTATATACGATTAAGTGACTATGAATTGCATATCAATGTATATGTACATGTCCATGGTACTGTTTTGTATGGTTATCTATATATATATATAGTTGCATGTTTAGCATATATATAAATATGGAGGGAATATAATTACATGTTGGCATATTTAACTTTTGAGTTATACATAGTAATTAGAGTGTGTTTTGGTATTTTGGCCATAAATTTGGCTACGATTCTCTGAATCACGCGTGTGAGCTCAATTCGGAAAGCTCTCAACGACGTGCACGCTGTCACCACCGAGCTCAGTGGAGGTCATTTTCGAGGTCAAAATCAACTATTTTCCCTTCCAAAATCATTATTTTAGAAAATTGTTATGTTTAATAAATCAATTTTGTCATGAAAGAGGAGAACATTCCAACGAGGGTTAAAATCTGAGTTGGGTAAGTTGTTTCTAAACCCTACGGGGTGAAGCTGCTCTCTATATGATACTCGCAATCTCAATGAGTATTGACAAAATCGAATTATTATGCAATACAAGAGTCGTATTTTAGTTTATGTATAATATGTTGCATGTTTAGTTTACGTCTTTGCCTAGTCGTATATATCTGTGTATGTATAGTATCTTCGCATGCTAATGAGTGATTACAATTTGCCTGTTATTGTTGATTTACGTATCTGTAATATATATCTACCTATTTGCCTACATATACGTATTATTGATGTGTATTTGCCTGTACATATCGAAGTAATTATTGATGATACAACCTTGCCTATTCGTATTACTATACGTATGAGTAGAGTATCTTCACATGCTACTATATCTAGTAATGTATGAGTAGGTCGTATTTGCCTGATTATACTTTCTCCCTTGCATAAATTTTAATAATAAAAAAATAATAATAATAATAATAAGACCTTGCATAAATTTTAATCATATTCCAACGGTGTCTAGGAAACTTGAAAGATTGAGGTTACTTAATTAGAATCATGCTTGCACGGAAAACCTCCCTCATATCTCTCTTGTGACCTGGTTGTTGGTGCATGCACACGTATTCCTCGCTTCACTGCTACGTTAGTAGCAGTTTAGGCCTACGTTGCTCAACTCTAATGCTTGAAAATAATCATAAAATTCAGGTAATAATAAGTTCCTTCTTTCAATTAGATCTAATTTTATGCTTGCATGAGATTAAAGTCTAGTTCTACTAAAGAATTTGAACATACTTATCGTAGGAGAAAATACGATAAGCATTTGCGTAAGTTTTCACCGCCACAAAGTTCTTCATCTATTAATCCAAATCAAAAAGATTCCTTTGTCACCATTCCTATCATTCATTATGGTGGCGATTCCTATCATTCCACCGGTGAGAAGCCACCTTTACTTTCTTCTATCAAACATTACAGAAAAGACCTTCTTCCTGCATCAAACTCGAGGACATTGTCTGTGATTTTCGAATTCCTCCAAACGTTTTTAGTTTGTTACCTATGTATCATGGTTTGGATCATGAAAAACCGTACAATCATCTTCGTAGGCTTCAACAAGTGGCCACAACATTTCACCATCCAGCTGTCTCTAAGGAACAACTCTTGCTGCGGTTGTTTCCATTCACTTTAGCAGAGAAAGCGTCAATTTGGCTAGCAAGACACCAGCCACAATCCATAGACACATGGAATAAACTTGTTCAAGCTTTCATGCTTCAATTTTACACTCAGAAGAAAACTACTGAAATGTTTCAGAAAATTCAATTCTCTCGTCAAAATCCTCATGAATCCTTTACGGAAGCATGGAGTTGCTTTACTGATCTTCTTTTAGAATGTCCTCATCACCAACTAGACAAAGTTGTCCTTGTTCATTCATTCTTTAATGGACTTTCTGATCATCAAAAAGAAACTCTTGATATAATGAACGACGGTTGCTTCATGGACAAAGGAGCTACTGAAGCATATACTTTTCTTGAAAAACAAGCAAAACGAGGTACACATTGGGGTAACGCTGATTCTTCTAGGTCATCTAAGGATACTGTTCCAAAAGCTACATCTATTTTTTAGGTAAAAAACGATCCCGAATTAAAAAATCTGATAGAATCCCTCACTAAAAAAGTAGATGCTCTTGCAGTTCAAGTAAACGATCAACTCCCAGAACATGTCATGAACTTTAACACCTCCCCATGTGTTCTTTGTCTTAGTCCTGACCATCCTGATGCGTATTGTCCCTTGTTATATGCTTCCCCTACTCAACCATCGGAGGAGGCATGTACATTCCTAATGCACCTTGGAGACAACATCCGAATTTCGCTTGGCGCCAAAATAGCCAACAAATGGGGGCTCCTCTAGGTTTTTCAAATCCACCTATTCGACAACCCAACAACTTTATTCCATACCGCCAAGGAAATAATCAGTAATACCAACAAAGTCAAAATCAATTTTAAAATAATTTTAATGATAACTATCAAAACAACCGCAGCCTTGTTCCAGCCAATCCAAATTTTGGCTATAATCAACAACTTCTCAGCAATAATCGTGAACTAGTCCCTGTTGGTTCGCTTACATGAACCAACAATCCCAAATCCTAACATCTATCCAACAATCACTTCAACAATTAGCGCAAGAAAAGAGTCAAAAAGGCGTGTTTCCTGGCCAAACAGTTCCGAATCCTAAGCCACCAAACACTGCCTGTGAAGTTACCAATGCACCTAATACAAATGCTCCAAACCAAGGTGAGGTGAATGCCATAACTACTCTTCGTTCTGGAAAAACCGTTGACAATCAAATCCGTATGCCAGATGATCAAACAAACGTAACCAAAAGTTCCAGCGAATCAGCTCCTGATAATGAACCTATAGTGGGAACACAGAGTTCATCAAAGTTACCAATTCATAAATTGGGAAACGAGCAAACGGATCATTATGACAAATACCGCCCTAAGGCATCATTTCCTGCCCGTTTGGCAAAGAATAACCCTGACGAAAATTTTGATGAAATTCGAGAAACTTTTAAAAATTTGACAATAAACTTACCTTTTCTCGATGCCCTAAAACAATTGCCAAAACATGCTAAATTTCTAAAAGATATGTGCACCACAAAAAGGAGAACAAATGTTCCTCAACAAGCATTCCTTACCGAACAGTTTCCGTCAATCACCAAATACAATGGTATAGTCAAATACAAAGACCCTGGTAGACCAACAGTTCCATGCACGTTAGGTGACAAATATATGACCACTACACTACTAAACCTAGGAGCTAGTGTGAACTTACTTCCTTATTACTTATTCAAACAACTAGGTTTTCATTAGCTTAAACCTACCACGATGACTCTACAGTTAGCGGATCGTTCCATTAAGTATCCAAAAGGCATTGTGGAAAACATCCTTGTAAAAGTCCAAGATTTTTTCTATCCCGTCGATTTTGTCATTTTGGATACAGAAGTTGCCTGTGACTTAATTCCCATAATATTAGGGTGTCCCTTCCTAGCAACTGTTAATGCTCTCATAAACTATAGGGATGGTTCTATGACCATGTCCTTCGGAAATCTTTCGGTCGAGGTTAACGTGTTCAAGTTGATGAAACAAATTCCAGAGAATGGAAATGATGGTGAAGTTAACTTGGTTGACGCCCTTGTACAAGAATATTTCACAAACTCTTTTCCTAACGATGAAGTACACCAATTTCTTTCATTTGGTGATTCTGAATTTGATGTTAATGCTTATTCGCAGGATGTAAACAAATTATTAAAATCAATACCACTATTTGACCCTACGACCATCCTTTCAACCGACTTGGACGAGCATCAGTCTGTTTTTTCTATGGAAGATGATTTTCCTTAAGAATCTTTAATACCCACTCCTCCCACCCCCTGACTTAAAGCTTATTCCTTTGGAATTAAAATACGTACATCTTGAACCAGATGGTAGTCACCCAATTATCATATCATCACAATTGGCTGCTGATCAGGAATCACGTTTAATTAGTGTCATTCAAGAACACCGTTCGGCTATTGGATGGTCTCTCAATGACATTAAAGGCATTGACCTTAATGTGTGCACCCATCACATACATCTTGAAGAAAATGTCAAGACGTCACATGAGCCACAACGTCGTCTTAATCCCACCATGAAGGAGGTTGTACGGGAAGAAATTTTAAGGTTACTCGATGCCGGTATTATTTACCCTATCTCGGATAGTGTTTGGGTGAGTCCAGTGCACGTTGTTCCCAAGAAGTCTAGCATTACAGTTGTGCGAAATGATAAAGATGAATGTATCTCTGCTCGTATTCTAGTGAGGTGGTGAATATGCATTGGCTATCGCAAACTTAATGCGGTCACTCGTAAAGATCATTTCCCACTTCCCTTCATTGATCAGATGCTTGAACGGTTAGCGGGTCATGCATTTTACTATTTTCTTATGGTTATTCAGGATATTTTCAAATAATCATAGATCCTTCTGATCAAGAAAAAACAACGTTCACCTATCTTTTTGGTACATTTGCATATAAACGAATGCCTTTTGGCCTTTGCAATGCACCTGGTACATTCCAACGCTGTGTGCTTCATATTTTCAGTGATATGGTTGAACGCTTTATGGAAGTGTTCATGGACGATTTCTCAATATATGGTAATTCTTTCAATAGCTGTCTATCAAATCTTGAAAAGGTTTTAGTACGTTGTGAAGAGAAAAATCTCATTCTTAATTGGGAAAAATGCCATTTTATGGTTACAAAAGGAATAGTTCTAGGTCATATTGTTTCAAAGGAAGGAATCGAAGTCGATAAAGCTAAGATTGAAAAAATTGCTTCCCTTCCTTTACCAAAATCAGTTCGCAACATACGTGCATTTTTAGGGCACGCAGGATTCTATAAGAGATTTATTCAAGATTTCTCAAAGGTTGCTCGACCTTTAACAAATCTCCTGCTTAAAGATGTCATATTTGACTTCACTTTCAATTGCAAACAAGTCTTTGAGACTTTAAAATCCGCCCTGACTACAACTCCTATAATTCAACCACCTGATTGGTCTAAACCTTTTGAATTAATGTGTGATGTGAGTGACTACGCTATTGGAGTTGTCCTAGGGAAACACCTAGAGAACAAGCCAATTGTCATTTACTACGCGAGTAAAACCCTTAATGAAGCTCAACGTAACTATACCACCACTGAGAAAGAGTTTCTCGCTGTTGTATATTCCTTGGATAAGTTTCATCCGTACCTAGTGGGTTCTTCCACAATTGTCTACACCGACCATGCGGCGCTTCGATCGTTACCTATTAGCGAAAAAAGATGCAAAACAGAGGTTGATCCGCTGGATTCTCCTCTTGCAAGAATTTACTCTAGAAATTAGAGATAAAAAAGGTTGCAAAAATGTGGTTGCAAACCATTTATCATGACTCGTCAATGAGGTTGATAATGATACAGAATCCATCTATGATTCCTTTCCCGATGAACACTTGTATTCTGTCTTTTCGTCTCCTTGGTACGCTGATATAGTAAATTAACTAGTTACCGAGAAAGTTCCTTCATCTTGGTCTTGTAATGACCAAAAAAAGTTCTTATCCACTGTGAAATTTTATTTCTGGGATGATTCCTACCTCTTCAAGTATTGTTCCGACCAACTAATCCGCCGTTGCATTCCCGACTGGGAACAAATGACGTTATCCTTCTGCCATGAACAATCTTGTGGTGGTCATTTCAGTGGTAAGAAAACAGCGGCCAAGGTTCTACAATGTGGATTTTATTGGCCAACACTATTTCGAGATGCACATGAGCATTGCAAAGCATGCAACCGCTGCCAGTAGCTAGGATGCATTACTCAACGCAATATGATGCCCTTAAATCCCATTTTAATTGTGGAAATCTTTTATCTATGGGGCATTGACTTCATGGGTCCCTTTCCAAATTCTCATGGCTTTCTATACATACTGGTAGCTGTTGACTACGTGTCAAAATGGATTGAGGCGATGGCCTGTCGTACTAATGATCATAAAACTGTCGTTTTATTCATAAAGGAAAATATTTTCTCTCGATTTGGTGTTCCCAAAGCTATCATTAGTGATGGGGAAAACATTTTTGTAATAAAATTTTTGAATTGATAGTAAAGAAATATGGAGTCACTCACAAGGTGGCAACTCCGTATCATCCTCAGACCAGTGGCCAAGTCGAAGTCTCTATTAGAGAGATTAAATCCATTTTAGAAACAATAGTTAATCCATCTAGAAAAGACTGGTCTCTCAGATTATCTGATGTTTTATGGACATATAGAACGGCTTTTAAGACACCTATAGGTATGTCCCCTTACCGTCTCATTTTTGGTAAACCTTGTCATCTGCCAGTTGAACTTGAGCATCGTGCTTTTATGGGCCACCAAAAGCCTAAATTATAATACCAAAGGCAGCCGGGTTAAAATTGCGCGACTAAAATGAGCTTGAGGAAATTCGGAGTGATGCCTATGATCTCTCGAAATCCTATAAAGCCAACATGAAAAAAGTGCATGACAAGCACATATTAAGAAAAGATTTCAAAATTGGTCAAAAAGTTTTGTTGTACAACTCGAGATTACACATTTTTCCAGGAAAATTAAAAACTAGATGGTCTGGTCCTTTCACTATCTCTGTTGTCACCCCTTATGGGGATATCTCTTTGAAAAACTTAAATGATGATAGCGAATTTCAAGTAAATGGTCAACGCCTTAAACATTATCATGAGTTGCGCTCTCCAGGCCAGATGTCGAAGAGACTCTTCTCAAAGATCCAATCTACAGAGACTAAAAGATTCACTAGGGTACTTCCTTCCATGTGTGTAAGACAGGGGAAGTACACCATTAGGGTACTTCCTTCCAATCTATTTTCTTCTCTCAAATCTTCTAGAGTGTGTGGTTGCAAGCACCGAACCTTAGTCCACAAAAAGTCTACTTTAGAATTGAGTATAAATGTCTTATGATAATCGAGCAAACGTGCCTTCTGGAAAACAATGGGTACCAAAAATTTCAACTCCTTCCTTCTCCTCCCTTTTCTATTATCTTCCTCGCGAACTCCAACTCATCATTTGGTGTAAATCTCACCTATCTCGAATAGGTAATGGACATAGTACTTTTGCTCGAAAGCGATGTGTGCGAAGGATGGGGTGGTGTATGAATTGTCAAACACCTTTCTGTCCAGGTCTTGAACTATTATCCGATATGAGCCGGTATAAAGTATATTATTGTCTGACACCAGCTCAACAGGATAAACTTCATCATTGCCCCGTTGTTCCTACAGGTTGGGATTCGTCTTGAGGATCTGACGTTAAAAGACTCAACATGTATATACTCATGTCTTTTATTTTCACCTTTGCACTAAGCATTGTGCACAAAGAGAGTCGTGATGTGTAACATTGGATGGTCCCTTGTTCGCACGGGCAATGGATTTCACCAGCCCAACCCTGAATAGTTTTCTATTTGATGACAGTTTGGGGCGGTTTGAGGCTATACCATATGTACTAAGGGTAATATTATTAGACCATTGCACATTGGTCAGGGATGGTACTGTCCTGAACCCTAGGCCCCCAAAACATAAAGGTTAAGTCACAGTCTGGCTAGATTGGATTTGCTCCAGAGCCGACATGACAGTTGCCTAATTTTACTGTAATGGTTTTCTTCTTGAAGTCCGGTGTTGTTGACACGTTCCTCTCCCCTTGTAAATTTGTACATAAAAAAAAAATGGGGGGTTGCATTCTGTTTTTACAAGATTCAACCCCCAAATAAAAATAAAAAGGTTTGAATGTGCCTTTGTCATATTCCATTAGATGGCATTTTTAATGCCAATCGTTTTGACATCTCATTCGTTCAATTTGGAGTTAAGACGAATCGAAATTCCGCATTTTGAAATTTCGGGACATTTCGAAACATAAAGGGAATTTTCGGAATTCATTTGGGCTTGGGCCAAAAATTAGAACCCAACCCAAATCACGTGTAAGGTCAGATACCTAACGGACAGATTTTCCATTATAAAATCCAACTCTCCTTATCCACTTTCACTCATCCCATTCTCTCACTCTCCATTGCTTAATCTTCACATATTATCTTTTCATTCAAAACAATGGATCCGATCGAGTGATTGGCAAAGGAGCAACGCGAATGGGCTGTCACAGTATTCGTGATAATAGTGTTTATCATTGTTCTACTGTCGCTCATGCATAACATGCTCCAGAATATCTAGATCTATGTAACCGACATCTCTCTTTCCCTTTGTCGCTTTGTATATTACTATGGTGTGTTAAATAATTCTCCACCATTTGTACGGGTTACGTATTAAATGGAGAAGTACCATATTTAATAATTGTGTATATTAGTTGTATTTTAACTTATCATAAACATAAAATAGTTATCAAAACAATAACAAATAAGCAAAATCAATAACGCACCAAAATAAATCAATCTCAACTTATTGTTTTCGGAATAGATCGTGCACACTACACGGTACGCCTAACACTTGTCATACACGCAGCTCGATTATTCTATCCATCTTCTATTATTGAGGTATGATCATCAATTCTGAAATTACGTGTAGGTCTAACTGCCCTGTGAAACTTTCCTCCGTATTTTCTAACATTGAAACATCTCATTAATTGTTTTGGGATTCTGACATGAAAAGACTTACTATGGATACCCATAGTTGTTGTTCCTAAAAGTATGTGTCACAACAACACATGAGTCACTTGTGTTTTCGCATATTAATTCCAGATTTAACTACACTTGGTATCTTGATTGGTACAGACTCATAGATTGGCTATAAATCTTTTCTTTTCAACCATTCTCATTTCAAGCATTCTTCACTATCCTTCCCTCAGTAATACTTCCAAATGGATCACCCAAGAAAAATAATGCCTGAGAAAGACTACCTGAATTTTTTGATGATGGCCAGTTTTCTCCCTATTTTGACACAGAAATTGTACGTCGAGGATGGATGCCTCTTCTATATCATTCAGCAGCTGGTTATTCCCGAGAATCGGTTTTGATGTTCTACTAATTTAGCGGACCTGAAAATGGAAAATTCTACTTCAATGCCTATGGACAACGATTTGAATTGACTAGGGAAATTATCTCCAACATACTTCAAATTCCAATGAATACCCAGGAGTTCCTTTTTCCAGAGTCAACATTTGATTCCATCAAAACTTTACTACGAGCTACCGTATCTCGTAGCGAAGTCGGAAATAGACATCACGTTGTTCTTCAACGCTCTTTGAAATAGAATCAACGAGTTGTGCTCCACTAGTTAGGACACAATGTGGTAGGTACATCACACTAATCAGAAGTCACAAAGCCTCAACTTCACCTACTTTGGATTTTGCAGACTCAAAGGGATGATTTTTGTCTAATCCAACACCTCTGGAACACGATCACCAGGAAAACAAGAAGGTTAGCACCTCTACCTACTTTAGTCACACAAATTATGATGCGTTGGGGTTATCCAGTAATTTCTCCAGAGACACCCCTTCAAAGAGCAAATATTAGTGTACTCCACACAGACTACTCCATTGGTTTTTGGACTCCTAATACTCTGACAGATGAACAGAACAACCTAAGCTCAAACTCTAAACATTTCTTTGATGAACATGCCATGCTAAAAAATTTAATCCCATGGAAGGCATTCAATTTCTTCATCAAGGCATGCGGGAACTACACGCTCGTCAGGAAATAATCATTAAAACTCTTAAAGATTTCCAAGAACGTCAAGCAATGCATGATGTTGAACAGGAGGAAATCTTGGAAAATCATTCTTAGTCCTTGCAAAATCACGCTCTCCTAATGGAGAATCAAACTACAATCTCTGCCATCCAAGGGGACATTCAGATGCAGCTCCGCCAACAAATTGAAGAACTAAACAGTGTGGTGCACGATTTGTGTCTCCAGAATCATCATAATAATCCATGATTTTCTTATTAAATAAAAATAGAATAATAATACTAAGTCAATAAATAAATAAATAATCGAATATGTTATTACGTTTTTCGTCATATTATGAATTTTGTTGTATCTTTGTGTCTTCTGTTGTAAGAATTGCCTACTAGAATTGTCATAATTCACGTTGTGACAAGAACAATTTTAACATGTGATTTTCAATGTCATTACAGGAGGGTCTATTTTCTTCCATACTCATTCATCCATCCAGTTGCCTTTATCCTTACCCATTGCTTTACTTCATCCAACATGGCATCTTCATCAAACATGACACCTCCAAAACTCATTCCTGAGCAATCCTTTCAGTCTATGATGGATTCCAATACTTATGGTCATCTCTTCTGTGACTACATCACAAATATTGGGTGGTCTTCCCTAGTTCTTCAACCTGACCAAACTTATTCTCCAAGTTTGGCTGCATACTTTTATGCTAATATGGAAGAAACACCAGCATTCAACCATGCGCATGGCTTCTACTTAGACGGTTTCACAATCCTAATTGGTGACACACGACATATTTTTTCTGAACAACAGCTTGCCCTAACTTTGGATCTTCCATATCACGAACCGGCCGCATCATGGCATTACATCTATAACAATTCTTACCGTTCCTTTCATTGGCATGTTTTTTGCAAAACTTACGGTGATGGTCTTGGGATTACACGAGAAAGAGATGGTCATGTGTCATGGCACGACATCACCATTCCCTTAGCAAGCATAACCATGAACATGGGGACTGCGATGTTGTTTATACTCCTGAACATCATGGGAGATTGGCACTTTTCCACTACTAATGAGGCTGCCTGGGTAGTATTCAATGCACTGGCTCAAGGTCATACATTATATAATATCTTAGGTTGTGTTATCTCCAATCTGAAACGAGCTCGCACTTTTCAGGATCAGTATATACTTTTACCTGTAACCGCTTGTCGAATCATGAAGACACATTTCCCACAGTTTTCAGCTACTTTTCATGACGGGGTCAAGGTAGATTCTATGTGCCCAACAAACAAAATCATTCGTTTATTAAGGTTTAGGCAATGGAAACGTCCCGCTCAGTACCTGAGGCATGTTGGTTATTACCCGAAGGATGAAAAAATGACGACACATTTGAACAAATCCGGAGACAAAGAATGGGTAGAAATTTGGCAGACTATTATCTTTTGGCGCGATGCTAAGAAAATGCATTTCATTATAGAGGACGCCAGACCAACACATCCTACTGGATGGTAAATTTGAGCATGCCATTGTACATATATCTAATTGTAAATAGTTATGTTTCGTGTGCTACTGTCTTTCTTTGTTCATTTCTGTATAATATATTATGTTCTCCAACCTTTCTGTTCCAGCAATCCAGCCCTAATTTTGCTCACGGTTCTCAGGTAATTTCTTTCTTTATCTATTGATACTTCGAGGACTAAGCATCATTCTGTTTGGGGGTGCTTTAAACCTGTAGCAAAAATTAGGCAAATTGTAGCCTGTATATAGTTTTTATTTTCTTGTTAATAATTATACTTAGTGACAAAGTCTTGTTTTCTTTTCAATGATGAAATTATCTAGAAGTCTCACATTAGCATTCGAATTAGGATTCATTTTTAAGAAACATAAGATACTACATACGCAATAGTTTTTACATCTTTTCATGAGTATTCATGCACTGAGTATCATTAATTATACATAGCAGTAAGTTTCTAGAACCCACGGTTAGTCTACTTAAACTATCAATCCTGTGAGAATCTAACCAAAAGCCTCGATATGAGTGATTTGTGAGAAATGACACAGAGGAGTAGTTTTTCCGAATAGAGAAAATCACGCGTCTACTTACATGATCACCACCCGAACCCTAGGCGAGAATTTAGGCTTTCTTTGGATCGACATAGCTAAAAATTCTTACCTGTTACAAATTTTACCGCTAGTCACTCCACTGAACCTTTCATCAAACCTTTCACTTTCACCAAAAATTCTTTACCCATTTATTAAACCAAATAAAAGAACCTACCTAAGTGATGAGTATGAGAAATAGGATGAAATGTAGAAAAGTAAAGAGAAACACTTGTCCCAAATAAAAGTTAGTTACTTGCTTTAGGAAAGGAAAATAGAATCATGTTCTTAAGCCTTAAAAATAATAATAATAATAATTAATTAATTAATTAGAGTGTGAAATAAGTACAAAGCTTAAGAGCAAGGTAGGAAAACTCAGGTAGAAGCAGGAAAAGAAAACAAGGATTTCTCGAGTGTAAATATCTTGAAGACCCTATTCTCTCATACTTATCATTTTTTTATTATCCATTTCCATTTTCTTCTACACTACCGCCTAAGCCCCATAATACCTAATAAAGACCTCTAGCTCAATTAGGAGTAGGATAGTGTGATAATAGTAGTAGATGTGATTGATCGACCTCGGCTCCTCTGACTGTCATTGAGTATGTGAGGAAATGTGTGCCCACTGCACACTGGAGTTAGCAAAACCTAAGTGGAAAAATTATGAGCGAATTTGTGTTTCGACACATACCTGTGAGAACCCATTTAGGTACGCTCTCCAAAGGATCGAGAAACGACCTTGTTATTACCTTTCAATGTAAAGCTCACTGCATGCATGTTCATATGTAGATGTTTTAATTATTGTATGCATATTAACTTGAGTTACAAAGGAATTAATCCTCATTCCCCGCCAAGGAGATATATAGATATCTGAGAGGGTTAATTTAGGAAACAAGCTTTTGTTACTAAGTCATTGTAGTATAAATGAAGTTTGTGAGTATCTTCTCTGGAAAACTCTCAAGAGGCTATAACTCGTCCACTAGAGAATTTCTAGTGGTTTAAGGCCTTGTTGCATACGGTCAATGCAACCGCGATCTGCGAAACGAGATTTAGTTTAAGATGCACAGTTTTGGACACATATCTGTTTTAATGTCTCTTCTTTGCTTGAGGACAAGCAAAGTGCTGTTTGGGGAAGATATGATAAGCACCCAAAACTGTATTATAAAACCCCATAGAGACATAATATTTTGGTTAATTTTGTGTTTAATAATCATGAAATAATCACATTTTTGTGTTTTTGCAGGTTAGAGCAACTAACGTACAAATAGTGATAAAGCCAGCATTTAAACACGAAATAGGGGGTGTACATAAGCTTTCCGATTAAGCCCATGTGAAGCCCAACAAATCTGCACATAAGCATTAAACTTTCGAAGCTCCTACCTCTTGAACCAGGACTCCGAATGCGACAAGTGAGCTGCTCAGACGATCAGTGCGATGAACTCTACGCATAGACGAGAAGTTGTAAAATTGCCAAAAGACTAGACCTCCACTAGACTGCACGTGGACCCACTATATGGGTCCATAAGATTTGATGAGTCATCATACAAGTCAAGACAAAGGTGGGAATAATTGGTGCAAAAATGACACCTTGCATGTAGTTAATAAAGTTAGATGAGATTAGGTATTAATAGTGAAAAAAAAAAGATAGGTGTCATTTTGTTGTGGATTGTGTGGGTAAAAAGGAAGTAAATGTGGTTTGGTGTTTCATGTGGGAGGAAATGAGATTTCTCTCAAATGGAGAAGAAAACAAAACAAGGGGGGACGCACTACATTGATTGCCTTGACTCTTGTTCCATTTGAATTCCAAGTATTTATCTTCTGGAGTGGAGTTTTTAGTTTTTTTTAGAAAGAAAGCTTGTAAGATGTTAATGGTGGAAACAATTTCTAGTTTCTAATAAAATTTCTTTCTTTCTTAGGTAATCTGTTTTTACATTCCTTTCTTCTTTTTATTACTTATTAGTTTGTATCTTACAAAAATAAACCCAAGGATCATGAGCTAAAATCCTCCAAGGTGGAAAGTTAATGATGCTCATGTGAGGGTTTGTATAGATTTCTTTGTAGTAGGATTATCTGCCTAGACCTAAGACGCATATAACACACTACCCCAAAATGGTAGTGTCCGACCAAACTTGAGGCCTGGAAGTGAAGAAAGGCTCGCATGTGCCTCCCTTTCCATATCTGGGATATAGCGCCGCACGCGCGAACCTTAATTAACTCCGCGTTTCTAGATTTGACAGGATTATGTTTTATGAGTCCAGAAGTTGAGATGGAGTTTCAGAGATGAAAGTCTATTTCAACTTCTTATGCTAGGGAAATGGACTTAGAGATGAGTTCATCTCGCTAGGGATCGACGCTCAAGCCGGTTCGGGTTTGATAATATATTCAAAACAGCTTAGAGACGGTAGGAATCCTATACTAAGATAAGATAATAAGTTCTTGCATGAGTATTATAATCTTCCACTACTTCTTTCTTTTTAAATATCTTGTAAAATTCTTAGTCTTTTTCTACTATTTTCGTGTTTTCACATTTTTTTGCACTTGTTAGGGCTTAAACAACAAAACCAAGCTTAGCTAGTAATTCAATATTAAACTTACTCACTAGTTTCCCTTTTAGAGCATTAGAAAGTTGCATGTTGTCCTAGAATTTAGGTTGGTTCGAATCCCTACTCAACTAAACGCAAGAAGACGTGAGTAAGGACTTGAGTCTACTCTGAACGAAATAAAGATTTCGTATCTTTATACCGAAAAGTGATAGATATCAGCGCCCAGTGGTGTTTCCTCAGTCTCCCCTTCCATTTCGCTACCTCGGTGATCTGCTTTGTTCCGTTTCCCCCTGTGTGGTCTCCCTTTCCTTTCTTAACTCGTCATTCTCATTTTTCAACCTAACTATCTCCTCTTGAAGAAGCCTGGTGGCATCTGCCACCACATCTGACACCTCTTCTTCCCCTACCCCTTCCATCTCAACACTCTTTGTTTCATATGCAACCTCTCTAACTGCTGCCTTCTTAGGTCTTGTCACACCCTGATTTTTCATAGAATTCGAATCGACAACAAATAGATATTTACTCTATTTCCACGTCATCCAAATCCTACAAATCCCGAGGCGTGAACCGAGATCATACCTTTCTGATAAACATGCATTTAAATCCAGCAAAAAAAAACAAATATTGGAATAAGAATACTTGCATAAATCTAAAATTAATAACCTCCAAATTATAATCATCCTGATATGTCAAGGAACGTCAAACCGAAATAAAGATAAACAAGAACGTCCCAACTTATTAACTCAAAATCCAACATATAATCAAAAAGGTAGAATCTCTAAAGAAAAACAACTCCTAAGCAAAGCCAGCTACTCCAACTGTAGCTCCATGGTTTTCCAACTCAAACAGCTACTACTGTTGTGGTTCCTGCGATGGGTCTAGGTTCCATAAGGAACATACCCCCGAATGCAAAGCAACTGGGGTCAACATTAAAAATGCTGGTGTGAGTGCCCTAAATGCAATGCTCATGATAGTTCATAACAATGCACATTATCGCCATGAAGTTACGTATACCATGTCTACATCATTCGGCTACGTTAGAGACATCGATCCCTTGTCACCAACTGACAAGAGAAACCTAGTTTCTCTTAACTTGCAATCCATGTAGCACATACCAATATAATACATAAAATTTAATATAACATTGTAACCAACTATCTAAATAATAACTTTAAGAAGTATACAGTACCTTAGCGCCTCATAGTCTACAGTGGGCTTCATCCCTGCAATAAGGATTAGGTAGCCCACCCTCCTACAAAACAGAGTTAATTCAATGATAACAATAAAATATAAAAATAATGTCTCAAATATTATATAAATTATTAATACACTTTTTAATTAAGACCCCCTCCCCCCATGATTTATTAAATTATCTTAGACATCTTTTATATTTCCTAAAGGACCATTTCCCATTTCCGCACTATGAACTCGTGAAATACCAATATCATGTAAATTCACATAACCAAGGTTTACGTCACATCTATTAGTGAGGCAAATGACATTTAGTTCCTCCCCTAAAAGATGGAACCTTACCATAAATTTTAAACCCGCATTTACGTCACATCTCACAAGGATGGAATGCGTCATAAAATATCATATGAATCCACATATCTAAGGTTTATGTCACATCTCTTAGTGAGGCAAAAGACATTTAGTTCCTCCCCTAAAAGATGGAACCTTGTTATAAATTTTAATCCCGCATTTACGTCACATCTCACAAGGATGGAATGCGTCATAAAACATGTCCAAACCCGCATTTATGTCACATCTCACAATGATGGAATGCTTCATAAAATATATCCAAACATGCATTTACGCCACATCTCACAAGGATGGAATGCGTCAAAACATCAAATATATCCAACCCGCATTCACGTCACATCTCCTAGAGATGGAATGCGTAATCATCATATCATTAATAAGGAAAATGTCCATCTTATTCTAATATTGTCATAATTTTTTCTAATGATTTCACATCCATATAGTATATATGCTATACAAAACAAAATAAATTTCCACAATCAACAATACTTTCCAGGCAATATTTCTTATAACACACTCCCAAGAGCGACAGTTTGCACAAGCTCAATCAATTACCATGTTTACACTTTTATGTAAATATACTAATTTCATGTAGTAGCAAATCATGCACAATGATCATAAACAACAATTCATTCAATAGATTAACTCTTTTCCATTCATTCACAACTTTATCCAAAATCAATAGTCTCATATTGCAATGCCTCGACTGAGATCCCACCGTCGGATTGCCCTCCAGTATTAATGGTTATGACTATTGTGTGCTGTAAATATTCAGATCAAATTTGAGGAAGATCCAATATCTGGTCATCCTTCATCTATGCCTAAACCTATGACTGCGTAGTGCAGTTTTCTGGCGTAGTATATACTACGACCAGTCACGCTTATGTGTGCCTCGACAAAAACTCCACCGTTGGATCTGTCTAAATTTTATATATGTCATATTTAAATGTATCAGGTAACTAAGGATTAAATTTGAGAGATATCCAACTAAGGGAAGATCTCCATCTGAACAGAATAAAAAGACTGCGCAGACAAGTTGTTTTTGGAATGATGTTTATTGTTTTTTTTTTTTTTTTTTGAACTGGGTTTGGGGTTTAGGATCCCCATTCCTTTCATTAAAATCTTAAATATACTTTACCATCTTTGTCCTCCTCAACAATTATCTGTAGTTGTTGAGCTAGAGGAGGTACAAAATAGTTTACATCACTTATATTCTCTAGGGAAGCTAGGTAGTCTGCAGCCCTATTACACTCTCTGTAAACATGAGTTGTGTCTATGTAGTCACACTTAGACATTTCAATCTTGATTGCAGCAACTAGGTTCGCGCAATACCATGGTGCTTCCTCTTTCTCCATTAGGATATGTACTGCTGTTTTTGAATCTGTTGCTATGATGACGTTCAGAACTTGTATTGCTACGCATCCTTGTAGTCCCACCCAGATAGTCTTCAGTTCTTGGTATATGACTGATTTCCTTCCTCCCGAGCCTGTAAATGCTAATAAAACATCCCCTTTATTGTCTCTTATAGTTCCGCCAATTCCAGTTCTATCAGACAGTGGACCATCTGTGTTGAGCTTAACAAAGTTTTCTCGTGGTTTAGACCATATGCTTTGTTTGGGGATTAAGAGTTTGAAAATCACTTGCAGTCCTAGCCTATCCAGCAACTCTCTTGCTTGTCCTCAGATCCATTATCAGAGAAAGTATTCCTTACAGGTAATTTTTCATATCTTCCATAAGCCTATCTCCTTAACTTGTTGCCAAGTTTGGGATGTATTTCTGAACTTTCTGAAGTTCCTTTCTCTCCATATATAGCTGACCGCTCCACATGCAAACACCTTATATATCTCAGCTTCGAGAGATTTACAATTAGTAATTCTCAAAAGTCTATGCCATTCTGTATTTGCATCTGTTACTGTGGTGTTCAAACCCAAAGACCTCTTAACACTTTTCCATAATTCTCTGTTGTATGGGCATTGAAAGAATAGGTGTTGAGAGTTTTCTCTTGCTCTATCACACAGACAACATTTTGAAGTATTTATTACCTTTTTTATGATGAGTCTGTCCTATGTTGGTAAGTTCCCAGCAAAAAGTTGTCATGTTGTGAAGGAGTGTCTTGGTATGACAAGCTTTCCCCACACTAGATGTCCCCATATCACTTTAGTTCTGGGTACTAAAAGTGCATTGTATGCAGTTTTTGTAGAGAATCTTCCAGTGGTGTTAGGTGTCCATACCACTTTGTCTTCTACTAGGTAAGAGTCGGTCTCTGTATCAATTATCATTTGCTTTACTCTTCCGTCAGGTAGACTATGTACAATACCATTCCATTTTCCTGCAGTTATAAGACTACTTACTTTAGCTTCAAGTGGTAACTGCTGTAATTGTACCCAAGCCATCTGTATATCAATCAATAGTCCTTCTGTACACCATGGGTCGTGCCATAACCAAGTATTCTCCCCATTAGTGATGGTGTACTTTATAAACTTCTTTGCTTCCTTTCTGGTGTTTATTGTTAATTGTTCATCTTCTTCACAAAACTCTATACAGCTCATTAATGGCTTTATACTCCCAATATACAATCCATATATGATCACACATAACAAACAACATATCCTATTTCTATGGAAACAAAAAAAAAAAAGAAATAAATATAACTCACCTTATTAAATCTACAAGATGTAAACAACTATGAATATCAATAGTGCGGTGAGCCCAATACTTTGCATTCCCCTTTTCTCTTTTCTTCTTCTCTTTTATTTTCTTCTTCTTTTTTTCAGTAGGGTTTTTCTTTTGTTTTGAAAACGTGGGGGAGAAAGAAAAAGTTAGCTACGTGAGTTATCCTTGATAACTATCCTATGTTTCTCTCCTAGAGTCCTAGTTTTGCTAAACCAAAATTTCTATTTTTTATATCCTCAAAAATTTCAAAAATTATATCAATAAATAATAATACCACACTTAATTAGATAAATAAATAAATAAATAAATAAATAAAAAAAAAAAAAAAACGGGGTTTTACAGGTCTTCCTACTCCTCTTTTCACTACAGTGGCCATTTTATATCTCGGTCCCCACAGACGGCGCCAAATGTATACTCAAAAATTACAACCTACAAACTCACTAGTATTCTCTTTTTCTCCTTTCTCTCTCTTTTTCTCCTTTCTCTCGGTCTTTCTTTTTTTTTTCTCCCCCTCGTTTCTTTATATCTCCCTTTTTCTTAACTCCCCACTCGTGCAGTTCCTTGATCACTTTCCATCCAGCGGTCTCCATCTCCTCACGTGTCGCATCACCTCTTTTGCGGTTAGGGTTTCGCGGCATTGATCTGTTGCATTATGTTTTTTCTTTACTATTCCGCATCCGGCCGTGTCATGAATATAGCCCATACAGCGAGTCTGTACAAACACAAGCGGTGGATTTCTAAACAAGACGCGAGGCGCAGGCGCGCTCTAATTGTGCCTTGAATAAAGCGCGCTCTGCACTCTGCACTCTGACATACAGAACAACTTCTAATACGTATTTCCTGCTATTAATTCCGACCACTCATTTTCACAGTAGAGGCACACGCGCTTCTTCCTTCCTCCGGTATAGCTGGAAATGTTCGTTATGCTGAAAACCATGGAAGTTAGCAGAATTCTGCTGACTCACTGAGATTCTCTTGGATCTTCGAGGAGTAAATGTTCAATTAAGTACTTTAAGTAATTTCGAGTAGGTTATATTTAGATTTCAGTTTTAGGAGGAAAAATAAGGTTCGAGTCTTTGAGATCCCATGTGGCACACTCAAAAGTGCTCCATTAGGGGATGCGCTTTGTTTATAAAATCTGACAATTTTGATGGTAAGGATAGACTAACAGGCTAGCAGTTGGTTAAAGTTTCTTACTAGTTTCACAAAAAGATACATAAAAAGAAATTGAGATGGAAAAGAAGAAAAAGTGGATGCAGAAATCTGGTTGAAGTTAGGAATAGTTTACATCAGATGTTTTAGGGAAGATTATCTTTGTTCTAGGGAAATCATAGTCACAGAAAAATCAGTCTTGCCAATCAAAAAAAAAAAAGAAAAATCAGTCTTAATTCACCGTGTAGGTTCACCCATACAATATGTATTTATGCAGTGACATGGCTACCAAGTCTTTATATGTAAAAATTAACTACTACATAATGTGCAAGGTTGTAGGTGTTGGGGATTGTGAATAAAATGTTAAACTAATTTTTAGCTCAAAAGGCTTGAGAGTGCTGCAGTCCCCAATGGCCATCGTACAAAACTACAAATAATAAACAGTTGATCAGGTTTGTCTTGGATAATATGCGATCGAACAAATAACTTGGTTTCCGTCCTCCAAATAATTCAAACCAATTGCATAAGTACTTCTACAAAAGGACAAATGCAACATCTTAGTTGCGGCCAATATTGAGTAAGAAGCAATTTGTTTAGCTACAAGCAGCAAATTAAATGATTCACTTCATATGCATAAAAATGTCTAAAGAAGTGAGACCTTGCTAATAAAAACTCGAAGAATGGGACAAGACAACTTGGATTAAGACCTTGTCAATGCGTTTGGACGGTAATTCAAAAAAAATGGGTGATTTCATTCATGCAAGTTATATGCTCCATATAGAGTGCTCAATCCATTCTAATTTCATAACTTCACCTACTTTTACATTCAAACTTCTACTGCGATTGATTCGTTGTGTCTTTCCAAGAAAGGATTAAGTACAGTTTGAGATGGACAGCTTTAACTTGTCTCTACTAGTTATAACTTGCTCTGGCGTTCTTGCCTTTGACCCTAGTCCGTTGCAAGACTTTTGCGTAGCAGATTCTGTTATCTCAGGTAGTCTGAAACTCTAAACTAAATAATTTGATGATAGCATTAGCTTTAATTTGTAACGGACACTAGGCTAAACTGTTTTGTAAATTACACAGATTTCGGACTATTTATTCGGTGATAGTGGTACATTGTTGACATATGCACATTTTAGGAATACCGAACGATGTCTCATGTTTCCTCTTATCCTTCTTTTGGCAGCACTAGTAAATGGGAAAACCTGAAGGACCCAAAGCTTACGGAAGCAACGGATTTCTCCTTTTCTGGCTACACTTACCAGGAAACACATCCAACTTGTTAGGGTCCAAGATTACCCCGATCAATGTGACTCAAGTACCATGACTCAACACTCTTGGAGTTTCCATTGTACGCATAGACTTTGCTCCATGGCGACTCAACCCTCCACATTATCACCCTCGAGCGAGCGAGATCTTGACAATATTGGAAGGCACACTTCATGTTGGTTTTGTCACCTCAAATCCCAAAAATCGACTATTCTCTAAGGTCCTTCAAAAGGGGGGATGTTTTTGTTTTCCCAATGGGTTTAATTGTTGGAGTTATCCCTCACATGAGGATGAGAAAGAAGTTATGTCTGCGCGAAGAGGTCTGAGCGCGCGCACGCTCAGATTGGTCTAAACCCAAGGCGCGCCCACGCCCTTGTTATTGGAAGTCACGAACAGGCACTTGAAGGCGCGCGCGCTCGACATTGGCCTTGCCGAGAGCGTGCCCGCGCCCATGTCTAATTTCGCAGTTTCTATTTTGCTACAGTAACCGCGAGATTGCGGTTTACTATATAAACAGAAACAAGGTTTTGGAAAACCTAAGCAACACAAATTGAAACCCAATTTTGAGAGCAATCAAGATTGAAAGAAAATATTTACAGAGAGAAAAACCTGTAAAGAGATAGGAGTGATCTAGTAAGGTGGAGAGACCTGAGAGGAGTGATTGTAATCTTCCTCCCCACGTTATAAAAGGATTAGCTCTTGTGGAAGTAGGCATCATTGGCCGAACCACGATACATCTTTGTGTTGTGGTATGTTTTATACTTTCTTTGCATTATTATTTGTTGTTAATAGTTGTTTAGAGAGTTGGGCATGCTAGGTTAGTTGTAGTGAATATTTAAAATTTGTTTGGAGTAGTAGTTGGTTCAAATACAAGTTATCTGTGTAGTAGGGATCGATTGATATCGTTATTCCCCAACAAGTGGAATCGGAGTCAGATTAGATTTACCGAGAGTGTTATCCGAATTTTGCTCGGAAGGTGTTTGACGAAATTCCTGAGATAAGATTTGAGTTTAAATAACTTGTAAACATGGACCATTTAGTAAACACTCGCATGACTAGTCTGAATAGAGCGAACTACACTATTTGAAAGGCCAAGATAGAAGACTTGCTCTATTGCAAGGACTTGGCACAACTTATTGAGAATGGGGGAGAAAAACTAGAAATGATTGTTGCGGCTGAGTGGAGCAAGCTTGACAAAAAAGCAATATGGTACATTCGACAGTGGATTGACGACAGTGTCTTCTACCATGTATCTCAAGAGACTACTTCTTTTGGCCTGTGGAAGAAACTCGAAGACTTCTATGAGAGGAAGTCGGCCAGAAACAAAGTGCTGCTCATTAAGTTTGCCAACACGAACTACAAAGAAGGTTCTTCAATGTCTGAGCATCTTAATAAAGTACAGAATACCATCAATCAGTTGCACTTGATGAAGATTGATATGGGTGACGAAGTTGAGGCTTTGTTACTATTAAACTCTCTACCCGACAGTTAGGAGTCTTTAGCAGTTTCTCTTAACGGAGCCGCTAAGGATGGAGTTATTTCCATGGAGATGGCTACCGGGGCATTGTTGAATGAGGAGACAAGAAGGGGTTCATGAAGCAACTCCTTTCACTCAAAGATACTTATCACAGAGAAGCGGGGGAGAGGTAAAAGCAGAAAATCATCCATTCTAGAGGTTATGACAGAAGCAAATCTAGGGGTGAAGCTAGAACTCCTAAGGCCAAGAGATAATATTACTATTATGTCACTAAGGGTCACTTCAGGTTTGAGTGCAGAACACTGAAGAGGGATGAGAAGAATAATTGTGTACATGAAGACATGGTGAAGTGGAATGGAAACACAAGCAGAGATACTACCGCACTAGTCGACGATGATCTAGTCGGAATTGTGTCAGATTATGGTGTGTGTTGTCTTAGTACCTCATGCCAGGATACAGAGTGGGTGATAGATACAGGAGCATCCTATCACGTCACACGGCACAGGGGATTCTTCACTACCTACAACTGTGGTGAATTTGGTGAAGTAAAGATGGGTAATAGTGGAGTCTCAAAAATTGTAGGCATTGGTGATGTTCATGTAGAAACCAATGTCAGCTACACCTTGACACTCAAGGATGTAAGACATGTCCCTGACATTCGGCTAAGCCTAATTTCTGCTAGGAAGTTAGATGATGATGGCTTTTAAACTCGTTTGGTAACGGGGTATGGAAGCTAAGCAGAGGTTCCATTGTAGCAGCCAAAGGGAAGAAAACTTGCTCTCTTTACAAGACACAGGCTAGTTGTGTAAAGCAGAAGTAAATACGGCAGAAGAAGAAGCTTCCTCCAAGCTATGGCATAAGAGACTATACCATATGGGATAAAAAGGCATGAAAGTTCTTGCCAAGCAAAAGGCCTTGCCAGACATTAAAGGTACGCATTTAAATAGATGTACTCATTCTTTGGTAGGAAAGCAACACAGGGTGTCTTTCCAAAGATTCCCGTCTCACAGAAAGGACAATGTCCTTAAGCTAGTTCACACTGACTTATGTGGTCCAATGAAAGTAAAGTCCCATAGGGGAGCTTTGTACTTCTTGACTTTCATTGATGATGCGTCAAGAAAGATATGGGCATATAGTATAAAGACTAAGAATGAAGTACTTGGCGTGTTCAAGATCTTCCATAGCATGGTGGAAAGAGAGACAGGGAAGCCTTTGAAGTGTATTCCCTCAGATAATGGGGTGAGTACATTAGGCCATTTGAAGAGTATTGCAATAGTCATGGGATTCGTCATAAACAGACCGTTCCCAAGACACCTCAAAACAATGGTATAGCCAAGAGGATGAATCATACCATTGTAGAGAGGATGAGATGTATGTTGTCTCACTCTAAGTTACCTAGAACTTACTGGGTAAAGCAATGCGTACCGTCGTGCATGTGATCAACCTATCGCCATCAAAGCCTCTGAATATTGATTATCTAGAGAGAGTATGGTCAGGAAGAGATGTTGATTATGGATACTTTAGGGTATTTTGGTGCAGGGAATTTGTTCATATTCTTAAGGATGAGAGATCCAAGCTTGATGACAAAGCCAAGCAGTACATTTTTCTGGGTTATGGAGATGAGAAGTTTGGCTACAAACTCTATGATCCGATTAACAAGAAGGTAATCCAAAGTCGAGATATTGTATTCTTGGAAGACCAAACCATAGTAGATTTTGAGGATGGTGAGAAGCTAGAAGCTTTCACTAATGATCTTGTTGATTCATAACCAGAAGTTCCTACTGTGGAACGTGTAGAAGGCATTGAGAATGTAGAGAACCATGGGTTTGAAGCTCATGATGATGATCTTATTGCTCATGATGGGATAGAACCTATTGATATAGAAGATGCATATGAAATGCATGAACCACCACTGAGCAAGCAGAAGTGCATCCTCCTGAGCCACAAGAAGATGGGGTAAGGAGGTCTGACAGAGAGAGACAAGCTTCAACCAAGTATCCACCTCATACGTATGTTTTACTATCTAATGGTGGAAAACCTATGTAGTATCAAGAGGCCCTTGAAGGTACAGACAAAGAGAAGTGGTTGAAGGTCATGCATGATGAAATGGATTCTTTGCATAAGAATCACACTTATGAGTTAGTTGAGAAACCGAAAGGAAGAAAAATTCTCAAGAATAAGTAGATCTACAAAGTCAAGCATGAGGAGAATAATCCACACCCAAGGCACAAAGCTCGCCTTGTTGTGAAGAGATTCGGTAAAAGGAAAGGTATTGACTTTGAGGAAATATTTTCTCCTGTAGTTAAGATGACTTCTATCATGGTGGTATTGGGTCTGACCACAAGTATGAACCTAGAGGTTGAGCAGCTAAATGTTAAGACAGCTTTTCTTCATGGAGACCTTGAAGAAGATGTTTACATGGACTAGCCAGAGGGGTTTGAGGTCAAAGGCAAGGAGCACCTAGTATGCAAGCTGATAAAGAGTTTGCATGGATTGAAGCAGGCACCGAGACAGTGGTACATAAAGTTTGATTCATTTATGGCGAAGTAAGGATACAAAAAGTCTGCTTCCGATCATAGTGCTCTTGTTGTATGTGGATAATATGTTGATAGTTAGCCCGAACATCAACAATATATCCAAGCTGAAGAAAGACTTGAGTAAGTCCTTTAAGTTGAAAGATTTGGGTCAAGCAAAGCAGATACTTGGGATGCGGATCACTCGTGATAGAAAGAGTGGGAAGTTGTGGCTTTCTCAAGAAAGCCATATTGAGAAGGTGTTGAAGAGATTCAACATGGATCAAGTGAAGCCAGTCAGTTGTCTGCTTGGTGGCCAGCTCTGTATGACCAAAAAGATGTGTCCAAAGGGTGAGCATGAGCAGAGTTAGATGGAAAAGATTCCTTATGCATCCGCAGTGGGTAGCTTGATGTATGCAATAGTGTGTACAAGACCGGATATTGCTTTTGTCGTTAATGTTGTAAGCTAATTTCTGTCAAATCCAGGTAAAGAGCATTGGGAAGGTGTTAAGTGGATATTGAGATATCTCAAGGGCACTTCCAGAGCGTGTTTGTGTTTTGGTAAAAGTAATCCCTTACGTGAAGGCTACACTGATGCAGACATGGCAGGTGATGTTGACTCGATGAAGTCCACCTCCGGTTATCTGTTTACTTTTGCAGGGGGAGCAGTTTCTTGGCAATCTAAGTTGCAAAAGTGTGTTGCCCTCTCCACTACAGAAGTCGAGTATATTGTAGCCACTGAGTGTTGGAAAGAGATGTTATGGATGAAGAGGTTCTTTGATGAACTAGGGCTAAAGCAGAAACAGTTTGTAGTTCTATGTGACAGTCAGAGCGACATCCAATTGAGCAAGAATCTGAGCTTTCATTCTATATCCAAGCACATACATGTGCGTTATCATTGGATTAGAGAACTACTCAAAGACAAGCATTTGTGCATTAAGAAGATCCATACCGACAAGAACTGGTCGGATATGATGACCAAAGTCTTACCGAAAGGTAAGTTTGATGTTTGTTATGGTACCATCGGAATTGTAGCACACTCCTCCTATTGATTTGGAAATTGCATGGAGGTATCCCCCCTCACTGTTCGGGAGGGACAGATTGTTGGAGTTATCCCTCACATGAGGATAAGAAAGAAGTTTTGTCTACGTGAAGAGGTCTGAGCGCACACGTGCTTAGATTGGTCTAAACCCAAGGCGCGCCCGCACCTTTGTTACTAGAAGTCACGAACAGGCACTTGAGGGCGCGTGCCCATGTCTAATTTCTCAGTTTCTATTTTATTACAGTAACCACAATATTGCAGTTTACTATATAAATAGAAACAAGGTTTTGGAAAACCTAAGCAACACAAATTGAAACCCAATTTTGAGAGCAATCAAGATTGAGAGAAAACATTTGCAGAGAGAAAAGCCTGTAAAAAGATAGTGATCTAGTAAAGTGGAGAGACTTGAGAGGAGTGATTGTAATCTTCCTTCCCACGTTATAAAAGGATTAGCTCTTGTGGAAATAGGCATCATTGGCCGAACCATGGTACATCTTTGTGTTGTGGTATGCTTTATACTTTCTTTGCATTATTATTTGTTGTTAATAGTTGTTTAGAGAGTTGGGCATGTTAGGTTGGTTGTAGTGAATATTTAGAATTTGTCTGGAGTAGTAGTTGGTTCAAGTACAAGTTATCTGTGTAATGGGGATCGATTGATATCGTTATTCCCCAACACTAATCACTCCAGCACAATGTGGGATATGGAAATGTTATTGTCATGGCTGCCTTTGGCAGTCAGAATCTAGGTGTCGTAACTATTGCCAATGCAGTATTCGGATCAAACTTGCCTATTCCACGTGAGGTTCTAACTATAGCCTTCTAAGTGGATAAGAGTGTAGTTGACTCCCTACAAACAAAATTCTAGAGGACTGAACAAACGGTTTAGGGGGCAGGGCTAAGAATTCTATTTTCCTTTCAACAATGTGTGTCGTGTATTTATTTGCTTGAAACTAATACTTTCTTGATATTGTGTAATTTAATTTATTGTTCAAGATTTTAATTATGAATTTATGAATGGTCACTTTTGTGCATGGTTAATCATGATCATTATCGATGCAGGGCATTGGCCAACGTCCGTCGGTACACTTCAGTATAATGTCTCTCTGTATCCACTAAAACACTGAATTGTCATACATAGTCTAATACTCTGATATCACCTTCACCATTGTTTTTGAGAGATTCTGTCAGACAGTTGTTGTGGTATAAAGCATAAACCATTATTTGGTCAATTTTGTCGATGTAAGTAAACTTAGACTCCTTGATTGCCCGGGAGTTGCAACAAGAATACCATGGATCGTGCAAGTTCAGTTTACCACACTTTTAATACCATAGTTTATACCATGCCCCACAACTTTACCTACAATATGAATTATAACCTAGTTTTTTTGGGAGATTCTATCAGACAGTTGTTGTGGTATAAAGTATAAACCATTATTTGGTCAATTTTGTTGATGTAAGCAAACTTAGACTCCTTGATTGCTCGGGAGTTACAACAAGGATACCATGGGTCGTGTAGGTTCCGTTTACCACACTTTTTATACCATAGTTTATACCAAGCCCCACAACTTTACCTACAATATGAATTATAACCTAGTTTTTTGTGGATGTGTTCAACTAAATATGAGGATTGCCTAACTATGTGGATATGTTCAACTAACTGGAGAAATTCAGTATACAACACAAATACAGGGAATGTAACAAGTCAGCAGATTACTTGTCAAAACTATGTAATATCAATTATGTAGTTTTTATGTATATCAATCACCCTCTTGATGCCAAACTATCAGAAATGATAGATGATGATGCAAGAGGTACCATGTACCAAAGGTTTCAAAGTTAATATAGGTTGGGGTCTGCCTAACCCTGTAACCAATTCGAAAAAAAAAAAAATGAAGATCACCTCTATAAAATTTCACCTCATTTGATAATGTTTAGCTATGTCAAAAGATAATTGCAAAATTGAAAAATCTGAACCGTTAAAAAAAATTCAAAGTTTACAACAACTTTTAACTAGGCTAGAGATTTCCAAATAAGATGAATTTTTTTTGGAGATGTTATCTATGGTTAATAGATCATATCCACAAATTATTAGCACGTAATTCAACTTGTAAGGGGTTGTAGTATAAACTATGGTATAAAAAATATGGTAAACGAAACCTGCTCGTATATATATATATGTGTGTGTGTGTGTGTGTGTGTGTGTGTGTGTGTGGAAGGATAGAGCCACTCCATCGATTTACAAATTGAATTAAGACCCAATTTTTTGTGGATATGATTTTCTCACAATGGATGGCATGCCCACAAAATTTCATCCTATTTAGATATGTCTAACCTTGTGAAAACTAGTGTTCAATTTTGAACGTTTATCTAACGGTCCAAAATTTTCCGATTTCATAATAACATTTTATTAGGTTAGACATATTTGAATGAGCCGAATTTAGTGTCCATGTTATTCATAGTGAGGAGATCATATCTACAAAATATCAGCCCTTAATTCAACTGGTAGGATAAGATATGGCCTTGTACATTTTGGGAGTGGCTTTATCCCTCCTATCTAAATCTATTATTGCACAGTGGGCGAAAATGTTCATCTGCAATATTAGGAGGCCACGTCAGCAATATTTTCACGCATTCTTAATTACAATCTAGGACATGTTCTTCAATTATTACATATAAGTCCCTACACTTAATGACATAAGCCGTAAGATGCTATTGAGATGGTCTAGATGTTATCGAGATACAACCAATTATGAAAAAACTAATTACACGCCACTCTTCGAGTCAATTCGGCGATAGAACTACGAATCATACAAACACAAAAATTGATTCTAAAGAAAAAAACCCTCCAACTTCAAACTAAGAATCCTAAAAACCCAAAAAACATTTAACTACTATTAACCAACTTTAGAAATGGGGACTAACTTTAGGGTGAATGGGTGCGATATAACATAAGTTGCTCTAATGATCTAGTACTCCTTTTCCTTCTACTTTTAGTTAAAAAAAAAGGTGGTAGAAAATTCTATCTGCTCTAACCCTCATTTTCTTTTCCATTTCTGGTAAAATCCTACATTGATTATAGTGTTGAGTTCAGAAACGGATCTACTCCTTCTCTTCTACATTCTTCAAGCTCTATTGCCTTTCCGGTTAAATCCTCCACTGAGTACAGTGCTGAGTTCGGAAAGGAATATATCTCTTCATTTTCCAATCTTATGTCCTGTTCAATCTAGGGTAAAATTCTCCACTGCAAACAGTGCGAGTTCCGAAAAGAAACAACTAAGAATGGATCTTTATGAATTTGAGAGACCTTTCAATAGTAGTAGAAACAAACAATCTTCTCCACAAACTACCCAAGGAATTACCATTGGAAAGGAGCAAAATGCAACAGCACAAGCTATGGTACAAAGTAACACTCAGAAAATCTCTTATGCAGAGGCAGCCCGACAATCCACACAGCAACAAGTGAAATTTCAAGAGCTCCCAAATCCTGAGAAGATGGGGGACTACCCATCCATAACTATCCCAGAAAAAGCATACGAGAAAGGTTTACTCTACTGTATATTTTGTCTTGTGGGTAGAATCGATCTGCAAAAAATCCCGATCGAAAAAGTTCGCGAACTAGCAAAGAAAATATGGCAGCCTACTGGTGACTAGTTAATCACTCCCATATGCAAAGGTTACCTCTTTTTGCGATTCTCTAATGCTGATGATCTTAACTGGTTTTGGGCAAAAGGATCTTGGGACTTTGACAAAAGTCCTATGAGAATCAATCAGTGGACACCTAACTTCTGTCTGGATAGTCAGAGGCAGTCTCATGCGTTGGTTTAGTTTCGGTTTCCAGGCCTTGAACAAGAATACTGGGAACCAGAGACACTTATGTCCATTGCAAGAGGAGTGGGATATCCAATACAAATTGATGAGAAAACTCTTAACCAAGAGTATGGGTATTATGCCAAAATTGTAGGAACCGTTATGGTTGCACGTCATTATTTACAAACCGTGAAAACCCATGCGCAGCGGAATAAGGGTGTTCATGATTTTGATTAGGAATCATACCTTTTGATCAGTTGTGATATCTCTGAGAATCCAAGCTCTACGAATCAACAACCTCTTGATCTTCTGTTGTATTCCTATCCTTGGAATGGACGTTGTGTGGGCAACGATCTACCAGCCCCTTCTTTCTTTCTTGGCCTCTCTCACTCACAAGGTTAGAACCGAATTTAGGAACTAATTTTGCTTGAGCAATAACTCAGTGTTTTTTCCAGGAAAGAAGGGTTTCCTTATATAGGCTATGATAAACATAAAATTGAATAGTTTACCTACGAAATGAACGATAAAACTCAAAACGTAAGTAAACTAAAACTATCTTACGTGTCTATATTTATCAAAGTTTCTACTCTCAATTCTATCGAAATAGAGTGGAGTAACAAATTCGTTCCACTCCTAGTTCTCTAGCATGGAATGTTTTCTATTCTAATTAATCAGTCCTAAGTCTAATGAGAGATTTACAAAGGGTGTTATACTACGATACAATATGAAATTGATTATGTTGAATTTAAACTACGAATGCCATGGAAATGCGATTGTTTTTTAATCTAGATAAAGGATTAGAGGGGAATTGAATCCACCTCGAATCCAACTTAATAACCTAGCATAGATTCTTGTATCTCGATTTTTACGTTCTTACGGCAAGAATTTCGAGTTCTAATCCCTAGTGTTCATGGCATTTCTACCAAATACTAACTAGCATGTGAGGTCGTCCACCCATTCTCATGGTGAATCACGACCTTCTAGAGTGGAATAGATTCTACAATGCTTCTACACTATACCACTAAGTTTTCATCAAAGCTTCATCAACCCCTCTAATGGAGGTTTTAGCCTTGAGTCATCAACCCATCATTTCCCATTGAATTATAACTACACATCATATTAAAATTTTAACTTAACTAATTTAACTAACAATGTTTCAATCTACTTAAACTACGAAATGATAATCAACAAGAATTAAAATTAGATCTATAAATTGAAATGACAAAAATCGAAATTGATAAAAATAACTATTTTATTTATCTAATCAATCAAGAACAATGATTCAAGACTTAATCTAAAACAAGAATTGGAAATGGAACTTAAACTTAATTACTCTACTGAAAACTAGATCTAGAGGTCTAACTAGCTACCATTAACAAAGAGTTCAGCTTTGGTTTTTATACTTTCAGATCCAAAAATCGTGCATGGGCTTGGAGCCATGTTTTGGGCCAAAGAATCAGGCCCAAAACCCAATTCTTTCGGTCCAAAAAGGCCTCTTCAGCTGCAGTTGGCTTCAACAGACTTTTCATCCACTTTTTCTCCTCTGATTGGATTAAGGCTTAGACCATTGGAAAGCTCTTTCCGATCCGGTCGTTTTGACATAAGGTAGGCCCCATTCCGAGGTCTGAGTCCAAAGATACGGCCTTCAAAGTTCTCACGACTTGTGTCTTTGTTTTACGCCCGACTTTTCAGCTTTTGGCCGGGCTTTAGAAAGGCTTTGTCTTCTTGAATCTTGGCCTTTAATCACGGAACTCCTTAGTAACCGACCTTTGCTCCTTTATCTCCTAAAGTGGCACATTTCTGCACATAATGGACTTTGAAACCTGAAATGCAAAAACATGTAATCGGTGTTAACTCTTAATTATTACTCACATAATTGGTCTAAAAGTATGATCATTACGGGGCTAAAACTACAGTTTTGGGCTCTTATCAAACCACCCCAAAACAGCATTTTGCTTGTCCTCAAGCAAAGATGAGAAATTAGAATAAGTGACCAAAAATGGAGTTCTAACTACTCTCATTTTCACTGAGTCGCGATTGCATTGACCATATCAACACAAGGCGCTTAAACCACTAGGAATTCCCTAGTGGGCCGAGTTATAGCCTCGTGAGAGTTTTCCAGTGAAGGTACTCACAAACTTCAACTATACTACAACGACTAAGAAATGAAACTATTGTTTCCTCATTCATGTCCCAACTATCTATATATCTCACTAGCAAATGAATAAGAATAACCAAATCAAAACCTAAACTAATATATGCATAATAATCAATCATTTATGATACAAATATATATACTATGAGTAATACTATGAAATGCCTAGCGTGTTTAGTTTCTGAAAACTTCGGAATAAAGGCGTCCTTAAGTAGGTCCTCACATAAATGTCAAGATAAAACCACTCTGATTTTTCCGCTCAAGTTTAAGCTACTCCGATTAATGCGGTGGACACACTTTACCTTACAATCTCAATGACAACAAGGAAGCCGGAGTCAATCAAACACATCCGCCACTTTACTATCACACTAACCTATTCCTAATTAAGCTAGAGGTCTTTATTAGGTGTTGGGGATTAGGAGATGGTTTAAGAAGGAAGGAAATGGATATTCAAAAGGACAAGTCTGAGATAATAGAGTCTTCATATTATATAACTTAGAGAAAACCTTGTTATTTTCTTTTTCTTCTATACTTTGTTTCCATCCTTAGCCATATTTTTTTTTTCTTTTCTTTGGCTTTTGACTCCCTTTTATTCTATTTTTGGAGTTTTTATTTATTTCTATATTTTTTTTTTTCTTTTCCTTGGATGGAAACTTCTTTTCTTTTTCTGAAACAACTAAATAATTTTTTGTTTACACAGGTTTTTCTCTTCTTCTTTCTTCACTCATTCTATTCTCAGACTTATTCTAGATTGGGTAAGTTGAGTTTTTTATTTTGTTTTGTTTTTGTAACGGGGGTAAAGGAATTGTGGATTATGGAAGGCTAAAGAAAGGCTCGAGGGGGCTAGCTAGCGAAAATAATTCATAGGTTTGAATTTCTGGCTATATCGATCCAAAGAGGGCCTAAATTCTCGCTTAGGATATGGCATAGTAATCAAGCAAGTGGACGTGTGATTTCTTTATTCGAAATATACTTCTCTCTTGTGTCATTTCTCAAATGTTTAAGCTCATATATAAGGCTTTAGGGTATATTCTCACAAGATTTGTATAATAAGTACTCTAACCTAGATTTCGAAAAACTTACGCTAACAATCATAGATACTCATGTAATATATTTATAGATAGATGCAAAGATTATTACCTACATATTAACCTAAGTTCCTAACAATTATTACGATGCAAAAGCTACGGAGACTTCTAGATTGTTAAGAGCATAGAGAAAGAAAACAACACCAATATTCCTAAGTGTATAGCATAAACTTATTTATTTATATTTTTGAAATTTTTAATTTCAAAACAAATGCATATTATACATATCTATATCCTAACAGATGCCTTAATTACACGTGTTTCTATGCCCCCCCCCCCCCAAACAAGAAGCATGCTTTGTCCTCAGCATTTAAATAAAGAGGGTAGAAAATACCATGGAAATGCGTGAAATTCTGGAATGTCTGCAAAACAAGGTTAGAACATACTAATATAGGAAATAAAAAAAAAAAAAAAAAAAAAAAAAAAAAAAAAAAAAACTGACGCAACTCTATAAGAGTTCCACCCATTATGGGGTTAACAGAATTAAATTGCTTGGGACATAAGCAGACAATAACAAAACTAAAAACTTACCTTATCTCCCGTTTAAGCATCCTCCTCCTCATTAAAGAGATGAGGTTCCTTCAAGATCCCGCCAAATCCATTATAACTTGCCAAGCTTGCCGCCATTTATCATCTACTATTGCTAACCCGTTAAGTGTTATTATTATAATCGATGGGATGTGCGGGCAACCAAATGAGGTCGCACCGCCATCCCGCCAAGTCATTATTCGCGAATGAGCAAACCACTCCATTGTGGGTCTCATGACTTCAACCCTTTTCCAATCGTGAATGGTGCACGTAATACAAGTAAACAACTACGCGATGATGCGGCTTTTACCAACACAGGCATAAGAAGATACTTACGCCTCATGGTTTGGGCTCTCTTAAGACTAGCGACTAAAACTTCGAGGAATGTCATATCGGCGACGCCCCTCGGCCTAAAGCGAGGAAAATGTCACCAGCCAGATCTTGTTTTGCATAAATGAACGCCATTCCCCAAAATATTCATCAGGATGAATAACATGGTGGTGCCTACGTTTAGGGAAAGGCTACCAAGGGCAATGCTATATCGCCCCTGGTCTATTACTCGAAATACCTTTCCCCCATAATACTCATGGAAATATGTATAATCATAAAGATATGCATTATCGGTCATATATGCTCATGTGTGAACAGGATCAGGTATTGGTAATCCTGAAACTAAAGCGACCACATGTTTATTGAATTTATGTGTCGTGTCATCGACTACGACGGAGAATTCTTGTTCTCTATCCTGATTACAATAGAATTTAACGTGGTCGTAGAAATAAGCAGTAAGTTGTGGTGAATATGAATCGTCATCACTTACCAGTAGATGACGCCATCCTAACTGCAGGATCCTGTGTCGGAACCAATGTCCATAGGTCTCGGTTCCCAACACATCTTCGAAAGACTGTTCAGGTATGACTATAGGAGATGTCATCTCAACGACTCCTTGAACAGTTCCAAAAATCCTAGAATGACCCTCAAAAAATTGGAATTTCCGTGTTCACAGATGGCGAGCGCGGTGCGCTAAGCTTTGAAGCGGTCGCTCGTGGGTTTTAGGATTACAGAGTTTGGGCGGGTCGCCAGGGGGCGGGTCGCTTTGTCGACTAAACTTTGTGAAAGTGTATGCGAGGCGCCTTCGTAGAATCTTTGAAAAACAGGAGTTTAGAGGAAAAAGAAGGAAAAACTTGGAGTGAAAGGTGAAGGATGATGGTGGGGTGTAGTGTGGTTTGTTAGTGTAGAATGAAGGGGTTTAAATAGGTTCTGTGCTTCCAAAACGAATCGACAAGTTGCCAAATTGTTTAAAGGCAATTTCCGGAAATAGAAAGATTCCAAACCCGAAGACGAAAACAAACCATCTTCTTGATTTTCTAAAAATCCTGGTATCTTTTATACTGGATTTAGAATAGTAACTTCTAAACTCTCCTACATTTCATGCTACCACCACACAATTCATAGATATGCCGATATCGGCCAAATTCTCAACCTTTCCTCCAAGACAAATTTACAACAGATGATCATATAACGAATTCTATTAAAACTTAAATTTAAAACCACACAACATAAACAAACACCTTAATATTTAAATTTAACAACTGAATTAAAATCCAACTAATAAAACAAAATCATGAAATAACAGCGAACACAAACTGATGGTGAAACCCTAGTTATGTGATGAAGATGGACCCTGAGATGGAGATTGGCCGTGGGATGGAGAATGGCTTGAACCATCTGTCCTTCGGCGACGACGCTCATGCCTGTCAGACTCGACTGAAGCAGAGTCCTCCACGGGTGGCATGCGTCGTAGCATCTCTATTCGAACAAAGCGCCGCGGCCCTCTCCGATCTGAAGTAATGCATACTGGGCTTGTTGATGCTGGTGGATAGTCTCCATGTTAGACAAGATATCGTCCTGAACCTTTTCGAGCATTTCAAGTCTCGTCTGAAGGTTCGTTTGCTTTTTTCGAACTAAAATCTGTCTATCTCGGATATCTTCACAAATACCATAAACGCAACGTAAGCCAGTTTGCAACACTTGCATGCGTGCTAAATTAGAACTACAATTATCTAATGCATCGTCATCCAGACATGTCATATCTTCCCTTTCATCCTCTGACTCATCAACCTTTCCTTCCAACAACGGCCACGTCTCTTGGATGCAATCCGTATAGATACTTGCATTAGAATGCAATTTGATCTTAATAGGAGCAGATTTTGCGACAGCTCTAAAGGAGAGCATGATCTTAGTGATCAATACGGGAAGAGGCGCCAAGGTCTTTCCCACTCCTCTAATCACATTAAACATTAAGTCAAGGATGCAGAAATTATACTTATTTGTTTGCAAAATCCAGAGAATGTGCAGACATTACAGGCCGATATCACTGACTTTGTCTTTCCCGAGGATGTTCCTACCAATCCACTGAGCTACAGCCAGTTGATTGGTTCTCGGGTTGATTCAGCGGACGAATGAGATGTCGGATTGTATTCACCCTCCACGACGGTATCTTTCATCAAAGCGGGAACTCCAAAGATATCTTGGGATTCCCGAATTGTCGCTTCTGAGGTTGCTTTCAAGCGTAATTCCTAACAGTTCAGCCAACAACTGTCTCGTTACTTCCCTCCTCGTTTCTGCTACCTTTATAAAAATCCTATCCCCATCAAATTCTCGCTTTTTATAAAACTGTTCTACCACATCATAGTGATAGAACTCCTCAGTCGAGTACCACAGTCCGTCCCAATCCCTCCTAATCATCTCCACATCGTAAAATGGCGCGAAGCTGTCGGCAGCAAACGCGTGCTCCGGCAAAATTCTTCGTCGTAGTGCCATTGAAGTTTCTGAGACAACTAATGGTTTTGTAGACTGTGGGGGAGGCGAGTTTGAAGAAAAACAACGGTGGTGGCGGTGGTTACTTGAATTGGTGGCTGTTTTTCGGAGTTAGGTTGGTGGTGGTAATGGTTTGGAGAAGATTTTAGTTGGATTTGAATTTCTTGGCGTGGGTGTAGTTAGGTTTCCTTTTCTCTCTCTTTCTTTTTTTATTTTGGTGTTTAAGGTTTGTTTTAAACCTTGGTAACCGGCGGGATTGAAAAGGAAAGAACTGTGCGTTTTTGGGAAGGAAGGAGACGCAGAGACGTGCGTCCGGTTTGGGCCCAAGCCCAATTTGAATTCCGAAATTTTCCGAGTTTTTGCGCAATTTCAAATTGAATTTGTCGCTTCGTTACTGGCCCGATTTTGGCGAATGAGTTATGGAAATGATCAGTAGAGAATTTCCAATCCAATGATCCATAAAACACTCAATTTCAGCCATGGGTGATGTATAAGAAGGTGGAAAAATGCCTGCCTCGAGTGTCGTGTGTGATGTAAGTTATGCGAACGAAGGAAATCTAAGTTTTAGATTACGTCAACCCAATTAAACTACAAGTAATGGGCCTAAGCAACACAAATGGAAAGTTCGAGCAATCCAGATGGAAAGACCGATTGCCCACCCCCAAACAAATTTTTAAACACAAAATTTGTTCTAACGTGGGTCGTTTAAAGTCAGATTCCCAAGACTTGTTGGATTGCTATTTCTATGATTAAGAATTTTTATTATTATTTATTTTTTTATTTTTTTATTTTTTTTTAGTTTATTATAAGAAAAATGAAAAATAATAAATACATAATTCACCCCATAGAGGAACATGACTCCAAAACCGAGAAAACATGCAAAAGTGGAAAACGTGAATTATGTTAACCGTGGACTTAGGTTCCGGTACTTACAACCACACACTCCATAGGGAGGGCCCGGTTACCTGAATGGTGCACTTACCACTATATGGAAGTGAAAGGAAGTACACCAATGACAAAGGTCAATCCTCATAGACAGGGTCCTGTAAAAGGACTTCCTCTACATCAGGGGACAGAAGTTCGTGAAAATGTTTTAACCGTTGACCATTAACTTGAAAGGTACTGTTGTCATTGGGATTTACCAAGGTGATTGCCCCGTAAGGGGTGACTTGATAACTTAAAAGGACCGGACCAACGGGTTTTAGTTTCCCTGGGAAAATATGTAGACGGGAGTTGTAAAGCAAGACCTTTTGACCGACCACAAACTCTTTGCGCAAGATTTGCTTATCATGAACACATTTCATGTTAGCTTTATAATCCTTCGTGAGATCGTAAGAATCGCTACGGATTTCTTCAAGCTCATTCAATTGCAATTTGCGTTTGACACCTGCCTCATCAATATTGAAGTTTAGGCTTTTTATAGCCCATAGAGAACGGTGCTCTAATTCAATGGGCAAATGACATGGTTTCCCAAATACAAGTCTAAAGGGAGACATACCTATAGGAGTTTTGAAAGCAATTCTATACGCCCATAAGGCATCCGATAGACGCTTCGACCAGCCTTTCTTATCAGGGTTTACAGTTGTTTCTAAAATCTTTTTGATTTCCCTATTAGAAACTTCTACTTGTCCGCTAGTTTGTGAATGATAAGGAGTTGCTACTTTGTGTGTAACTCCATACTTTTTCACTAGGGATGCAACAACTCACATTTGCAAAAATGTGTTCCACCATCACTAATGATAGCTTTAGGAATGCCAAACCGACAGAAAATATATTCTTTAATAAAAAATACAACGGTCTTGTGGTCATTGCTACGGCAAGCTAGGGTCTCTATCCATTTAGACACGTAGTCCACGGCAACTAGAATATAAATGAAACCGTGGGAAACAGGGAAGGGACCCATGAAATCAATGCCCCAAACGTCAAAAATTTCTACTATCAAGATTGGATTTAATGGCATCATATTACGTTTCATGATTCGCCCAAGTTGTTGGCAACGAATACACGTCTTGCAATGCACTTGGGCATCCTTAAAATGGGTAGGCTAATAAAATCCACATTGAAGAACTTTAGCGGCTGTTTTCATCCCACTAAAATGGCCACCACACTCTTTGTCATGGCAAAACGATAGGACTTCATTATATTCCCACTGGGGAATACAACGACGAATAATCTGATCCGCACAATACTTAAAAAGGTATGGCTCATCCCAGTAGTATAACTTAACTCTGGCCAAGAACTTCTTACATTCATTTCTTGACCAATTATAAGGCATAACATCGGCGCTAAAATAATTTACAATGTCGAGATACCATGGTCTTTGAAAAAATCGCATACGATGCTCATCAAGAAAAGAGTCCCAGATGGACTCGGAATCACTCGATCGTCGTTTGTGAGTCTAGATAAAGGGGTAAACAACTTCGTTTTCGACCCTCTTTTTATCCTTTATTTCTAATGTGAACTCTTGCGGGGAGAAGGATCCATCGGATTAATCTACGCTTAGCATCCTTCTTTGCAAGAAGGTACTTAAAGGCTGCATGGTCCGTGTAAACTAAAGTTTTAGAACCAACCAAATAAGGACGAAACTTATCTAAAGTATAAATGACAGCTAAGAATTCTTTTTCGGTAGTTGAATAATCCCATTGAGCATCGTTTAAGGTTTTACTAGCATAATAAATAACAGTGGACTTATTATCTAGTTTTTGTCCCAAGACTGCACCAACTACATAGTCACTAGCATCACACATGAGTTTGAAAGGTTTAGACCAATCGGGAGGCTGTATAATTGGTGCAGAGGTTAGGGCGGCTTTTAAAGTTTCAAAAGCCTATATACAGTTAAAATTAAAATCAAAGATTGCATCTTTCAAAAACAGATTAGGTAAAGGCCTAGCTATTTTCGAGAAGTCTTTAATAAACCGCCTATAAAAACCTGCATGGCCTAGAAAGGCCCTAATATCACGGACAGTCCGTGGTTTAGGTAGGGTCGCTATCTTATCTAGTTTGGCCTTATCTACTTCTATGCCATCACTAGATCTAATGATGTGACCTAATACTATGCCCTTTTCACCATGAAATGACACTTTTCCCGGTTTAAAAACGAGACTCTTTTTTTTGCACCGTGTCAAAACCTTAGACAGGTTAGACAAACAAATGCGTGAAGGAGTCTCCATAGATAGAAAAATCATCCATGAAAACTTCCATAAAGCTCTACCATGTCACTAAATATATGAAGCATACAATTGGGAAAGGTACCGGGAGCATTACAAAGGCCAAAAGGCATTCGTTTATAGGCATACGTTCCAAAGGGACATGTGAAGGTAGTCTTTTCTTGGTCATCAATATCAATAATAATTTGAAAATAGCCTGAGTAGCCATCCAGAAAACAATAAAAAGCATGACCAGCTAGGCGTTCGAGCATTTGATCTATAAAAAGTAAAGGAAAGTGATCCTTTCGTGTCATAACATTTAAACGTCTGTAATCAATACAGATCCTCCATTTCATAAGACCTTGTGTGACAACATAGTCACCCTTTCCGTTACGAACCATGGTAACTCCCGATTTCTTAGGAACTACATGAATGGGGCTTACCCATTCGCTATCAGAGATTGGGTATATGATACCCACATCGAGTAAGTGTAAGACTTCTTCCCTAACCACCTCTTTCATGGCGGGGGTTCAAGCGTGCCGAGGTTCACGAAAGTCTTCGCGTTATCCTCCAAATGGATCGATGAGTGCAAACATTAGGGTCAATTCCCTTAATGTCGGCTAAGGACCAACCAATCGCAACGATGTTCCCTAATCACCCGATTAAACATGTCTCTTCATTCTTAGATAACAGAGAAGATATAATTACCGGGATGACTACCATCCGGATCAAGTTGAATATATTTTAACTTCGGGAAGAGGTTTAAGACCGGGTGGAAGGAAAATCAATAGATGTTTAAATCGGGTCCTCATTTTGCATAATGAATACTTGCTTAGGTAGCAAGTCTTCATACTCAGTATATGGAGCAACCGAAGGGTCTACAATTGGTGTGGACTTAAGGATGGTGTTGACTTCCTCTAAGTATGAGTCATTTACAAAATCTGAAATTCCAAAAGAAAGGAATTTGTACATATTGTTTTCGGAAAATGGGTTGTTAAAATAATCTTGAGCTAAGCTCTCGATCATGCTAACCTCCCCATCTATAGACGAATCTGGTAACTGTTTCATCATTTTAAAAACATTTACCTCAATTGTAAGATGGCCAAAAGATAAGGACATCTTACCATCGCTGCAATTTATAAGTCGTTGGCGGTTGCCAAGAAGGGCCCCTAAGATGATCGGTGAGTCATTAGCGACTTCTGTATCGAGGATAACAAAATCAGCAGGATAGTAAAAATCCTAAACCTTAACAAGCACGTTTTCCACTACACCCTTAGGATACTTAATTGACCTGTCCGCTAATTGCAACGTTATTTTTGTAGGTTGCATTTCCTGTAGACCTATTTGTTTATACAAGTAATACGGGGGAATAAGTTAACACTTTCGCCCCGTGTCTAATAAAGCGGTGAAATCGTGTGGGAATCTCCTAAGGTGCATTTTACAGTAGGACGACCAGGGTCCTTGTACTTAACAATTCCATTATTTTCGGATAAGGTTGGGAACTGTTCAGTTAGAAAAGTGTCTTTAGGTATGTTGGTCTTACGCCTAGTAGTGCACAACTCTTTAAGAAACTTAGCGTGGTTAGGGAGATTTTTAATAGCTTCGAGTAAAGGAAGGTTTATCGTTAGATTCTTGAAAACGTTCCTAATCTCCTCAAAGTTTGTATCCCTAGTTAGCATGGCTAACTTCTGAGGGAATGGTGGTTTCGCTCTATATTTAGCATATGGCTCGACTTGATGTGTTACCTTGGCTTTCTCTTTCTTAGTTTGTTGTTTAACTGATACCTCTACAGTGGTAGGCTATTCAGTTTCTACTGCGGTATCTAGTTCGATATCCGGTGTAGGGAGTACTGATGGGGTAACTATAGGCATAGTTACTTTGTTATCAACCACTCTTCCAGAGCGGAGAGTGGTGATGGCATTAAGGTCACCTACGATTGTAGTTTCAGTACTAGTATTACCGTTTACCTCAAAGGCTGTGTTTGCTGTTTTAGGGTTTGGTATCGCTTGTCCTGGAAACACCCCTTTTGATTGGGCTTTCTCTTGGGCTAACTGTTGTATGCCCTGATTTATGGATTGTAAGATCTGTTGGTTTGATTGAGTCATTGATTGGAAAAGTTGTTGGGTAACCTGTATAAAGGCATCTATACGATCCGGATGTGATGGTGTAGTAGTCACAGGTGGTGCGACTGGGACTATCTCACGTTGATTATTTATGGGTGGGTTGTGATAGTTACTATTGTTAACCGGAACGATACCTCTATTGGTATTATAACTATTATAATTACCCTCGACCTTGTGCTAAACCTTGTCGTGGTTTAAGGCTGGTTGTTATAATTATTATAATTTCCCCGACTTTGTCCCCGCCCTTGCCTAGGTGGAGCTTGATTATAGTTGTTTGCTTGCCTAACATTTTGGTTATTAAACCCGGAGGTGAAACTTGTTGATTGTTTCGCCAACTAAAGTTGATGTTGTCTCCATGGGGCATTAGGAATAGGATAGCTATTAATGGAGCAAACATTGTCTTGCTCTAATTGTTGTTGTTCATAGGCGAGAGGACAATAGGATTCGAGGTGCTCGGGACTCAAAACGACATTACATGGGTTGGAGTTAACATTCATGACGGAATAGGCTTTTGTTGCACGTAAATAGCCTCAACCTTTTTAGTTAGAGATTCGATTAAATTTTTAAGTTCTAGATCGGGTTTCATCTCAAACATACCGGGCCTTAATTAACTGAAGAAGAACTAACAGAGCCGGGGGATATCATCACTACCCCCAATTGTTATTACGTTTAGTTTGATCTTCTAAAAATTTGTAAGCCTCCGAGGCTCCTTTTACTTAGGAAACTACCCCATTCATTATGTCAAGGACTTCTTTATGGTGATGTTGAAGTCCTTTGAAAAGGCACGAACTAACGTGTCTTTGCTAGGTTATGGTGTGGACACTCTATAAAGCAGATCGGTGAAACGATTCCAAGCCTCGAAAAATGATTCATGAGGATTTTGTCGGAAAAAAATGAATCTTTGAAAGCATCTTATCCGTCTTTAGGGGTGGGTAAAATGTTCCATAAACAAATTTGAACAAGTTTAGCCCACGAGTCCACAGAGTTAGGCTTGGGCGCTAACCAAGACGCCTTTATCGGCTAAAGGTGAAGGGAAATACCCTCGGTTTAATTTGTTCCATACCAACCGTAGGATGATGGAATGTTGTAAGGACTTGTTCAATCCTACGCGATGTGTTGATAAGGTTTTTCATGATCTAAACCATGGAAAACGGGTAACAAATTAAATATGTTTAGGGGAATTCAAAAATCCCCACCGGGTATGCTAGAACGCGTTGCAAGATTTAGGGCTATCGCCAAGGCTTTGTAAAATTCGGAGAGAGGAGTCTCTCTTTCTTCAGCCATTATGTCCGGTGTGGTTGGTGGAATAGTGGCTAGAGGTGTAGTGATTGGTATACTCGATAGATTTGTTTGTTGATGCTGAACGGTTAATTACGTTTGGTGTTTTTCTCCGACCAGATCTTAATCTCATGCAAGTCTAAGTCTAAACACGACAACACTCCAAACAATCTTGATATTTTAGTATAAACCTCTAACTGGAGATGCGAGGTATGGAAGAAAGGAATACCTGATAGCGTCCTTGCTTCGCTTATGAATAGCATCTTGTTTACGCGTGTTCAGTGTAAATAACAAGTTAGAACACTGAAAAACTTAAAAAATTGAAGTTCGAAACAAACCTGTAGAAATCCGGAAAATTTAGCTTAGGGCGCGGGTGCGCTCACTTAGGGCGCGGTCGCGCTCCGTGTAACTTGAAGTTACAGTGTTTTAGGGCGGGTCGCGCTCCACATGGGGCGGTCGGTCGATGTTCTGATCTTTTGGGCACAGTGCTTCGCTTAGAAGCGTGTCATCCTCGTATATTTTTGCGGAACTTTCAACGCTGAAACGAACAACCACAGTATGAATCAAACAAGGGTGGGTGGGTTTAATGGGACTTAAAAATGACTAATTATACTGTGAAAACAATGCTAAAGTGAAACTAAGATGGCAGTGGCGCCATTTGATAAACATAAAATTGAATAGTTTACCTATGAAATGAACGATAAAACTCAAAACGTAAGTAAACTAAAACTATCTTACGTGTCTATATTTATCAAAGTTTCTACTCTCAATTCTATCGAAATAGAGTGGAGTAACAAATTCGTTCCACTCCTAGTTCTCTAGCATGGAATGTTTTCTAATCTAATTAATCAGTCTTAAGTCTAATGAGAGATTTACAAAGGGTGTTATACTACGATACAATATGAAATTGATTATGTTGAATTTAAACTACGAATGCTATGGAAATGCGATTGTTTTGTAATCTAGATAAAGGATTAGAGGGAATTGAATCCACCTCTAATCCAACTTAATAACCTAGCATAGATTCTTGTATCTCGATTCTTACGTTCTTACGGCAAGAATTTCGAAGTTCTAATCCCTAGTGTTCATGGCATTTCTACCAAATACTAACTAGCATGTGAGGTCGCCCACCCATTCTCATGGTGAATCACGACCTTCTAGAGTGGAATAGATTCTACAATGCTTCTACACTATACCACTAAGTTTTCATCAAAGCTTCATCAACCCTCTAATGGAGGTTTTAGCCTTGAGTCATCAACCCATCATTTCCCATTGAATTATAACTACACATCATATTAAAATTCTAACTTAACTAATTTAACTAACAATGTTTCAATCTACTTAAACTACGAAATGATAATCAACAAGAATTAAAATTAGATCTATAAATTGAAATGACAAAAATCGAAATTGATAAAAATAACTATTTTATTTATCTAATCAATCAAGAACAATGATTCAAGACTTAATCTAAAACAAGAATTGGAAATGGAACTTAAACTTAATTACTCTACTGAAAACTAGATCTAGAGTTCTATATAGTTTTAGGTCTAACTAGCTACCATTAACAAAGAGTTCAGCTTTGGTTTTTATACTTTCAGATCCAAAAATTGTGCATGGGCTTGGAGCCATGTTTTGGGCCAGAGAATCAGGCCCAAAACCCAATTCTTTCTATCCAAAAAGGACTCTTCAGCTGCAGTTGGCTTCAACAGACTTTTGATCCACTTTTTATCCTCTGATTGGATCAAGGCTTAGACCATTGGAAAGCTGTTTCCGAGCCGGTCGTTTTGACATAAGGTAGGCCCCATTCCGAGGTCTGAGTCCAAAGATACGGCCTTCGGAGTTCTATTGACTTGTGTGCTATTTTTCTTTTCAGCTTTTGGTCGACTTTTTCTTGAATCTTTTCAAACTCCTTAGGACTTTTTAGAAAGGCTTTGTCTTCTTGAATCTTGGCCTTTAATCACGGAACTCCTTAGTAACCGACCTTTGCTCCTTTATCTCGCTAAAGTGGCACATTTCTGCACATAATGGACTTTGAAACCTGAAATGCATAAAAACACGTAATCAGTGTTAACTCTTAATTATTACTCACATAATTGGTCTAAAAGTATGAATATTACAGAATTAAAACTACAGTTTTGGGCTCTTATCAAGCTACAACAGGGACCATGAGGAGAAATTAGGGTTAGGTCTCCTGACGGGCTTGGGCTTCCCATGTTCACCTAGAACACACGGCCCAAGTCCGTCAACAAATGACTTATTCCACTAAAGGTCATTGTTGCACTACCGCCCTAATCCCAAATTGCTTGTATTACGTTTATGGGCTCCATATTATAAGCTTGTTGATCTCCCCGAGTTAAGATATCGAATGCCCATTGATTAAGTCAAGTTAATGACAACTACATTAATCAACTTCTTATGTCCTTGAGTAGTACCACTCAACCTCATTGTCACGTCGGATTAAATCCACTTGCAGAGTTTACATGACAATCCTTATGAGCTCCTCAAGGGGACATCATCAACCCGACTTCTTGCGGGTCACGGATTCCTTCTATAATTAACAGCACACCTTATATACAATGTCATTACCCAATCTATCGAGTTTGTTAATTCACAAATGAATCTTACTCATTGATGATTTAAAGCAATGTACAATGCACGTAAGTGCCCGTTATTATATCCGGATTAAGAGGACAAGCATCCATAATAACAGAGGTGTTTGTTTTCTTATATAGTCAATATAAAGAGAAACAACCTCACTTGGTCCTGTTCAATACACACAAAGTGTACTAGTGTAATCCTGTAGTCAAGATAGACTAATACCATATTATACTACAACCATACCAATGGTTTGTCCAAATCCATCTAGGTTGTGAACATTTATTTATACTTTATAAGGTACTGATGATATGATCTTTTGTGTGTCACCACACACTATATCATCTACAACATAAAGTATTAGACGCATGAATATAACTAATAACATATATAATATGCATAACATTTGCCCATATGATTCTCATTCAAAATATGAAGAATTAGAGTTAATACAAAAGTAATGCTTTTAGTATATAACCCTATCAAAAATTCTGGTGGATGTGGATCTCTCCGAACCTATTCCAGATCAGATTTATGTGAAAACAACGAAGGTGAAATTTTGGCAAACTGTGGAGGTAGGTAAGCTACCAAAGATGTGTACACACTGCAAGATTCCAATCCCTCAAAAGGTGACATGTGTACAAGAAGTCATTGTGGATGTTACTCCCAATGAAGACTCTCAGGGAGAGAAGCCTAAAAGAAAAAGAGGTCGTAAACAGAATCATTCGAAAACTAGTAAGCAAGGTGATGTAGTATGGAGGCCAAAACCTACTGAGAAACCAATGGAAACTCAGATTCAGAACAAATTTGAGGGACTAGAGGTTGAAGAAATTCATACCATTGAGGAACAAGAGCAAGAAATTTAACAAGCAAATGGCGAGACAAGTAAAGGAATAGATGCTGAAATAGGAAACTGACTTGGGCACTCATGTTCAGGAACAAGTTACTGAACCAGAACTGGAATCTGATTTTCCATTGGAGGGAAACATAGAGACTAATAGAGCTGGAAATGAAATGCAAGCACAAGCTCTTAACCAGGATACCACAGCAAGTGGTAACTTATCAATCTCTAGAGTTTATGAAGACTTTAATGAGAAGAGTTTGGCTGAGAATGAAGCAAAGAAGATTCTTCAAATGCTAATTCAAAAGCAACCAACTAGAACTGAAGCAAAGAAACCACCTGACCCAGCAACTCCTCTATCTTCAAGATGGGCAGACATGTCAGTGGAGGAAACACAAGAGGATCAGGAATCAAATGTAGATATGATGGTGAATGACACTCAAGTATTAGAGTAAAATCTCAGGAGTGGCTACAAACCTCAGTGGTAGATACAGCAGACATATTCTCTAGCTACCAGGTCCAGATCACGGTCTAGGACTGGGACTATGGATAATTAAAGGTGTATCACACCTTATAATAAAAGACTTATATTCTCAATAAGGTGCTTTTTTTGGAATATAAAAGGGATTGCAAATGACAAATCATAAAATAGACTATTGAAGCTCATTAATAAATGGGATCCTGACATTGTTGGGATCGCAGAACCTATGATCAATCCCAATGATTTCTCCAAGGCTTATCTACAATCATTGGGCATGAGCTCTTTTTTCTATTACAACTCAAGCTAGAAAAGAGTTCCTAATCTTTGGATTCTTTGGAAGTCTTCTATAGCCACTCCTACTCTTTTACATTACCCCAACCAACAATTAACAGTGGAGGTCGATGAAGTACTGATCTCGATTATTCATGTTAATTGCATGTATGTGAGCATAAGACACTTATGGTTTGAACTTTAGCAGATAAGCTCCTGTAACTACCTTGGTTAATTCTGGGGGATTTTAATGCTTACTTGAGTTACTCGGAAAAAAAAGGGAGGAAACAGACCAAATCCAGCAGCTATGAATGACTTCAGAGATTTCGTGGGAAACAATCATCTAATGGAAGTCCCCTGCAATGGTTTTCATTTTTCTTGGTGGAATAAACAAGTCGGAAGATTCAAAATATTAGGAAAATTGGACAGGATGTTTGCTAATATCCTGTGGAGCACCAAATTACCTAGCTGGAACTATAAAGTCTGCAATAGGCTTTGCTCGGATCATTCTCCTTTGGTGGGTCGATGCACTGATATTCCTAGACCAAAGAATATTCCATTCAAGTTCTTTAACATGTGGTGCTCATATCCAACTTTCAAGGACATGGTTAAAGAGAATTGGGATATACCAGTTCTAGGGCACTCAATTTTTATTTTGACGCAAAAACTGAAAAGGTTGAAGAGTGTCTTGAAAAGGTGGAATAAGGAAGTCTTCGGTAACATAAAATATAAAGCTAAAGAAGAAGCTGCAATTCTGGAGTGAATGCAAGCACAGTTTGAGCAAGGTAATATGGATGAAGAGTTCACTATGCAAATGGTAGACCAAGAAAATAAAGTGGAGCTTTTATTGGAACAAGAACAAATGTTCTAGAGGCAGAAATCAAGAACCACCTGGGACAAAGACAATGATAGAAGAACTAAGTTCTTTCATGCAATGGCTAACCGAAACAGAAGCAAGTCTTCAATCTCTGAACTGAAGAATAATGAGGGGGTCACACTCACAACTCAAGAGGACATAGGAGAATTCCTAGTCAAGCATTATTCGGAAAAGTTCAAAAAGGCAGAGCAAGTGCTGGATTGGGATCTTATTCACACCATGCCACAAATGATAACTGAAGATGACAATGCAAGGTTATCCTCCATCCCATCTGCCCAAGAAGTGAGGACCGCAATCTTCCATCTTAAAGCTGATAGCTCACCAGGACCAGACAGATTCACTGGATTTTTCTTTCAAAAATGTTTGGATATCGTGGCACATGATTTAGTTAGAGCCATTCAATATTTCTTCATCAAATTGAGACTCCTAGTTGGTGTTAACTCGAATTTCATTGTTTTGATTTCGAAAGAAAAAAATGCCAATCAAGTGAACAAATGCAGGCCCATCTGTCTATCGAATTTTGTGTTTAAAGTTATCACCAAGATTCTAGCCACAAGATTGAGCCCAATTGCAGAAAGGATCATCAGCAAGGAACAATATGGTTTCATCCCAACCAGAAATTCTCAACAAGCCATTGAGCTAGCTTTGGAGCTAATCAATGAGCTTCAAATACCTCAATATGGGGGCAGCATAGCAATCAAGCCTTTGATATATCTTAAACCTTTGATACAATGGACTGGGAATTCCTATGGGCTGTCCTACATCATGTGGGGTTCTGTGAGGTCTGGATTCAATGGCTTAAAGGAGCTTTTTCTAGCAACTCTATGTCTATTATGCTCAACGGTGGTCCAAAAGGTCATTTCACTGCAAAGAGAGGACTTAAACAAGGTGATCCAATTTCCCCTATGCTGTTTGCTTTGGCGGAAGACTGTTTAAGCAGGAACATCAGTAAGCTTGTTCAGGAAAAAAAAATATTCTGCCTATGGTGGTAAATGCTAAATATTGTAGTCCATCACATTTAATGTTTGCGGATGATGTTTTTTTATTCAGTAATGCTAACATGAGATGCACTAGATAACTTGTCAGGCTTCTTAATAGATACCAAGATTCCTCAGGGCAAAGCATCAACAAGGATAAATGCAAGATTTTCCTTAGCCCTATAAGCATTAGAATAAGAACTATCATTCAGGAGACTCTGAATATCAAGGAAGGATCCCTGCCAGAAAAATATCTAGGAGTACCTCTTGTTATGGGAAGAGTAACAAAAGCTGCACTTGCTCCATTGGTTGATAAGATCAGAAGGAAAGCTTCAGGATGGACTAGGAAACTCTTATTTTTTCAATGAAGAGTAGTCCTTGCAAGGCATGTTCTAAATAGCATTCCAGTGCATAACATGGCCATATACAAGTGGCCAAAATTAGTAATAAGGGAATGTAAAGCCATAATCAGGGATTCCATTTGGAGTGGAAATCCAGCACAAAGGAAGTTTATCATTGTGTCATGGGAGAAAGCATGCAAACCTACGAAGGAAGGAGGTCTCGGGCTAAGGAAACTACAAGATATCAATCTTTCAATGCTCATGAAACAAGCTTGGAGCTTACTAACAAAAGACTGTTGATAATTACAAATTTATGTAAACTAACTATCTATGCATAAACACAAATAATCAATTACATAAACAAGTGCTTAGATCAATATTCCTACTTTCAATTCATTATACAATATAGAGAGTTAGTATTCGTTCCACTCTTAATCTATCAAGACTAAATAGAAATTCAACTAATCAAACACAAGAAAACAATGGTGAGAGTAATATTGTGTTGAGAGATTTATACTCTACGATTATACTATGGATGCAAATAAATCTAAATTAACTAAACTAATAGAAATAAGGTTTTGATGGAAGAGAAAGTTATAGAGAAGAGTAATCAATCCACCTAATAACTAGTTTTATGCAAGAATCGAATTATTCATTGAAAAGAGATCATATTTAGGTTTTCACGTAATGATTCAACCTAAAGCCTCAACCTTTATCATCCCTAGCAACAACCTACATCTCTATAGTCATTATTACTAGCATGTAGGATTATTACAACCAAATCTCTCGACTTAATTATAATAATCCCTAGTTTAATTTACTATATGCTTATTTTGGAAGTCATAAAATTAACTAAAATCATTGAAAAATATACACAATTAAATAATTCTACTAAGCAATCTATTCCTCATTAGGCTTCATAATCACTCCCTCTAATGGGGGGATTAGCCTAATATCATTGGATTAACTAACTAAAGCAAGAAAAAGAAGTCATAATAATAACTTGAATTAGATTGAAGTAATGGTGGCTAAGCTAAAGAAAACATAAATTAGGTTATACTAAAGAGAGAGAAAGAGCTAATTTAATTAAACTAAGAAGGGAGTAGCCAAGTTTTGTTTTGTTTTAACCCTCTTTATATAGGAGAGGGTTAGGTTTACAATTTCATGCATGGGCTTTTAGGCTAGGTTATGGACCCATAAATCAAGTCCATAACCCAATTTGTTGAATCCAAGACTTTTAATTCTTGTCGTGTTACTGTAGTTCGAGTTTTCACCAACTTATACTACTCTGATCGAGTCAAGGTCTAAACCATTGGAAAGAGCTTTCTGATCTGGTCATTTTGATATAAAAGGGGCCCAAATCTGAGGTCTGAGCCCAAAGATATGGCATTTTGAAGTTCTATTGACTTTTCTTCAACTTTCTAATCCGGTTTGACTTTCACTTAACACCTTTGACTTGGGCTTTTTAAGGACTTTTTCTCCATGAAACTTGGGCTTTCTTCATAGAACTTTCATATCAATCACTTTAGCTCCTTTTAGCGCGCCTAATTAGTAACGAATTTATATTTATTCAACTCCGAAGCCTGAAATACTCAAAAGCATGTAATTAGTAATAAACCTATATTATTAATAACATAATTGGCTAAATAGAAATATTATTAAAGGGTTTAAACTACAGTTTTGGGCTCTTATCAACTATGATTGGTCTACTTTCATTAAAGGTAAGTATATCAACCGCACATGGGGGTGGTCGAACTACAAAACCTCCACAGTATGGAATGGTATCAAATGGGCCTTGAGAGAAATAGAGCATCTTCATGGATGGGCTGTGGGGAATGGCTCCTCTATTAATCTATGGAGAGAGAATTGGTGTTGCATAAACCAATATGTGACTACTTTCAAGCTGAAAGAAAGGAAATTGTCAAATTTTAGTCTAAACTCAGCGAATTCATTCAAGGTGATACTTGGCAATTTTCTAAAACGATGATTCAAGTCTTACAGTAACTCAGCATTGATCTAGCCACTATTTAGAAGCCGGATAGCTCAAGAGAAGATACAAGGATTTGGACAGCCTCAACTACTGGGGAATTCACAGTTTCTAAAGCCCATGAAGCCACAAGGAAAAAAGCTTCGAAACTCACATGGTCTAAATATATCTGGAGCTCCAAAGTTCTGCCGAGGACACAGGGTATAGCTTGGAAGTTGGCACATGGGGCAGCTCGAACATACGATCAACTACAAAAGAGAAAGACACAACTGGCTTCAAGGTGTTGCATATCCCTTCGTCAACATTCATTGATTTTCAAATCAATTTTGTTCCATCAGGTTTCTGATCTCTTTCGGTTCACTATATCACACATCTCGATAACGCTTCTCTAATAAAGATTCCAACGTATGTACTTCCTTTTTACTTCAGTTCATTGAAAATTAGAATATTTGTTTGTTCAAATGGTTTTACACATAGATCAATGGGTCGGAGAATGATGAATAATGAGAGATAAATGGGTACTTATCTTTATGACACTGAATTTTGATGTATTCTTCTATTTTGATGATAGCTTGATAAAATTTAGAATATGCTTCATATATTCAATTTCTTCTCTATCAATGTATAGAAGGCCTATTTCTTAGCTTACTTTGGAGTGATGATTCATGCCTTGAAGCCAACAGTTGGTACCCAACCTTCTACTCTATTGTTATGGTTGGTGCATGAATATAGCAAGCTATTGAACTTGGAGTCAGATTAGCAAAGTAGTCGTGGTAAGCTATGGATTTATGTTATAGTACGTGCTTAGCTCAATGAATTTGAGTTGTTGGTTAAGGAAAGCTATATATTTGAGTTAAATTTGGATATTCGATTGAGAAACAAAATGGATGGATAAAGGTACATTTTTTTTCATCATATTTTTTTGGTTTTTTTCTTAAAGTGTAGTCTAGGCATATATTGAATGGATTTTTTCAGATACTTTTTACTCTGTGGTTTAGCTTATATCTTTGGTTACAAAAAGAATACCAAAAAAAAGATAAGAGAAAAGAAGACACCAAACCTCATATTTTTGGCAATGCCGAGCTATACTGAAGAACAAAGATGAGCATAAATTGCACTTCTTAAATGGTATGATCAAGTGCTAGAAGCATACATTTGCTAAGCCTGATTTCAAATTTATAATTATTGCATGGTTGTTTACTAAGAGATGATGGTAGCACATGTCCTAATAGAATGTCAAGTATTGAGATGGTGCATACAATGATACTACTCTGAAGAAAAATCTAAAGGCAAATAATGAAACATGACCATGAATATGTAATGGTGCAGACATGATTTATCATTGCTGATGCATTTTATTATTGTTACCATACAATACTTTTAATAAGAATTATGTTATTATTATATTTAACCTGTGTGTTTGCATATGGATGGGTACAATAAATTCTTGTTGTACTATATATAATATTGAGATATACTAAGCTACACAGAAGATTCTTTAGATTTTCAATAATATTAATAGAGTAGTCATGGTAATACAATTGCGCTCTTATTAAATATTCTCAAGGTCAGACTCTTTACTTAGATTAGTTGTTAATCTGTTTATGTTGTTTGCCCTGTTAACTCACTTCATCACAGTAGGTGCTTGAATGTTGTTAACAGGGATTTCCTAAAGTTGGTGGTGGAAGATTACAACCTTTCTCAAGCCATATTTCAAAAGAAATCTAGAATTTTGAACGGTATATGCATATATGTTTGGAACTAAAACTATATGCACTATTTAATTAATTTAATCACAATAAGTCTCTGTTCAGTTCACCATCCACCACTGAAAGTGCTTCCTAAGAGTCGTCATTCTCATTTCATTTAAGCATTCTGTTGTTGGTGCATGTTCTCTGTAAGTCAATTATTTATGTGGTTAAAATTCACAATGTTATTGTTATCATTTCCATATCTGATTTTGGTTTAGAATTGACATATAAACACATTGAATGTGTTAAAACGTGTTGGGCAGATAGAGTGAATCCCATGCAAAAATCCACCTCAGCTTAACATTTTTTATGTAATTTTAACCACGTAAAATGTTGGTGTTACCTAAAGAACCAGATTGGAAGATACTCTGTTTAATTCTGTTGGCATTAAATGTTATGCATTGTTTCAGTTCTTTAGGTTGTTTGTTTTTACTAGAATTAAACTTTATAATGAATGGTTCTTTAGTTTGTGCGTTGTTACTGGAAGGAACCCATATAGGAATACTTACCCCCATATAGGCATATACTGGATACCAAAAAACCAGTGTTTAAATAGTATTTTGTATGAGATATATGTTGACATTGATTAACATATTGTACTCCGCACAACTAACATTGCTTCAGGTGAGCATCCAGTTTTACTGAGTTATTTTATATATAGTTTATCTCTCTGAATTTCGGAGCTTGGTTGCATTACCTCACATTCAACAATTTAGTAGAGTTGACATACGAAATTTTTCCATTATCGATGGGGTTTAGATAATCACATTGGTCTAGCATCAAGGTATTCTCTTCGTCCTCTTTAATTCACTAGAATTTATTTGGCAATAATGGTTTTTTCCCCTATTTGTATATACCCAAGAATATCGATATATAAAACATTCAAAATTGTATTCGATTGTTTGGTAGAATTCGCATGAGAGTGTTGAATAGTTTTTAATTTGATCAATCATATGCTAAACCATTGTAATAAAAAAAGATGCATGATAATTTAGTTGTTGTTTGGATTTAATTAGTGTTAGTGGGATAATTTAGTTTGTTATTTGGATTTGATTGGTGTTAGTGGGACGATGGCCGCGTTAAAGGAGCCGGTGTATTGATTGGTGATATTACAATCACTTTCACTATGGGACTTGTTTCTCTGCACTCGATTTTTTTTTTTCATTCAGAGGAACGTTAGTTAGGTGGCTGATCTAAGAACCGGCCGATGGAGGCGTTACAAACGACCCCTTACTAAGGATGTTTTGCAATTTGTTGCTGACTTGCATGCAACGTGAGTTCCGGAATCACATAAAGTATAATTTAAATAGCTTGAAGAATGTCCATGCCATATAACTCTCATGCCATTTTTATTTTTATTTGCAATATAACTCTCCCACAAATTGACTTTAGGATTTGTATTTGTTAGGAATCTAAATTTGATCATGGGCATTTATTCTCAAGTTATTTGAAGATTCAGCACCTGGTTTTGGAAAACGGGGTTACTAAAGAAATCTCATGACATCTCAGTTCTTTGCAACACGGATGTTGCTTTGATTGTTTTCTCTACTAAAGGAAGGTATCATTCCTTTCTTTTTTACTCCCTTCAATTTTCATTTCTACTCGAATTTCATTCCATGAAAATCTAGCTAGCTAGCTGATTCTTACTCTTAAGAAATAATTATTTCTATTTAGATATGTGTCGATTATTTACTCCATTAATTATATGTGTTTTATTTTACGGTTAATTCCATAATCGAACGTTGAATAAAATATTAGGACAGCGTAGCCTGTTGAATGTGGCAGAGAAGATTTATTCCAACTGCAGATGTGGCTCCCACAAAAAACAAATGGTTTGTTATGTTTATACCCTTTCATTCTTTTTCTCTTTCTCTCTTGCCAATACTCTCTCCCATCTCTCTCTCTCTTTCTTTCTCACCAGTACTCTCTCCCACCTCTCTAATCCTTGAATAAAAAAAACAAACTAAAAACAACAATTTAGTTTTAATCCTCTCACTCTAACATTTCTCTTTCGCAGATCTTCGAAATTAATGTCATTCAAATAATATGTCCGATTAGGAAAGTTACTCTTGTGAGTTACGAGAAGGATTATGGGCGCCTCGTTGTTATCGGTGACGTTATCGATCATAATCGGGTATGCTTTTGATTAATTCGATGTTCAAAGAGATAGGACTAATACCCGATGGACAAATATTTGTAGGAGTATCCTTAGCATGAGGTGTTCTATTGATATTGATGAGAGGTCGATATTACACACTGAATCAATGAGCAATGTCAGCCATTTATATGTGCTTGTCGTGAACTTGTTGAGGAGTACAAGATGTTTTGATGAGGCCATGGAGTTCATAAAAAACAATGTCGTTTGACAATCAAAGTGTCATACAAGTGAGATACAATATCTTACTATAATCATATTTAGTTTAGTTAAACGTGTTATTTAATAACACCACATAATGTCGTACATATGAGATACAATGTCTTACTATAATCATATTTAGTTTAGTTAAACGTGTAATTTAAAAACACCACATAATGTCGTACAAGTGAGTTACAGTGTCTTACTATGATCATATTTAGTTCAGTTAAACGTGTCATTTAACAGCACCATACACTACTACAAAAAGACACATTAGCCACGGTTGATGAAGTGGTATATACCACTGTTTTGCTAATAACAGTGGCCAATAGTCAATTACCACGGTACACAACACTTTAATAGTTTTGGAACAAGCAAATACCACTTTTTTTGTGAAACAGTGGTATATCATACGACATATACCACGGTACTATGAAATATAGCCTAATTTATTTTTTGGTATTCGTATACCCCACTATTTCCTTGGAAACGGTGGTTTATATTTTGGGCACCAACCGACTACCGTGGACAAAGCAGTTCTCAAAAAATAAAGTTAGGAAAACGAAAAAATCCTCACTTATCCTTCTCGACTTGTATCCCCCCCCCCCCCCTAATTTATAACGATGGTGTAGCTGCCACCCCCCTCTCCATCTCTCTCTTCTAAGAATTTTAATGGCTCCTATTTAATTCATCAGTCTATCAATTTCGTTATACTTCATAATCAAAGCAGTGACATCATTATTGTGAGATGTGTTTGGTCACCGCTTGCTTTGAATCATTTGATTTTTGTAAAGGTAAAATAATTCTTGTTCCTTCAAATGATTTTGTTCAAGATTAATTTTCGTTTAGTTATCATGAATGGAGAAACTGACTTCTAGGTTTGCATAATTTCTGAATTGAAGAGAAAGCGAATTAGTTTTAAATAACTGATTAAGAGTTTTTTTTTCTATTAATTGGATTGGCTTTGGTTCTGCAGTGAAGAATAAGTATACATCTTTGAGAATATTTGGAACTTGGAATGTAAAAAATTCAACACATACAAGGACTTCACTGTAAGTATGTCTTACTACTTCGATTAAGTAAGATTCTTCAATTCTTTCAGATGTGCTTCTTTGGCTCTTATTTGTTTGTAATGCTCACTGTCCATCTGATCAAAATTCTTATTTATTTCATAGTTATTTTGCTTTGATTGTGCTTCAACACTAATACTTACAAAGAGGAGACAAGCAATCACTTATTACAGTGGCAATTGCAACCAGTTTGTTCCTATTTTTTTAATTGGTAGGCGAAGGATTGTAATTGGGTATAATTTACCTATTTGTTATTACAGTTAGGAGGCTTTCTAAAAAAATCAAGGTTGTTTTAATGACTCTGATGGAGTAGATGAGGGTCTTTGTACAATTACTGTAGACTTGTTGATTAGTTCCAAAATTCTAGGTTTACAGTTCTAAATTGCATCTTTGTTTGTTAAGTAATTTGCTTAATTTAGTGATTGATATTTGCAATTCACCGACTTGGGGGTTTTATTTTCAGGTTTGTGCTTCAATGATTTACATAGCATACACGTCAATTGTCATTTACATAACATGTTATGTGTGTAATTCACTAAACACTAGGGATGGAAAATGAAGCCCTCACTGCTAACTATTTTTCTTTAAAATAGATATTGGCGTTTGCTTAGATTTTAGTTTGATGGATATTTAACCCAACTTTGGCTTATCTTATCAGTAGTGGTATAACTAGCCTTATTTTAGTGAAACTAGAAAACAACTTCATAGAGTTATAGTTGGTCAAGGTTCATTTCTATATTTAACAAAAGATTATCCTATATTTGATTATGTGTTCATGGTCACATGTGAAGGAATTTTCTGACTAAAACAAAATTACTCTTTATATGTGTTATGCTTAAACTTTTTAGAATGTTACAAATTGCATATTTGATTCAAAGCTCACTCTGACTTGACCAATGCTAGTCGAAGCTCACATGGACAGAACCAAAATACTTTAGACAAGCTATATATTAATGCTTTTGAGGCCTCTTAAATATTCTTATCATGGTAGAAATTGGGATTTATGCTCATGGCTTCTAAAATATTCTTGAATGAGTTATTTGTTATGCCTCACTCTTTATTTCTTTTTCTTTTTTTCTTTTTTTCTTTTTTTTAATGAAACGTAACTCATCTGGAATTTGGATCGTTAGATTTTGGATAATTAGATGTAAACCTTTAAAATGTTTAGTTAACAATTATTAATGAGTAATGACATGCAATTTTTTTTGTGAGAATTGGCAAATAGATGGTTAGATATCGAATTATTATCAATAAACTTTTATGTCTAATTGTGTATCATGATTTCATTGATATTTCTCGTTTAGTTTTAACTTTGTAGGACTTATATTAGAACTTTGTATTTATGTGGTACAGTTTGCTTGGAATTTAAAAAGGTAGTGCGTGCTTATGCCACACGTCACACTTTCGCTTTTCAAAACATTGAGTAGGTCTGGTCACGTTATCCTTAGTGTTATAGGCAATTGAAAACATTTTCTTTGGTTGTTTTTTTGCCTTTCTTTCAGGTGATGTGACCAAGTGAGGCGTCTTCAATCAATTGTATATGTGTGTACGACGTTACTTAAAGACAAGGCTATGTGGGTAACAAGAGAACAACCATGAATGGTGAGTCCATCATTCAATTATGTAGAATACCTTACCATGACAAGGACAAATTGCCATTTTTCCAGTATAATGGTATGAGAAGATACTAGCTGATGTAAGGGTGCTAAGATTGAATGATCCAGTTTTCATTTCTTGTTGACTAAGAAGATTGGATAGGTTTAGAATATTAGTTTCTCATAACTAGTTTTGTTATGTATTACACCTTCACCTTATCCTCACTTGTTCTGAATCCGAGAAAAGATGCTTGAGAATGGAATGGATGGTACATTCAACTTATGTTTTTTGCGGAAAGATTGGATCTTGAATAAAACGTAGAATACAATTTGCAAGCCAGGTTTGTTTTCTCTTCATTTGTTCTGAATTTTCCTACATGAGACTTTACATGGTGTGAGTTATAGCCTTATAGTCATTCTTAAAACATTCGTAGAATTGCAATGTTTGGATAACTAGTACTTTTCTTCCTAACAGGTCACTTGTTTGACGATGGAATCTGATGGAAGCCTTTGTTGCAGTTGATTTGTCATTAGAGAATATGTCTACATTAACTGAAATTTACAAGGAGGAGCTCTCATGTCATCGTTTAGTTTTCCTGTCTTCTATACTTGTGTTTTCAATGGGGTACGTCTTTTTATATGGAAAATGCATTGTACTAAGTGAATAGCTATGTTAAACATTTATTGTTTTCATGACAAAAATATTTTATAAGAAGATTCAGCTTTTGTAGAGGTGCTTTCAGCGTGATTGGTATTGTTTTTTGAAGTATATGAGGTAATTTTCAGGTTGTTCAAATCTTCAGGTCACTACAAAAAAATAGCCAAAAAACAACGGCCCATAGCTGTTGTTTACGACGAAAACATGTGCTATATTCTGTCGTTAGGGCTGTAATAAAAACCACTGTAGTTTTTGAAATACAACGGCCCAGGGCACTTGTAATATTTAAAAAACAACGACGGCTATTAACACTTGTAAATCAACGGACGGTCATCAGCACATGTTTCTTTTAAAATCTGGTCCACGTTTATTTTGAATAGAACGACAAACTTAGTCGTCATTTATGGGAGAAATATTTCAACAGTTCACTGTCGTTTATTTATTTAGTATCCCTAATTTTTTTTTTTGCTGCCACCTGATAAAAACTAAAGAACAATAACAAAATATAAGAAAATAACCTAAATAAAAGCAAAATGTTTTGATTGAATGCTTAAAACTTCAACAACTTAAACAAATCCCATTCATACAACAACTTGTGCACAACCAAGTCTTTAGTATAACTTAAGAAAGTAATTTAGATTACATTAGTAAAAGCCTTAGGCCATGTAACAGTAGATCCCACGATAATGTCACCAAAGGTCTTTCCTCTAGCACCAAACAACTCCGCGTGAAATTCTAGAATCTCGTCCACTACGATCCGATATGCATTCTCAGGCACTTCAACTCGATCACCAAGCATTCTTCCAATGGCAACCACTCTACCCCCCATGCTTTGCAGCTCACATGTTTGTCCAGAATGCGACACTATTGGTTGCCTAGACAATGAATGACCAGTTGTCTGCGACAAACAAGATATGAAGTAGTAAGAAAATCTCAATACGACAAACATGTCAACTAGTCTATTCATGTGTAAAATCAAGAGTTGTATAACAATATATAGCAATATTATATATTTATAGTTGGTAATTTCTAGTAGACTCAATAAGGAATAAGTAAACTTGGCAGCTTCATATATAAGTAAGAGGAATCAAAGCAAAAGAAACTAAGTCAGTTGCAACATCCCAAACAATGAAAGAAAAAGGAAGAAATCCAATGTACTAGGCATACAATCTACCCCTCACCAGCTACTTACCTCTACTTTCTTAAACTCCTAAGATCAAGCTTACACTAGTACAAGAAAAAGACTCACTGACATAAGACAACTATAAGCAGTTCTATTTTTACTTGGTGAATTTCTAATTATGAAAAAAAAATCTATAGTAAAGTTTGTCAGATAAGTAAGTACTTCTAATCCCAAACTCCTACTTGAAATGGAACAAGCATCAATCCCAACATCCTCTAGCTCTACTCAATTAACCATGAATTTCATTCAAACAAGCATCAATAATTTATATCGAACAACACCAAATGACTATTAACTGAAGCTTAAACCACTAATAGAGAGCATAAATAACAATGCCGATAACGGTAAGGATAGGATGTTCAAAAATAAATTATTGGATCATTCGTCTTGTTGTTTTTGTGGTCGTGCCAATGAAAACTCAAAGCACCCTTATTTGTCTGTTCTTGCACTAAAATGGTTTGGGCAGGTGTCAAGGTGACGATAAGGTCTGGCAATTTAGTGTTTACCTTAAACCAACAGTAGTATTCCATTTTCTAAAGATTAGGTGGATGGTTGCCCAAAGATTGGGTGTATGGCAACCATCCAGTCCTGCACCAAGTAATCTTTAAGTTTCTTTCATGATTTACAGGGGCCAGTACATACATACTATAGATAAACAGTTACCAAGGTCTTGCCAGTGGACTATGGGTGAATCGTAAACTCACGACTATACCACTTGGAATGAGACCACGACCATTTGGAACAGCAGCACTCCACGTTGGGAACCACTTCCAACCAGGATTACCAGCAATCACATTTTGGCATTGACATGGTGGTTCTCTAACTAACTCACTATGTTTGTTGCTTTAAGAAAATAAAAAAAAAAAAAAACTCAAAAAATATGATTATTGTTAGACATTAATAGAAAAGATGTTATAGTGTTCTCACTTGATGTTTTGAAGGCAGAATATATCGTTGGATGAATTGACAATGGACATTGAGAATGCAAGAAGAAGTTACCATTAGATCTATATAGATAATTACAAATACATGCGACTCGTAACAAGTAAAAAACTAACATTCATATATGAGATATCAGTTAATGGATGACCAAATCAACAGGCAAAGGAACTTATTAGGGTTCTGACAACACTCTATTATTAATCTTTGTTAGCAAAGGGAATAGCTTGAAGAACATAAAAAAGGAAGATAGCAAATCAAACACCTAAACTTGTATGCTGAACGCCAAGGTCAGTCCCTGACAACTAAAGAAAACTTATCTCTAGGCCTACAACGAGAATGGTGCATGACCGCCATAAATAAAAGGACCAAAAATCATATAATGACATGATCGCTAGTCATTATCTCTAGGCTTATAATCTAATGATTGACAAAGTGAGTAGTAAAGTGTGTAAACTATGGTGAGTAAACCGATCCCTTCTATATATATATGAAAATTTTGAATGAAATACATACTTACCAGGATACCATTCCACAAAAGATTTATTGCATCTTCAGGAACAAGGGGTCCATTCAGAGTAATGTGGAGGACAATGTTCCCTTGTAAGCTTCCCTAGTCGTGAAGCATATTACGCTGCATTTGGTCCAATCGCCTTCCCATCACTATTGAATTAAACTTCTAATTGCATAAGAGGTGGGGCTAAATAACAACATAGGAGATTGTTAACTATACACATACATAAGAAATAATAATAATAATAATAATAATAATAAAAAAATAATAAAAACTGTAGTGATAATACTTCCAAATATTAAAAATCTCACCCTCAGGCTCAGGCTCAGGCTCATGCTCTTGCCCATACTCAGACTCACTAGATTGCTCCTCCGACATTAGTATTCGATCAGATGTTGGATGCGACATGTATGCCTAATATCATGCTCAAATCAAAGCAATTCAACTTAATATCATACTTAAAACAAAACATCCATTTACTATTACTAATTCTGACAATCAATTCCTCTTAACAAAACACAAAACATTACTAATTATGACAATCAATTCCTCCAAAAGAAACTTAGAACATAAAATATCAAAAAGATTACAAAAAATAACATAAAACATAACAAAAAAAAAATCTAAACCCAAGAACCATCTGTGGTATCTACTTCTTCCATAATGTCATTTACTAATTCTGACATCATTTCCTCTTCACTCATTCTTGCCTCAAAAACCAAAGGATCCTCAAACGCGTCCACACCCTAATTCAACCTCTTTGGAGCATCCAGGACAACATACCAATGGTCCCTTGTTAGATCCTTGCAGTAGAAAACTTGAGAAGCTTTAGATGCACGAATAAATGGCTCGTCATTTTCTTTAGATTTTCCTTGGAACCTTCCAAGGTTAACAAATACTAAGTTTGTTTCTGGATCAACCACACATCCATTCACTTTATCTCCAATCAACACCCAGTCACAATAGAATACCACTTCTTTGAAATCAGAGTAATCCACTTCAAGTATTTGCCTAATGATGCCATAATAAGTTGTTTGTTTCTCCACGAGGTTCCGATCCTTCGCACTTGCTCTAAAATTCGTAAAAACATTCATTGAAACCCTACTATTTTGGGTTGATTTGACCGTTTCGGACCCTGAGGTACAAAACATGTATCCATTGTGTTCATATCTGTCATACGACTTGGCTTCAAAGCTCGGACCCATAGCAAGCCTTTTCAAGGTCGTCATCTTCTGATTTTGTAGTTGTTGTCTTAACCAAGGAATGTATTCCAATGGTTTTTCAGCTGCTACATTTCTTTTTTGACGCCAACCCCTAGAAGGATGAGGTGCATAGGGTTCAAGGTATAACTGGTACTTCCTATAATTTAAGCATCTTTAGATTTGAATACATTTACAAATTAAATATCTAAAAGTAATAAAGAAACCAAATCAGATTTTACTTACGCCTCCCATTCAGCATTTTGAGGGCAATGTTGCAAAAGCCATTTGCACACTTATTCATATTGCAAATTGGACAAAATGTACCTTTTCCCCTTTTTATTAGTAGTGACTTTTGTCCCATGGTTATGGTTCGGCCTACCATCGAGATCAGCTTCATCATCCATGAACTTTCCTCTTTTATGACTTCCTTTTCTCCCTTTAGGCATATACTCCATGCAATACCTTACTGATTCTTCCATAATGTACCGTTCCGCGATACACCCTTCTACATGTGTCTTATTCATCACGTTCCCTTTGTATATTCTCATCATCCTATTACATAAAATAAATCAGAGGCACACAATAATTTCATATATGAATAGTGTAAAATAAGATAAATATATATCATGTACCGCTCAAAATGGTACATCCATCGAAATGGAACAGGTCCATTAGTTAGTGCCTCCTCCGCCAAGTGCACAACAAGGTGTATCATGGGAACAAAAAATGAAGGAGGGAAGTACTTTTCAAACACACATAAAGTTTCCACAACACGTTTTTTCATGACCTCGAGCGTCTCACGGTGAATAACTTTTGAGCACAAGACATTGAAGAATAGCGACAATTGCAAGATAGCAGCACGCAAAGGTTTATGCTTTTTGTATGCATGCATTAGTAAAACTGGGAGCAATTGTTGCATGAGGATATGGTAATCATGTGAATTCATGCTCTTGAGTTGAAGATCCTCCATATTCACATGATGTTTCCAGTTTGAACTATACCCTTTGGAAACTTTCAGATCAACTAGAGTTTGACATACCATCTGTTTTTCTGATTTCGATAGAGCAAATGGAGCTTTAGGCAAGAAAATCTTGCCATTCTCTTCGATAGGCCACAAATTCTTCCTTATCTTCATTTATTTAAGGTCTAGGCGAGCTGCAAGACCATCCTTATTCTTCTCTTTTGTTCCCATGATTGTCCCAAGGAGATGTTCAGCAACATTTTTTCCGTATGCATCACGTCCACATTGTGTGGAATAAATAACTCCTATATTTACAGAAAACTGAAAATGTTAAAACACCTATATATTATAATATATTATACTTGTAATGTGAAACATTTAATTTAAACTTACCTCCCAATACGGTAAGTCAAATAATTTTGATCTCTTGGACCATGCATATGAACCATCATCGTCGTGTGTGGGTCTCTTCCTTTTCTTGCTTAATTTCCCATACTCTGTAGGAAATGTTTCCACCCATTTCAATACCTCAGAACCAGTCAAGCGATTGGGCTTTGTTCTATGCTCTTCTTTTCCATTAAATTGTGATTTTTGGTACCTAAACACATGATCATCTGGTAGGAATCTTCTAGTTGCCATGTAAGCTTCCTTTTTCCCATGTAATAGTCTAATTAAGTCAGTGTGTACACTACAAACTGGACAAGCATATTTTCCACCCGTTCTACAACCTGAGAGATGACCCAATGCCGGAAAATCATGAATCCGCCCATAACAAAATAGCTTTCATAGTAAAAGTTTTCTTGATGTAGGCATCATATGTTAGACTTCCAACACTCCACAATTTAGTTAACTCTTCAATCAATGGTTGCAAATACACATCAATGTCATCCTGGGATAGTTTTTCCAGGGATTAACAGTGTTAACATTGTAAACTCTCGAGTCATGCAATAGGATGGAGGAAGATTATAGGGAACCATCATGACAGGCCAGCAACTATAAGAATTGCTATTCATTCCAAAAGGATTAAATCCATCTGTAGCAAGTCCTAACCGGACATTGCGTGGCTCACCTGAAAATTCAGGCCACTTACGATTAACTGATTTCCAAGCAGAATAATCAACTGGATGGCGCATGTAATCCGCATCTCCAACCGAATCTGTGTGCCACCTCATTTTCTTTGCAATCCATGGTATTGTGTACAATCTCTTCAACCTTGGTGTTAGTGGGAAGTACCTTAGCACCTTCCATGGAATTTTGTTCCCTTTATTCCTAAGAACAATTGACTTCCATCTGCTTGCCTTACACACTGGACAAAACTCCCTAGTTGCATGCTCTTTCCAGTATAGAATGCAATCATTACGACATGCATGGATCACCTCATAATCCATACCCAAAGATCTTATCAGTGTTTTCGCAGTATAGGTGTCAACAGGTATAGTGTTCTCCTTCGGCAAAATAGTTTTTAACATTTTGAGCAACTCCGTGAAACTATTGTCAGACCATCTATTTTTAGCCTTCATACTCATCAACTCAACTGTCATGGAAAGTTTCGTTATCATTTTCACACGAAGGGTATAAAGGTTGTACTGCATCTTCCTTCAATTTTTTGTAATAGTCATCACCATGTATATCTTCTTCATTTTGTTCGTCACTTCCACCTCAAAGTTCATTCATACAATCATCTAATGACTCGGGATCTATATGGGCATTGTTAACCAAATCAATCATCCTAGGTGCTGAACTTGAAGAAGTGCTAGGAATCCCCTTTTTAAGACCACTAGTGGGCAATGGTTCGCCATGAAAAGTCCACGTTGTATATGTTTCATCAAAACCAAGACGGATTATATGGTCAGTGACTTCCAAAATAGTCTTTTTCCAATTAACATTACGACATGCTACACATGGACAGCAATACCATCCATCGTTTCCTGGTTTGTTTTGAGCAAATTCGAGGAACGATCTGACACCCTCAAGATATTCCATAGAAGCATGAGGCGCTTTCATCCATGCCCTGTTTGGGGGTATTGAAGACATTCCTACTATACAAAAGAATGAGAATAAACTTGTATATACAATATTAGCAGTAAACATAAGTTCAAGCTAGCAACTGCAAAATGTCAAAATAAACTTTAATGCTATATCAACCATAATGAGAATACTAGAACAAGAAATGAAAACTAAAATTCAGTAAAATAATGAGAACACAATGTTGCAAGTTAACAGGAGTTTCAAGGTCATTGAGGTCCCATACGGTATAGGCAGGGAACTTTAGAACTAATCTCAGAGCCTTTGATGAACAATTAATTATCGAGTCTACATCTATATGAACCGAAACAAGTAAGCAATGCAAGAACTGAACCAATTGAAGTGTAGCTCTGCAACTTAAGATATGATAATACAGGTTCCACCTGAACTTAAGCTACTTCTGGATAAACATAACCCAAGTCCTAGGTCCTACTGATAATGGCACATGCTACAAAAGTTTGTATGGTTCCAATTGATAATTCTAGAATGGTACAAAATATACCCAACCTTCATATTTAACATAAACTAAGTCTTAGGCTGCTACAGGCCATCCGCTGGGGTGTTGCAGGATGTTCCCCATGCCACCCCAAGCCATTTCCATCCTCTTAACATGTCATTGCAGGCCATTCTTTCTTGAGTTCTCTGACATGCCATTCACTAAGTATGTATATTACTTCAATTCCTTCAAAAACAAAAAATCAGCACAACACTATTCACACAATTATCCTTTAGTCCTACCTACACATCAGTCAAGCATATTATAGTTATGGAAACATGTCAGACACTATTCAATGGAGACTTTAACGTCTCAACTCTTCAAACCAAAAATTGGGTTGAAACAATATATAAGAAACTAAGTATAGAGTGGGTGTTACTCTACAAAAGAAAAAGTAAAGTAAAGATATATATACTAATTACTAGGTATTATAGTTATGGAACCAACAAGTAATACATTATCCTAGGCAAACTTGCCTTGATACATAAACATGAATATTAAATAAATTAGTAAGCATTATCATCAATAGGAAAACCAACAACTACATTAACTGGAATCACATGCAGACGTAAAATTACAATAAAAATAAAAAACTTACCACTAATTATACTAACTTACGTCGACATGTGTATTAACTTCTGACACACAAGTCTAGCTAAATATCCAAGTCCCACTACTAAAAACAAGACTTATTATGACGGCTAAATATTGTTTGAGTTGAGTTCGTCTACCACGAGGATATCCCTATAGGGATGAGTGTTTCGAGACCGTTGGATCTCGGAAAATCAAAAACAAAAAGGAAGAGAGAGAATATGGGTTTGTTTTTTATTTTCGGACCGTTAGATCTCGGATCCAACATCAGGCCGGTAGGCGTCCCTATAGGGATATCGTGGTAAACACTCAATATGGATACCACGATAGAGTTAGCCTCTACCACGAGGATATCCCTATAAGGACGCCAGCCGAGACCATTGGATCCGAGATCTAACGGTCCGAAAATCAAAAACAAACCCATATTCTCTCTCTTCCTTTTAGTTTTTGATTTTCGGACCGTTCGATTCGAAACACTCATCCCTATAGGGATATCCTCGTGGTAGACGAACTCTATCCTCGTGGTAGACGAGGATATCCCTATAGGGATGAATATAATATTTATCTTGACAGCTTTTAAGAAAATCGTCAAGATAAAGTAGCTTAATTTTTTTTTTATGACGGCTTTGCTTAATTAGGGTACGGTTTAAGATTTTGTCTTTGAATTTGAATTGATGATCTTATGTTGGTACGGTTTAAGACTTTTGGGTTTTCTATAGAGAGAGAAGATAAGAAAAATGGCTTTGACGAATTTCATAATTACAACCATTTTTCTAATAGAATCTGCTTCTGCTTCCAAGTAAATTTAATTTTCTTTTTGTTTCAAGTTATTATGTAGCTGAATTTTCATTTTTTGTGATTAGAATCAAATAGTAGGTTAAATTAGTATTAAAGGTGTGAAATTTTATTGTTAGATCAGTTTGTTATTTTTAATTGTTCGATCTTTTACTAACAAAAAACAGATTTGGGAAAATTCATAAGTGCTATATTTGTGTGCATCTTGGAAAGTTGGCTACTGCTAGTGTATAAGGAGTGATTCCTGCTCATAGTTAGTCTCTCTCAACCACGTCCAATTGTTATAGTAAAAAACCGGTTGTCACATTATTGAAAATTGCTGCAGTCAGAAACCTGTGGCTGTGCTTTTGACTGTTGAGCTTAACTTCTTAGTTCTAGAAGGTAGTATTTAACACTTCAAAGATGTCACTGAATAAACACGTCAAGCTGAAATTCATCACAGTATGCACATGCAAATCTTTTAGTATAATATATTATCCCTTCTTGTTTAAGATGTGGGAGATGATTAAAAGATATCAGTTTTCCTTTCATGCATTTCTTCTGGTTAGATATTTACAGTTAGAGATTCCAATTTGTTCTTTCCTTTTTGATTTTACTGCAGCTCCATATGCTTTCATAGAAACTTTTAGAGAAAGGATGTTCAAGCCTGCCTTGTCAACCATCATTGCTGAAAATACCAAGTATGGTTAATCTGGCCTTTTTGTTTTAAGGTCTTCAATAGTTATAGTGCGTTTCCATTTGCTAATGAACACCAATTGTCATATACCGTCTTCATTTTTAAGGTTGCTTTGGTGTCCCCATCAGATCCTGTTTATGTGGCCACAAAGAAGATGCAGGACTTTAGAGTTAATTCAGTGATTATCACGACTGGGAATAAGCCTCAGGGAATACTCATGTACGAGCCATGCCTTAACTACTGTATTTGCAATTTTGCATTCTATCTTCAATCTGGTACATGTACATATAATGCCTTAAGTAGTTAAGTGACTGCACATACCTCGTTTTATACCTGTTTTGTTACTTCTGTTACAGTTCAAAGGATGTCCTTATGAGAGTTGTGGCTTAAAATCTTTCTCCCGAGTTGACTCTAGTGGAAAAGGTATTTGCTTGTAAACTCTTATTATTAGCTTAGCTTTCCTTCTTGGAGGTCATTACCTTGCATAAATAAAGAAACTTTCCTTATTTAAGCGCAGGTTTTACATCTTGGCATAATTTTTCTTTAATGTGTTGAACCGAGCTTGTTATGTATATGGTCTGCTACTCTTTAAAGGAAGTTCTTTTACTCTTTCAAATAAAAAGGCCCTTTTGTCATTTTAAAGCTAGGGACCAGTTTGAGTTTGTACTGGCCAGAAATTGAATGACTCTGGAGTGGCTCAATTTCCTTACTGAAGCGTTAAGTAACTTCTTGTAGGTTGAAGGTGGCCCTGGAGGCGTCAGTGATATGACAAATACAATGATGCAGAAGTTTTGGGATTCTGCCCTTGCCTTGGAGCCGCCAGATAATGAATATGATACTCATAGGTATGATCTTATCTGCTTTCAAGCTGTAAGAGTAAACCTAGTACTGTTCTGACGTTAATTGTGTTGTAAACTTTAGCAGTGAACTTTCTGGATTAATGACATCAGATGGAGCCGAACCTGGAAAGTCTATGTATCCATCTCTTGGTCTTGGAAATTCTTTTGCTTTCAAATGGACCGTAAGGGTCGTGTGCATCGATTTAATTTTGGTATGTGCCTCTCTCATTATAATTTTGAGCAAGAAGTAAGTTCCTGATGTTCGCTTTGCCCCATTGTGTAAGCTCATTTTGCAACTGATGGTGACCTCACTGGAGCTGTTAGCCATGCCAGATCAGTTGGATCGAAGGTAGTCAATGTTTCTTTTGTTGCCCACAAGCTTAGGTGGTTAGAGTATAGGTAGTGGCTAATGATCAGGACTTCTATTGTGACCAACTTTTTATTTTCAAATGTGTTGGGTTTTAAGGTTGCACCTCGAATATTTGAGGATGATTAAGATATATGTGGCCACTGCTAGTATATAAAAGATAGAATAATGACTAATCCATGTCTACTTTGTTGAATTGTTTATGATTGATTTTTTTCATGGTAAGTTCAATTCAAACTTGCCTTCTAAATATATTAGAAGGATAGAAATCCGTTCTTGAGCTTCCGGGTATTTTCTTTGGATTAGTGCATGAGTTTGGAATTACTGCAATATTTTTTCGTTTGTGTATATCACTTACTTCAATACCTTGGAATATATTTGAGGTTCTGTCATTTGAACTAGTAGCCCTTTATGTACCGTACTTGCATTTTATTCTGTACTATATTGGATTTTGTCGCTTTACGATCTATTGAACCTAACTACTTTCTCCTTTTGTTTAATTTGTTTTTCTTTTTTTGTAGATTGAACTTAATAGAATCTATGATGGCTGGATGGATGGATAAACTAGACACAAAATGATTTTCTCGCATGGTGCTAGTCTAGGTTGATTAGGTTTTATTTTGTTGGTTTTGTAAATGTTTGAAGTTGTATCTTGGTTGGTTGGTTGTAAACTGATGTCGGATAATGAAATTATTTATTAATGAAAAGAGTTTGTTTTTTAGATTGTTGTGTTATATTGATGTGGATGGTAATGCTTTCATAGAGGCTAATTGTCAATTGTTGTTCATATATTTTCTTTGGAACAGGTGATCCACTAAAAGTGATACAAGAACAGATCCAATTGTGTGCCATTTGAAGAACTGACACAATAGTTCTATTTCTTGTGTCGGTTTGTACTTTCCCAAAGCCAATTTACAGGTGTGAAATACTAAAAACCGACACAAGTAGTACACCTATTGTGTCAGTTTATACTCACAAACTGACACAAGTGTTATATCTGTTGTATCAGTTTTACAAAAACCTGTTGTGTCACCACTATTTGTGTCGCTTTGTAAATCTGAAAAACTCGACACATCAAGCTTGTTGTGTCGATTAAGAAATGACACAATAAGCCTTTTTTTTAGTAGTGCAAGTACAAAATCAAAATGTATTACCGACTCCTCGGGTCACAAACAACAAACAGGGTCCTACTTTGAAGTATATATAGGCTTCCAAAGAGGACTTCTTCATTTCTAAGTTTGTATCAATAGAAATCAGTTATTACAGCTAAAATGTTCTAACATACTAACTGCTTTCACTTAATGATTCTAAAATAATAAGTAACAGTGAAATTAACGTATCAAGTCTAAGTAACAGTGTAATTAACGCATCAAGTCTCTACTCTCTAGTATATAGAGAGACCATTGTAGTCATTCGAGGTTAACTCAATATATTGGTTTCACTCGGAATTCCTTCTGCATCTAATGGTTTTGCTAACTAATCAAAGAATTAATATCAAAATACGTCGTAAGTAAAGTACATGTTAATTGGATGACCGAGCTAAACGTAGAAATCCGAAGAACTGATATGAAAAATAAAAAGAATAATTGAAAACTGCATAATTGATACCAAAAAGAATTGACGCAAGAGAGTAAACGATTACCTAAACCAAGTTGTTGATTGCAACATAAATAACTTTAAAAGTGATGAATCCCTCAAACTTTAAACGGTTCACCTGCATCAAATTGTTACAAGTATTTTCAGAGAAGTTAAAATTCTGAAGAGAAAATACATGATAATGATGAACTTACTAGAAGACCCAATATTGTGTGTGAAACCCATTGTTTTCCCTTTTTTTCCGCAAAGATTATGTTTGATTTATAGGTTTCTTCTTCTTTGTTTTTTGGTTCTCTCAATTTTTCGGTTTTGTTTCTGTGTCGATGTTTAAGAATGAAACAACAATTGAAAACAAGAACTCTCTCTCTCTCTCTCTCTCTCTCTCTCTCTCTCTCTGAATCAGTCTATTATGTTTTAGGGCTCTCAAAAGTTTCAGTTATTTGCTATTTTGCCCCTCTCTCTCTCTTTAGCACGAATTAGTCTAATTGTTCACTCTAAATTGTAGAGTTATTTGCTATGAACTTGTGCATGCTCCAAGTATATAAGCAGACAAGCACAAACTATCCCCAACAATATGTTTATCCTCAAGGATTCATGCAGTACTCTCACAAACCATATATCCTACAAAACTCACTAGAATAAGCTTAAATCTTATTACTACTTAATTAAATTCCGATCGCAGTTCGGAATGTAAATAAGCTTCCTATAAACTAAACATGATCATTATATATAAGCTAAAAAATAAAACCCCACAATCATTTCAACTATAACGATAACAATCAAGGCATCAAGCAATAAAACTCAATTATCCTAACTAAATCCCATTTCTTACTTCAACTAATTTCATACAACACTTATTCTTCCACAAATTCAAAACTTTACTCATTGTTTCTCATTTCTACCATTCAAATTTCACAAAACAAGACAATCGGAATAGCAAATAGTTAAAAACAATAGAGAAGCATACATCTTGTTAACAATACGATGACGAGAATCAGGTTGTAATATAGTACGCCAATCAAGAGTTTCAACCATAGTTGTTTTAGGTTGAGGGGTAGGTCTCCAATTATTACCATCCACTATTGATTATTGATTATGATTATGAATAGCTCAAGTCTCGCTCCAAATAGCTCAAGTCTCTACATCCAAGTATCTAACTTCCGAAAAATTAACTTAAGAGGACATTGAAAGGTTAATACCTAGAAGGAACAAAGGTGATTAGTTGTGCGCATTACTACCGCTTACAATTTTGTTTGAGCAAATTAAACATTAAATTTGTAATCTTTGAGGAAAAAATCAACTTTTTGAAGAAAAAAAAATGCAATTGATTAATATAACAGCAACAAATTTAATTTTTCGACTAATAGAAGAACTGATGGGAAAAATAGATAGAAGAATTGAAATATGAAGAATGACCTGAACTAAGAGATGGAAACAACAATGAATGACCCTTACTTTCTATTTTCTCTCTCCCCTATTTAAGAATGAACGAAGGTGATATTCTCTGTTTCTAGCAAAAAAAAAAATATTCTCTCTCTCTCTGGCTATATTTTAGGGTTCTCAAATTTTTTTGGTTATTTGCCAGCTGAAATTTAGCGCGAAGGGTAATTTTTCGTGAAAGAGTAGAGTGGGAATGAGCACGCCAAAGCCCCAAAGTCTAATCTAAGAGTACAACGGCCATTGAGTTAGAGAACGATGGCTATTGGCACATGTTTTATTACAAGGGGCATTAACCGTCATTTATGTCTGATTACAACTATTGTATTTTGGCCCATTTGGTGTAGTGGGTTACGATTGGAATTATCAGGAGCCTTTTTCTTTTTTTAAAAAATAAACTTATAAACCACGGTTTCACAAAAACAGTATTATAAGAAGATACAATAAACCACGTTTGTCAATAAAGCGTGGTAATTGTGACCTCTATTTCCCACGGTTTTGGAAATTTTAATATCACGGTTCTAAAACAATCCGTGGCAAATACTAGAAACTTTATACCACTATTTTGCTAAGATTATTAGTCACGGTGGCTATTATCACGGTATGAAAACAGTGGCTAAAAGTCTTTTACCACTGTATATAATAGTGGTTTATGACCTTTTTTGTAGTAGTGATATAATGTCGTACATGTGAGATACAATGTCTTACTATAATCATATTTAGTTCAATTAAACGTGTATTTTCAGGTTATCCAAATACAAATGTTACAACAGTACATAATGTCGTACATATGAGATATAATGTATTCATATATAAATGTTGTTGAAGGGTATTAGGGATATTTCATACTATCATCAAGTGGGGACCACGTCCGGAAGTGGAATAAATCTTCTCTGCCACATTCAACGGACTACTCTATCTTAATCTTTAAGTCAACGTCAAATTCAGGAAATTACCCTTTATTTTATTCATTGCAATATGATAATTCTGCTTTTAACATTAAAACACTAACTAATGTAGGCATTATCACTTATTATCTCGATTCTGGACTAGATGATCAAGTATCACAAGAGCCTAATATCCACGTTGATATACGCACTTATATTGAGGTATGCTTCACATCCGTACGTCGTTATATAAATCCTCTCATGCGTATGTCAAGTTTTCTATTGCATTCGGAAAGTGTTAGTAACGAGTGTCTCAGTCGTACCTAATAGAGTAACAGTCTAACACGGACTTTTATAATCAGGTATCCCATCTTATTTTGGGACGCACTATTTGCTTATTAGGTGTTGAACAGTTTGATCGTTGATAGGGTTTGGTCACCATTGAATTGGTTGTGAAGTAGGAAACTTTTTATTCAATATTTATAACATCTATTTGATATGTTCATGTTGCAAGTATTGAAAACTAAATGAATTCTATGTAGTGGTGTATGTGGATATTATTTAAATATTGTTGGATGTTCTGCTGAATTTGAAAGAGTGCTGCTTTTTGTAGAAATTAACTAAAACTTTGAAATCTAAGAAGCTAATGATGGTAGAGATTTGGCTAGATGGTGAGCTTGCCTCTTTTTTGTTTGAGATGAGATGGTATATGGATGATGTAGATAGATGATGTAGATGGATGATGGTCGTTGAACAAAATAGAAGCGTATCAAAACCTAATTATCCCTCAATAAGTAAAGGATGAGTAGGGTATCGTTCCACTTTTAAGTGTATGTTTATATGAAGGACAGGACTGGAAAGAGGGTTTGAGGGATTAAAAACTATTATTATATATTTTAGATTCTAATGCTAAACTAAACTAAACTAAACTAAACTATTGAGAATTTATAAGAATGGGAATTCAAGATATTAAAATCCACTAATACTTTTGATTCAATGACCTTTTGCTTCATGGTTGTTCTCACAAGTAGACTACAATTAGGCAATCGAGCAAGTGCCGATGCCCTTCTTGGACGAAACATCGTTAACGAATAACTCTACTTAAGGTTGTTCCTATGTTCATGTTACTAGTATCTTCTTTTCTTTTATGTGAGCTTGGGCAGCTATTCAATAAATCACTATCTAAGGCAAACACAAGGAATATTTCCCTTACTCTAAAACACTACACAACTAGAAGAAAAGTAGAGAATAATAGTATAACATTCAATTACAATAAATAAAACCCTATTCTAGCATTATATTCAATTGCAATAAATAAAAGCATGTCACTAGCAAATATTCAATTGCAATAAATAAAACCCTAAACTAGCATGATATTCAATTGCAATAAATAAAAACCTTAATCTATACTTCCATCCCCTGGTGTGGGCAATGGAACTAATAACTAAAAACATAAAGAACTAACCTGATTGGAGAATACCATGAACCGGAAGAATCAACAAACCTTAAGCACCGGCTTCATCTTCTCCCTTGAAGGAGAAGATTAGCCTTCCATAAAAAAGGAAGAACACAAAGAATGAGAAGAAGAAGAGTCAAAGAACATAAGACTAGAAAGACTAATTTATTAAGACTCATCTAGTTAAAACTGATCTTTTATTATTAATCTCTCTCTGCCTCAAGTTCTGGAGACAAGAGTATAAGTGAATTGGCCAATTACATGAGGCGCTTAGGTCCTCTATTTATAGAGGTTACAATGAGCTCTAGAAGCATTCCAAACCGTCATTTGTTTCCTAATACAAATAAACTTCTTTCAGAGTCCAACTTCGTCTCCAAAACTGAGAAGAAATTGGCTACAATGTCGATCCATGCGTCTGGATGCACTATTCATGCATCCCAGACGCGATCAATGCGTCTGGACGCTCGATCCATGCATCCAGACACGTAAGTCTATTTTTTCTCTTCTGCTCTATCCTTCTATCCTCTTTTGCAGGCTTTGGTCCAATCAACAAATCCTTTGGCCTTGGGCTTCCAAATAGACTTTAAAATAGGTCCAAGTCGCATCTTTAATAGCTCCAATTCCTTGGCCTTCTCCATGATTGTCCATGAGCTTCCCATGTGATCCTTAATGCTCCGAATTGCTCTGTTTTACCCCTTTTTCTCTAATATTCCACAAAACTCTCTCTTTGACCTGTAAAATCATGAAACATAACTTACAAACACTATTAGTCTACTAAGATGGCTAAACAAGAGGCATAATCGAGGGTTAAATAGCATTTTTTGAGCACTTATCAGATGGTGTTACTCAAACAAGATCCAGTGAAGGAATCTACAGTCATCTTAAAGCCTTCCATGATAATATACTAATGTATATACATCCTCCTAAGCTTATTGGCTATCAAGACTTCATGGAGAATAGGTGAAAATCCATTACCTTTAGAAAGCTTCCTTTGGTCATCCAGTTTTTTGAGTTCCCAATCTCCTCTTTTGCAAAATATTTTCTGCCAATGAGTTTTCTGCGAAGAAACTCTATCTAACTACAGGTTATTCATGAAAGTGGAGGGATATTATGACACACTAATACAACACTTTAAAATGACACACAGTTTCAGGGCCCACATAGAGAAAAATGAACTCAATTTTTGTGGGTATGACCTCCACGTCATGGAGTTCGCTTTTACATATTTTGAATTACTAAACCTAGATTTCTAGGAAGGTTGTCATTTTTCCGGTCGATCATACCATCTATAGAGGACATAGAGTCTTAGTTAGTGTATGGCCACGCAGATTTGCTAAAGTTGGAATTTTTAGGAAGGGATACATTGTTGATACAGGGGTGCCCATATGTGTAGCTGTTGACCAGGCCAGGATACTAGCTAAGCGATAACTATCAACAAGCTATCTTTCTTTCCAGTTGATAGAGTTAGTATAGAAAAGAGTGATGTTATGTTTGTCATTAAGTGCACTCCTCACTTGGCAAGTACTGAAAATAGTGCCAATATAAGATTTACTTCGTGATAATTTTTAATATAATAAAAAAAATGTGAACATGCATGATTTCTTGCGAACCCTTATTATTTCACTTTACTTCTTGGATACCTTGAATTCATAGTGTTACTTATAGCTTTGTGTAAACCGATATTCTCAATTGTTCTTTGCTATACACTATTTGCAGTGAGATGTGTCAAGTGCATTGAGGGATGTAGGTTGTCATAACTTACTTAGGCATCATTTGGTGTTGCTAATGAGATTAAGCTATTTTGATGTCTGCTTCTTTTTTGTGAACCATGCATCCCAAATTACAAAAGTTTTAAAATCTACCATAGTACGCTTTTAGACGTATTGAATCATATATGTAAGGTGTATAAGTAATTCGAATGGTATATAGGGGAAAGACTAAAGTAATTACATTCTATGCAGGTACAAAGTCCAATTAAATATAGAATATTCAACATGCAAAAAGTCGATAACAACCTTTGATGATGAGGCAGATTATTTAATATAGAAATACTGAAAACTTATAAACAGGTATTAATTAGTTGTAACCAATAAACTTTTTTTTTTTTTTATGATGATATTAAAATATTCTATGCAGGACAATAGCTTCAACATGGTTTATGAGATATTACAAGAGACGATTGGCAAGGAATATGACATTGAGGTCAAAATAACAAAGTACAACATTGACAATGGAAAAGACAACTCATTGACTATCTCAAAAGTAACTAAAATTGAAAAGGTTAGTACCAATTTTACTATTAGTAGCATCATTGAAGCTTGGCAAACATTTTTGTCTAATATTAGATTTTATTGAATGTTGGTACTCGCCAACTATTATATACAGGGGATTTGATAATCAGGCATATAATTGGTTTAAAAGATCATAATGGACTATTTGTGGAAACCATTAGCAAGGGGTATAGTTACATAAGCCAACTTTTTCCATGGTTGAATGTTAGGCAGTTCATGAGCGAGCTAAGGTGAATGACCCACCGAGCATGGCTATGTTAATCCATTGATTTAAACAAGTAGTGTGTTAGTATAATAAACTTTGTACATAGTGGTTGCTGATAATTTTGTCTTATTTATCATTTGCCTATATTTATAGGATTGATTTTGATTATTCATTGAGTAGATAAAAATGGTTGGTTGTCATCACGTTAGATATAAATGCATATATGACTAAAAGAAATCATTTATGATTCATGTTATTCAGATATGAAGGCACTTAATGTCAAGTACTCTCTTACCGCATTTGAGTTAGCGTGCTGCAAAACACAGTTGGTAGAGCTAGCAGCCACTGCCTTAGACTTTCCCAAAACCGGGATGTTTGTGACCATGCCATGGTCACTTAGACCCAAAATGTAGCTAGACTTCATGAGACGGTAATCTTTTAATTCATACAAGTCAAAAGAACATTCTAAGAATGTTATAATGCTCTTTATCACTTCAACATACTAGGTTCGATGTTTGTAATACAAGGCAGTTATTTATTTGCAGAGCTCATACATATTTCAAAATGTCCCCAATGGAAATCAAGTGAGTATCAATTAACAAAAAATGCTCGACTCAATTTGATAGGAGTATTCATAACTTTTATTAGCTCTCCCTTAAATCTGGCAACACTATTTCTATAGGGTTTGTTTTCTGAAGTGGTTCTAATGCAGGGATAATGATGTGATTTCTTGCTATAGTCTAACACACATTCTATCTTATTGATTATTTTAGAATTGACTTTGTATATTGATTAATGTTATATATAGGGCAATGTTGTCTTACGTGATTACTGAGGATGCCTAACCTGAAACATTTTAAATATGCATTGCAACATATATATTTTGAGTGTAACATATACACTAGGCACCCTTGGGAAGTTCATTTCAGGAGTTGATGTGTTTCAGTTACATTCAAAATAATTTCTTCTTTCATATTATGATAGTGGGATCTTGCGACCTTGATCAATGACTACTCACTCAATGGCTACTAATAAGAGCCCAAAACTGTAGTTTAAACCCTTTAATAGTATTTCTATTTAGCCAATTATGTTATTAATAATATAAGTTTATCACTAATTATGTGTTTTTGAGTATTTCAAGCTTCGGAGTTGAATAAATGTCAATTCGTTACTAATTAGGTGCTAAAAGGAGCTAAAGTGATTGCTATAGAAATTCCATGAAGAAATCCCAAGTTTAATGGAGAAAAAGCCCTTAAAAAGCCCAAGTCAAAACTGTTAAGTGAAAGTCAAACCAGATTAGAGAGCTGAAGAAAAGTCAATAGAACTTCAAAATGTCATATCTTTAGACTCAGGCCTCGGATTTGGGCCCATTTTATAGAAAAATGACCAGCTCATAAAGCTCTTTCCAATGGTCCAGGCCTTGACTCGATCAGAGCAATATAAGTCACTGGAAACTCACACTACAGTAACATGACTAGAATTGGAAGTCTTGGATTCAACCAATTGGGTTATGGACTTGATGTATGGGTCCATAACCTAGCCTAAAAACCCATGCACGATTTTGTATCATTATATAAAAGAATAAAAACCCTAAACTCTCTCCGACCCCTTTAGTTAGAATAATTTAGCTCTCTTTCTCTCTTTCTCTCTCCCTCTTTAGTTTAGTTTGTAGCTTCCATTAGAACCTTTTAATAAAAGATTTAGTTTATTCAATTCAATTACTTCTTAAGGATGCCTCTTTTAGGCTGATGTGGAGCCATTGTATGCACCTGTTTAAACTAAGTTTGATTTAATAAAACAAACATGACATATTACCTTGTTATCGTTGTTCTTTTTCTTTGGACTTAGAATTGGCGCTGACATCAGAAAAGCTTCAATGGTTATATGTGGTTTCATCAATGTTGTGACTACACTACCACTCCATTATAGTATATTTTCTTTTCCGAGTTTCACATATATTGATTTGCTTTGATGCTTTCATTAATGTACTGATTCCAAGGCTTATTTTTTGAAGGTGCTGACTGATCATTCTCATTCTTTTTACTAGTCTTCTTTACATAACGGATATTTGTAAAAGAAGTTATCCGAGCATGCGAGGGTCAGGTCGAAATGAATACAAGGTTTGCATTTCTATTTTGCAACTCTGACTTGCTGCTTGAAGTACTTTCTCGTATTAGACATTATGTGAACATTGCATTGCATTTTGAAATAAACGTTAAATGAGTTGTTTCTAACGCCCTAGGCCGGGTTATGATTCTTTTGGGGAAGGTTGTTCGACTATATTTCACATAATCAGGGACTATAAAATTGCTTATCTACAAAGATGCAATTGTACAGTTGTTTGCAGCAGTGTAGGCATTGCAAATGGACTGGTTTTTTTTTTTCTTATTCCCAGTAAGACTTTACATATCTAAGTTTATACCAATTTACAAGTCAATGCAGGGGAATACAGTGGAAAAACTTGTACATAGAGATTAATTTTAGGAACATTCTAAACAGACCAAATATTGAAATACAATTCTTATATAAACTAGGTGTTGAAGGTGTTATATAAACTTAAGGTGGTAATCTGAAATCTAACTGTACTTTTCCAAGCTACAGTAGTATAGACCTCTAGCACATAACATTGAATTGCTGCCACTTATTCAACATGCACCCCAGTGAACCAAAACTATTTCCTGAAGTAATAGTGGCACTGCTATATTGAGAGCCAAGGGGTAGAGAAGATAATTCTAGAGCTGTCGAAGCAAAATGTTCTCGCGCCACTTATTTTCCACATATTAAAAATAAGTACGTACTCTAATTTATTTCTAGAATAGTTTGCTTGCTTGTTTTCTAGCTAGCTAGTTTATTACACGGTGTTGTAGTCTGCCCAGTCCAGTAGCACTAGACTGATTTCCAGCAACCTTTTGACATAGTTTGAATCAAATTTAGGTTTTAGCAGCCTACATAAAAAGATAGTATTTTATGTCTTATTTTCTAGTGAATCTTCTTTTGTTGCATTTGGCTACGATAGTCAGAAGTTATGCTCGGTCTTACTCTTATACAGCCATGGATCTCATTATAAAGACTTAAGGATAGGTGCGTGTTGGTCTTACACTTATATAGCCATGGTTATACAACTACTTATGTGCCAGATTGTTGACTCATCAGTTATTACTCTCTTTCGAGTTGATTTCACACATTCTTAACTTATATACTGAACGGTATGAATTTTTTTTTCCCCTTTTTGCTAGCTCATGATCGCTTGTAAAAATGTTATTTTCTCATATTGGTTGTCATGGGTGTTTGTTCCTTGCGTTTTATATTCCACAATAAATTAACAATGTTTTTTTTGTTGTTGCTGATGAGAGTACATGCATTAACTGCCAAGTGGAGTTGAGAAAACATCTCAAGTTGTGTAGGTTCATTTATGGTTATCACAATACTCCGTGCTACATGTGTTTATAACCACATGGTTTTCTTATATCAACTTCTAGAGTAGTTTTAGTGTTTGGCTTGCTTCTCTAACCATTCTCCATATTTAATATATGAATTGATTTCGTCACTTATAAGCAAATGTTGGTTATATTGATGTATATGTAGCATGTGTTATAGGTTAACAAATTGTATCAAATAGATAAATTAGTGATTGTGTATTTGATTTATTCGTTGCAAGTCAGTAATGCAAGCATTGATGGGAGAAATAATCAAGAAAGCTTTATGCGGTAATGGTATGTTCATGTCAAATATGATAGGGATGGAGTTGTTAGAAGAATAGGCAAGGATTAAAGGTGGTGTCATGAGGAATGAAGTCTTATATTGACTAATAGACTATTTTGGTATAGTGTTTACAAAAGACTTAATGAATTAAATAGTTGTTATTATACTCGTGGATAATCTCATTCTCATTGTTGAATAAAATGTAATTAGATTTGAGACTTGCGACGTATTAATGAATTATGGAATATGTTTGGTTTAAGTGTTTCTTTTCTTTCTTGCTATTGTACCAAAGTGCATGTCTAATGGGATGGACAGGTTGTGTAATATTATGTGGAATGTATGGTAGAAGTAGGTGCAGGTAGCCCAGGAACAATACTGTAGGTGGTGTGCCACCAAAATACAGCACAATAAATTTTTTTTAAAACAATGAATCATTAGTAACGGATAGAAAACCGTTAGAAACATTCCAACAATAACGGACAAAATCCCTTAATATAAAATCATAGTGACACTTATATCCGTTACTGATGGAGAATTAAAATTTTGGTATCCGTTACTAATACATTGTAACGGTTACGATGATCTCATACTGAATTAATTTCAAGAACACTTTTTATATCCGTTAGTAAATTTTCTAACGGATATTAAGTGTTACTAATTTTCGTTACTAATATTTGTCACGCTTTTGTGTCAACGCAAGATAACCGTTACTAATATTTTTTGTAACGGATGTATATCCGCTACAAATAGATTGATATGGTGTAGTGTTTCTTTACATTATGTCTTCTTTTTATTATTTTAGTTTAATTAATCCAATGATATTAGGCTAATCCCCCCATTAGAGGGAGTGATTATGAAGCTTAATGAGGAATAGATTGCTTAGTAGAATTATTGGATTGTGTATGTATTTCAATGAGTTTAGTTTATTGTATGACTTCCAAAATAACCATATAGTAAATTAAACTAGAGATTGTTATAATTAAGTCAAGAGACTTGGTTGTAATAATCCTATATGCTAGTAATAATGACTATAGAGATGTAGGTTGTTGCTAGGGATGATAAAGTTTGAGGCTTTAGGTTGGATCATTGTGTGAAAACCTAAAGATGATCTCTTTTCAATGAATAATTCTATTCTTGCTTGAAACTAATCATTAGGTGGATTGATTACTCTTCTCTATAACTTTCTCTTCCATCAAAACCCTATTTCTATTAGTTTAGTTAATTTAGATTTATTTGAATCCGTAGTATTATCGTAGAATAAAATATCTCAACATAATATTACTCTCGCCATTGTTTCTTTGTGATTTAAATTAGTTGAATTTCTTTTATGTCTTGGTAGTTGACACGTAGCCCTTTTGTGTATGTGCATGTGATATGGTATATGGATGATGTCACACCCCGAATTTCGACAGAATTCGGAAAAACATTATTTGTCCCCGACTCTTCGATATCCGAGGTGTGACGCACTCTCCACTTCCAAAAACTCATAAACAGTTTAAAAATATCGCGACAATTAAAACCAATAAAAATTTTAACTTAAACAATATCTTCGTTACCAAAAACAATTTACAAATGAAAATGCAAATAGTATTATCTCAACTGAAAATCTATATCACCTCAAGGGAAAACAAAACACAACCTGAGATGCAATGCTAACGCAAAACCACAAGCAAAGAACCAATCTTCTTCATCACTAAACCTGTCAAGACTTATCAACTATGTTCATTTATCGAACACACCCGATAAGCAAACATGCAAATCGGGTCAAGATTATAAACAATGCCGGTGTGAGTAGCCCTAAAAATACAAATATACTTATACATATATAAACACCATCCATAAAGGCGTTAGTTCCTCTACCGAGGTTTTAACTTTCAACGACAAATACAACATCCTAAAGAATAATAATTAAGGCGGTAGTTCCTCCACCGAGGCTATTTAACTTCCCACTAACTACACAACAAACTATACACATAATAAATAAGGCATGTAGTTCCTCCATCGAGGTTTTTAGGTTCAACTAAACAAATAACCAAACAAACATATTATATCGTGCATTCATTTCATGCTCAATCACGAGTGGGTCGTCTCTGCCCAAGTAATTAGTTTGACCCACCCTTCCGCAAAAACCATATATAATCATCTATCTACATATACATCATTAACAAACATATTACCATAATTATATTAATTAAGGTTTTCTTTGCGTGTCCCTAAAATCACGTCAGATCTATGTCTTACCTAGTTTCCTGGCTACCACAATTGCAACCCAACGCCGAACATGTACATCCACATGCCTCCCTTACATAATAATGAGCCACCCGCGGAGTAACTACTCCGGCGGGGATGCCGCGACACCGTAAATCCTCACACGGAAGCCAAATCTATGTAAGCACCGCCACTATTCGATAAAATATTGCGCATCATCGTTCTATTTTGCGAACGGAATAATCAAGCCACTATTCGGTCGCCCGGAGGGTCGCCGAAGGCCATTCAGATTAATCAAACGCCGTAAGGGCCACCAAGGCCATTTAGATTAATCAAACGCCCGGAATCACATGAGTTGTGGTAGTCGTTTCTAGGATTTTCGTTATGTAATTTATTCAGTGTCATAATGTTAATGACTCATAAACATTCCACTATATCAATGCGGTCAATTACCTTATTGCACTAAGCCATAATATTTAGAAACATCTCAATTATATCTCATAACCAAATTTCATTCTTTCACGTGCCAATATATTATTGCACTACACCACACTCCCGTGGGTAAATATTCACCAATACTATGCTACCTCATAGTTGCATCTCACATATATAATAATGGAGCGATATACATTTCTCAAAGATATTGCATTAATATAACTATCCCAAAGATATTATATCATGTCACAATGCCGCAACGTGAGACATCTTTATTATAACGATTAGGAATATAATGTCTCCTAACATCTCAATATCGTCACACGTCAAAATACACAACATCAATGTCAAATCTTTCTTAGATAATGACAACCAAATATATACTAGCTTCCACAGCATTTTATTACTATATGTGTCCATATAATATACAACATAAAACGTAGCACAATTAGGGACGGTCAAAAGTCCACAATCAAAGCCCAATATATATATATGCTTTTACACACTACTCACGCCAAATCTAAATTAGATAATGACCAAACAACCAGTTATACAATATCGACAATATTTTATATAATCAAATATGTGAAAAACTGGAAAAGTCAACATTCCACATCAACAATAAAGTCAACGGTCAACAGTCAACGGTCAACACATCATGGTCAAGGTCAAACTCAACATGTCATGGTCAAAGTCAAAGTCAACTGTCAAAGTCAACGGTCGATTGTCAAAGTCAAACTGTCATCGTCAAAGTCAACATATCATGGTCAAAGTCAAACCGTCCCGGTCAAAGTCAAACTAACCGGTTGCTTCCGTGTTCGACAGTTCCAGTGGTCATAGCCATGGTTCATGGCTAAGGTCAAAGGTGCATGGCTCATGGGCTCATGACCAAGGTAATGGTTCGGACCCAACTGGCCGAGCCCAAACCTTAGACCCCGAAAGTCTAAACATTGAAAGACACCAATAGATCTATTTTAAGTCCAATGAACTGGCCCAAGCAATATTAGAAACGGCCCAAGAACTGAATCTAAACCGGCCCAAAGGAACTAATTAGCTTTTGGCCCAAACCAAACCTTGAAATTTCGGCCCAACTAACAAAATAGAACTAAAGCCCAAACAAAAATTAAAACATTTCGGCCCAAGGCCCAAACCGACATCTACTGTTCATCTTCTTCACCACCGTAAATCCGCCACCACTCCTCCACACAACCACCTAATCAAACCAACCGAAGTGAAGAGGGTGTAAACCCCCACCACTTTAACAAACACAAAAACTCTAATTCATTCCATCCAAACATCCCCAAAACCGGATCTAGAAATCATTTCACCACCATTAATGGTTCTTCCACCTCCACTCGACAAAAATTCCACGCACTCAAACACACCCCTTAAATCCATTATCACTCAACCAACCAAAATCAACCCAAAACAACCAAAACAGTTTATATTGGTTTATCGAGGATGGGCGTGCAGCCATTAACACGCTTACCGAAGCTTCGACAAAGATCGACCACCACTCCTAATAACATCCCCAACCAAACCCAACACTATACCACACTAACCCACTCGATTCACATCATTCACCACAAATAAAATTCATAAAGTCAAAGGTGCAAATCAAAAAGGTCCCGACAAGATTTGAGCAATCTTTTCGCCAACAAGTTCAAATAACAAAAAAAAACCACCCCGAGTATCACAAAAACCGGATAAAGAGACTATTTCTCCGTTCCTTTTTTACCATCATCACCGAACTCTTTCGAGTTCCAACAGTCTAAGACTATAACCGTTTTTTTTTTTTTCAAAATCTAAACATACCGACATGATCTAAAATTATAAAAACTGGTCGGAAACACTTCGGCGACAAGAAAATAATAAATACTAAGCGAAAAAAACATAGTTTTAGTAGTGGTGAGAGATAAACTCTACTCACGTGTCTTAATAGTGACTCCACGATTTTCTCCGAGTCCGAGCCTTTCTCCAAAAACCGAAACTCTCTCTCCTCCATTTTCATTATTTTTATTATTTTTAAAACCCTATTCTCTAGAAAAATGTGTTTATATACTTGGGTCCGAAACCCAAGCCCAAAATAGACTCGGGCCCAAAAACCAGGCCCACATGTCCCGAGTCCAATCCAACCAATTTTTTTTAAAATAAATTATTTAATTAATTAATAAATAAATAAAAACGTATTTTAAAAATACGGGCGTTACAGATGATGTAGATAGATGATAGTCGTTGAACAAATAGAAGCGTATCAAAACCTAATTATCCCTCAATAAGTAAAGAATGAGTAAGGTATCATTCCACTTTTAAGTGTATGTTATGTGAAGGACAGGACTGGAAAGGGGGTTTGAGGGATTAAAAACTATGATTGTAAAGATTTTAGATTCTAATACTAAACTAAACTAAACTAACTAAACTATTGAGAATTTATAAAAGAGAGAATTCAAGAGATTAGAATCCACCAATACTTTTGATCTATGACCTTCTGCTTCATGGTTGTTCTTACAAGTAGACTACAATTAGGCAATCGAGCGAGTACCGATGCCCTCTTGGACAAAACATCATTAACAATTAACTCTACTTAAGATTGTTCCTATGTTTATGCTATTAATATCTTCTTTCCTTTTATGTAAGCTCGGGCAGCCATTCAATGTATTACTGAGAGCAACATCAAGGAGTACTTCCTAATAGGGCGGCCATTCAATGAATCACCACTTAAGGCAAACACAAAGAATACTTCCCTTAGGCAGCCACTCCCTGAGCTACCCCTTCTAAGGCAACACAAAGAATACTTCCCTAACTCTAAAGAACTATACTACTAGAAGAAAAGTAAAGAACACTAGCATGATATTAATATTGCAAAACATAAACCCTATTCTATACTTCCATCCCCTGGTGTAGGCAATGGAACTAATAACTAAAAACATAAAGAACTAACCTGATTGAAGAACACCATGAACCAGAAGAATCATTAAACCTTAACCATCGGCTTCATCTCCTCCCTTGAAGGAGAAGATTAGCCTTCCATAAAAAAGGAAGAACACGAAGAACGAGAAGAAGAAGAGTCGAAGAAGATAAGACTAGAAAGACTAATTTATTAAGACTCGGCTAGTTAAAACCGAATCTTTTATTATTAATCTCTCTCTGCCTCAAGTTATGGAGACAAGAATATAAGTGAATTGGCAAATTACATGAGGCACTTAGGTCCTCTATTTATAGGGGTTACAATGAGTTCTAGAAGCATTCCAAACCACCATTTGTTTCCTAATAAAAATCAACTTCTTTCAGAGTCCAACTTCGTCTTCAAAACTGAGAAGGAATTGGCTACAGTGTCGTTTCATGCATCTGGACGCACGATCCATGCATCTCAGACGCGAGAAATTTGTCTGGACGCACGATCCATGCGTCCCAGATGCGGAAGTCTATTTTGTCTTTTCTGCTCTATCCTTCTATCCTCTTTTGTGGGCTTTGGTCCAAGCAACAAATCTTTTGGCCTTAGGCTTCCAAATAAGCTTTAAAATAGGTCCAAGTCGCATATTTAATAGCTTCAATTCCTTGGCCTTCTCCATGATTGTCCACGGGCTTCCCATGTGATCCTTAATGCTCTGGATTTCTCCATTTTACCCCTTTTTCTCTAATATTCCACAAAACTCTCTGTTTCACCCGTAGAATCATAAAACATAACTTACAAACACTATTAGTCCACTAAGATGGCTAAACAAGAGGCATAATCGAGGGTTAAATTATACTTTTTGAGCACTTATCACAACTCCCAACTTGCCATTTGCTAGTCTCTTAGCAAATAAGATAAAAATAGATAAGTGATCAAAATCACATCCTAATAATAAAAAAAAATCCTAACTCACTTTCGCGGGCATCGCGATTGCATTTACCATATGCAACAAGGTTTTAAACCTTTAAGTTTCCCAAAAAGGACGAGTTATAGTCTCATGAGGGTTTTCAGGTGATATACCCACAAAATCAATCAATAGTTTGTTCAAGAATGATAGTATTTTTCAAAGAGAGAAATTTCTTCTCCACTTAGTACTTACTCCAACAGACGGTCTCCATTTCTAACTACATTGTTGGAAAGACTCATAGATTATGATGGGAGATAGTAAAAATTGACAAAATTCTCAATCAAGGCTTATGTGTATACTCAGTCAATCTCCTATACTCTCCTATCCAAGAAATGGAATCCTTAGGTACACCCTCCCCCTACTTATGCATGCATTGACCTCAATGTATAAAGAAGTAAATGAAATGGATGAGAAAAAGATAGGATATTACCATTGATGCCGAATATCAGAATTAGTTCAAGAAACAAATTTTTAGGTCTTTTTACGTCAGATCTCCAAGATGTAATGTAAGTCTTTTAAAGTCAGATTCTCAAGACTTTTGAGTCTTTTATAGTCAGATCCTCAAGACTAGTATTCCCACCCACTAGGTTTCACTTTGTAGGAATTCTTCTGATCTCTTAGTAGGTGATTGACAGAAGTATACCTTATACCAACAATTTCTCTTAATGGTTGTAACCCAGGACAAGTTTTAAAATGGCAATTCTTACAGCAACCTAACTTACGCACTCTCCTCTTATACACAAATGGACTTTTACCGAACCCTACACGAGCCATAGAAATAATCTTCCTTTGAAGGTCAACAGGGAGTAAATCCCATAAACTAACAGGTGGGGAACACTTAGATTTCCATCTCAAAACTGATCTTTCGACAACATGCTTACTTCCTGTAGTCATTTTTGCTCGATCTACTAGAATTCCTTCCTTTGAAACTTGGTGACCCAGCATTATCCTTTCCTTTACCATGAAGTGACATTAGTAAATCCCATAAACTAACAGGTGGGGAACACTTAGGTTTCCATCTCAAAACTAATCTTTCGACAACATGCTTACTTCCTGTAGTCATTTTTGCTCGATCTACTAGAATTCCTTCCTTTGAAACTTGGTGACCCAGCATTATCCTTTCCTTTACCATGAAGTGACATTTTTCCCAGTTCAGAACTAAGTTGGTATCGCAACAACGTTTAAGGACTAAGGAGAGATGGTGCAGGCAATCCTCAAACGGACATGTGAATGTGGTCTTCTCTTGGTCCTCAGGGTGAATATGGATCTGAAAATATCCTGAGTAACCATCAAGAAAGCAGTAGTAAGCTTGTCTAGCTAATCTTTCTAACATCTGATCAATGAATGGCAATGGAAGATGATCTTTCCTCGATGCGCTATTCAGCTTCCTGTAATCGATGCAAACTCTCCATCCAGTCTGAATCCTGGTTGGAATCAACTCATTGTTTTCGTTCTCGATCATTGTGGTTCCGGACTTCTTCGGCACAACTTGAACTGGACTAACCCATTGACTATCAGAAATAGGGTAAATAATGCCGGCGTCAAGGAGTTAACGACCTCTTCTCTAACTACTTCCTTCATCTTTGGATTAAGCCTCCTCTGTGGTTGCTTAGAAGTTTTGGAATCCTCTTCCAAATGAATCCTATGTTGAACTATCATAGGGTTGATCCCCTTGATATCATCAATTGTCCAACATATAGCTGACTTGTGTTCCTTTAAAAGTGCAACTAACCTGGATTCCTGCTCCTCAGTCAAATCTAATGCAATGACTACTGGGTAGGTTCCCAAATCTCCCAAGAAAACATACTTGAGTGTAGACAGCAAAGGTTTCAATTCTAGCTTAGGCGGCTCCTTCTTAAGCTCTTTAGATGGTCCATCAGGCATAGGCGATTCAAACTTTTCTTTGAACTTGCTACCATCCATGACAGGTGATGAATCCAAAATTATATTGATTGCCTCGACACTAAGTTCCTCACAATCTGAGTCTGTCAGAGCTTTCAACAACTCGTCAGTAGGATATGAATGAGTCAGATAATCTTGTGCTAACGCTTCAATCATGTATACCTCGTTCACAACACACACCTCCTATGGTTGCTGTAACATATGGAAAACATTGGTCTTGACTCTCATATTACCAAAGGATAATGTCATATTACCGTTTCGACAGTTGATGAGTGCATTTGCAGTGGCCAAGAATGGTCTGCCTAGAATGATTGGTATCTGCCTACCAGATGTAGGTTATGTGTCGAGTACTATGAAATCAACCGGATAATAGAAATCTTCGATCTTGACTATGACGTCTTCAATGAGTCCTCTAGGTATCTTCACTGATTTATCTGTCAACTGTAAAGTAACATCAGTCGGTTTAAGATCCTTCAACCCTAACTTCTCGTAGACGAAATATGGTAGAAGATTCACACTGGCACCCAAATCTAATAAAGCTTGCTCCTCCAAAGAATCTCTGATTCTGCATGTAACAGTTGGACTTCCAGGATCTTTCAGTTTCACAACCGATAGATTTTGTAGGTATGATGAACATCTTTGAGCGATAAAAGCTTCTTTCGAAATGTTGGTCTTCTTCTTCACTAGATTTTTCAGGAACTTGGCATACAAGGGAACTTGCTTGATGGCGGTCAGAAATGGGATATTAATCTGTAAATTCTGAAATACATCGCAAATATTCTTGTACTGGTCATCTTTTCTGGTATTTACTAGTTTCGAAGGAAACGGTGCTGGTGGATTCTTCAATATCGGTTCTCTTAGTTCGGATTCGGTTGGCTTGGTAACAGATAGTGGAGTGACAGGTGGAGTCACTCATGATGGCTTCTTCTTACTTACTTCCACAGTAGTTCCTTCAACTTCTTTTGCAACAATTTCTTTAGTAGGTGGCACAACACTAGATATATCTAGAATGTTAGAACTGGGTGGGATGGTGGGGACATAAGTTACCTTAGGCTCCGCATAATCTTATCCTGGTTCATAGACAATCTTGTTATCAACTTTCTTGCCTGACCTCAGAGTGGTGATAGAATTAACTTGGGCATTCAACTGAGTAATCTCCAGGTTATCCACCTGCAGGACACCTCTTCCTTTCGGATTTGGCTCCGGCTGGCTTGGTAATGCTCCTTTCGATCTTTCCGTCAAGGCGGCAGCGATTTGCCCTATCTGGCCTTGAATGACACTAAAGTTACTCTCCAACTTCTGGGTTCTTTGATTTGTCTGTTTCAGCTCATTGATAATGGTAGTGATAGCTTCTTCCAGATATGGGATAACTGCTTTGCTCGACTGAGGCGTAGGGGCAATATATCTACTCATAAGATCTGGTACTAACTCTCTATTTGTGTTGGCTTAGTATTGCTGGTTATGGTATGACTGTTGATTTTTGTATGGTTCTTTGGCGGTCTTGAACCGATCTCGGTTATTCGAACTGATTTGACTGATTTTGGAATCCTGGAGGAAAATTCCTCTGATTTGTATTTTGTGGCTTCCAATAATTTTGTCCCTGATTGAACTGGTTATTTCTTCCTAAAGAGTTGATACTACATGCTTCTGTATTAGTATTCAAATAGTACGAACACTCTTCAGTGGTGTGGCCTTCATCAGAACATAGCTCACAAATGGCATAACAAGGCTTGGATAGCTCAGGTTTAGCTTGGAAATTGTTTACTTTCGGAAGATTCATAGAGAACTGATCAAACTTCTTATTCATAGAGAACTGAATAATTGTTTATTCAGAACATAGCTCACAAATGGCATAACAAGGCCTGTTGATAGGCTTGCCATAATTGATAGAATTGCTTGATTTGGATCTTCTTGAATTTGGTTGCCAAATTGCTTCGGCACCCCCTCCACTCTAGCTACATCCTCGTTGCTAGTACTCCATTGTTAAGTGTCTTCAGCTGAATTCTTGAGAAAGTTGTAGGCTTCCTCTCCATCCAATGATGTAAACTTACCTTGATGCATTGACTATATCATCTGCTTGTTCATAGTAGAAAGTCCTCGAAAGAAAAAATGAGCCAGTGTGCTCTTATCATAACCATGATGTGGACATGAGACTAGCAAATTATTGAATTTCTCCCAGCTTCGATGATATTCTTCAGTCACCTTCCCTTTGAAATTGATGATGGCTTGCTGCATGGCATCTGTCTTCTAGGGTGGGTAGAACTTGTTCATAAACTTTGTTCTCAACTTCTCCCAGTTGTTGATTGAATTGATCGGTTGTGCAGTTAACCATTCGGATGTTTTACCTTCGAGTGAGAGTGGAAAAAGAATTAACTTGATACTCTCATCCCTGATATTCTGGTTTTTGAAAGTTCGAGGACTGATAGAAATTTGTTTATGTGAACATAAAGTTGAACATTGTCAAACCATTGAACTTTGGAAGCATAGAGATTACTGATGCTCTAAGTTCAAACTGGTTAGCTTCTATCTCTGGAAAAACAATACTGCTGGGTGGGTCTCCAATGATTAGCGAATAGAAATCACTCAGCTTTTTCCTCTGTTGTGCTTGCATGGGTGGAATAGCTTCAGGATTATTGGTGTCCATAACACCTCCATCATTGCGTACGGCCATTGTATCAATCTCGTCTAGTATTCTTGTGAGTCGGTTGTTAAACCTTGTCCACTGTTATGTCCTTATCGGACGATGATATGGACGACGGGGTATACACTAGAAAATTCTATGCGAAAATGACGAAAAACTATCCTACTATGCTTGAATAATATGCAACTATTCTAAATTATACTAAAATGTAAAACTACTTTCCTTCAACTGGGTTGGGCTTTGCAGCTAGTATCTTGCTCGTTGTCTAAAGCTGTCTCTTCTAGGGTTATGGTGAATCACTTGGATTGCTTAAGTATCACGGCCCACAGACGATAGTCCGTTTGTCAAGATTCAGACAAGAAACACTAGAGTTTGATATTTCACTGTATTGGCTTACAACTTCAATTGTTGAAAAGGTCCTAAATGCAATTATACTAGAAAGTAATAAAACTAAACTATGATGCAACTATATTAAGAATGAAATAAAAAGAATGAAGATTCGACTAACCTAGATGGTAGATCTTGTCTTCGAGATGTCCTTCAAGCTTCTCTCTTTCTCAAAAGGATGGATGATGTGGCTAAAATTACTTCAAGATCCAAACTTCTAATCTTGAAAGAAAATGTTAAACATAAACAACTTAAAATGGCAGCGGCGCCATTTGACACGCAGCCCTTTTGTGTATGTAGATGTGATATGGTATATGGATGATGTAGATAGATGATGGTCGTTGAACAAATAGAAGAGTATCAAAACCTAATTATCTCTCAATAAGTAAAGAATGAGTAGGGTATCGTTCCACTTTTAAGTGTATGTTATGTGAAGGACAGGACTGGAAAGGGGGTTTGAGGGATTAAAAACTATGATTGTAAAGATTTTAGATTCTAATGCTAAACTAAACTAAACTAACTAAACTATTGAGAATTTATAAAAGAGGGAATTCAAGAAATTAGAATCCACCAATACTTTTGATCTATAACATTCTGCTTCATGGTTGTTCTTACAAGTAGACTACAATTAGGCAAGCAAGCGAGTGTCGATGCCCTCTTGGACAAAACATCGTTAACAATTAACTCTACTTAAGATTGTTCCTATGTTTATGCTATTAATATCTTCTTTCTTTTTATGTAAGTTTGGGCAGCCATTCAATGTATTACTGAGAGCAACATCAAGGAGTACTTCCTAATAGGGCGGCCATTCAATGAATCACCACTTAAGGCAAACACAAAGAATACTTCCCCTAGGCAGCCACTCCCTGAGCTACCCCTTCTAAGGCAACACAAAGAATACTTCCCTAACTCTAAAGAACTATACTAGAAGAAAAGTAAAGAACACTAGCATGATATTAATATTGCAAAACATAAACCCTATTCTATACTTCCATCCCCTGGTGTGGGCAATGGAACTAATAACTAAAAACATAAAGAACTAACATGATTGAAGAACACCATGAACCAGAAGAATCATTAAACCTTACGCATCGGCTTTAAATCCTCCCTTGAAGGAGAATATTAGCCTTCCATAAAAAAGGAAGAACACGAAGAACGAGAAGAAGAAGAGTCGAAGAACATAAGACTAGAAAGACTAATTTATTAAGACTCGGCTAGTTAAAATCGAATATTTTATTATTAATCTCTCTCTGCCTCAAGTTTTGGAGACAAGAATATAAGTGAATTGGTGTAACGCCCGTATTTTTAAAATACGTTTTTATCTATTTAATTAATTAATTTAATTATTTATTTTCAAAATTCAAATGATTGACTCGGGATAATGTGGGCTGGGTTTTGGGCCCGAAGTTCAAATTTGGCTTGGGTTTCGACCCAAGTATATAAACACATTTTTCTAGAGAATAAGGTTTGAGAGAATAATAAAATAATTAAAAAAATGGAGGCAGATGAAAGCCGGATTTCGAGTGGAGCCGACGGCTTTGGGACTTCGGAGAAATTAAAATAGGAGCTTTCATACAGGTGAGTAGCTATTTTGCTATTTCACCGAATACGTAAACCGCTTTATCGTCCCATGTTTTCACTAGAATTTACTGTTCATTTATTCGGTTATTGTTAATCGCCCGTAGTTCTCAGAAGTTGTTAAAATGTGTTTAGATCTTTTAGAAAACAAGAGTTGAATCTGGTAGCCTTTAAACTATCGAAACTTCTTACAGAGCATCAATGGCGCGTCCCCACATAAATCGTTTGGTATTTGAACTCTCCCCGATTTTGGTTTTGAAACCATACCGTGGTGGTGTAGATATTTATGTTTGAATGGTGGGACGGTTCAAAACTGTTGGAGCTTCGTAAGTCGGTAATGGCGCTATGAAATTCAAAACCGCTTTTTACTTTTGTTGATTGGTTTGGATGTTGGTTGTTGAGGTTTTTGGGTGTTGTTGGGTTGTGTAGTGCGTGATGTCGGGCTTCCAAAGCTTGGTTTGAGGCGGTAATGGCTAAAATGGCAATCGGTGGTGGGGCTGTTTTGGTCGATTTTGTTGGTAGTTTGAACTGTGTGGGTTGTGTTTTTGAATGTTGTGTTGGTTGTTGTTTGATTGAGTGTTGTAGAGTGGTGGGGGGTTGTCGATTTGAGCTTGAAAGAAGCCATTAATGGCGGCAGTAAAACGTTTAGATCTAGTTTTGGGTTGACGATTTTAATCACAAGAATGGAGTTTTAGCTTTCATTAAAGATGTGGGATTTTTCATTTGGAGTAAAACCGCATAGTTTAAATGGGTGGTTGTGTAGAAGGTGTGGTGGCCGGATTTGGTGGTGGTGGAGAACTGCTTGAGGAAGAAGGTGAACTGTTCACCGATTTGGGCTTTGGGCCTTGGGCTTAGCTAGTTTAATTGGTTGGGCCGGATTCTATTTTAGAGGGTTGGGCCCGATTATGTTCTAAAGTATTGGGCCAGTTCATTTCTATTTTTGTTTAGGCCCTTTTTCCTATTAGTTGATAACTTGTTATGGGCCAGTTCTAATTTTTGTAATTGTGGGCCGAACCCATTTGTATTTTTGGATCAGTTTAATTAAGTTTTGTTTGGGCCTTCTCCAATTATGTTTTGGGCTAGTTCAAGATAAGTTTTGGGCCCGCTTTCTAATATAGCTTCACCACTCCTAGGACTTAAAATAGATCCAATAGGGTCGTAGAATAAAAATAAGTGGACTTTTAAACTTTCGGTTCTAAGGTTTGGGCTTGGCCATCATCCGAACCATGACCTAAGCTATGAGCCCATGAGCCATACACCTTTGTCCTTAGCCATGAACCATGGTTATGACCATGAACCCCATTCAAACACCTAAAACGAAGCATTTTGACTTTGACCTTTGACCATGACGGTTGACTTTGACCTTTGACCATGACATGTTGAGTTTGACCTTGACCATGATGTGTTGACCTTTGACCGCTGATTGTTGACTTTGATCCGGACCGCCGACTTTGACCGCCATATCGCTTAATGTTTGACTTTTCCAGTTTTTCACATATTTGATTATATGGATATATATAGTAATAAAATATTGTCGGATATTGTATAACTGGGTTGGTCATTATCTAATTTAGATTTGACGTGAGTAGTGTGTAAAGCATATATATATTGGGCTTTGATTGTGGACTGTGGACTGTCTAATTGTGCTACGTTTTATGTTGTATATTATATGGACAAATGTAGTAATAAAAAATCTTTGTGGAAGCTTGTATATATTTTTTTTTGTCATTATCTAAGAAATATTTGACATTGATGTTGTGTATTTTTTGACACATGACGACGATATTGAGATGTTAGGAGACATTATATTCCTAATACGTTATAATAAAAATGTATGTGATACGTTGAAGCATTGTGACATGATATAATATGCTGGGATAGTTATATTAATGCAATATCTTGGAGAAATGTATATACACTCCATTATTTTATATGTGAGATGCTAATATAGTATTGGTGAATATTTGCCCACCTGAGTGTGGTGTAGTGCAATAATATATTGGCACGCGAAAGTATGAAATTGGTTATGAGATATAATTGAGATATTTCTATATTTTGTGGCTTAGTTCAATAAGGCAATTGACCTGACGATATATATAGTGGAATGTTTATGAGTCATTAATGTATGACACCCAATAAATTACATAACGAAAAATCCTAGAACCCCGACTACCACAACTCATGTGATTGGCCCTTCCGGGCGTTTCTTCAGTTAATCTGAATGGCCTTCGGCCCTTCCGGCGTTTCAAGAAAGTGAATGGCCCTCCCCGCATAGCCAATAGTGGCTTGATTATTCCGCTTCTCAATATAGAAACGATGATGCAATATTTTATGCCGAATAGTGGCATTACTTACATAATTGCTTCCGTGTGAGGATTTAAAAAATTGTGTACGCATCCCGCCAGGTGGTTACGCATAAAGGAGTGGTTCATTATGTAAGGGAGGCATGTGGATGTACATGTTTGGCGTTGGGTAGCATTGTGGTAGCCAGGAAACTAGGTAAGACATAGATACGACGGATTTTAGGGACACATAAAGAAAGCCCGAAATAATCTAATTATGGTAATATGTTGGTTGGTTATTTGTTTAGTTAGAACCTAAATCTCGATGGAGGAACTACATGCCTTATTTATGATGCGCGATAGTTTGTTGGTGGTTAGTGGGAAGTTAAAACCTCGATGGAGGAACTACCTGCCTTAATTATTGTATTTGAGTATGTTATATTAGTCATTAAAAGTTAAAGAACCTCGTTGGAGGAACTAACTGGCATTATAGATTATGTATATATTTGTATAACTATATGTTGTTTTAGAGCTACTCACACCAAATTTTTATAATGTCAATTCGATTTGCATGTTTGCTTATCGGGTGTGTTCATTCAATGAACATAGTTGATAAGTTTTGAAAGGTTTAGTGTTGAAGAAGAGTGGTTCTTTGCTTGTGGTTTTATCGTTATCGTTGCATCTCGAGGATTTGTTTTGTTTTCCGTGTGAGGTGATATAGAATTTCAGTCTAGACAATGTTTTTGTATTTTCATTTGTAAATTTTATTAAAGAGTTATTGAAAGGAGAGTTGTAACCTAATCTTATTTGTGAATCTTTGTCATGAAGAAGACTTTTGTTTAAGTTAAAATTTTTATTGGTTTTTATTATCCGCATATTTAAACTGTTTATGGGTTTTTGGGAGTTGAGAGTGCGTCACACCTCGGAGATCGAAGAGTCGGGAACAAATAATGTTTTTCCGAACTCTGTCGAAATTCGGGGTGTGACAATTGGTAAATTACATGAGGCACTTAGGTCCTCTATTTATAGGGGTTACAATGAGTTCTAGAAGCATTCCAAACTGCCATTTGTTTCCTAATACAAATCAACTTCTTTCAGAGTCCAACTTCATCTCCAAAACTGAGAAGGAATTGGCTATAGTGTAATTTCCTGTGTCTGGATGCACGATCCATGCATCTCAGACCCGAGAAATGCGTCTGGATGCGCGATCCATGTGTCCCAGACGCGGAAGCCTATTTTGTCTCTTCTGCTCTATCCTTCTATCCTCTTTTGCGGGCTTTGGTCCAAGCAACGAATTCTTTAGCCTTGGGCTTCCAAATAGGCTTTAAAATAGGTCCAAGTCGCATCTTTAATAGCTTCAATTCCTTGGCCTTCTCCATGATTGTCCACGGGCTTCGCATGTGATCCTTAATGCTCTGGATTGCTCCGTTTTACCCATTTTTCTCTAATATTCCACAAAACTCTCTCTCTCACCTGTAGAATCATAAAACATAACTTACAAACACTATTAGTCCACTAAGATGGCTAAACAAGAGGCATAATCGAGGGCTAAATTGCACTTTTTGAGCACTTATCAGTAGTTTAGGAGTGGAACGAATCTGTACTATTTATATTACTTCATTATTATTTGAGAGTAGGAATATTGATCTAAGCACTTGTTTAGTTGATTGAGTATTTGTGTTTACGCAAAGATAGTTCTTTAACATAAACTTGTAATTATCAGCTACCTACTCACTATACACACTCAAAATTTTATGCAGTGGTGTAAATCAAGTTAGGATGATTACATAGCTACACAAGATTTCCTTCTTATATGTAATGTTGCATTAGTATATTCCCGAAAGGGTAGGTGCTGAATGTGGGGGTTGTTTGTGTAATGCCTAAATCTAAAACATCAAGGTGCACCTACTATATTCGTTCCCATACATTTTTGTATTAGCCATCGAAGTGGATTATATATATATATATATATTTGTTTCTTATACATGTATGGATATGCGTGAACTTGGTGGTCATATGTAGGCAAGAATTGATTGAGCGGCCACCTATCCAGCTGATAGGAACAATAGCTTCCAATCAGAGACAAATGAGGTGGAGACATCAGAAATTTATTTGAAAGTTAGCATGGATGGAGTTTAAGGTCTATGATGATATGGGTTCCTCAAAGGCCATAGAAAACATGTTTAAAAATCAATATTGTTTTGCAAAATACAATTGTGACTTCAGGTGGGGTGCTTAATCAGGTAGATGGTTCAAAACATGCACCTACACGCGACAACATATTGTTGATTTTATAGTTGTAGATTGATAGAGATTTGTAAGTTATTTCCATTCATCTTCATGTTTACTTACAAAAGTTGTTTGTAGGAAGTCATGTATTAGTTATTCAACTTCAAGCAAAATAGTATGAATCCGCTTCATATTTACTGGGTAGGAAGGCACGTATTAGTTATTCAGCTTCAAGCAAAATTTATATGATTGTTTGAAATTTTTCTTCATGGTACTTATGTTTCAAATTTGAATCTCCACCATCATTTAGACACATAAATTAACAATCCTGGCCATGGGCCGGCTCAATAGCTAGTATATATATAGTATTAATGGAAAAATAAATTTCTGGTCTAGTGGGGGGGGGGAGGACAGCCCTGGGCTTATGCGGTCTATGCTACCGTATTAGGCCGACAAAATTTTGATGACATTTAGGGACCCATCAACCTAGGGCTGGAAATGGTATAGGTTTGGGTAGGATTCTCACTATATGGGCTGAAAGTCATTAGGATTCTTACTATATCCGTATCCATCCGGAATCGGGTCGGATTTCGGATATCCATATCCATTAAAAAACAACAAAAAATACACTGTCTTAATGACTTTCATATATAAATATAAATGTAAGATATAAATTAATTTTTGGGCTTCAAAATATGAATTAAATGGTTTGGGTTTCTAGATATTCGGGTCGGATTCTAATAACAAATATATAAACCATATTCAGTAAAATGGATTCGGATATAGTCAAATTCAGGTTGAAACCCGTACCATTCCCAACCCTAGTTCAACCTAGGTTGCGTTTGTTTACTCACTCACTTGAGAAAAGGAAAGGAAAACCCACGAGTGTCCACTCACTACTAAAAGAAGGGCTTTTTGTGTCACTTTTTTTTTATGTCTCGTGTCACTTACTAGAAAAAAGTGACACATAGAGTTTTGATGTGTCACTTTTCTATGGAACGAGGGCTGATGTGTTGCTTCTAGGAAAAGTGACACATGTAATTTTATTTTTTGTGTCACATTATTTGAAAGTGACACTATTGGTTTGGCTTGTTGTGTCACTTCTGGGTTTAACAGAAAATGAAACAAAATTAACATACTATCAAAATAAATAAGCGACACAAGTAATTCTATGCTACTGAAACTCAAGTTGTCCGGATTTGAGCGTATGGCTATAATTTTAGGTTACGGAAAAGAAAAATAAATAAAAAGAGAATAAACTGAAGTCCGTTACTCCGTTGGATTAAAAAAGAAAAAAAAAACAGAAAAGAAAAACTCTGTCTCCCAAAACACATCTAAGTCTAGCAGACCTCACCACGTCCTCCCTCCCAACTAATTCTCACCGGCGTTCGTTAGACCTCACCGCACGCGCTCTCCCACACCCAGTGGTCTCTCACTCTATCCATCCCTCGTTCTTCGTCTGTCTCTCTCTCTCTAGGCTTTTCCAACCATTTCCTCATTTCTCCAAACCCAATCCTCATTAAATCTCTCACTAGGTTTTAATTGGACAAGTAATTGATTCATCAATTAGCTGTGTGGAAGGACTTCGTTTTTCGAATGTGAAGCTTCTTGAATCTAAATAAAGGACATGCGGCAGGCACATATAGTTTCTTTCATCTTCAGATTATGCCAATAACTACAAAAATTGTACATCCAGGTAATTCAATTCTTAGCAGCTAGCCTTTCTTAGTCTTGTTGCCACTCAGGTTGTTTCTATAGTTGTGTACTTTGTGAAAAGTTAACTATTTTTTCTATTTGTGTTCTTCTTTGGTATTATTAGACTACCTAAAATTTTGGTACTTCATCCGCCACTTTTTAGGATATAGAAGGTGGGTCATGGAAGTGTGTGTGTTGTTGGGGGGATTGGTGGTTAAGAACTTGTCATTGTTGTTTTTGTCGATCTGCCTAACCAATTACATATTGACTAAAGAGCACAGAAAAGAACAGCTTTTTTTTTTTTTGCTAAAGGATAGTTGTATAAATTGAAAAAGGGAAATACAAGTAAAACAAAAGTAACAGAGAAAGCAGAAAAGGTACATTAAGAATGCCTATGGTCTTAATCCATGGCTCTGCCACTAAATGAACCTATAGTAGGTACAATTTTAGTCTTCTAACTTTGATAAGAAATCAGGCCTGTGTGTCCACCATGCCTTGATTAAGAGATCAAGAACAGAAGACTAGATTAAGAGGAATCGATGCTCAGAAATCACACATCTCTGCTGGTAAAGCTGTTGCTAGGATTCTACATACTTCTCTTGGTCCTAAAGGCATGGATAAAATGCTTCAGAGTCCTGACAGCGACGTCACTATCACCAATGATGGTGCGACAATCTTGGAGCAGATGGATGTTGATAAATAGATAGCAAAACTGATGGTTGAGTTGTCTAGGAGTCAAGATTATGAAATTGGTGATGGGACTACTGGAGTTGTTGTCATGGCTAGTGCATTTCTAGAGCAGTTTTCAGATTATTAGAACGTGGTGTGCATCCTATTCGGTTTTCCAGCGTATGGCTATGAAATGGCTTCTAGGATATCTGTTGAACATTTAGAGAACATTGCATAGAAGTTTGTTTTTGATGCCACCAACATTGAGCCTTTGGTTCAGACTTGCATGACGACTTTATCTTCAAAGATTGTGAATCGTTGCAAGCGTACTTTGGCCGAGATTGTTGTTAAAGCAGTTGTGGCTGTTGCAGACTTAGAGAGGAGGGATATGGTAGTGGTTTTGATCTCCTAGTTTTGGTCATGCACCGCTTGAGCTTTCGGTTCATACTCAATCCCCTCCCACCGAACTAATAGACTAAGTTTTGTCGCAAAGAGATCTGTTGACAGGAATTCTTGCACTGTGTTTTGATGCACGCTTTTCTTGTGTTTATGTAGCCTTCTTTAATGGAATGCTTGCTCTTTTCTTTATAATGATTGTGTGCAATAGACATCTCGGTTTATGTTGTGCAAAAAGAATTATAAATGTTACGAAAACCTCTTACATACTCCACCATCCTAACAATTTTACAAGTGATAAACTATGATGAAGAGGATTTGTGTCCAAGCTAGTGTCAAGCCATAAGTAATCAATCACATTCCATTATGTATTTTCCACAAGACTTTCTTCACTTCACTACTTCATCATTGTTCCATCTTTTATACTACCAAAGGAATTCTTAAACGCCCCTCCATTCCGCATTTAAGAGAGTGGTTTGAGTATTCTTGTTAATATTGTTTTTTTTTTTTTGATGTTGCCTAGAATGGAGCACAAATTGTCTACTCCAAATATATATCTTTGGCCGGGATTCCCTTTACAAATTCCCTTTTATTTAGCCTTTTAAGGCTTAAGCCTCACATCTTTCTATTTTCTTCCCTTTTTTTTCCAGTTTTTCTATACTTATCTCCCTCTTAACTTTTCAAAAGATTAAAGACAAGAAGTTTTGTTTTTAGCATCAAAACAAATCATTCGATTAGGAATTCCAAGCTTCCCCGATTTTTCCTTGTTCTCCTTTTATTATTTTTATATTTATTGAGGCTTAAGCCTCAAGAGCCTCTGAGCCTTGCCTTTAAGCCTTGCGACAGGCATGAGCCTCGAAAGCATAGTTTGGGATTTCAAAATTCATGGATTTCCAAGAAAATGAAAAAACCGAATACTCACCACAAAGATCGAAATTTGCAAGGTTCCTATCGGATTCGAGCATAGTGTGTGAGAAGAGAATGTTAAATGTTAATTGCATTATCTCCTACATGAGGTATGAATAATTTGGTGAACTTATTTGTGTTAGTTTATAATTTAACTTTTCACATCGAATTTTTTAACAAAATGTATATATATGATGTAGATATTTATATTCGACTTTTGGAATTGCTCGAGCAAAGTACGCATTTGGTAATCCAGAAAGTTTTACTATTAATACAAAGGATGATGAGAAGGCTCGATATTTTCAGAAGTTGGCTAAAGAACACGGTGATCGTGTGTTTTTAATTCCTTTCAACATAAGGTAAATATAGTAAGCATGCATTACTTGCATTATTCATTTTCATAATATTTATAATATATTTTTCGTCGAACAGGTATTGGAGTTCTCTAGCAGGAAGAGTTACACCACTAAAATAGATGAAGTTCGTCTTGAATTCATCGACCTTATCCAACAATTTATATGAGTAGTTAATTTGGGTAAGTGGGCTTCCATATTTTCCCTTTCTTTATGTATATTTACTTTTCTTATCGATTTTTTTTTTTCTTACTTGTGCAATATACCCTTTTTGATTCATTTGCTTTTTAATTTTATATACTAGTCATAGTGGAATGACGACTTTATGATATGATGCAGGTGCATGGATCGATTAACAAATGAATAGATGACATCTAGGTTTTTTGGTGTTGGAAGTGCGCACAACAAGCTAAGATATTACTAGGATAGCGTTGGTGTCATTTAGTTTTTTTTTTTTTTTTTTTGCTTTGATTTGCTTTAATTTATTGTGATTATTTTGGTATTGGAATGACTTATTTTGTTGGGAGTCAAACTGGATAATAGATACTAGGTTTGATCCATGAAATCAATAGAAGTTAATTATTTTGAATGTTTTTTTTTTCCCGAGTGGATGTTGTTTCCATATCATAAAGCAGGTTAAAGTGATTTTGGTTGTGATGTTTTGATAAATGTATGTGGATGTTGTTTCTATCATAAAAGCAGGTTAATGGGATTTTGGTTATGACGATAAGATCCAGGTTGAGAAATGAAGACGATTGAATACAAAAAAATGAGAAAAGTTTTTTAAAAAATTATTTTCATTTGTCTCACTTTTGGAAAAAGTGACATAATATCTATTAAAAGTGACACAACCCACACAACTTTCACTCTTATGTGTCGCTTTCATTTTCATAATGAAGTTACATGGAGTTGATTCCCAAAAAAGTGACACAAGAAGTAAGTAAGGGGCTTTTGTGTTGCTTTTGACGCATTTGTGTCACTATCAAGTCCAAAAGTGACTAACTAGTATAATTAATGTGTCGCTTTTGACGTAATTATGTCTCACTATTCATTTGTCTAAAAGTTTGACACAACTAGTATAATTTAATGTGTCACTTTTGATGTATTTATGTCTCACTCTGGTCCAAAAGTGATACAACTAGTATACTTAATGTGTCACTTTTGACGCGTTTTATGTCTTACTCACGGTCAAAAGTGACACAACTAGTATATCTTAATGTGTCACTTTTGACATACTTATGTCTCACTCCTGGGTCCAAAAAGTGACACAAACTAGTATACTTTAATGTATCACTTTTGCCAAATTATATCCCGCCTCGGTCCAAAACAGATACAACTAGTGTCACTTTTTACAAGCACGGTGACACTCTTTCTTAAAAGTGACACAAGAGGCTATTCTTAAGTGTCACTTTTATTAACAAAAAGTGACACATTTAGTAAGGCTTTTATGTCACTTTTGGTAGAACTTTATGTGTCGGGGGCTTATAGGTCACTTCAGAATTAGTTTCAAAAGTGACACAAGTGACTTCTTGTGTCACTTAAAAAGTGACACAAAAAGCCCTTCTTTTAGTAGTGACTATGGAATAGAAAAGAAAATAATGTAATGGATTTTTCTTTTTGATGCGTCTATTTGGTTACTTCGGAAAAGGAAAAGAAAGCTTAGGAATGAAATCTATAATGTTTGTGAGGCAAAAACTTAAGAAAGAAAAGGAATATAAAATTACATAATTTTTATTAAACTTTATTTTCCTTTTCCATGATTGTTTGTTATGCAAAAGCTAAGAAAAATAAAGAAAAACTAGTCTTTTCCTTTTCCTTTCTCTCAAATCCGAGGGTTGAGCCACGAACTCAAAACCCTTTCATTTTCATAGTTTAGTTTCCAGAGGGAAAAGACAAATTTCTTTTCCATAGTAAACAAACACGCACTAAACTGGAAAATGTAGACTACATTAGACTTTTCCTTTCCTTTCCATCCTCAAGTGTGTAAACAAACGCAGCCCTAGTTTTCCCTAAAATTGACCGTCGTTTAGTAAGGGTGGAACTCTGGCGGTTGGGTTTGGTTGAGGCTTAACCCGAGCCTCGGGACCAAGCCCTAGTCGGTCCTTAGATTTTCAGCCCAAGCCCAACTCGGGTTGGGTCAGGTTGGTCAAGTTTTTCGGGTTTCAATGTTAAATAGTGAAAAACTCAACACATTTTTATTGTTAAATAAATAAATTAGGGTTTTCATAAAGACACTACAGTTTTCAATATTTTAACTAAATCAAAGGGATTTGATTATTTGAAAGGGAAACTAACCTGATTAATTCAAATATTCTCTCTAAAATTGATATTCTCAACCTTATTTTTTTACAAAAATAAATCTTTATAAGAAAACAATATAACATAATAGAATGAATAAAATATATACATACATATATATAGACGGGCTCGAGTTTTTCGGTTATTTGATATTCTAACCTCGAGCCCAACCTGAAACTGAGTCGTGTTTTGATTTTACAAGACCAAGCCCAGACCACATATCTTAAATGTTAGCCCAAAACTAACAAAAGTCGGATTTTAACCCATTGGACTTGGGCTAACCCGACCCAAGTTCCACCCCTATCGTTTAGAGGTCTCTTGGGATTAGGATTAGGAGGCTTTTGAAATGGGTGTTCACACAAAAAGTGTCTGTCTAACTTTCTTATTTCTATTTTTCCACTCTCCTTCCTCTTCCTCCCCTCAAATTCAGCCAAACAAAAAATGAAATTCTTTTCACTGTCTCCAGTCTCTTCCCTCTCCTCCCCCTTCTTTTATCCTTTCACTGCTTGCCCTCCACCAGACTAGACTAACGTCGGTCTGATCACTTAGCGTTTTCTAGTAAATAATAATTTTGTAAACCAATACTGGTAATATACAAAGGCCACCGGTTCTACCATGAGTTCCAATGTTCAATACTTCACAAGTTGACAACATATTTTTCATTTTCCCACTAAAAACAGTTTTACAAGAAAAGATTCAAAGAAATGAAAGAATATGGCCCCATTTTCAAATTTTGCGTTAGGCCCCCAATTTCTCATGACCAGCCCTGACTATTAATATACCATCACTTCCTTTTGTGTTTTTCTCGATTCAAGTTTTGGCAGTTATATCATGTTATTGTGCCTACTAACCTTAAGCCTTAAGCCAAGTCCCTTGCAAGATTTTTGTGTCGCTGATTCTACTAGCCCAGGTATCTTAAACTAGATGGAAGCATTACCTGAATTGCGCAACGGAATGTGGATATAAATTCTTTTGAGAATTATATACATTCGCTGTTTATAAATTGTTTTACGTTACAGAATACTTATTGATTACTTCAAAATTTCCGTTTCTAAATAAAGCTGATTATTTATAAACATTGTACGTTTGCTAAATTATTCATGTATCATTTCCCCTTTTCCTTCTTCTTTGTGTGTGTGTGGAAGATGTTTTAGGATGATTAGCAACCAGAATACCAGATGATTTATATTAACATCCGCTTTTTCTTAATTACTAGTTTACTACACAAAAAGATCGAAAAAAGAAAGCAAATAGAAAGGTACATACCCTTTGTATCATATCTGCTTTTCTTGTATTATTCTTTTATACAAGTAGGCAACTAGCTGCATAAATAACAAAATAAGATGTGTCAGAAACCTTATATATCATCGTGTAACATCCATGCAACTTTAAAATATGATGAATGAAATCTCTGTTCCCAGGTAGTGGAAACAATATTTGTAGTTGCACAAGCAGAGCTTGGAAGTGATCGAGAGGAGATCGTGCGGACAATAGCGGTGAAGAAAGTGATATTGGCGCGGCTCAATCGGAGATCATTTTTACAATTTTAATGTAGAGACGTCGTCGGATTGAACCTCACCAACATCGCTTTCATTTGGTCGCCAACAATCTATTAACTGCCCATGGTTCTTTGGAAAAAAACAGACTAACGGCGTGAATTTCTACTTGAGAGAGAAACTACGGATGATCATCAGAATGTGTTTTCAGGTGATGGGCATATGCAACAGTTACTTTAAACTTTTCGAAAAAAGTCAGGAAACAGATGATCAGCCGACTAGCCCAAAAGACAATGTGTCTATAATTGGAAACATAAGCACGCACTTTGAAAAGAGCAATAACTTTGGTGGAGTAGGAAGTGGTAATGGTATTGTTCGTTGTTGCGACGAAAATGGTCAATGTGGAAGCTTGAATCATGATTGCACTTAAGACATAACATGTCCAAGATATAGGAAAATTGAATTGTCCGGGGTTGGTTGACACAAGTTAAAGAAACACTAGCAATAAATTAAACCATGTAGTGCTAGCAAATTTTCTTCTTATAGAAGTGGTAGTGGTTGAACTGGTGGCAGGAGATCTGAAATAATGTGTTCACCTGATGACCACATTAGAAGCGGTAGGGGTTGAACTGGTGGCAGGAGAGCTGAAATGATGTGTTCACCTGATGACCGTGACCCTTCACGTAAGACACATTGATTGTATAACAAATACAGGTAACGTAGTGTACGATTATTGTGATTTTTTCAGGAGGGTATTATGTACGTACAGGTAAAACAAATAAAGTGTAGCGGTGTGATATTGAGCCAAAGTGGAGAATGTGATGTGAAGGAAATATGTGTGTAGAGCTGAGAAAGGAAGAACCGAAGAGGACTAGAAATAAGCAAGAGTAAGTGAAGGCGTATGCGATTATGAGAGTGAGGACTGAAGAGAGAATGTATAATGGGCAGGAAATGGATGCCTCGGGATGGTAAGAATTAGTTGGTGAGGGAAATGATGTCAAGGGGAGCAACTTACTTTCGTGTGTGTCATGCTTAGCTTGTACTCAAAAAAATTGAACTTCCCTTCCCTTGCGCGCATGCACCTGCAATATTCTCCACCAAAAAACCCCCCAAAACATCTTTTCCATACTTTTGGTTTTTTGGCTAGTACTTCCCTTTTCACTTATTTTATTCAGAGGTTTGCATGCTTATACTACATATTGAATGTGGGTAAGAAGAACAAATTGTTCTCTTGGCATATGTATAATCCCTTTAAATATGCATAACTTAATTTGAAAGTACTAAGTATTGTACCCTTCATTATATTAGATAGTTAATTGAAGGGCTTGAATCTTCTAATTACATTATTGAGTGATTTGTGGCCGAGGTTAAATATTTTATTGGCTGTTAGAGTTTGTTTAATCTGATAGGATAGCTGATCAATCCATTTAAGCTGTTACAAACTTGAAAATTAATCATTGTGCGTGTATGTGCAGTCGTGCACTCGTATGTGTATTCTGTGTGATTTCTTAAAAAGTTGAGATCCAAGCTCATCTCAACCAAAATTCACAACGCGATAAAGTGGACAGTATTTTTGTGTTGGACATTTGGACCCCAAAGATCTAATGCAACCAAAGGCCATGAATTTTTTTAAAACGTACGCTAAAGACAAATGATACATAAAGGTCATATTAGACTAAAATTTGTGTTACTAAAGTATTTGACGATCAATATGCAAAAGTAATTTGATTTAAGAAAACTCTGGAATATTCAACTATTCGAGTACTGGAGACTAGAAGCTTGATATTGGGAACAGAAGCGCAGAATGTCAGCGAAGGATTGTCTACAGAGACTTAAAAAGAAGTTTCCTAAGGTACGGACAAAACTCTCACACACAGAAATAACCAGCCTTAAGCGGAGACAACGGCGCTTTAAGAGACCTGCCCTGGATGCGCAATAAGAGACACTTGCATCGGGTTTGCTTACCTTTCTTATTTCATCTCATCTCTCTTCCTTTTATTTTCAAAAGGTCACTTGCACACCTCCCCTATCAGGATTTTACGGAAGGGTTAGGGCAGTATCACCTTCAGTAAAAGCTTATTCTGCGAGGGCTGGCTAGCCTTTTTCTGAATGTTGCAACGTTGATGACAGGCATAGTATAAAATACTGGGAAATTTTATTAGCTAGATATCTTAGATGGTTATTTTTCAGAAATTGGCATCTAATTTATTACATAACATGTAAGTGTTTTGGCATTAGCCTTCTTCACCAACGAAGTTGTGTTCTTCTAATGGGTAAACGACTTGGAAGTTGAAACCATTTCGTGACTCTACACGAGGATGATTTTGAAATGATGGGGAGACCATCACAACGAAAGGTCACTACTTTCCGGAAACTAATACCTCATAAAAAATGTGGAGGATATATTGGCATCATTAGAATTTCAAAATAATCTGAGTTATTGGTATTATAGTCTTAACATAGAATCACGACTTTGTTTGTTTTTTAACTTTTTAAAAGGAAATAAAATGGATGGATGAAATGGAATGGAATGGAAAGGAATTTTTTAAATGGTATGTGTTTGGTAAACTGGGGAAAGGAATAATCATGTTTGTTTGCAAAAGCTATGGAAAAGAATAATTGTATTGTTGGGTCGTGGGTGTATTAGTAATAAGTCCCTATCTATCTATTTCCTTTTCTTTCTTTTCCACAAAATTTTCAGGAGTTAGCTAAGGACACAAAACCTTTTTCATATGGAAAAGCCCATTTCTTTTCCATGGGTAAACAAACGCCTTAAAAACTATGGAAATGGTGGACCACTCTTATTTTCCTTTCCTTTCCTTTCCTTTCCGTAGTGTTTCCATCATAACAAACACACCCTTAATTCCTTGTTTGATACTTTGATATAGAGTTTGTCGGGCTATCTTGTGTCCCACAAAGTTGGTCGATTCCTTAACTTTCCTCTACTCATGATTTTGACTCTGTGCCACCCGTCCACCACCCAAATAGATTCCCTCACGCGATCCACCATTTCATTCTCGGAGAGGACCAATTTCGGGCCAAAATTACTCGAGAACAGGGTTTTTTTTAAATTACTTACAAAATCAAATTTCACGTTTTAATAACCCACGACCAAGTGTTTTAATTAAAATAATCCTCAAAAACAAAATAAGTTAGCCGGTCCTTTTTCTTTTCCTTAAATACCATTTTTACCCTTCCGTGTTTTATATACAAAAAATCACATACCCTTCCATGCTTTATATAAAAGAGAGTTGGAAATTTTCCGAGTGAAAATAACCCGTAATGACAAATCATTATTCATACCCTAAATAGGTATGAAGAATGATTGTTCGTACTCTAAATGGGTATGAATAATGATTGTTCATAGCTCATGTTGATGTATGTTCATACTCCAACAAGTGTTTTTACTGATCATACATTATGTTGAGGTATACCCCAAATATGTATGAACAATGAACAATTATTGTTGTTCATACGAATAGTGATTGTTCATAGCTCATGTTGAGGTATGAACTGTGATTGTGCATACCCCAAATAAGTATGAACAATGAACATATAAACAATAATTGTTCATACTGAACAGTAATTATTCATAACTCATGTTTAGATATGAACAATGATTGTTCATACCCCAAATATGTATAAACAATGATTATTCATACTCCAATAGGTGTTCTTACTGATCATACATTATGTTGAAGTATAAACAATGATTGTTCATACCCAAATATGTATAAACAATGATTGTTCATACTCCAATATGTGTTCTTACTGATCATATATTATGTATTCTTACTAATCATACATTATGTTGAGGTAGCTCATACGTAAAACCACTTGATCGTTTCTGTTTGCGAAAGGCGTAAACTTGACATTTCATCTACCCTATCTGTTTTTTATTTTGCATCAAGGGTATACTTGACCTTTCATCTATACAGTCCTTGTGAGTGATTAAAAAAAAGTGGTTTTGAGAGTGATTTTTTCGTCCAATTTGTCTTTGAGAGTTGCTCTCTGTTCATTCTCTTCGTCTAGTTCTTCATTTGGTTAGCGGATCGTGGGATACACTCTCTTGGCTAAAGTTCATAATTGTATTAATAACATGAAATTGAACCCAAGACCCAATTTCGAGTTAAAACAACTCTGGAGGACAAGTTTTTTTTAAAATCACCCACACAACCAAATCCGAAGTTATAATAGCCCACAAAACTATATTTCAAATAAAAATAGCCTACAAGGACAAAATTGTTTGACCCAAGACTTTTCCTTTTTTTTTTAAATTCCAAATTTACTCTTCGTAGTTTGATATACAAGTGAAGCATCTTCTTCGCCATGATTAGAAAGGTGTATGATTAGAAAGGTGTTCCTGCATTAAGCTCGACACCGTACCACCGAGATGTCGAAGACAATGACGAAGAAGAAGACAAAGACCGTCCTCTAATGTTCACCAAACCTATTCCACATGATCATGATCCCTTTCAATCCACCATCCCACCACCACCATAAATTAATTTAGAATTTATTTGTATTTCTTGGTGTTGATTGCTGGATATGCTAGGTGACCCTTGTTATGCTGCTTATGTTTGTACTCGTTACTCGTTTTTCAATAACTCAAACACCTGCAAGCTTTTGATCCTTGTTAAATGGTAGAGGTGAAAGTCTATTTACATTGATCTACATTATACTGAAGGTGGTAATAGTAATAGTAATCAATCTTCTAATGAATAGCCGAAATGGGTAAGTGTGATTTGTAATGATAAGTTTAAATAGTTTGAGGAATTCCATTTTCGAATTTGGGGATGTTTGGTTTTGGTGTTTGCGGTGACTAATTGTTGTGAAATGTGGAATGAGTTTGCAAATTGTGTGTGCATATTTTAGCAAATAGATATGTAACACATGGCAGTATCTTCTTAAGGCTTGGATATAGTCTTGGTGTGGGTAGAAAGTACCAGAACATACCTAAAGTCCAAATCCTCTTACTTCGGAGGTTCGGAATTGGTTGGAATAGGCTCGGAGAACTGGAGGTTCGGAACCGGTTAGAGTAGTAGGCTCGGAAAACTGGAGGTTCGGATCTAGTTCGAGTTGTAGGCTCGGAAAACCAACTCCTTACTAGGAACACCAAATCCGGAACTACTAAGTTTGAAACTCCAACTCCCAATCCGAACCTAAACATGTTTTTCTGTTGTTTAAGTCAATAAAAGAGACCTATTTGACTTGGGAAACATGGGGCTTCTAGAAGAGTCAAGATGAGACTTAACAAGAGACGGTCTCCTAGTTAAACACTAATTGGGAAACTTCATCTATTCATCAAGATGATACTTAACAAGAGACGGTCTCCTAGTTAAACACTAATTGGGAAACCTCATCTATTCTTATAAATAGAATAGTTGAACTACACTTGGAGTTTGATTCCTATACACAAGATACATAGGCAGCCATTAAAGAACGTGGTTCAACTCATAATCTTCTAAATCTCTTCTTCTTATTGATTCAATACTTCTAGTTGTTCTTTGATCATCAACAAAATATTTGTGTTTCTTGATTAGGAAAAATCATCACACAATTGGCGCCGTCTGTGGGAACACCATACAGAATTGATTTGATTTCTTGGTCGAAATTTTTTCGGTTCTAGGTTCTCATACCCACCAATTTTTCTTGGGTTTGTTGTTCTTTAAAAAAAAATAATTCTTATCTTCACTTTGATTCAAAATCATATTTACTACAAGAGCCAATGTGAATCAAAGTAATGAGGAGAATAACGAGATCAATAACCCACATGTTACTTCTCAAAGACAATCTGAACGTAGAGGAGATCATCGTTTTGGACAGGGTCGTGAAGAAGATGAGCCTAACAACGATACTCCCCAATCTGCCATAACCAACCAAGCCGTTATGGATGCTGTGATGGCAGAACGTGGTTGGTAGGAGGCTCGTTTGCATTTTTTCCAAGACTACTACCGTACGAAGGAGGGTCGTTCACCTCCAAAGGTATTGCCTACTAATGGAAACTCGAGGGGGCAGTTTTGGCCACCAAGTCTCGACCATGGTGAGGGTTACGTCCCTACACCTTATATCCCTTACTTCGTTGGGTATCATAGCAATCAACCAGATTCGGATTATAATCTGGAATTGGATCCAACCTGACACTTTCGAGTTCACACCTTAACCGACTTCTCTTGGTATTCAAGTTCTAGAGGTATGAGGGATGGACGTCCGAATGTGTTTTCTCGGAATCCATAACTATCAAGGTCACCCTTGGTACGAAGAAGACTTTCAGTTCCAAGGGAACCTTCATTGCCTCGGAATCCTTCAGTTCCCCGATCCAGTTTTTCAAACTCCTCCACTCGATATTGGGATCTGGAACCACGTTATCATCGAGATGAGAACTACAAGAGTCCAGGTCCGAGGTATAATAACGAGAGAACTCAAATTCATTAACCGACTACTCTTACACAGCTTAAGGCACAAATACTGAAGGAATTGTGAGGTTCGAAACCAACTAAGATGGATGAGTCAGTTGTTCAGTCAGCAATCGAGGGAGACATTGGAACTCCTTTTTCACGACATGTTATGAGTGGATACATCCCCCATTATTATAAACCACCGAAGTTCTCTAAATTTAATGGCAAAGGAGATCCGGTCTCTCACGTGCTCGTTTATCGTCAAGCAATGGTGGGTCTTTCTAAGAAAGATCATTATTTGTGCCGGTATTTTGCTTCAAGTTTGACAGACTCGGCACTCATTTAGTACACGAAGCTGCCCAAGGGCAGCATTCACGAATTTAAGGCGTTATCCATCAATTTCATTGTGAAATTCAGTTGCAACCGACCATACATTAAAACCGCTGATGCACTATTTGACATAAAGATCTTAAAGGACGAGCATATTAGGGATTTCACCAAAAGATTTAACAAGGTGCAATTGCATATTGACAACGTCGATGAGACCCTCGCCATTGTGGCCTTTAGAAAGTGGTTAGATCCCACTTCTGGTCTATACATGTCCTTGAAGAAAGAGGAGCCTACGAACATGATAGAGTTTTAGGCTCGGATCGATAAGTATGCGGAACTAGAAGAAGACCAATTGGATAGGAAATCTTCTCATAAAAGAGTGATAACCAGTGTCACCTCCGTTCCTGTTGGTAGGAGCTCTGCTAGTCATTATAATGATAGGAAGTCCGAGGAACCACGATGGAGCACAAGTTAGTCGACGGAATTCCTATCAAGATAAGTCCAAGAGACAGAAGACTAGTGACACGTTCGGAAGTAATAAATTACCCCCACAGGATAGGGACTTTACCACTTTAACTTATCCTTATGAGGACATCTTTGAAGTTAACTAGGAACAAGATGTTCATGAAAAATCCTCCAGCGGTGAATCTCGATGCTAACATGTACTGTTTCCAAGTAATGTTATACTACTCTTAGCTTCTAAGAGACAAAATTTTCACAAATTTTGGATCTGCTTCCACTATACTGGGGGGCATGATCTATGCCAATCAATTCTCAATAAAAGTTATATTTCTCTTTTCAGAGCATTGTTTCTTTTATAATTTTCTGCTGTGATACTTTTTGGATGTTGGGTGAGAGATCCCATATGTCGGCCAAAGTTGTATCAGAACCTTTAGAAAGCTTTCTTGGGATGATGAGTGAAAGATCTCATGTGTTGTTTCCCGTGTGATGGAGAAAGTTTAACTTAGCTTGAATTTTATCCTCCTACAAGCAGTTTTAATGCCTTATGCTTATAAGTGTCGGTTTATGCATTAGATATCAAATCATTTAAGTACTTTATAGGAAATAATACAGGGGCACACCCTACGTTCCTACAAAGTCTTATTTCTTAACAAAACTAAAGGTATTTACAGGAATTGACACAGGGGCAAACCCTATTTTCCTACAAAACCTTGTTTTTCTAAGATTCGGAATAATAATTTGTATAAAATATAATTCGACACTTTTGTCATTTTCCTTCAACGGTCGAATGTGCAACCATCGTTTGAGAGAAAAGTGGGGCATCTATGTATACATATTTATGCAAATAAAGAGAAAAGAACACCACTTCCTAGCTAGTCTGGAACTTCACGTTCGGAACTTGTCCAAGTTCGAACCTCCACTTCCTAGCTAGTTAGGAACTCCATGTTCGGAACTCCACTTCCTAGCTAGTCAGGAACTCCACGTTCGGAACTTGTCCAAGTTCGGAACTCTACTTCCTAGCTAGTCAGGAACTCCACGTTCGAACTTGTCCAAGTTCGGAACACCACTTCCTAGCTTGCCTGGAACTCCACGTTCGGAACTTGTCTAAGTTTGGAACTCAACTTCCTAGCTAATAAGGAACACAGAAAGTCCAAGTTCGGTACTGTTCTCTCGAGTAACAAACCCAAAACTATTTTGTGGACGGAAGAATCCGAAACTACATTGTCAACTACAGTACCCGGCCTATCTGAATTGCATTGTAACTTGACATATCCGGAACTGCATGCCTCGACAATTGCATTGCCCAGTACTGGATTCAGAACTGCTTTGTGGATTGAAGAGCCCGACATTGATTGATGAGACATTATAAACGCAGTAGCAACGCGCGATACTGACTTGATCAACCTAGACGTGTAGGCTCGCTAGCACACCCGATACATCAATACCAACCGACACCAGAACTATTCTTTTCAACTAATCAACACTCTTTATAACGAACCATTGTGTCTCCGAAAATTTAAGAAAGAAAAGAGCTTAGATGGCATCATCGCTGATCATTCAACCAATGATCAAAGTTGCACTTTGTGGTTCACTTCAAAAAGCTTCTTCCAGCCCGTGGCCTTGTTAACTCTGCAGTTCGGATAGCAAACGAGTCAATCCCGGGCAGCAAATAGAGTTTATTGAAATTGAGCCTTTACCATTTATTAACATGGATCTTGAAGTCAATGGAACTTATCCTCCAAATTTGTTGAGGCTTTTTCGACAAAAAATTCTTGAAGCCGATAGTATTCTATTTGCTTTTCCAGAGTACAATTACTCTCTTTCCCCTCCAATCGAAGAATGCGATTGATCGGGCATCCGACACCTCCAAATTGTTGGGCTGATAAGCCACCGCTATCATAAGCGCGGAGGAGGTTTCAGGGGGACGATCATCACAATACCATTTACGCCAAGGCATTTACTCACGAGACTCAAGTATGGAAATAAAAGGAACCGACGATTTACTTACTTACTTTCAGTATCCCACAACTCCCAAACCTTGTCAATGGCGATAAAAAGCTTCAACCACTCATTAATGGTGATACTAAAGAAAAAAAAATTGAATCTTTAAGTTGGAAATATGAGCTGTTGGAGGAAAAGAGTTAGGAGCTTGTTGATATCATTTTACTTTGGAATCATGAGCTTCGCGACTCGATGGAAAATACTAATCAATTCTTACCGACGACAAAGAAACGAAGTTTCTTGGAGTAGCACGTATGCGAAACAAGAAGAAAGAAGAAGGTGTTTTGAGCAAGTTAGCGAAGGGTATCTTTTATTTTGTTATGTTGAACAGTTCAATTAGGCAAAGCCCAATTCAAGTTTCACCGGGCCCAGTTCAAGTTGCACTTCCGAAGTCAAGGTGATTTAGAAATCAACTTAAGTCCGGGTAAACACGGAGCATGACAGGTGCTGCTTTCAAGAAGTTTAGTTCCGGAATGTAATCCCAAGTCGGGATCTTTGTGAAACATGGAATGTTGACTTACACTCAGAGTGGAGTTGGTAAGGCTCGGATTGATCTGACCAGTTCCGGGTCATCACAATGCACTGCACGTTCGGATTTAATGAAGTTTAGTTCCATAATGTAATCCCAAGTCCGGATCATCACAAGGCATGGCAAGACCGGTTTTCACCAAGTTCGGCCTAAAATACAAGGTTCGGGGCATGGTCATAGCAGGTCCGAATTTACAGTTCCTTGTGCAGAAGTAATGCAAAATTTTGCCAATATATTCCACGAGAAAAATCGAGGCGTAAGACGCCGATTACATTTTATCCACCTTTTTTTCCTTAAGGGTTTGATTCACAACCCATGAATAAAAAAGGGGGCATCTCGTGTGCATATTTTAGCAAATAGATATGTAACACATGGCAAGATCTTCTTAAGGCTTGGATATAGTCTTGGTGTGGGTAGAAAGTACCGTAACATACCTAAAGTCCAAATCCTCTTACTTCGAGGTTCGAATTGGTTGGAATAGGCTCGGAGAACTGGAGGTTCGGAACCGGTTAGAGTAGTAGGCTCGGAGAACTGGAGGTTCGGAACCGGTTAGAGTAGTAGGCTCGGAAAACTGGAGGTTCGGATCTAGTTCGAGTTGTAGGCTCGGAGAACCAACTCCTGACTAGGAACACCAAATCCGGAACTACTAAGTTTGAAACTCCAACTCCCAATCCGAACCTAAACATGTTTTTCTGTTGTTTAAGTCAATAAAGGAGACCTATTTGACTTGAGAAACATGGGGCTTCTAGAAGAGTCAAGATGAGACTTAACAAGAGACGGTCTCCTAGTTAAACACTAATTGGGAAACCTCATCTATTCTTATAAATAAAATAGTTGAACTACGCTTGGAGTTTGATTCCTATACACAAGATACGTAGGCAGCCATTAAAGAACGTGGTTCAACTCATTATCTTCTAAATCTCTTCTTCTTATTGATTCAATACTTCTAGTTGTTCTTTGATCATCAACAAAATATTTGTGTTTCTTGATTAGGAAAAATCATCACACACAAATAATGTTGGTTTGGATTTGAAATATGATTTGATTTTGGTTGTTGCTAGTTCTCTTTTGTGTGCTATATGGATGTGAATGACGTTGTGCATTTGGATTGAATAGAAATGATGCATTACAATTTGTGTTCATACAATTAATCAATAAAAAAAAATCAAAATAATGACAAAACTAATTAGTGAGAACTTGGTCCATACTCAATATAGCTATACTATCCTGGATTCTCGTATGACTTCAACGAACACAAGTAAGAAAGGCCTTCACACATCACCAAATAGGTATGAACTCGGGTATGAACAATGATTGTTTCATACTCCAATAGATGTTCTTACTGATCATATATTATATTAAAGTATGAACAATGATTGTTCCAACAGGTGTTCTTACTGATTATACATTATATTGAGGTATGAACATTGATTGTTCATACCCCAAATAGATATAAACAATAATTGTTCATATGAACAATGAGTGTTCATAGTTTATATTGGGGTATGAACAGTGATTGTTTATACTCCAATAAGTGTTCTTACTGATCATATATTATGTTTATGTATGAACAGTATGAACAATGAGTGTTCATAGCTTATGTTGAGATATAAACAATGATTGTTTATACCCCAAATAGGTATGAACAATAAGTGTTCATAGCTCATGTTGAGGTATGAACAATGATTGTTCATACTCCAATAGATATTCTTACTGATCTTACATTATATTGAGGTATGAACATTGATTGTTCATACCCCAAATAGGTATAAACAATTATTGTCCATAGCTCATGTTGAGGTATGAACAATGAGTGCTCCTACCCTAAATAGATATGAATAATGATTGTTCATACTCCAATAGGTGTTCTTACTGATCATACATTATATTGAGGTATGAACATTAATTGTTCATACCCCAAATAGATATGAACAATGATTATTTATATTCCAATATGTATTCTTACTGATCATACATTATATTGAGGTATGAATAGTGACTGTTCAAACTCCAAATAGGTATATACACTGAGTCGTTTCGGTTGGGTCGAGCCACTTATTATTTCGCATTAAGAGTATACTTGATATTTTATCTATCCGAACCGTTTTTAATTTCACACAAATATATACTTGAACTTTTATCTACCCAGTCCTTACAAGTGATTAAAAAAAAATGTCCTTAGGAATTATTTCTTGACCGATTTGTCTAGGAGAGTTTCTCCCTTTATTAATAAAGTTAGGACAAAAGGAGACCCGTCAGATCCCCATGATTTAGAGTGGGCTGAACATTTTTATTCGCACCACCACTTCCCAGGTAAAGGGTCCATACAGTAAGTCTTAATTTTGTCAAAGCCAAATTGCGGCTGACACGGGCTGTCTGAGACTAGCGAATGGTCTAGCGTTTTCTTGATAAATCTGGTCTATTGGATTGTTTAGAACGAATTGATATTTAGATTTGTTGAGTATCGAATGGAGAGAGTACTAGCTTTAGAAGGGGTGAAATGGCGTGTGGAAAGAGCAAACCGGGTGCAACGAGTAATACTCGTCTGCTCCTTTATAATCAAACCGTAGGAGTTTACCACTAACCAGTAATACTCGTCTCCTCCTTTATAATCAAACCGTAGGAGTTTACCACTAACCAGTATTCGTCAACCCTGGTCAACCAGGATCTTCTTTTTGAAAACTATTAGCACAGTTGGGGATTTCAAAATTTCTAAAATTCCAACAGATCCAAAAACCGGAATTCCGTAACGTCCGAACAAAATTCCTAATATGCATTTTTCATACCCTTACATCATGATTTCAATTCCGTTCGAAATCACGAACTATTAACTATTAGGGTATAGCCTGACCTCAACCGCGTTTAGTCAACCTAACTGACATGCCTCTGGCACATGCAGGGTATATCCAACTGTCAGTCTATACGGTAACACATACAAAAATTATTGTGTCCTCAGTTTCCTCACATTGCAAAGCACACCAACAACAAATACCAAAACAACTGCCGACTTTCAAGAACCAAGGGGGAAACAAGTTTACTGATATATTTACAGTAAGTAAACTAATGAGATAAAAATAGTCATCGTATTAAGCATATATACACCCTAATCTTAGATTTATAAACATAATATCATCTTTTTGTACTTGTGCATGGATACTAGTTTACTGTATCACCTTACGGAAGTTTTAGGAACATCAACCAATGACAGACACATGCAGTTAGTCCAACTACCTTCCTGTAGATGTAGGTACACTTTCTCTGAAAAGGATATTTGCCACCGGCGGTGGAAGCCAAGCTGAGTTTCCCACTGTCTGCCCATCACCTTGCACCAAACTGGTACGGCCTTTCTTTGTCCTTGACCTTCTCATGCTCTTTCCAGCAAAGAAGCCCAACTTCATGGCAGTGAACAGACCCAAGGCAATCATGAGTGGCCTGATGGCCCAGTGGAAGTCCTCAAGGTGTTGGTACTTCTTTACTACACCAGGGCATGTACTGAAAGACACTACTTCAACCTCAGCAGGATCTGCCAAGAAACTGCTACATGCATCTCCAAACTCCAACCTCCCCGGGAAACCAACTACAAGGCATCCATTCGGGATTATTTGCCATATCCTCCCTGTTGCCCATTCTCCTCCCCTTTTCCTTGGCCACTCAAATCGAGGGCTAAATACATTTTCTTTCACCCTCACAAACTGGCCAACATAATAAGATTCTGCCATCTGAAGGTCCGAAGAACTTCCTGTCCAGAGTGTTTCCATCCCTATAACTCCAACAGCTACACCGCCATCACGCTGGATAGAATGGAGAATACCAACAGGAGAGTGCTTGTCTTCGTGCTTCACCCGTACCCAGTCCCCAGCGGCCAAGCCAGATGTCACTCTCTCCACTGTTGATGGTTTGACCCTTAAAGGATCATGGATCCCATGGACCCTAATCAGAATAAAACCATCCCTTTCAGTACCAGTATCCAAACCAACTATAGTTCCTTCTGGAATATCCATGTTTTCGGGTTTGCATGAATTTGGAGTTTTCCTAGAACGCACAGTGTCACCTACTTGGAGCTGATCCTTGCAAAGTAACCACTCGGAGAAACCACCCGTACTTGATTTTTCAGTAAATTTTCTATTTCCAACACCAACCCAACCACCATCACCAAGAATTGCATTCTGCGAGCTGCAAATATCAACATAAATTTGTTAGAATTTACAACAGTTACACTGTTTGAGAAATACAAGTACACAAATCAAACTAGCTGTACATATAACTAAGCTGAAATTAAAGACAGTATTCAGATGGAAGTCGCTCCAAGATTTCAAGCATGGTGATCTAATACATTTTGTCAACTTCGCTAACGTGTATCTTGTAAAATGAAACTAATTAATGACACACTAAATAAATAAAACTCCTTTTCTCCATGGAGCAGAATGTTGACAATCAGGGGTCATTTTCATCAAGTAAAACAGTAGAGAATTGTAATATGAGCACCTGCTACTGCTCAGCACTGAAGGTTATTCAGAAGTTAGTCAGTGCACAACAACAAACAGCAACAAAGGCATCCACGTCGAGTTCTTTAAAAGAAGAAAGCTCTAAAGATATAAGACAAGGGAGTTGAAAACAAGTTGATTGAGACAGACTAAAGAAAAGCAAAATGTATTACCAAGAGTTGAAGCTTCAGAGTACTTGAGCAAGGAAAGACATAACTTTTTTCTTTTTTTTGGATCAGTAGAAGGAAAGACAGAATGAAACGTATAAATGAAAAGAACAATCTATCTACAATATCTTGATACTAAAGCGCCACAAACAATAGGAGAGGGAAATTCTAAGGTCGACAGCAAGAGAAAGGATAACCTGCAACTCATCAAGAGGGATAAAACCCATTTTTAAACTGTCCCTCTGGAATGCTCACTATACTACATAGATGTCTCAACTGCGTGTTCCCATGGCCTATAAAGGTCCTGCGGTTCAGATCATATTATTGACTTTCCACAATAACCATCCTATCACTCATAAACATTAAGCACTGACAATTGGCGAATTCCCAGATATATCTGTACTAATGTTATCACTGTGAGTAAGTTCTCAACCTTCTTCAAGAAATTGTTGAAACAAAAATTAAGCGCTTAATTACTGAAATGATCCATGCACTACACTGTATATTTCACTTTGGGCCACGTACTTTTTAAACACATCAAAAGCACCACGTACAATTCAACTTTTGAGTTTGGGCCACTGTTGTATTTCTGTGAAATCTTTTGCTTATGTGAACAGAAAATACTAAGGGCGACTATGTGTCTTGATGGACCAACACGTAGCTCTGTTTAAGTGAGCGAAATAAAAAAGAAATCTGACCGAAACATAATAAAAAAACAAAATCAGAACCTGACCAAACCAAAACCCTGATGCATTAAAAAATTATAAACCCTAATGCATTAATAAACTCTAATCAACGTCATAAAAACAAATATAACCATAAATCAACCCTAAGCATGCACATTTAGCAAAAAATCAACATTTAACAACACCATCAACAAAGACAACTTCTGCTTTGTTTGTCAAGCTCAATTCCAAAGAAGAAGACACTTCAAGCACTTCAATCGAAAGCCCAATTTCCCATTTCTAAGTTGAAAATAGGTTGCTCTCGCACAAATTAGGGTTTTATTTTGCTCATATTTGGGTTTTTCCAATTCCAGAACTTAAGATTTTAATTTGTGGATTCCAATTATTTTCACTTGCTGATGGATAAATAAAATGTAATGGTCAGATCTCATGTGGAATTTTTTTAATGGAACCACGTAATGGTCTATTCAAACACCTAGGCACCCGTTTGTCAACAGAAGCAAAACAAAGTAACAGAAACATGACAGTGGCCGAATTAAAATATTTTGAAAGTTCATGGTTCTTTTAAATGGAAAAGATAATACGATGCCCCAAGTGAAAAAATACATATGTGTGGCTCATTCCAGTAATTAAGAGTAAATTATGTATACAAGTTCATTATTTTGTGAACTCTTAACGTAGGAAGTATAACAGTATAACTCATATCCTGGGAACTCTTAAGATGTGGTTATAGCCATCTATACAGCATTCACCTTTAGTAATTACGAGTAAATTAAGCATAAAAGTTCATTATATTTTGTGAACTCTTAACATAGGAAGCATAGTTGTCAAATCGTATATTGTATCATATATCATTTTCCATTTTTTACATATCGCATCGTGTATCGTAAGATACAGTATTTTTAAAATTAATATATATATATATATATATATATATATATATATATATATATATATATATATATATATATACACACTTTGCAGAAAAGGGTATTAAGGATTGAAGAGTGAAGACTCATGATTATAGTTTTATATGTTTTTGTGCATGTGTATGTAAGTTTTGTACAAAAATAATCTTATCACACACAGTACTATTAGCGTATGGTACAAAATGGCATCATTTTCAACCATTAGGCACAAATTAGTATTAGGCATAAAAGGATAGACTAGATGTTAGATGAGTAAGCTAGTTGTTGCTTTTGCATTACAGTTGTTTTTATCATATCCTAAAACCTTAGATGGTTTTCTAAGGCTTAGAAAGGAGAAGAAAAAACTAAGTAAATCTTAAAAACTCGTTTTTAGATAATTGTTTTTAATATTTCATGTGTTTGAAGCGCTCGATACAGAATGTATTATGTATTGTATCGTACGATTTGCTCCCTATATTGTGTGATACATAAGTCTTTCGATACACTAGTGTGATATGTATCAATTTGCTTTCGATACGATACATATCGTAACGTGTATCACACGATATTGATAACTATAGTAGGAAGTATAACATAATAACTCATATCCTAGGAACTCTTAAGATGTGGTTATAGGACGCATCTATACAACAATCACCTCTTCCAAGCCTAGACAACTATAACACCAAACTACTAACTTAACCTGTGATTCATAGTAAAATACATTACGAACAACAATTATTATTACATATATATATAGGAAGGGATAGAGACATTAGAGCCACATTGTAAACGAATCCAAACAAAATCGTAGACTTAAAGGTTGAATTGAGGGCTAAATTTTTATAGATATGATCTCCCCACCATGGAGAACATGCTCACAAAAATTAGTTCATTCAAAGAAGTCTAACCTTAGAACATGCTAAAAAAAAATTGGACCGTTAGTTGAAAAGTTCAATAATGAACACTAATTTTTACATGGTTAGACATATCCAAATATTATAATTTTTTGTGAGAATGATCTTCACAGTGGGAGATAATCTCCACAAAAAACCAAGCCTTAATTCATTTGTATGTCGAAATGTGGCTATAATGTGCACATAATAAATGTGGCTCTAACTCTCCTATAATTTATATATATATAATTCCATTCAAAATAAAAGGTTACATACAATACTAGAAAGTATACCCGTGCATACGCACCAACTCTTTTAAAAACTTGTTTAACAATCATAACTATACATATAGAAACTTTTAACAAATCATAATTCCGGTTTTCATCCCTAACCCGTTTTAATTTCCTAACAAATTGTTTTAATCAAGTCTTAAAAACCCGTTTTAATTTCTCAACAAATTGTTTCAATTAAGTTTTAAAAACCCGTTTTTTAATTGGCGAGGGATCTGTTTTAATTTAGAAGTGAGATTCCCGTTTTTAATAGGAGAAGGATTCCCGTTTTAATTAGAAGTGTTGGATTTTTCTTTTTCAATAAGGGAGGAATTCCCATTATATTAGGAGAAATATTCCTGTTTTAATTAGAAGTTTTATAATTTCTCTTTTCAATGGGAAAGGAATTCCCGTTTTAATAGGAAGTGATGACATGGAATTTTAAGAGAGCTAGAAAAATACCCCTTGTAAGAGCTTTAATATTAATATATTGATATGAGTCTCACGTAGCAAGGAGCTATAGACTGCTCCAATGTAAACACCTATGTTAAAAGAATGTTACAATCTATGTATTAGCATTATAGCATGCACCCAATGTATGTTTTTAAAATTTCACATAAATCAAGAGAGTCCAACTATATTTAGTTATTTACAATACCGAAGAAAGAAAGAACGAAAGACAGTAATTTTTTCCCTATTAAAACGGGAATCCTTCTCCTAAAATGAGAATCACAACTTCTAAATTAAGTCAACTAATCAAACGGGATTCCTCCCCCAATTAAAAATAGGTTTTTAAAGCACACTTAATACAATTTTTCAGAAAATTAAAAGGAGTTTTCAACTAAAATGGGAATCCTTTCCTCAATTAAAATGATTTGTTAGAAAATTATTATATGTTATTGAGGAAGTTTTCAAAAGAGCCAGTGCGTATGCACGAACTTACTTTCAAGTTACTTATGACATCACTAAACATCACCCCTTCAAATATCAGACAAGCACAAGACCAACCATACAAAGTATCTATGACTCTGATGCACTTGCGTGCAATAAGGTTATGAATGTGACGCCAAAGAATCACGAACTAGTTGCTTGTGAGCTACGATTGTTGTACGCGACGACCTCACTTGAAACCCACAAAATTGAGAAGGAAGATGACAAATTATTACTTGTATCACCCTGCAAATAATTATCGAACAAGAACACACACAAGGAGTGAAAACCTAACCTTTCTCACACAAACACAAAATTTATAAAATCAACAACCAAGTATGGAAAAAGGCGTACAACTCTATATATAGACCAAAGTAACTATGAATTTAGAAGCTATCCTTCTGAATTCGAATTTAGAAACTAAAATACCTAATTTTTTAAATTAAAAATAAAAATAAAAAGAACCTATGCTAAAAACATTCAAATAGCAATCAAACAATATTCTAAAAATCCCTAGTAATACATAAACCAATACAGACAAAAACTAAGGGTTTAGAACCCTAGAATGCATCAGACCCCCTCCACAATCTTGTGTAAGGTCATCCCCTTTGGCACCAGGGAGAGTAATAACTAGAAAATAAAAGGAAGAAGAGGAAACGAGAAAATCAACAATGTAATCATAGTTGTCAACTCCTGAATCGTATCGGGAATCGATTTCCATTTTTATGGAATCGTAGATCGTATCGACTCGTGAATCGTAAGATTCCAATTACATTTTAGTTTTATTAATATATATTATATTTTGTATATAAGTAGAACTGAAACAACTTAATACGTCAATATTTAGAGTTTGGACGACTTAAAAATTCTTACAAATAAATTGGGCCTAAATTTAATACACAGGCCTGCTTTTAATGGAATAATGGGCCATTTTAAAATAAGACATGGGCTAGGGCATTCATAAAGCGAGTATTAAAAGCAACTGGGCTTTAAAGTCTGGTCCATAATCCATATTACTGCCCAATTGATGTCTCGCTAAAAGTCTAAAACCCTATCTGTTGGAAAGAGAGCGAGAGAATCAAACCGCCGCCCAGAAAAGCAAAAATGAAGATAGAGGGAAGGAGAAGAGAAGCCAGAAATTCCAGCAAAAAAAATAATAAGAGAAGCGAGGAACAGAGTTGAAGAGATCGATTGAAGAATAGAGACATAAATCACAGATCGATCCTCCACTACTTCTTCTTCTTCTCTCTTTCTTCGATCATATATATTTGGGCAGATTTTACTGCACACTTTGAATCGTGGACTCGCGATTCTATTACGATTCCATACGATCCAACGGGTCAAATCGCGATTTTTAAGCGATTTTTCGTATATCTGAGTCAGTCATGCGATTTGCCTCTATGTCCCTTCGAGTCGACTCGAGTCGTACGATTCTAATCGCAAATCATACGATTTTAACAACTATGAATGTAATAACCAATCCATATCCTCATGTGGTGTGAAAAGAGTTCCATTTGGCACCAGGGAAACATTTTGAGTCACTTTGCAATTACTTCCAATGCAATCTGAAACACTGAATCTAGTTTCTCTTCTACTTGACCCTGGATCTCCAAGTGGGTGTACTCAGTATTTAATGTTACAAAAAATACCCACACTTACATACAAGATATAAGTTAGCTGGTGCCTAATACTATCCTTTCCAAGAAATGTGCTCTATCTCGGCAATCATAGGTACTTATCAAGCAATTATCAACCTGATAAAATTTCCATCAAAATAAACATAATGAAGTTTGAACAAATGTGTAAAATGACCCCTATAAAATAAAATAGCGAAAAGAAGTAACTGAAATCAACAACAGAGCTTATTTATTCTTGTGTATAATCTTGATGAGAAAAAGGGGGAAAGATATAAAAGCATACCTTTTGAATGCATTTAATATGTCTACCACCAAAGGCCTATTACGAAGGTCATAGTCAAAGCAACCACGGAGAACATTCTCCACGGGAGGAGGTAACCCATCAGGAATATGTGGTTTCTCTTGCTTTATTACAACTGACTGAAATATTCCCTCCACAGATCTTCCAAACCATGGTTGAACTCCACTAACCATTTCAACAATGCTACATCCAAATCCCCACGAATCGGTCTCAAAAGATATTGGACCTCTTACTTCTGGTTGCCATTGTTCAGGGGCCATGTAGTTAGCAGTTCCAAGTCTTAAAATTATATCTGAACCTGGAAATGGAATCCCAAGCAGTAATGACGGAATCCCAAAATCTCCCAGGAATGGGTGGTCATTTTCATTAAGAAGGAAGTTGTACGGCTTAATATTAAGAACCAGAATTCCTTTGGAGTGAAGTTCTTGAATTCCATGAGCCAATGCAACGCCATACCTGTGCACATCAGTTAATATTAGAAATAGCAATGCAGTTCAATTCTTCAATTTTATGCATTTCATATTAATTAAAATCCACCTCACCTCAATACATCAGCCAAGGGAATTTTTCCTCCCTTGAGACGAGCCATTCTGTTTCCAACTGATCCCTCATAAAACTTCATAACAATGCAGATCTGCAAAAAATATAAAGATGCATAACTAAACAGAAAATCCAGTCTCAACAACAAAAAACTAAGATAATAACAGAACTCCTACATCCAAATACAAACTCTAACCTTTCCATTAATAATCGATATTCCATGGAGCCAACAAACACCAGGTAACCCTTTACACTTGGAATAGTAATTATCAAACTTATCCAAAAACACTTGCATGTGATCCTCCTTAATAGGAGGTAGCATCTTGATAGCAACTTCATGATACTGATCATAATCATCAGTTGATCGATGATGAGTTGCTAACCAAACATCACCAAAAGGGCCCCTTCCAATTCTATGTTTGAGTTTCAACGATGCAGGATCAATCCATGGGCTAGTCATATTTGTTGTTGCCACAACAGTTCTAAGGTGATCAGGATCTCCTTCAAACAATTCAAACTCAAATGATTCAGCAGGTGGTGAGGAGCTAACTTTTCCAGCCATTTTTCGCTCCTGAAATGCAAATCTAATCTAATCAATGAATCCAAAAAATATCCTCATCCATTTTTTCCACAAAAGACAAAACTAACGATTAACTTTTGATAGGTCAACGCAATAAAGTAAAACGTTCTCAGCTACACATGCTTTAGAGTGAAAATATATATAACGATTGCTACTACTTTCAACAGAAACATTTGTTTTACTTACGAAGCCGTGGTTTGAACTCCTCGATTAGGTCACTTCATTTGCCACTCATTTTTTTTTCATTTGGACCAACAAATAGATTTAAAGCATATATAACGAGAACAATAAATAGATATCCAAAGCAGAAAAATAAGGCATGTATTATTGATCAGCATACTCACCGAGTGAAAGAAGAATCGACGAATTGAAAGTGAAATAAAAAAGCGGTTCCACCGCTATAAAAAGAACTTTAATAGACGACAAAAAGGGCAAAGAGGATGCAGACAAAATAATGAAAGAAGATAAAAAGTTTAAAAAAAAAAAAAAAAAGCAACGCAATAGGAACTCTTTAATTTCAGTCTGTCAGAAATATACTTATACATAGGATGTCCATTATACCCAAAAAAAAAACCGCACCGAACCCTGCCCGAGCCCGACAAAACCCGAACCCAGATCCAAACAGAAATACATAGGGTCAGATTTGGTCACACTATCTAACCCGGACCAATCCAAACCCGACTCGATAATTTGGCCCTAAACCCGTTAAAAGGGTTAAAAAGCCCAAAACCATATTCGGACCGAACCCAAACCCAAAACCTAGTTATAGAAGATAAAAATACCCGACCAAAATCCGAACCCGAATCCAAACCAGTCTATCATTCCCAACAACTCTATTTTCATTTATTATCTATTTATCCGAACCTGAAGTCAGGGACAAGCAGCCTCCACTACTATAAATAAGACTTTTTGCCATGGCCTCCAGTCGTGGCCAAAGGTACCCAAAACCGCCACAAAATGTTTTTTGCCGCGGTAAAACTTCTTGCCACGCCCGAAGCAATATTTGGTGTCACAAAATGTCTTTTGCCACGGCAAAGGTACACCCGCGACCAAAAGTACATCTCTTGCCACGGGAGTTACCGCGGCAAAATGTTTTTTGAATTATAAAAAAATAAAAAAGAAAAGGAAATCAAAATATGTGTTGCCACAGCTTGGCCACGACAAAAAATTTGAAAATTTTGAATTTGTCGAAACTTTTCAAATATCTTTAGCTGCGGGGGTGGCTGCCACAAAAAAATTCCTCCAGTGGACTCTACAACTACATCTCACTGCAGCCATAGCCAATGCTTAAAAGTGGTTTTTTTTTAAGGGCACCTATTTTCAATTTTGCACCTGTTCAAATCACTTCAATTTGAACTTATATCTCAACAAGCTTCATAAATAAATAATAAGAGACATACTTAATTAACCAAATATCGACCAAAACAAATAGATAACATTCAACGTCAAATTCTTTACATCACGTTAAACTTGGCCAATACCATAATCCAAAACCTTCACAAGTTTCCAATCTACAAAAGAATTCATAAGTTTCCAATCTACAAAATAATTTATAACTAGTCCGATATAATGCCCCGTTTCCAATCAAAATTCTAATGATGCCTATCCAACCAAATTCAAATCTGCAAAAAACCTAGGTCTTCAAGTCCAATACTAGTATTCATCTTGTTCACCTCTACAAATAGAAAAAGAAAAAGAAAAAAAAAGTGTTAAACCTTAAAAATGGGGTTTGTATAAAAGCAACCATGTGAATGCGGACAACACCAAAAGTAGGTAAAAATATAAAGGAATGTAAATAAGGTGCATATAAATAATGATTTATCGGTCCCATTTCAATACCCATTTCTCCTACACTTTGAGAATGCTATAAATAATGAGTGTACAAGAATTAGAGGCAACAAGACATATAAAGAAAGGTGTGAAGAAAAGAAAGGAGTGGATTAGAGGCAGCGAGACACATAAAGAATTAAAAGCAACAGGATACAAAAAGCATGAGTTAAACTTACAACATTCTAGAGAGGGAAGTTCTCTGCATTAGTGTTTCCATAAATCGAGCTTCCATCGCTTCACATCGTGTATCAAACCCTCTCTTTATCTCATCAAGCTCGCGTTGCCTTTCCTCCTCTTTTTCTTGAGCTACCCTTCGCATTTCAGCCATCTCATTTTCCAATTCAGCAACACGATCAAAAGTTGTACCATGGGAAGATGCTTGAGAGCCAAAATAACTAGTCGGTGTCACACCACGACCCATCAGCCTCACACGCCCATATCGCTCACGCGGCATAACTTAATGGAATGTTACTGTAATGACTAATAGAAGAAGTGGCAGCTCATTCATACCTTATTAATTCCTTAAACATCATCTATATATTACTTTCAATACTATAAATACCAACAGGGAGTGGATGAGAGCCTTTAAGACTATTAATCTACATACCTTAAAAAATATAAAGATCCATAGACTAAGATAAATTCATGGTTATTACAGTTACCTTAAGTGTGTTCCATATATAGCCATAACTTATGATCTCCACCTTGTTGCTCCCAATATTTAGTCCAATAAAATCGATGGGATGATGTCATCAATATTCCCATAGATTCTACATACAAGCTTGGATGTGTATCTGGTCCATCAGGTTGATCATTGTCATTCCAAGTTAGTTTCAACTTCAACTAGATGGGTTATTAAAAACCTTATAAAAGGTAGAAGTGCCTCTTAACCCATTTCCCACCTGTTTAGAATGTTAAATATAGAAATCATCACAACAAATAATATGAGTTTGATATTACTCAATAGTTAATAACCTAATAAATCAAAAATCAGTTGCAAATCTTACCATTTTCATCGCCACTTGGATCCTCTCGTCGTCTTTTTACCATTGTGTGCACTTATCTATGGTATACAAGAAAATTCAAGCAATGGCCAACGTGACTAATAAACGCATTCATAAGAAAAGAAAAATCAATCAAATTAATAATAATAAAAAAAAAAAAAAAAAAAAAAAAAAAAAAACTTATTGAGCACGACACAAGCATCTTCATATTAAGAAGGGTATCATCAATTTAAACTACTAACGTTTCTGTAATAATACGGAACTTTCTCAAGGATATTTCGGTAATATCGCCATGGTAGTTAATTTATATGGTGTAATCATTAATATTTATTTGTTTAATTTATTTGGTTAGTTACACAAATACTTTAGGCTATATTACTATTTGTATTATGTACCGCCTGTTACGTTAGTGGGCCTATTCAATTGTACTGGGCCCGTTCTTTATTTCAAGCTTGCTATATTGTTAGGCGGGCCGTTTTATTTTATTGGGCTTGCTTTGGTCTTTTGGGCCTTTTTCTTTTGGATTTGGTTTTTGGGGTCTGGAAAAGAAGAGAAGGGGAGGTCGGCAGGAGAGAGAAAAAAAAAAAAAAAGGGCGGGGGCTATGTTTTAAGAGTGGGGAGAAGATAGCTTGGAGAAGGGACGAACCCATGCCAAATCAGGTGATTGCAATCTCCTCCATATGCAGACAAGGTAAGTCAATAAGGGTAAGTTAATTTTAATATTTATAGCATGTGTACAGGAGAGAAAGGACGTTTAGAAAAAGAAAGAAATGAGAGACTAGAAAACATGACCTTTCTCTTGGTAGGTCTTAGGTAATTTATGAGTTGTCTTTGTCATGTTCCTTGATTTTCACATGGTTCGTTTATTTATTTCTGGAGCATGAAGGTTCAAGAAATACTTCCTGACCTTGTTGGCTCGAGCCTTAAGATGGGGGTTTTCTTTTATTCACTGCTATTTGAATACCATGTACTTAGATGTGAAACGACCTCTCCACCTTGCCGTGGTTTAATAAAGAAATTGAGTTATATGATATGGAAGAAAGGATGCGTTCAAAGGAGTTCACCCCCAAGGAAATCTGATCGAGTCGAGCTTGTCGATACTGATAAAACCAAGATCCTAGGAATGTAACGGTAAGGTTCATTTGCAGAGGAAGGTACGTAATTCTTGTGTTTGTTAATATTTTTACTTGATGTATTATTTATAATTTTTATTAATTAAATTGATTAAATGTTTCCATTCGGTACAGTGGGTTGTTATGATAGTGTTGATTAATTTTATATTAATAACGTATAACGTACGGGGTTGTTTCGGAGTTAGCATTAAACCCGGCTGATTGGTACAATTGTAACGTTTTTATAAGAAAACGTTATTGGTATGTTCGTTTTATGCTATGACGCAGAAACCGTAGAGAGTTTTAGTGGTTTCTATTTGTGTTTTGGTTACGGTAGAACCGTGGATTGTTGTCAGCGGAGAAGCATGAATAGAACAAAAGGTAGAGAACCCATGCCGCCTTTCTCATCGAAACGGCTTAATCCATTCCTATAGATCTTTACATCTCAATATAGTGGAGAACTACGATTGGCTTGATCCCTAAGTGGGTACGTAGGCAGCCACCCGGCTCAGCCACTTCCATAGGAAAACCCCTAACCCTTTGAAGAACCGGATGTTTTTATATTCTTTTACCGTTGTTTAGTTTGGACATGAAAAATATATAAGTGTGCGTGTTATGCATTGAAAGATTGATTTATCTTGAAGGCTAATGCTTTTCTTGAGTTTATGTTAATCGAGGCACTTACGATGATTTTATAAGCAAACGGTAAGTTTTTGTAAGCAGCTAAAGGTACGTGTCAACCTTGTCTTTTGTATTCAATTTCTTTATTATATATTGACTTCGTATCTAATGTTGATTGTCGGAGTGTAAACGGACAGGGACGAACAGGTCTCTCCATATCGAGATCTACAAGGTGAATACATACCAAAGAATCAAGGTGAAACTTCAAGAATCAAAGAACCATCTTAAAAACGTAGCGGAGGGTTAAGTAACGTTAATACCGGTTACAAGTGGTGACTTATTAATTCATTTATTTCTATGTAAATTATTGTAGCTTATATAGCATGACTTTAATTTATATATGAGGTCATGGAGGGTTGTGCATATATGTGAAAGACCGATCTGGGGTATGAGATTTGTTTCGGGGCGCTGCAGCTACTTGATTTAACTGGCCTTTGTCGAGATGGTTAAGTAGCCGGTGTCACGAATCAATATCTTTAGTAGTTGGGTTTACGGTTGAGGTTTTAATATGATATGTGGAAGTGTATTATTTGATTTTTAGGTTATGACAGGTTTTAGGTATATGAAATGTTGAAAATACAGAGGAAACTCTGCCGGATTTTTGTAGAAAAAAATATATGATGGTTTATCGTTGATTTTATATTAGTATATTGAACGTAGTCTTATTAATGCCTCGTAATCTTTATTGAAGATTTTGGGGCGTTACAGTTTCTCTATTTTCTTTTTTATCAATAAAATATGATGTACAAAAAAATTGTTAAACTAGTAACTAGATGTTTGTGGTAGCAGTGTGGTGCAACTCTATATAGGACTGTCAATTCCATCACATTATGCTTCTGAATCCGTGCTAAAGACATCCTAGCTCTTTTTAAGAAACTATACCAATCATAAATAATGTTTTTGGAGTATAAGACCTAGGAGGACTTAATCTAGAGGCATGACAGGAAAAACGTTCCAAAGTTTCCACTGTTTTTTCGTAAGTACATATAGAGTTAACCATCAAGAAGTGACCAATAAGAATGCATTAGCATAAAGCCATAAACAAACTTTTCTTACTCTAAATGTCAATTTTAGAATCAGGCAAAAAATGCCAAATTCCACAAAGATATCTTAAATATATACACCCTTATATACGTCCGCAACCATAATTAACGTAGCTTGACGTTGTAATAAAAAAAAGTAAAACTCTAAGAGTGAACGTCATTTAAGATATTCTATTGCCCTGAATTCTAGTCAACTTCATCACTTCACAAGAACTAGTCGTACACATTGTCACCCTCTAATTAATAGGATGAACATAATATTCAAAATTTATCTATTACGTCTGGAAACACAATTTTGTGAATTAAAGTTTTCAGCAAAAAGATAGTAAACTCTGGCATTCATAGAATTTACTAAAATTTACATTGCTTATAATCTTATTTCATATGCATCTTCTCAATAGTTTACAATGGTGACTGATATTACGGCAGTATGTGATAACTAATAAAGTATATATGAGACTTAGATTACCATTCACATTCACATTCTTGAATATCAAAAATGTTTTCCACAACTCTACTAACTTTATATCGTTAAGCTAAAAAGATTCTATTGAAAAAACTGAAGATGAGCTCCAAAGTTTTGACAAATGAATAATGAAGGTTCATCCTATACTTAAATAGCTTTACAAAATCTACTTAATCTACATCTCTAGCAAGTTCACCTCTAAACAAGAAAGTCAATAACTAGTTGGGCGCGCTCTTAGTTTAAAATAGTGAATATCAAGATTGAACAATAACAAAAATATGAAAAACAATAATGAAAAATTAAAAAGGGTAGGTGGGTAGAGAATGGGGGATTGCCCCTTGGATTCAACCAATTGAATTCTTGTCCTGAATGAGTTTAAGATGGCAGTGATGCCATTTGATATACGTAAAAACTATTGTTTTATCTACTCTTAACTAATTATGCTAAAAATAAGTAAAAGCTTATGAATTTACACTAGATCAAAGTTTCTACTCTCGATTATATTGCGATATGGTGGAGCAAATAATTCGTTCCACTCCTAGTTTCTTAGACGTAACAGTTTCACTAATTTAACAATTCTATAATATTAACGAGAGCAATAATTGAATTAAACTAATATGGTAAAAATATCTAATTACAATATGCTAAATTATACTATGGCAATTTGATAATAAGGTGTGAATGAGAAGAGAGGTATTAGGGGATTTGATTCCACCTTGATATAAATTAATAAACTAGCATAGATTTGTTGTAATCATAATCTTTATGTTTTCATATGAAGGTTTAGTCTTTTTAATCCCTAATTATTCATGGCAATCTCTACCAATTAATAATTAATATGTAAGGCAATTTAAACTCATTCTCATGGTGAATTAACTATCTTCTAGAGTGGAATAGATTACTACAACTTATTCTACACTAACACATCAAGTCTTCATCAAATTAAGTTTCATCAAACCCCTCTAATGGAGGTTTAGCTATGAATCATGAGACTATCATAAACATAATAATAGAAATAAGAATACATGATGAAGAACTACTTTATTAAAGATAACTTGAATTGAATTAATGGTGGCTAGGCTAATACAACAATAACTAGGGTTTAAAACTAAAGAAGAAAACTAAATTATTATTTAATGGGGGGAGAGAGAGAGAGAGAGAACCCTAATTTACAACTAAACTAAAGAGGAGAGTAGCCAAGTTTTGTTTAGCCTTAAACCTCTTTATATAAGAGAGGGTTAGGTTTATAGTTTCGTGCATGGGCTTTGGAGCTATGTTTTGGGCCATTAAATAAAGCCTGAAACCTAATTACTTAAGTCCCAAAAGGGTTTCTCTATTGGAAATTACTGCAACAATTTTTTGTCCACTTTTACTCCTCTGATTGGATCTAGGACTAGACTATTAGAAAGCTATTTTCGAGCCAGTCGTTTTGACATATAATAAGCCCAATTCCAAGGTCGGAGTCCAAAGATACGGCCTACGGAAGTTCTGTTGACCTTTTTGCTCTTTTTCTACCTACGTTGACTTTGACTTTTTAGCTTTGACTGGGCTTTAAAAAAGACTTTTTTCTCCTTGAAACTTGGGCTTTAACCATAAAACTTCTTAGCAACCAACCTTTGCTCTTTTCTCTTGCAAAAGTGATATATTTCTTCACATATTTGACTCCAAAATCTAAAATACACAAAAGCACATAAACAGTACTAACTATTATTTATTATAAACATAATTGGTCTAAATGTAATATTATTAAGGAGTTAAAACTACAGTTTCAGGTTTTTATCACACTCCCACCACCACGACTAGCCCGTTCACCGTCATCTCCCTCAGGTCATCCGTCATCTAGAAGTAGAACGACCATCAGCAGCTCCTCCAGCCGTCCTCACTCCAGAAATAGGTGCTCTCTTGTGACTCTCTCTCTCCATCTCAATATCCAAGCTAGAATCAAAGATATCAAGTACTAGCTTTCGAGTCCTCTTTTCTACTAAGCTTTCTTCCTATTGATCTTCGCATCACCTCGTCTCTTGAAGTAGTGTGCAACCTCCTCCAACAAGGAAGATTTCTCTTCCCAACTTAGCCTCGCAAACTCTTCAATAGCCCCTGTAGAAGTACGACCACGAATTACGACCTCTGCAAAACAAATAAATGTTAGAACGTAATCATACCAACTTGTAACCAAAACAAACAACCTACACAAACAAACAACCTACACAAGTAAACGACCTACACACAGATAATGACCTACCATCAGTCCTCACACAACGATTCTCCAATTCACATCTAGAAGGACAATAACTCCCCACAATTAATAGAGGCTACGCCACCACTCCTCCTTACTCACACCAACTATCACCGGTGATTTACCCTTCATCACTTGGAAACCAAAGTTCATAACAAAAGATATTTTCATAATAAAGTGCTCCAGCACGTCAGACAAACAAATATTGTAACCCCTCTATCTCAACAGATCCAGAACATGCAACACCCTCCAACTATTACTCACAAATTACAAAGGTGCCTTACCGCAATAGTTCAGAACATCCAAGGTTAGACGTGAGAACGACAACCTCAACCCCGCCTTCAGTTGGCCATACGTAATTACAACCCCACCATCTCGAGGCACATAATCCGAGCCAAACACGTTCTTCTCACCACTCAGGTCGTATATCATCAGATCGGGGCTATCAATCCCAAACTCCTTTCTCAAGTCCCCAAAGTAATCAAACACTGACCTAGACACCACCTCCTCAATCATCGTCTCCAATGAAGAGGACGATGACTCCTCACCTCCACTACGTACCCTAACACCACCATAATCATCACTCACAGTTATCTCTCTCCACTTATCCAACTCAACTTCCCCACTCAAACTATCACTAGTCATCGACATTACAAAAGAAAAACAAAACAAAATATCAAAATTTTGAGATGAAAAGTGATGCACCTGAAGACGAAAAGTCGAAAAGTGTTTGCTTTATTTTTTTTCTCTACTTTTTTTTTCTTTCTGTTGAGATTATAGAGTGAAGAAATGAAAGACCGCCAGACCCTAAACCCTTCAGCTACACAAACCTCGAAAAAGACAAAACCTTTTGATTTTCCACATAACACAATCATAACCTCACCCACAAACCGCGATTTTGGGCCCATGGGTCAGATCTAACAGTTCCCGCACATTTTCCAAACCAAACAAAGCCAGCTGTGCAACACATGTTGAACACTTTATTGCATTTTTTTTTTTTCACACCATAGCTGTCCAAAAAATAAATAAAATAAAGGGGGATGTGTAAGTACCCTCCGTTCTACGCTTATATCACTACAGCACACGTGTCCACACCATATCGTATCTTCATAACTCGTACATCACCATTCCACCAAGACGTGACAACGACCCAGACACAGGTCGTCCCAAATATCAAGCATAGCCATATATGGAAGCAAATGATCTCCCGTAATCTTGAAGCTCAGTCAACGCACTAATCAAGGAGACATTTACTTTGTAACATCAGGAGTAATGACGAATCATCAAGATAACACAAAATATAGATCTACATTTGACAACGGCCTGGAGCAAATATGGAAGGTCAGCTCAAACATCTATAAGTAGATAGAGATGAACTACGTAAGGCTTGATTTAAGTTTATCTAATAAACTTGATATGTAGGCAACTCTTGTCCCAAGAAAGAGTGCAACCATTCCCTGTCAAACACAACATCAAGTCATTGAACCCAAAATATACACCTCTACATTTGGCATTTGAATTGTACTTCGTGCGTGATGGTAAACGTATAATAATAGAAATTGATGCGGTGTTGCAATGCTTTGCATGTTTTGGGTAGGCTAGCATATCGTGATTATATCGCGATATTTGAGGATATATCGACGATAATTACACTTGCATCAATTGAATATATCAAACCCATATCTTTTTATGAAATCTCGATAGATATCGTGATATCGATATTTTGTACTATGGTTCTAACAATTACTCCCCAAAAATATCACCAAATCAGCTCTACCAAACATTCAAGACTCGTCTCACCAAAAAGCTGTAAAAATCAACCCAACCAACAACAACTCTACTCAATAGTAGTAATTCACAACAATAATTCAAAAGAAGAAGAAGGAGGTTATAAAACTACAAAAGAAAACGAAGTTGAACTCGAAGAAGAAGAGAAGATGATGAATAACCATTACCACATTTATTACAAATACTTCCAAAAGATTTCAGAATCAATTGAGACGATCTAGATTATTCAAACGCTGAATATAGTAATTCTTCATTCATCTTCGGTTGTTATTAGAAATGAAACGGTTGTTTATGTTGTTAGTAATAATAAGAGGAGAAGTGATCTTGATTCCCGCTGTTCGCTCCAAGAATTAACCCAGAGAATGATCAATCTAAACCGAATGTTTCCAACAGTGGTGTGAAGAATTCAAAAGCTTAATAATATAAAAAGGTTTTGGTAGGAAGTTCAACATCTACTAAATCATCATGGATAAACTTTGATTTTTGGATAGCTTTTCCGTCGTTCATATGTCTGTCTCTTCTATTTTTTTTGTTTTTTGTTTTTGGTTCTTTTGTTTTATTTTTTGCTGGATTCTGTTCATCTCTTCATATCAAACACCGTTTGAAGAAAATAAAAATAAAAAAGAGGAGTGATAGTGGGAGATTTGGTTCTATGTCTAAGATATATCAAAAAATATCTCCAAAATGTCATTGATTTTTTTATATTTATCGATATATTGTCGATATTAACAAATGTGTGTATGTAAAATATCCCCACACAAGAGTATATATCGACAAAATATATCGAGATTTTAGAGGTCGATATATTTCCATATCCTGATATTTTGTACTATGGTTGTGAGAGCAAGTCCAATGGAGAGTTGCTAAAGGGCGCCCGCCACACCATTATTTTTTCCCTTTTAGCAGGAGAGTTAAATTTCACATGCGCAAAACACAAAAACAACTCCAATGGTTGTTTCATACTTTGAAGTGATAAAGGGATATGGACGACACAATTTCTACAGTCCGTCTATTAGTTGCAAGTATTAAGTTGAATTTTTTTTGGACAAACGACATTTTCTGCCGTCCGGCGAAATTAAATGCACATACGACATAAATTGTTTCGTTCGTCTCCCGAAACTTATTATGGCAGCTATTAGACAAGGCCACAAATTTGGCTGGCTTTATCACATCAGCCAAATTTAGGAGCCTTCTAACAGCCCCATTGGAATGACTTTTTGATGTTTGGGGGTGTTATATAGCTTTTAGTAGCCCATATAGCACCCCCATTGGACTTGCTCTGATGAGGAGAAAACTCTTGCATAGAAGGTGTTGAACTCTGATGCTCGGGCTATGTACCACCCCATAAAATTACAGTAGGTTGGCCACCCTAATATAAATTTAGGGAGCATTAATTGTTAAATGTCAAATTTAGCATAAAGGAACTCAAATATAAGATAAATTTTGCAAAACATTTAATCTCATAATTTTTTTTCCCCGTTAATTGATTATTGTATTCATTAAATTGAAATCCAAGGAATACACAAGTGAATCAAACTAAAAATTACAAGGATGAAAACAAAAATGAAGCATAAATCAATCTGCCCATCCAAGTAATGCTGATGAACACCAACTTTGAGATCCACCCAATCTCTGAAAAAATCAACTACATTCTGCACTTCCACCTAAATCCAAACCGGACTTCCATGCACTCCACCGCAGCATGATACCGACACCCTCAGCTCCAAAGACGATCCAAAGGTCAAAACAACACAAAATACAAGACTCCACATCAGAACGGTCAGACAAGCTATTTCAGAAGAAACAACCCCACCATAAGCGTAACAAAGACGCAGTGGCCTGACCAAAGCAATCTCCGTGACATCGGTACACCGAGGAGTAATAGATGTAGGAGAGAAGGATGAGGATCGCCAGAAGCGAAGAACAAAGAAACTCAACTAGGAACCAAACATCGAGAGCATCGATAACCACAAGTTCACATACACAAGATAAAAAATGAAAATTTAGCTTGAATCCACAATTATCACCACAAACACCTGCAAAATGCAACAAACCAGAGTTGAAAATTAGTGGGTATCAAACCCAAAATATGGGTAGAAAACCCAATCAATGCTTTTCCCAAGCGTACGTGTTTCACCACTTTTTCCAAGAGGACGGAGATCAAACTAATTAATAAAGAGCTTTGATTTGGGAAGAAAACATGTTGGATTTGGTGAAAAAAGGAGGAACATTGGGTTTCAAACCCTAGCAACACTAGGGTTTGTAGGAGGGTTTTTCTCTTTCTCTCACATTTTCCAGGTTTCAAGTAAAAGTTTGAATGATGATATTTAATCTCATATAGTGATGATCAAAGAGTTTAGCATATAGTATTCTCAAAATATTTACAAGTCATGACACCTCATAAAGAAGCCCTTTCCAAAAAGACAAAAAAATAACATGTGACTCCCTGATACATACATCTAATAAGAGGTCATGAGTCATTTGAGCAGAGTAAGTCCCCAACTCTCATACGTGTATCCACCTTAACTAGGTTGAGTCCAAAAACCTACAACAACTATAAGAGGTTAAACCTCAATATAAGCAAACTTAGGACCTACTTAGCATAAGAACCATCTTTTGGATATTAGTTAATACTTTATTTAACTTATACTACCAAATGATTCATAATTAATTGTCAACATTACACATGATAAGAGTACGACTCGTAATACTTAATATCAAAGGAAAATGGTTATCATTAACCATTGGTAACAAATCCAAACATAAGAAACTAATAAACAAATATCTTATAAACTATGACATACCTAATAAATACAAAAAGTGTAAACTAAATATCAATGCGATAAACACTAATACCTAATCTTACAAATACTTGTTTAGATCAATACTTTCCTCTCTCTCTCTACTATCAAGTAATATATATATGTTGGGTAACTACGAATTTAAACTAATTTAACTATCAAGAATATAAACCCTATAATAAAGGTTAGTTCCACTCTTAAACTATCAAGAATTATGGAATTCAACTAATTAAATCAAGAAGAAAAATAGTGAGAGTAATAATATGTTGGGTAACTACGAATTTAAACTAATTTAACTAAGCAATAAAATAAGTTATTCAATGAAGGGGAAGAAACTAGAGAGGTTGACAATCCATCTAATGATTTATTTCATGCCAAATTTAAATTACTCACTAAAAAATAATTTTCTTTAGGTTTTCCAACAATGTTCCAACTTAAAGCCTCAAACTTTATCATCTCTAGCAACAACCTACATCTCTATAGTCATTATTATTAGCATGTAGGATAAGTACAACTAAACATCTCTATTCTAATTATAATAATCCATGGTTCAATTTGATATATAGTTTATCTCTAAACATATATAAGAAACTAAATCCATATATTAAAACATACATAATGAATAATTATACTTTAATAATTTATTCCTCATTAGGCTTCATAATCACTCACTCTAATGGGAGGATTAGCATAATATTATTGGAATAACCACAAGAACATGATTAAAAAAATACATTATGCTATATGGAAGGATAAAGGTGGAAGCTTTATTAATGGTGAAGGAAGAATATTATAATGGTGGCTAACCATAATTCTAACCCTAAAAACTAAACTAAAGTTGGATAATACAATGTATGCTTAGACTTCTAGTTAACCACTACTTTTATAGAGAATAAGTAGGGTTTTACATGTTGTGGTTGAAATTCTATCTCTCCATAGGCTCATGGGATAAAATATTTCACTATGGTCCAATAATCAAAATCTAAATTTGTAGCGTTTTACTATTGCACCATTTTCGTCATGTAGTATTGAAGTTATGAACTCATTTTGCTACACTCGCAAATATCAAATATCAACAACATCATATTGTCCCTAAAGGAAGAATATTATCACATTTCTTTTTTCTTTTTTTTTTAAATAATCAAAATAAATCAACATATATTGTATGGTTTCAACATGTTCAGTCGACCAATACCATTAAAAGGAAAAAACAATTCAGCAGACTACCTATAGTAATGATACAAAGTTTACCACCTCTCCTTCAGTAAAGTTGCCACATACCCTAATTCTTTCTTTCAATAAAAGCTAAGATATATATAGTAAAATATTTGACTGGTTCTTAGTCTATGACTTGTTAAAAATGCTCGATAAGAATGTAATAAATATAATCATCTAGGGGAAAAAATGTCATAGGTTCAAAATCACAACCATCTACATGTATGCAATTCCAAATCCCAACCAAAGTAAATGTAAATTATGATAATAGCATAAAAAAATGGTGAAGGAAAATTATCACAGGAAAATACTTAGACATGTAACTGGAAAGCGAATAGCAAAGTACTAACACATTTAAGTTAAAGAAATTAAATTTGGGTGTGAAAATTTCAACCCCGGTGACAATTAAACAGAATTCAAAGTCTATAAAAGTTATGAATATCCAAATTTTGGTATGATTTTACTAAAATTAGATATTTTGGTGACCAATTAATTAGAAACCCTACAATAATGCACTTGATTCACAGCTATTGAAACATCAAATAATTACATAATAACATTTAACTCAAAAAATAAGCAATGAATATGATTGCTTTCTCAACGGTGGGAGCATATTTGAACACTTTAGCACAAAAAGAAGGGAGAATACGAGATGTATCCATAATAAAACATTAGACATTTCATATATGGACATTTTCAATTTATTCAATAATTCTTGCAACAAAAGATTTGTCATCCTGAGTTCAATGAAGAATAACTTAATCACTAATTCAATATATATTTGATTGTGGTGTGGACTTTCAGGTGAAAATAAAACACATAAGAGGATATTACTTACTTGTGAGAACATACCTTCTATCAATGGATTGAGATGAATTGCAAGAGTGAGAGGTGCAATTTGATTTAAATAGAGATTACCTGAGAAAAATTATGACTTCAGGGTTTAGGCCATGAGATGAATATCAATGAGGAGATTGTAGAATACAACCCATTTCCAAAAATAAATCAATTGCATATAGAATAGATAATTTGTTTAGAAAAAAAACGAATGAGAGAGAGAGAGAGAGAGAGAGAGAGAGAGAGAGAGAGAGAGAGAGAGAGAGAGAGAGAGAGAGAGAGAGAGAGAGAGAGAGAGAGAGAGAGAGAGAGAGAGACCCTGTCTTGTTAAATTGAATAGAAAACAAATTGAAAACTTAGTATAAGGAAAAGGGGGCATAAAATTAGAAGACCATATCTTTGTGATGCTAGTGGAAAGTTTCTCAACGTCTTCTTCTTCTTTACATGCATAACGACATCTTGCGATGATTTTTTTTTAAACTTCTTTGTTATCATCACCTAAGGAACCCAATTGATATAAACGGTGAGAAATTGAAAATAAGAAAAAATAAAAATAAGTAAAGGACCTTAAATGATGAAACTTGTTTGAGAAAGAATGAAAAATCTATCATTGTATCATATCATGAGACTATTTTAATGGTATGGGGAGAAGTGAATTGTTTTTTTCTTTGTTAAGAACTTAGGGTGGAAGATCGAAAGGTTTTGAACTTTGAGAATGAAGGGTTTGCCGTTTGTTTTTTTCACAATTAAGTATCCAATTAATTTATAATCTAACCCACATAACAATGCGTTGCGGCTGTTTATTTATCCATAAAATAGTCCAATCTTGTTAAGTTGATATATGTTTGTTAGTATAGTAGATAGTTTAGTGCTTAGCAGTTTGTATGAAGTTATGTCAGTTTATGACATGTGTAATGTGAAATTTACAGGGGAGACTATGTCGATTTTTTTTGTGGCTATGCATATATGTATATATATTTGTTAGTATAGTAGTGCATAGTTTAATACTTAGTAGTTTGTATGAATTTAGGACATGTTTATGACATATGCAATGTGGAATGTACAGGGGAGACTATCGAATTTTTTGTGTGCCTATGTATGTATGTATGTATGTATGTATGTATAGACGTATAGTGATAGTTTAGTACTTAGTAATTTGTATGAAGTTATGTCAAGTTTATAACATGTGTAATGTGAAATTTACAGGGGAGACTATGTTGAATTTTTTTGTGGCTATGTATATATGTATGTTGGATAGTTTATTACTGAGCGGTTTGTATGAATTTATTACAGATTTATGACATATGTAATGTGAAATTTACTAGGGAAACTATGTTGAATTTTTTGAGCGTTTTCTTGACTTTGTAGAAATAGTTATTCAAGCCTTCAAATGTTGTAAAATTAATTTTCAAAAAGTTTGGAAGCCACTTGGGGAAAAAAAAATTAAACTTCATACGTACGTTTTAAAAAAAGTGACTTGACTACATGGTAATTTGTATTTTTATTTGTTTAAAATTAGATGCTTATGTATTTCATTATTTCCATGTTTAAAAACTAGTTAATGCCCGTGCCTTCGTCACGGATTTCCATAAAGAAACATCATTGATCATGTGATTTAAAGGCATGGATTCCATAAAGAAACATAATTGAAAATGTGATTTAAAATTCCACATGCATTTACTATTTATTGTGATGGAAAAAAAAAATTGATAAGTAAGCAGCTCGATGAAAAGTCTAGTTAATGTGCTAGAAAAAAATTATTCAATGATGTAGATTGGTTTACTTTGATAATTTTTGTGCCAAATTAATTGAAAGCATTTTGAAGTAGGATAGTAATGTGGAACATTTCGAATAAGGAAATGCACGATACAAAATTATTGAAAACGTAATAATTACAAAATCATTCTTGTAGGAATTGTGCGGTAAGAGACTATCAAGGGGATTTTAACTCGTGAGAGCATCTCCAATGGGGGGTGTAAGCCGTATAGAGGCTAGTGGAAAGTTTACACCCCCAGTGTCAAAAAATCTCTATCCAATGGGGGTGCTAAACCGTAGGTAATAGGCTATTAATTTATAGTTTATCTTTAAATTAAAGAGGGACGTCACTTCAAGTGTTATCCGAGTTTAAAATCAAACTTTTTTACACTTCTCCATTGGGAACAATAGAAAATGGATATTTATGGGCTATACAATAATTTGCAATTGGAGTTGTAAAATCTTAATGGCACCTAAGCAGAACCTATGTGGAGGTATAATTTTACACCCCCCATTAGAGATGCCCTGATGTACAACAACTTAATATATATCGTCCATACAGTTTGAATACAATTCAATATCCACCTTTTTTTTTCCAAGGTTTTCTCCAATTGTGAGTTTTGGTTTTAGGTGTGCCTTGTAGATGTAGTCATAAAGATATAGAAAAGCTTTATGTCTTGAGGTAGTGTGAGTCGTATCAATTGGAAATTTGTCTAAAAATAAAAGTTATCGCTGAAAATTTTGTGTCTTGTGTCCCACATGTGATATAGTTAAAGCCTTAGAGGTCATGTGTTGATGACAAATATGTGATATGTTTTTGATAATATATAAACTTGAGTTGGACATACTTTGATGGGAATTAATTTGAGCATACTATAATGAAAAACTTATCAAATATGGTTGTTTAGCAAGATGATGCAAAATGAAAAACTTGTCAAATATGGTTGTTCAGCAAGATGATGCAGGTCCATCTATGCATTTGGCAACATGTGAATGCTTTGAAAGCATGTGTAGTCTTTGCATTAGTTAAAATAGTATGTAAACAGGGTAAATATAAACTAAAATAAAATGATTCAACCGAAAAATGAATAAAATAGTTTTATACTAAACTGAAGAATCAAATTATCATTATTTTCTTCAAATCAGTTGATAACAAGCTCAAGCATTACTAAATAGAAGTTGCTTGGTATTAGGTTAAAACTTTCAAAACCTTGAGGAGATCTCCACTTCGAGTAACTCCGTTTGTTGTTACTTGTAGACTTTGTTGTGAAAGGAGTATGTGCTTCTTTGTTTTTGATAGATCCTCGAAGGGATTCAATCCTGTCCACTATAATAACTAAGAAATGAGTCGTACAACTTAATGACCTAATCCACTATGAAAGTCAACTAATACAAAATCTGACATTGAAAATACCTCTCTCAGTGCTCTTACTTCTTATTAAAAACCACCTCCAATTAGACCAATATATGGGGATACTAACATAATATAATTTACAAGGTATTATGTTATTGGTTCATACATACTTAAGAAATGCATAAATGATTAGTCCATGGCCTGAGTCACTCAAGCAGTAGTAGTTAAGCTGCAAGACCAAAATCATAAAGGTATTGCCATACAATAATTGTTCAGTCCAATTTCAATGCACAAATATGAGGAAGCAATGTTCAAGGATACAAGGAACTAACTCGTTTGCATACAGTACGCCTTGGTGCACCAATAATAAGCGGGAGGGAATGGGTTCCCTTTCGACATTTTCCCCATACATACTTCCTCCATTGACAATTTGCCATACATTAATAACAGAAAGTCCATAATTTGGACTAATTAGACAACAAATGACGATGCATACAAATGGAAAAAAAATCCTACATATTACTTACCAATGCTACTTCATAGTGTGCTCTAATGGAGACTTGAGACCTCCTCAAAGTGGCTTTGGCAGCTTGATCGACACTCTTCGCACCAATTGACTTAGAAATTCGTTTACGAACCCGACCTTGTGATCCATGATCTTGGCTCTATTCACTGCAAGCTCTTCATCTATCATTACCAAAGGCTACAATATCATCGTTGCTACCATTACTATAACGCCTATATCCCATTGACAGAAATTCTACACTGTTAGGTTGTGATGTTGAGTGGTTAGTGCTTCTACCCCAAGAAGTGGAGTTGCACCTAAAAAAACTATAAAGATAATGTATAAGTGGACAGTGGATCTGGTTTACAAAATGTACAATATACTACAAATTCATTTACCAATAGATCAAGTGCATCACAATGAAGTTTTTAGAAGGATAGGGAGGAGCGACTACGCAGAAATCTCCCATTGCAAGATAACACATGTTGCCTTTTTTGGAACCATTCCTAACACATTCAGTACAAAAGTACCAAGTCTTTGTTCTTAAAAAAACTTGGTAGGGCTATAAATTTCACTAACTTACATTTTGCAAACCCTCTATGGGCAACAATTAGATAATTGAAAGCTTCAAGCATGAATAAATATCAACGCAAGGACATGAGAAACCCATAAAAACATAATCATGTTGGTAGAATTGAGAATCTTGTATTAGATCAAAGCATTAGAAATCAGATGAAATATTCCAAAATGTAACCTATGAGAAGCGTGGAGAAAGAATTAACCAAGTTCCTATTGAGATCAAGGTCCAAAGAGCACATAGATGAGTCTATTTAGGGGTGTGGTGGAGTTTGCTTTGTTTCATATTGGCCTTATGACCAAATGATCAAGTATGGTGAAAAATATACATTGCACTTAACTAAGAAATACTTAAGAAAAAGTTGAATGTTCTCGATGGTGTACATTCAAGAAATTAAGGTCTTTCTAGCGAATAATAAAGTAAAAAAAATGGTGTTAAGAGCATCCAAAAATTGGAACTTCAAGCACTACAGAACCATGCAAAAAAAAAAAAATTAATCAATGAAAAAACTCAACTCGCTCCATAAGCACTAATGTTGCGGAAAAAAAATCCAAATCCACCCCAAAACCCCTAAACAATTAGAGCTATCGTGCAATGACAATGATCATAAATAGGAAGCATCAGATTGCAAAAGATTGGGTACTAACACCGTATCGCACATATAAATGAAATCAATGAAACCTCACCTCAAAGCCAATGCATTCTTCATGATGGACCACATAAATAGATATGACAAAAAAATTATATGTAACCATGCTGCGTTGAGAGTTCTCTCATTCTCTTTTCCTTTTTTTTTCGTCAGACATTCCATGTATTTATGGTTCATAGAAATGATGCTCCAACCGTGTTTATTCTCCAAATTATTCAAGGGTGAACTGACAAATTGAAAAGAGATTTAAAAAATGGAATAGAGCTTGAAACCATATAATTCACAACACTTAGATCGCTTGGCCGCGAGAAATTTGTTAAAATTACTCTACGCATCATTATATTTCCATAATAGTTGTCTATAAGAAAGGTAGGCTATCTAAAAAGATTGTTCACAATTCATTATTCTATTTGATACAAATGGATGAAGATGATAACCCAACAATTATATAATCTCAACATACCTCTGAAAATTGCACAATTTTAGCAACGGTACGACAATTGGATGAAGACTCGAAACATAGGTTAGACAATTGGGCAATCCTTCTTCTCTGGGTTTTACTGCCTGCATAAAAAACCAAAGTTTGGTTAAGTTCCTCTATCTTCAGCCACCCTTCAGTCGAATATCAACATATATCAAATTAATCTAAAATTAATAACTAAATAAATACTTTATAGTCAATATTGTTGTCTTACAGTACATACATCTTAGCAACGAAAAACAAATATCATATATATATATATATTATTTAGTTGTTAGCTTTAGAACATATCGGACTCGCCGAGATTACCCAGAAGAGGTTCAATAATTCATTTATTTCTAAACATGGAGCAATAAAATATTGATCAGTGAAATCATCAACACACCATATTAGAAAAAAAAATTTAGCAGCAGCTAAAAACTTTGTTAAACCAAATCACCTACTATTACTCCATTCCAATTACTTGAATAGAGCATGCAAAAGAGTACCACCAATCAACAAAATGAATCCATTTAAGTCTCATTGACATTTCTTATTTTCTGCCATTCATAGTTCGTTTACCAATAAACCAATGAAAGTAAAAGGAAAATTAGAGAGCTTGAGAAGAGACAAAGGAAAAATTACTTGAAAGATGAGGGCTTCACAACTGAAAAAAAGATAACGATGAAAAGAGAGGAAAAAATTAGTTTTAAATAGAGAGATTAATAAGACACTGACTTTCAAGAGAGAAGAACAATACCTGAGCGGATTATAGAGGAGACGAACAAATGTTGAGATTTGAGAGAGAGAGAGCTAAAGAAGAGGAAGAGTAGTTAGGGGTGGGGAAACGAAGGGTTTTGACTCTTGGGATAATTTTTTTCCAATTCCTTGATTGTAAAGACCAAAAGATTTTCTCTTTGTTTGGTTTCCATAATTAAAACTAGTAATTAATATCTAATCTAACTGGCTCGGGAGAAATAGCGAAAGTGAGAACCAAAGGGTTTGCACTACGAAGGGTTTTCACAATTAAGACTTTTAATTAATCCGTGAGAACCAAAGGGTTTGCACTAAAACCAAGGGGTTTTCACAATTAAGACTTTTTTTCTCTCTCACTCTCCCTTTTCCTCTCCTTCTCCTTTAATTCCTAATCCACATGGCAGAATGATGGCCCTCGATTTATACCCCTGAAATCGAATCCCAGTAGAAACCGAGTTGTTTTGTTAAGTTGATAAAAATGAATAAATAAACATTTAAATTCCGGACATATATAATTTTCCGGGGAAGTTCTTGCAAATTCCGATACATTCCGGTTTTTCAAGTTGTCGGAATTCCAAAAATTTCGAAATCATGAACTGTAGTGGGAACATGGCATGGTCAAATGGGTGAGTGTCTCAGTGTCTGAGTGGGTGACCAATGTGCGTGACGCGGGAGCCTCACAAATCACAAGTTTGCCTTTCATCTCATTCTCTAGTGTATCAGTAGTGTATGTGTGTGTATATATATATATATATATATATATATATCAGTAGTGAGAACATAAAAAGAGAAAACGTCTACCGGTTGGTCAAATAAGTCAAACTCACACCCACTTGAATTAGAGGAGGCCAAATGGCGGTCACAATTTCTTCATCTGTTTCAGTCACACCCGCTCTCAATTTCAATCCAGAACATTCTCGACAACCACTTTTCAGAAACTGTGTCTTTACTCCCCACCAATCCAACTCCTCTTTCTCCCTATTTTCTACTAATAATAAACCCCGCAGCCGTCGACGAACCGTATTAATCAAAGCCGCTTCTACCGATTATTACTCCACTCTCGGCGTTCCAAAATCTGCCACTGTTAAAGAAATCAAAGCTGCCTATCGCAAATTGGCACGTCAGGTGTGTGTGCCACCTTTTCTTTCAGTTACCTCGTTATCGTTAGGACGAATGAAACTTATTTGTTTTATTTGTTTATGCTTTTTGGATAATAGTACCATCCTGATGTCAACAAGCAAGCGGGAGCGACGGAGAAGTTCAAGGAAATTAGTGCTGCTTATGAGGTATGAATAATGTGAATACATTTTTTTTTACTGCTCACATTGTTGAAACGAGAATGGTTGCACATACACTGGCACACAATTGATAGGAAGAGAATGTAAGATAGTGGAATGATGACGAAAATACATGCTATTAACCATGTTGCCATCATGTATGACTGTGGTGTTTGGGGGGGTCATTAGCTAGGCGGGGGACTAGAGGAAGAACGTTTCTTTGCGAAATTGGGAAAGGTGACAGTGAGGTTTTCTAAGGATGTGTGGATAGGTGGGAGAGAATTAAGTACGAACTTTTAGGATTTTTATGCCATGCAAAATAGGATGTGTCATCCTACCAAAGATTTATTGTTATGTAAACAAACCTGGAGATATCCTCCATTCTAATGGGTTGATGATTTAGCCACCTTGTATGCCAGGATAGGATCCTCTCCTTTACTTAATGTTGTAATCTACAAGAGGATTAGGAGGTTTGAAGCCACGAGGCCGAATGTTGATTCCTAGTTGGTTCTTGGTATGTTGTAGTACTCATTCCTTTCCTTATCAACCTCTGTGCTGTCCTCTCACCGATCTGTGGTGTTGGAGTCCCATCCAAAATAGCTTTCTTTGCTTGGTGTTCAGTTTCGAGTAAATTTGACCATCAATAACCTCCACATGACATAGAGATTATTGTTTGTTTAAGCCCTTTCTGTTATTTTTTGGTTGTGTCCTTAAACCAACTTCTTATTCATTGTCCAGAGTGTCCATATGGGTTACATCATTCAGATGGATGTAGTGTATATATTTGGTTGTGTCCAGGTTCAGGGGGTTGGCTTCTATCAATGAGGTCCAGACTAGGGTCCACCACATGAACTGAAGGAAGCTGTGGAACTTAAATTTTGCTATTTTTAGGGTTTCTGATTGGAGAGTGTGACATTTTGAGCCCCAGGCTGTTGACAAAAAGAGGATAATTTCCCTAAAAACTTAAAAAGGATGCTCTTCCTTTGGTTAACTAGTGGAGGAAGTATAGGGATGTTTCTTTTGAGTATTCTGTATTTTCTTGGGAGTCTGTTCCACTTGAGGGTTGAGTAGCAGTGGTAGTTCTTTTGCTCTCTTCCTGTATTGTACTATTTCTATCTGCTTATATATGATACTTGATTGTTTACCTATCAAAGGAAAATGCTATCGGTTAAACATGTGTTTGTTCAAAGTAAATTTATTTAGCATGCATGTCATCAGTAATATTGGCTGGAAGAACAAGAGTTGACTAATCAAATGTGCAAATCATTATTCAAATTCATCTCATGCCTAGCAACATCCAACTGGGCAGTGTTTTTCATAACGGGGAAATAAGGATCATGACTATGGCAAAAAAGACATGTATGCTGGACTTGACATTTATAACAGGAGAATGGGTGCTTTCTATCTTTCTTATGAAATTGTTTGTAATAACTAATAAGAAGTTAGACTTGATAATTACTTCTGGTGATTTAAAAATGCATTTAAGTGATATAGTTGTTTGAAGTTTGAAGTTGTGATTGTCAGGTGTTATCAGATGATAAAAAGAGGGCTTTGTATGATCAATATGGTGAAGCTGGGGTTAAGAGCTCAGTAGGGGGTCCAGCTGGAGCCTACACGGTACCTTAAGTAACACCTTTTTTTCTTCTTCTATGACTGCAATAACTTAAATGCCTTAAGTAACACATGATTGTTCTGTATGCTTCCACATTGACTGTTAATAGAACTTAAAAAATGACCCTGTCAACCTCAATGTGTTTGGTACGATATTGTTGTACTGGATTGGCGACAATTCTGATAGCAAATTGTTATCCAGTGGCCTACTGGTCAAGTTCGGAAATTGGTTGCTAGCAACTAGGCGTAGCCGGTTGGAGAAACCCGCGTTGATCTCTCTCTCTTGTTATCTCTCTACAAGCTATGAGTGTTGCCTTTCTCTATTCTCTCCTCACACAAACACTCGGTTGGTTAATACAAGCAACCAATTGCTTTAGTCTATCTCATTATATATATATAAAAACAGCATTATGTGCAATTTAGCTTTGATTCTTGTTTCCTAAACCAAGCCAAACTTGATTTCCAAGTTGGTCACTTGAATGATTACCAAAATCAAATGAAACTTGGTCTCCAAAAGCATTTAATGACCTCTTTACAACAATGCTTTTGGCGTTTTCCTTAGTAGGATATCTCATCCTAAATCGTACTTAATCCCTTTAAGTTGGGTTTAGGGTTTAGGGTTTAGGGTAATGTATTGTTTCGTAAACCAAGCAAAACTCGATTTCCAAGTTGGTCACTTGAATGATTACCAAAACCAAATGAAGCTTGGTTTTCAAAACCATTTAATGACCTCTTAGCGTTGTCCTTAGTAGGATGTCTCATCATACATTGTACTCAATCCATTTATATATATATTTACTCTCAGAATCAGTTTGGTTTTAAGATGAGGAACTTGAAGAACATCGGTAAAGTCAAAGAAGGGGTAACAGGAAAAGTCCCTTACTTGCAACGGGAGTAAAGGGACCGTCGGCTAGACAACCTCGGCATTGGCTGGACCCAATAGTATATGAGTGATAAAAGGACATGGTGGACATATAATTTGATGCACATGAGTAAAAAAATCCATGATGAGGAGGACGATTTTTTTCTGTTTTGGTTGTTTGTTTGTTTGAAAATATGAAATGTTTAAGGATGAGGTATCCGATATACATCCAGAAAAGAAAAAGAAAAAGAAAAGCAAACAACATAATGCCGCAAAAAAAGTCCCATCTCAACACAAAACTACCAAAAGTAGTATCCCTCTGCTTCTCCCAAATCAAAGGCCAGTGAGCCACATAATCGCGAAGGGTAGTATGTTCCATAATTTGCACCCCTTTGAAGAACAGTTGACAACAACTTTTTTCCTCTTTATGAAGGTTGTCTTTGGTCAGGATTTTGTTCGAGGTTGCAACTTGCAACCACATAAAAAAAGAGACTTGTGATGGAACTTTAGACCTCCAAATAAAATTAGAGCTAGGAATGGGACAAGCACGCTGGGTGATGGGAAGGTGTGAACCCATGGAAAAATAGAAAGATTTGGATTAGAAGCTTCTATTCTTGTCAATAGACCAAAGGCGATTATCTGAAGATTTGGGACGACTGTTATGTTGATACACTCTTTTCAGGTGCAAGTGATCCAATAGGGACGTCGATGTGGACTTAATACCATTGGGTCTTTGAAATATATTTTTTGAACCTCATAATCTCCTCCTGGGTGAGAGAGCATACACCAGATTTCTTATGTTCAGTGTTTGAATCATCTGTATTATGTGCAGAAGACTGGGAACCACTAGTAAGATGTTGGAGACCTCCCCCTCGGTAAGAGGACGTACATGATGATGAAGGTCGGAATAGTCTTTCTTAACATGGCCCCATCTATGTCAGGTATCACAGCTGTGCGGTGATTGACTTGAATTCTGATGGGAACAATCTGGGAACATAGGAGGTGCCGATTAAGATGAAGCAGGCATGAAAGAGCAAAATGGTTGTCTAGAATGTTCTGTTTGCCATGGCACTACTTTCAGGAGTAGGAAGTGACAATGCAATTGATGGTTGTATATCTCGACAAACTCTGATTGGAGAGGCAATAGGCATCCTCTAGAGTGGGGAAAGGATCACAATCGAAATGATGAACTTAGCATACTTGGATTGCGGGTTCATCCACCCAGAAATTGAAAAACCCTATGTTTATCCACCTTTTTAGCATATAAATCTGCTGCATCATCACTTGGCCACACAATATTTGTATCATATAGAGTGATTCTTTCCACACAGCTAGTAGTGTAGGATAATAAAACACTCAAAATCTGATTTTCCTGTTTGAACTGCAGAATGTCAGTAGCGAGTAGAAACACTCTTGCATTGTGCTGAGTGCTGACGTCACGTGTAAATTGTGCTTGCAGAGTCCTAGATTTCAGTACTATACATCAACAGATAACCATCACATATATGAGGTTGCATCGAAATAACCTGCCAAGTCATAATAAGTTGTTTGTTGGAGGACCACTTAGCATATTTTGGATCACCCTGTTTTGGTTCTTTCTCTGTTATTGTCAGTAAACCAATCTTTCCCCTTCCGGCAGTATACGTCTTAGCAGACTGAGACCAAACAGTGTGATTTGAACCATCTAATATACAACTCTTGAGTGGGCCAGTGGACAGGGGCTGTCTGGCTGTGGATTGGCAGTGAACTGGTGGTGTACAGGTGGAGTGGTGGTGGTCTGGTTGTTAAAATTTGAGTGAGTACTAGTAGTTGCTGATGGGAAAATGGTGGTGGTTTAGGGTGGCAGCGGTGGCTGAAGGTGACAATGAGAAGGTGGATGTATCTCAAGTATATATGCATATTATTAAAAGCAACAGCAATACATTTGAGGGAGGCAACCCCTTTAAGAGATGATGGTGGCAGATTGTGGTGTGAGCTGCCACTGTGGTGGTGGTGGTGGTGGCTGCACCAACCCTACAGCTGGCTGTGATACCAAGTGGAAAATAAATGAGAGAACAGAATTATCTTTTCCAGAAAAGTATGTGTGGCCTGTAGCACATGTTTTATTTCCATAATTTAATGTTTACAAAATCACGAAGTAGGACATATTGAAAATGAATGACAACATAGTCCTGTTATATGCTAACAGAACTTGTATATGCTGACAAATAATTTTTCCTGTTATAAACGAGTTAACCACATTAAAAAGTAACTCTTTTTGGGTGAAATGTTAGCAAGAATTTTTTTTTATGATTTTTATGTAACATGAGACTTCTTGTAAGGCCCAATATACACAATTAACTGCCCCGAGGAATCTTTTGTTGGTTAATTTTTAGTTTGATGTAATAAATTTTTCTTTAAGAAAAAGTTTCACAACAATCCTGTTTTCTGAAATAGATGACTTTTAGATGTGATCGTCTCATAAGGACAGTTTCCAAAAGCTACAGTTGGTATTTACATATTCATTCTTATATTTCATACATTTTTCTACACTTGTTCCTGGAGTCACAATTGTGGTCATTCAGCTGTAGTTTGTCCCGGTTGTCCCAATTGTTTGTTGTTGGACTTGTTTCTCTGCTGTCCAGGACTCGAGTTTTTCACATTTCTGAAATTCCTACCTTAATAGTGCACCCCCAGTTCTAAGAATGTCGATTTTTTAATTTTTCAGAATTCTTTATGATTGACTTGTATGAAAATCTTTCATTTTCAATATAATGTGTCAGTAGCTTAGTTTTATGAACTGATTTTCCCCAAGCGCTGCTTCTGCTCTATCTACCTCTCCATTCTAATTTGTTCTAGTCGCTGTAGATACTTCTCAATCTTTTCCAGCTTCTACTTTATACAATCATGGTTCAAAAAGGTCAAAATTGGCTACTTAGTCGGCCTCGCCAATCCGTTTTGATTAGCCAATAAATCAGTGTATTTGTTGGCAATTTCACCCAGTTTTGTTTGCTAAAATTTTGGTGTCAAGGTTGATAAAAATCGACGAGTTTGATGATTTGTTGCAATTTTGACCATCGGGATACAGAAATTTAGTCAAGTTGGATTGACTCAGTCTCTTAGCCAATTATTCTCTTATTGATTTATTGGGATTTTACTCATGCATTGATCAAGTTGTTTGCCCGACTTAAAGTTGACGAGACAAGTCATCATAATCAAAGAACCAGTTAAGTCCCAAGTGACTTGTCTCTATTTTCTTAACCATGCATGAACATTTCAACTAGGCTCATCAGCATCCGGTGGACATCTGTAACTGCTGAGGACTTGATATTTTCTCTCCTCTTGACAGTCTTATTAGGTACAACTGTACAACACTTGCTTAATTACCTCTTCTTCTAGATGTAGTGGAGTATAACGGCTCTAGTTCATAACTTTCATACAATAAGACGACTTTTTCAAGGTGTTACAAGCTGTTGGATACTTTTTCTGTCTTTTGAGGTAACTTTTCTTGTAAAGTTTTCAAGTAAATTAATACCTGGCCTTATGTGCTTACAGACAAATCCTTTTGACTTGTTTGAGACGTTCTTTGGGGCAAGCATGGGTGGTTTCTCTGATATGGATCAGGCTGGGTTCAGAACAAGCCGTCGTGCTACTGTAATTAAGGGTGAAGATATACGGTGAGTCTCATGATTTAGCTAATATAGTAATATGTAGGCTGGTCATCAAGCCGAGTAAGTTGTGAGCAACTTGCACTCGGCTTGTTCTAGGCTCGACTCAAACTCGCTCGTTCAATAATATGAGTCGAGTTTGAGCACATTTTAAAACTCGAGCTTGAACTCGAGACGCTTGCGAACTACTTGTAGCTCACATTTTATATAGTTATTTTAACACTGAATTAGGATAATTGTTTATGTGAGTGTGTTGGATTATAGGAACTCAACACATATGGTTGTAATCATATTGTGTACACCTTGTAATAGTTGTTAGATAGTGGTTTATTGTGGTATTAGTGGATTGTGGTTGCATTTTAGTATTTCGTTAAATGGGTTTAGCAAGTTATTTTGGTCTTGACGTAAAATTATGTGTCTATTTGTGCTCACTTATCTCTAGCATGTGGTCAAAGTCAAGGCTATAAACAAAACAAGTTAAATCAAACTCTGGAACCTATTATTGAATTTGAATTTGTAGTCTAGAAAAATAGAAATCTAGACTCGTTGAGCTACTTGAATACTTGACGAGTCGAGCTTGAGCACGAAATAAAAGCTCGAACAAAATTTGAGCTCGACTCGAGAGAAACACGAGCCAAGCTTGAGCACCCTAAAACTCGACTTGAGTAGCTCGATGAGCAGCCCTAGTAATATGGCATCATTTCCAGCAGGTTTGGGAGATAAGTTAAACTTTACAATGATAAATATCATTATCATACTTTTATTTACTATATGATATGATGGAGACTTTTCGATCAATTCCTTTAAGGCTTCAAAATCCTTTCACCTTTTCTTTGTTGGCAGATTATTCATTTGAAACATAAACAGTTGAACTTTCTACAAACACAACAATGACTTTGGTCTCTCGTCCCCTCTTCAGAGTCCACTTTCTTACCCCCTCTCTGCCTCGCTGTAACAACCCACCACATACTACAAGATATTGCTCCCACATGGTCACCCAATGGCCCGCAAAGCATGGCCAATTCATGGGTGTGGGGTCTCCAGAAAAGGTCTGACGTTGGTAAGAGGTAGATCATTATATTTTATGCAAGATTTAAGATGGCTTCCTAGCTGTTGTGGGACGAAACCTCTGTGGGGCATCAAAGTCCCACCAACTTGGGAGCTATTCATTATTAGCTCTTTTTACCATTTCCGTAACAACCTGCTACCTCAATAAGCGAGCCTTCCTCAGCTTTTGACAGAAAACCGCCACATACTACCACGTTGATATTGTCCCCACTTACGCCACTTATCCACCCAAAGGCCCAAACCCAAAGCTTGGCCCATCCATGTTGTATGGTTTCCTCAATAGTCCTCGATACATGTAATAATAGGTGGTTGTGCACGACAATTGGATTCTGAAACCCACAAAATTGAGAAGGGAATCACAAAAGAAACCCTGCAATTCATTAAATGAACACAGACGAAGAGTAAACCCTTTCTTATGCAAACACAAAGTTAATTATCAATCAACCAAGTATGACGATAGGCCTACAACTTAATATTATAAACTAAAGGAACTATGAATTTAGAAGCTAGCATTCTAATTCATAATTAGAAATTAAATACCTGATTTTCGGACTTAAAAATAAACCTGAAAATAGCCTATGCTAAAAACATCAAATTAGCTACCAGACAATATTCTTAAAATCCCAAGTAATATGTAAACCAATATGGACAAAAACTAAGGGTTTGGAACCCTATAATGCATCAGTAACATTCCTACCACTTTAGGAAAAGCCGCCCTTTGGCTTTGATACCATCTTTTTAAGGACCCACAACATTCTAGCACGTGGATATTGTCACCACTTAACCACCCAAAGGCTTATGCCTATAGCATGGCCTTCCATGGTTTTGGGGTTTTCTAGAATGCCTCCACATTAGTATTTAATAGATAATGGGGAGGGATCAGTATACCATACTTTTTATACCATGCCCCATGACCGCACCTACAAGTTGAATTAAGACCTAGTATTTTGTGGACAAACTGTAGAACTTCTCAGCAAGCTTGGTCTTCATTGTGAAATGTACAAATTTCAATTTCAAATCAAACCTAGTCTTGAACTCAGCCTAACTCAATGTCCGTCAAGACCCTTGTTAATGTTGTTCCCTCCAAATGATGAATAGCTAGCACCTACTTTTTTTTTTTTTTTTTTGACATATGCCTTCCTGCCAAACACAAGGTCACAGTTTCGATCCTATTTCTTAGCGTCCATTGCTCCTGTCTCTTCATTGAATTTGGTGCCACCCATCGCACCAAACTCCTTGTTTCACTCAGCAAACGGGTCCCCTTTATTCAGTTGCACAGCCTGCAACAACTGAGCATAATTGTTTCTGTTGCCATTTTGTGGTCCAGCGATGATCTACAAAATTAAACAGTTCTCCCATTTATTATCCTCAAAATTTTCCAATAATTCCTTCCTCTTTCCCCATATATCACATTTCTGAGGATCATCAAAGACTTGCCATGTCTTGGGCCAAATGCTCTACTACCAAACTTTCATGTTAATCTATTCCTTGACAGAAATCCAATTGTTGAATACATCCATAGTAAGCTTCAGGATGTCAGGAAGCTACAGACTAAATATGACATCAAGCCGACCTTAGATCGACCTTCATCCATCCTGACACATTTTACTGCGCATGGCAGTTTTTCAGATTCCAAAACTGTATCATTTACTTTTTGAATGAATTAACTCGCTTCAACATTCGGGAACAGTGTGCTGTAATGTGATCCTAAAAGGCATATGTCATAGTCAGATAGTTGTAAACTAATAATGTATGTTCCATCTTGGGACCAATGTGATAATGTTGTTTTCTCTCCGATTGATAAAAGCAATATCATGTAATTCTTTGAAGACCTTTGAAGGCCATCTTTCATGAAACGGCAGCACCTTATTAGTTTCTACTGGATTAATTATGACTTCTTGCAGTTGCTACTTTTACATTTTTCAGATAATTCTACTTTTTAGTACTTATTTTCTTTTGGCTGGACTCGTAACGGTGGGATGCCTACATATGCGAAATTTATTTGCATGAACTATTGATGGGGAGGTATTTTTTTTTTCAGGGTAACGTTAGGCAGTAGAAAATTCTAGTATATCCATATGGCATATAACTAATGATTAAATAATTCCTGTTTCTTAAATTGAGCAGTGAATACAATTGATTTGTGTTTTAATTAGCTAAATCTTCATTTGTGAGAGACAAGTCAGATTACCTATGCGACAGTGCTGTGAAGCTTATGAATCTGTTGGAGTTGATTTTGTGGCATGCCTGTTTCAGGTATGACATGACGTTGGAATTCTCCGAAGCTATCTTTGGAGCAGAAAAGGAATTTGAACTTTCTCACTTAGAAACATGTGAAGTTTGCATTGGTACCGGAGCAAAAACAGGCTCTAAGATGAGAATATGTTCAACCTGTGGTGGCAGAGGTCAGGTTATGCGTACTGAGCAAACACCTTTCGGAATGTTCTCACAGGTATTAATCGATGGTTCTCCCTGTTTTATTATTTAGAATTAGACTATGCATTAAAAGCTACAGCAAAACTGGTCTTAGAATCCTGAATGTTTGTTGACAAGCTTGTATGGTTAAAGTTGTAGACGTAAATAACTGCTTAAATATCATATTGGTCTCCAAATTAGAAATGATACTTTGTCATAATGAATATAGAAGATATGTGGATCATATCCTTAAAGAGTAAGCAATTCCTCAATGAGAAGGAAACTTCAAAAGCATCCTTATACGCACCGCGGAAAAGAGAAGGATAGTTGCATTGACCTGTTAAGTGTGAACAGGCAAACAGATCTTTGAGAGGTATGCAATGTAAAGGCCTTGAGTATAATAGCCTTACTAAAACTTATTATCATCTTTTTGGTCACTGTATGTTTGTTGGTATACTTGTTATTTTAAAAATCTGTTTGTTCCTTACTTCATTATGTTGCATAGCTCTCAAAGATCTGTTTGCCTGTTGACACTTAACAGGTTAATGCAACTATCCTTCTCTTTTTGTGGAAATTCCAAAACAACCTTCTTCAAAATTTCCAATTATAATGACAGAACATGCCTTTAACCCATTAAGACATGCTCTTTTTAATAAAGTGTTTGCTTAGACCTTATTTCCAATTTTGCAATTAAATTTGTTTCAATATGTGCTGCATTTGTTTTATGTCTTAATAGGTTTCCTTTACAAAGAATTGTTCTTTTAATAAATTAGGTTTTAAGAGTTCTACTTTGTTTACTTTGGGTTGAATTGTTCGTTTAGTAAGTATGTGTTAAGAGCTTTGCTTTATGAAGAATTATTCTTTTAGTATTTCTGTAAGGGTTTCACCTTATAATGAAATGTTCTTTTTAGTAATTGTTTTTATAATAAAGTACTTGAGCAAAAATTATGCCGACTTGGCCTCCTATGAACTCAAAGAGGCATTCTTCTCTACCAGAAAATCTTAATGTATAATGATTGGGGTTTTGCTGATTTGTAACACTTGGGAGTGTATATATATCTTAATGTATATATATATCTTCATATCATGCAAATTTTGCGAAATATATGTTTAAGCTATTCAATGAATGGATATTGGCATGGTTACTATTGGTTCATTATAACTATTATTAGTATTTTATCGTGCAACTGTGTTGCAAAACGAAGATCAGAACCTACAAACATATTCCAGAATGAACAACAAAACCACTTCAATCTTCTCAAAGCTGTAGAGAATGAAACAAGCACTGTAAAGGACATATAAACTACAAATTTCATCTATCCCCAGAAAAGCTCATAATTTTAACAAAACACTTCAACTCTTATCCTAAAGACTAATTAAGAACCCTAGGTTTGGTAAAGACAAGAAACAAATACACCAAAATCCAAAGTGGACAAAAACTCGTCATGAACCACAAATCTAACTAGAAATCGCGAATTCGAAGATAGACACACCAGCTATAATGACAAACTTTTTGCAGTTGATGACGAGATTTTGAGGGAAGAGGCGAGTGATAAGAAGCACATCTATTTTAGAGAAGGGATGTTATTGGGTTAAGAATATCTTTGTATTTTTCCCTGTGAGGAGCTATAAGAGAAGCACAGATGGACGGATTGGTATTTTTTGACCATTGTGGCAAGACTCGCCTTCAAAAATAAACCATCACTATTGTATTGATACTTATTACACTATAGATCTTTTTCTTTTCTTCTTTTCAAATGTGATCAAGAATATCACATTCAAGACCACGGTGCCATACTTTTTTGTGAGTATGAAATTTTCCATCCCAAAAATTAACTCTTCGAATCTCACCCCTCTCATTCCAGCGTTGTAGGAGTTCCAACCACAGAAAAGATAGTTACATTACAAGTTAATTGAACAGAGGTTGAGAATTGTCTTAAAAATTCCTTTGGTTCCTTCTGTCCAAATGCTCTGAAAAATTGCTTGGAAAAGTAGCTTCCCTTAAAACTTGCCAGTAGGTGAGACTTTAGAGATGACCATAGTACAAAATATCGCAATACGGTGAAATATCGACCCCCAAAAATACGATATATATTGTGGATATTTCCCCCACTTTGTTGATATTTAGCATTAGATGATCTGAAAATATCGAGGATATTTTAGCTCGATAGCGATTTGCTATAACTCTCGATATTTGAATGATATTTTGATAAATACCAATCTCGTCGATATATGTTCAAGAAATAGGAAAGATGGAGGCTTCAATCCATTAAAGAAATCATGAAGGAAAAAGCCATTGAAGAATTATGCACCATGAAGTACCAATTTCATACTTTTTTCACCAATTCGTAATTGTTTCCACTTCCCCTTTTCATGATAAAAAGAATGCATCCCCACAAAATCACTTCAAATCTTCTTCTTCCATTTTACTTCTCATCTTTGATTTTGCTTCTATTTTCTTTGAAATATGAAAGAATGAGTCAAGAAGAAAGGATATGGAAGAAGAACGATTTTAGATCTATACACCTCTTTTTTAGATATTAAAGCCTTAAAAACTGTGTTGTCAATTTCTCTTTCTTTAGAAAAAGGTGTTTTTCGAATTCTCTTTTCTATCCTTGTTCATAATATCGTCCATATTTTCAATTTATCCATTTATCGTGAATTTATCACGATATATCTCTATTTATTGTCGATTTTTACAAGTGAAAATGCCCATAGCATATCCTTTCTTAAATTCTCGATATTTTATAGGGTTAGGGTTAGTTAGTGTTACCCCCCACTAGATGAGCCAATTAGGATTTCCCCCCTAGTAGATAGGAAATTAGGGTCTCCCCCCCAAATACACACACAAAAAAACACGGTCAACCCAAGTTGACTTTTTTTTTTGTGTACTTCGGGTAATACTAGTTAACCCTATTTTATATTATGGACACGACACCATGAAGAACCACACCTTCGAAGGAACCTTCTTGGTCTATATTCTCCACCGTGGCAAATTGGGAATACCATGGGTTTGATAAATTACATTGACACAAATAAGTGTCTGACACGGCGGAAATATCAGAAATTTAGGTATAGCACATACAATACATGTGACACGGACACGTATCCAACACGGATTATTTTTCAAATATGGCATGTCCATGTAACCTGGTTTTTTTCATCCATTAGTTGCTTTATGACTAGGTCAGACAAGATCTTGGGGAAAATACTCCATTTTCTTGGTCTGAAGTAGGCATCATCACATGTTCAAGAAATGGAAAAAGTTCCATCCATTTTCATGTTTCCAATCATTGAAGACCGCTTCCAGCCAAGCATGATATATCCGCATCACTAACAATGCACATATCTTGAACTGTAGCAAATATTTTGTTGAACACCATTTAAATGGTCCCAAAGTCACCCTTGAGTGGTTTAGCTCGGCCCATTAAATTTATTGAGGACGTATCTGTTATTGTGAAAATTTGTGACTATCCAGGTCTCTGTCTGCCCGAGATGTGGTGGGGATGGTGAAATGATCTCTGCTTTTTGTCAAAGATGCGCTGGTGAAGGACGCGTTCGAATGAAGAAAGATATCAAAGTTAAAGTTCCGCCTGGTGTCAATAAAGGTAGTATTCTCCGAGTTGCTGGGGAGGGTGACGCAGGACCTAAAGGGTATGTTTAAGAAATGAATTCGTCCATCCTAATGTTACATTTTATGCTGCGTAATATTTTTTCGAAAACTTTCATTGGTTTCTTCTTCGATTATTAAAGAAAAGTATCTCAGAATGACTTATGCTGTACTTAGTATTCTCGTTAAATCTGCCTGGTCATGTGACATTCTGACTCAGGCCATGGTTTTCCCCGTACAGTGATGTTTGACTAAGAATGTAATTAGAACTTGCAGAGTAATTATGACAAGGTATCTCCTCTCAAAGATTGTAGCTCACACAGTCACGTGGTAATTATGGCTTGAGCGAAATTGTAGAAATTTTGATGACAATTCTAGGGATGTCCAGCAGCTCATAGTTAAATGCAAGTCATGTATGTGGGATTTGGGTGTTGTACTTACCGATTTGTAGGGGATTAAAATTGGAAGATCTTGTATTTAAATGGGATGCTGTGATTGAGGCTTAGCCTTTTTATGCTTGTACCTTTTGTAGTGTGAACCTCTCACACTATATCATTATTATTAATATAATATATTGTCTTGCTAATAAAAAAAAAAAAACTGATTATGACAAGGTATCACCGTTATAGACATGAATTCCTCGGAAAGCACAAAATTTGGAGGAAAATTTTGGTTTTTTAACTTAATGGAAAGTATGAAAAATTGTTGGGTTTAGGGTTTTGACATTGTCGGAATTTCTTGAATTCAAAAATTCTTGTCATAATTACAACCAAAGTTTGTGGATAACAGATCAAACATTAGTGTGGTTATTCAACATTTGTGAGTCAGATCTCCTCTCTTTGGAAGGAGCTTTCTTTGGTTATCAATTGCTTGATAATATCCTCATAATTCATCTCATGGAAAATAGGATCTTGTTTTGCCCATAAGTTATCTTGTTTAAACGTCGCTAGAGGCTTGAGTGTCTCCTTCTGCATCATAGCTCCACAAGGGATCTAATGGCTTATTCTAGTTGATCCTCGGTGTGATTTTGAGATGGTACAGTGAGACGTTTTCTAGTTGGGGATGAAGCATCTCTTCTTGTAGAGGAGAAATCTATGGACAATTTTACTATTCCCAGTTGGTGCATTTTGTTCCACCTTTGGAATATTTTTTTGGGTTAGTTAGGGATGACCCAGATCCAACTGGGTGGGGTATATTTAATATATCTCAAAAGGGGGGTTATCTCTAATTGCAACTAGTGGGGGTCATTCAGACCCCATTTTTCCAGTACATTATCATTGTACTGATGAAGTCCAAAGTTTTAGTTGCCATTCCAGATTTCCATGACCAATTTTTTCATGCTGTGAAACCATGGTGTTGTATGAAAATGAATTTTACCTTTATTTTTTAAGTGAAGTTGTGGGCTGCATTTAGATTTTCAAATTTTAGAAAGATCTATTCGTTATGCTCATGGGTCGTTGTTTAGGTTTTCGCCAAACATATGATTATTCTCGTATAGTATGTTTGTTCTCTGATATGTGTATAAGCTAGTCATAAGGGAAGATATCTGATTGAATATTACAAATAAGTGTGAAGTTCTTATTGAACAGGGGGCCTGCTGGAGATCTATATGTATACCTTGATGTTGAAGAGATTCCAGAGATTCAAAGAGATGGGATAAACCTCTGTTCAACAGTTTCTATTAGCTACATCAATGCTATCTTGGGTACTATTGTGAAGGTGATGCATACTCTCTTACTTTCCTTTTTGACGAGTAATGAAAAGTTTCCATTGAACATAGCATGTACTTTTTATCTGTCTCTGTCTCTCTTTTCATTTTCTTAGTACATAACTACATATATATTGGCACATTTAGGAGGTGAATGATATGATGACCAGGCCTCTGGGCATATGGTGTCACTGCTCAAAACAGAATGCAATGCTGTCAATATTTTCTTGGCTATAGAGAGACACACATAAAGTTAAAGCTGATGGAAAATTTTTAGTTAGCATTTCATGCATTTTCTTAATGCACAGCACAGACACAGACACAGACACAGGTCCTTGGATAAATATAAAAAAAATACCATCGAATGTGAAATCAAAAACTATTTTGGTGGCCACTGTTTAGCTATTTTGGCCCATCTGTCCATGTCCTGGACTAATCTTTGTCCCACCAATTTTCTTCCCATAAAAGTAGCATACCGCAATGCGGTGAAGACCGACCATCCTTGCTCCTCAACATCTGCAATGACAATGCAACATGACAAGTATATTAGTAAGGCATATTTAATGCACAGATTTGTTATGGCATCCTTTCCTACACAGAAAATTTAATACTACAGTCTGTACTAAAGTAAAAAGACAGTTATGGTCCCTACTATATCTCTCCTATATATAATCATAAAGTCAAACTTCGTAGGATGAGATATCCCACTCAGATACAACAAATGGAAATACAAATACAAGAACGATACTAGAAAAAGCTACATCTGTGAAGCAAAACTAAAACAATGCGATGCGATCATGCAGGGCCGAGCAAGGAACCCCATCTGAACATCAAGTCCCCGAACAATGTATCTATCCAGTCCTCACAAAACTTCGACCATAGAAAAATGAATCCCTTGATTGCTACAATCACTTGTGCCATAGTCGTCGCACATCCATCAAAGCGTTTCTTGTTTCTTTCCAGCCACAAAGCCCACATGATAGCAAAAGGTAAGATGCTCTACAATCTGCATCCCTTAGGGGAATAGATCCTAAGAATCCAAGAGCTCAACATATTCCTATTTATACAATTCATTGTATTCCAAGGAAACATAAATAGAAACCAACTAATGCTAAACTAAATCCTACTAGAATACCAATTACTAATTAGGCTAGGTTACAAAATAACCAATATTACTAATTCCATCGTTCTCATCTCCTTTGAAAAGCTCGACCACGAGCTTAAGAAAGATCAAAGCCAGACTCAGGCTCGAGAAGGCGAATAGCAACAGTAGCTTCACCAGGAACTTAGTAACAGCTTCATCTGCACCTGGGGTAAAAACTTGGGCCTTTTTCTTCTGAGGACATCAAGTAGCTTTATTACAATCATAACACTTCCATGTAGTAGTATTCACAGTAGGCTTTAGCAATGGAAGCAACAATAGGATAGGAGCAGTAGAAGTAGATAGTAGGAATCGAGTAACCTGCTTTGCTTTCTTAACTTTATTCGGCCAGGGTAGTAATATCAAAAATAGGAAAATGGTCCTGCTTATAATCCATTGGAACAAACTCTTTCCACATAACAGTTTTCATCTATGTCCACGAAGTAGTAGGCGGCTCTCTATTAATATTGTTCATCCAAGCAAATTTGGGCATAACAAGATGGTCAAGGAGCGAGTGCAATAACACGCTTGTGCCCATTGATGTTCTTGTATATAAAAAACATTTCCACTTGATTCACCCAATCAATAAAAACATATGGATCTATCTTGCCAAAAAACTAGGGAATTTCAATCTTCAAGTCACCAGCACCCTTATTTTCTAAAAGATGAAAAAGATGATCGATAACATAAATCTTAGCTTACCGGTATCCTGAGGAGGAGACAAGGAGCGACCATAATTTTAAGCACCTGGATCATCATCCAGAGGACCACCTTGAGGATTACGCTGAGAGCGATCATTCCAAGGTAAGCGGGGAAGATCTGGAGATAGTGCCCAACATTCTGGCCAAGGAGGAGGACGTTCACCATTATCCCCACCCTGTTGATTCCTTCTATTTTGTCTTCTATTAAGCTTGTTACCATTATTTTGTTGCTTTGGAATAATCTCGAATACATGTTTAATCATCCCAGTAGGAAGAGCTGGTACTGCCGAATGAGGCTTATAATCAGCAGCCATTGGTATTACAGATGGAAAAATCACAGGATCATGGATAGTAGGCGTATGTATTACCAACTAATGTTTATGATCAACCCAATCATGTAAGCTCTTTCCACATCATCAACAATAGTCTGTGCATAATTTAATGTATGCTCATTAAGAGGTTTTCCAAAACTCCCAAAGTAAAGTTGCAGGCATGTAAATTGGGTAGTAGAACGGTGTCTGGAACAATTTTTTTCGGTGGTGGAATTGGTGGTATGGGTTGGGGTGGACATGACTTGGTTAGGACACGTTGGCGGGTTGGTAGAGGTGGAGGTGGGGGACCTTAAGTGTACTAATAAATGTCTGCAACTTTGGGATTTTGGTAATATGACATGGGTGGAGGATATTAAGGTTGTGTCGCATAATTTTGTGGTGGTGGGTGTGTTCCATTTGCGAAACTGGGCGGATACACTACGGGTGGATAATAAGGTGAATTTGGTGCAAATTGCATTGGATTTGGATGATGAATAAAAAAATCGGGGATTAGGTTCTTGAGAAAATTGAGGTATCGATACATGTGGAGAATTTGCACCTGAACCATCTGTTGATTTTACACGAAAGATGCGAATTGAGTAGTAATATTCTTCAATTCTAATGTCAACGCATCAAAAATGCCCTCCAACTCATCCGTGTTATGTGTCTTGATATAGGACATGATGAAACTCTCCCATATTTTTTTTCGACTTTGGCTTGGCTTGGCTTGACTCAATTGTTGTTGGCTCAGATTGGCTCTTAGCTGCTTGCTTGTCTTGAGTAGTGTATCAAATCTCTTAAACAGATGTCTTCCCTCACGAACAACACTGCAATAACCCGAAAAAGTATATGTGAGAATGTAATCAAACTTTTTTATTTGATGAAATGGGGTAAGGGACCACAATAACAACCCTGTTTGCCAATAAAAAAAAAAAACCCAATGAATTAAGAAAAAAAAATGATGGAAGAGGAAATAAACATGGAGATGACTGGTGCACATTCTGAGACGACTACGACATTATGTAGCTCGCTTTCCGGAAAAGTTGATTCTCAACCTTGTTTTCTTCTCTATTCGAATTTCTTCAATTCTCCAAGGATTTTACGTACTCCGATGCCACTTTTGATGTGAATTGAAGACCGGAAGCAACTCCAATTAACACACTATTGATTAATTAAGGCTGAATCTAATCCTAATTTGATAGGAAATGAGATTTTAGTATAACCTAAAATCAACACACTTTTAATCCAATCCAAAGGTCACAAACTATATTCTCAATAAATCAACCAACTAATTTGTGAGACCAAAGGCCATAGTTATACAATTCATCCTTGTAGTTCAAAGGAACCTAAAATAGAAACCAACTAATATTAAACTAAATCCTACTAGAATTCCAATTACTTATTAGAGAATGTTATTAAATGCTCAATTTTACGAATTTCATCTGTTTATTTTTACATTAAATTTATACAACTTGTTAAAACAATTTAGCAAGTGAAAGTGTAAAAGAAAAGAAAAAATTTAAAGTATTATTGTCTTTAATCAAAAGAAAGGTTGATGTATTATATCTTGGTATAAAATAGCTATCGTAATTCAATCTTTCTTACTTAGCGACAATGTAATATGTTATTCTTCTTCATGGTCTGTTATGTGAATTATGCAGCGGAATAATATAGAAACAAAAACCAAACTAACACTCGAGCATAATCTCTCAGTAACTATAATAATTTTTCTCAATATCATTATTTTCCAAGAAAACGCCAATTTATTAAGAAAAAAAGAAAATAATTATTATTTTCGAAGAAACAAATACTCAATAAAAACATAAAACGGTTGAAGAATGAGGCTACTGTCTTATTTATAATACCCTTGACTCCTTAAACCCCAAGATACTCTAGTTGGGCTATATTCATTGGGCCGACATGGCTAATTACGAAATAAAAATAAGGACACAAAGAAAGCCCACTAGACACGCCTATAACATCAGCCTGTTCTGGCATGGCCTCAGGAGTCAGGACTCAGGAAACCTGTTCTTAGAGTAGAAGGCATAGTTGTGGATGTCATATATTTATGTCTAGGATTTCACCTTGAACCTTTGTGCTGGTTCCACAGGCACAGTGCATCATATACAGAAAACGTAGATGTTAACTTGATGTCTATCTGCCTAGTGTGTCTTTAAAACCCTTGTTTACTAAAAAACCAGTCTATGCAGTTAAAGGCACAGGCGCTACCTAGCGATGGGTCTATTCAGCCCTAGCTGACACTAGGCACGAGCCTAGGATGCCTTTGGCACGAGGCACTTTGGGTGAATCTAGAGCTTAGGTGATAAGTGTAGTCGGTCCAGGCTAGCCTTTGACTGCATAGATTACTCGTTAATTCCCATCTTGGCTGGTGATGCATTTTTGTGTATGATAACAAGATATGATAGTGGTGCCTTCCAGTTTCTTTTCATAACCTCCCCTTCTATTTCAACTTGGAAGAATAAGTAATTTTGAAGATTGCATATTTTTCCTATGTTACATGGACACACCGTATTTCAAAAGTAATCCGTGTAGGATTCGTATCCACGTGTCCGAGTCTAACACACATAGGCATAATTGTATGTAATATACATCAACTTTTTATATTTAGCCGTGTGTCCGACACGTATCCGTGTCAACTTAGATTCTTTCGTATGGAATTTGTTACTTGAAATCGCTAATTTATATAGGTACTGATAATTATCTCCTTTTGTCATACACACCATTGTAAAAGCATCCCTTTAGTGTATTCATTTATATGGTATTTGTGTTATATATATATATATATATATACAACCATGACCTCAGGTTCGTAAATGTCTTAAGTAAAATCAGGCTTTCTAGGCATTCTATGTGTATCCACCCACTCACTCTCGTATGGTTGCATCTCACTATCTTCAGTTATAGCATTTATTTTCTTCATGGGACTGAGTCTCCTGATTTCCCTTTCTATAGGTGGCTTCTGCTCATTTTGTTCTTTTGGGACAACACTGTTACCCAAAATCTAAGCTATGTCTGAATGGTGTATGATATATTCACCATATCTTTTGTACCTATTCACGTTGCTTTCTCTATGGGGTTGGAAAAGTCTTATTTACAATGGTTTGTGCAACATGTTACGCAGATAATCTCAAAATGGAAACTATTTAATCTGATTCATTGCATCAAACAGGTGAAGACAGTTGATGGGATTACCAAACTACAGGTTCCTCCCGGTATCCAGCCTGGGGATGTTGTTGTATTGGCGAAAAAAGGTGCCCCAAAGCTGAAAAAACCAACAATTCGTGGTGATCATCTTTTCACGGTTAAAGTTTCTATACCAAAGCGTATCAGGTGCACTGTAATTTTTAAATAAATTATTTTAATCTTCTTCTTAGAAGTACATAAATTTCATTTCGGAATCCAGATGCCAAGTGTAGAAGTGAAACATCTTAGGCAGGCATCATAGTTTTCTTTTCCCTGTTTTTTCCTCTGTTGCATTTTAGTTTTATTTTTCCTCTTTTGTCTTTTTGGGGATTAGGGGTGTAATGGGACTTGGGACTAGGTAATTTTGCTGTAATTGGCTGCCTAATTACATCCAAAAAATAAGTACCTTTTACCATCCCAAGTAAAAAAAAAAGGGGTAAATCATGAAATGCTGTGAACTTGAACCAAACAAAATCCGTCTGAAGCTTCTCAATACAAAGAAAACCAGAATGACTACATTTGCCAGATAGAGAAAGGTAGAGATTTGGAAAAACAAAAGCTTGGAATGTCTGATTTCTGGGTTGTCTTGTGGAAAGCAAGTTCCATAGATCCAACTTTTCTGCGAATAACCGGACACAGTTGCATGTTGTAGGTATCAATTATGCGTTAAACAAATTTTGTGAAGTTCATGCCTTAAATGTGATTAGTACTATGGAACCAGATTTTAGTAATCGTGTGAACGTGCTGCACTGTGTGTGGGAAAATTGGTAGAGCTAGGGGACGTAATAGATGGGTTGGAGTATATGTTGTTAATACAACCTGTTTTGAGAAATTCATGCCTTGAATGTGATACATACTATAGAACCGGAATACAAAATCAAATCCATTAAACCGAATGCTGGTAATTCTAGTAATGGTATAAATTTGCTGCACTGTGTGTGGGCTGAATGGGTGAAATTGGCAGAGCTAGTGGACGTTATGTATGGGATTGAGTATGTGTGTATGGTTTAAGATGGGTTTGTTAGATGTATTAGATGATATTCCCCCTCCCCTCTCTCTCTTCCCTCTCTTTATTTTTCTTTCCAAGGCTGTGTCATCCTGTCCCTCCCTTATATGTGGGAAACAATAATCTCTTCATGTTATTTCACTTCCTAATCTGCATACTGGATTACTTATAGTTGTAATTATCAAGTACATCTTGCAGATCTAATTTCTGGGTGCTCTTTCATTTGTATTATTGATTGAACTCTTTTGCTTATGTACAATAATTTGGATATTAATGTAGTTTGTACCTTTTATATTTATTGTATTCCTTTCTACTTAATTTGTTTATGGGTTCATTTCATTGCAGTGCAAGGGAACGTGAATTGCTTGAAGAGCTTTCCCTGCTTAATGAAATCACCATAACTCGTACACGTACCCGTCTGAGACCCCAGACAACGAGTAAGCTAGCATCACCGAAAACATTCACTATTCAATTTATTTTGATGTTCTCATCTTTGCTTTACGGGAAAGAAAATAGTCTCTCTTTTGGAGTTTATTCTGTGGTCAACTTGGTGAAGTTGTAAAATGCATGCCTTTTATGCATCCAAATTCTAGGGATATATAAGCTTTCAGTTATTCTTATACTTCAGTAATTAGCTGTTTTTTCTGAGAGTTTAAAAATTATGCATTGGCTTCTGCAGCTAAAATTGCGGAGTCTCAGCCAAGTACGGATGTAGAGAGCTCTGAAGACTCTGGATCACAAAGTGACTTATGGGAAAAGCTAAAAGGTTTTGCAGGGTAAACTTTTTCTCTTTGTTACTTTCTAAGTGTTAGTGCTTGGGCGCATTCCAAATTCTTAATTAGGTTATTAGAATATTGCGTATTCCCGCATTTATTTGTTTGTTGAATAATATGGATCATATCTTATATTTTAATTATTGAAGACACAAATATATCTACCTAGGGGAGGGTTATACGTAGTAGTTATGTAAATGCCTTTACCCACGGCTCTTGTACACGCTATGCTTTTGGAGATGATTTGAAGGCTGATTTTTAAGAGGAGGATTTTCATAGTGGGATGATTATCTCCCAAAAAAATAAAAATAAAAAAATAAATCAGCCCTTTGTGGTGCAGGTCCAATGTTTCGGTGGAGTGGCTCTAAACAGAGTTGTCCCTAAGGGAGTGGTTCATATCCTTCACTTAGCCGATGAAGTGATGACTTGCCTAGAGTTCTTTCTGGTTGATTTTTATTTTGGTAGGATTCTTGAGGATGATGACGAGTTGGAGCATGAGTCAACCAGGTTGAAGGAAGAAACTCAGTCTTATGCTTATGTGGCAAAGCAGAAATAAAGTAAACGGATGGATCCAATTCAAATTGGACCATGTGATAGGTTGGCTGTAAGAAACCAATTAGAAGTGCAGGACCACTTGATCAGACCGAAATCTCTCATTACCCCTCAATGATCAACGACTACATAGTGCCTGTTCAGTTTAAAATTCATACCGATACATGAGGACACATGTTGTGGGCCATTGTCCATGTGATATGCGCTTCAGCTAAGATACCAAGAAACTCCCAAATTGTCTTATGCGTGTGACCATTCTGGTAGGATTATTTTTGAACTCGTATATTTGTACACTTTTAGAGGTTCTTCATGGTCCTGAGGTTAATGAAAACCACAAAACCGATTGTGTGGCACGTTTTGCGTTTTAGCTTTTTTGCAGGTCCAGGCGTCCAGCTGTACTTGATGTTATCTAGTAGTTCTCTATGTGCAATATCCAAAATCATTCGTGAAGAGCTAACTATTCCATTTATGAGACTTCTCTAAACTGTCATACTCTTCCATAGTCATGTGAATCCTGATACAAATTGATCATGCAGGTCCATTGCCAATGGAGCTCTGAAGTGGCTGAAAGACAACTTATGATCTCCAAAATGTCATGTACAAATGAATTCCAAGCTTGTTCACGTGCTTCCTGAAGGCCATAATTTTTCTTTGAGTGGTTTTGTGTTCCAGGCAGCCATTTATTTTAAGTGGAGGTTCACTTGTCCGAAATCAAACTGTACCCAAAACGATGAGCTCCCAGGTGTTCCGTCTCCTCCCTGTAAAGTTCAATATTAATCAGCCAATTCTTTTTAGCAATTTTCTTTAACTTTTTGTATTCGGTGAGTAGGTTAATATATTTGAAACTTGGTGGATTCTCACTATAGAAGTAATATCAAAATCCGTGCTCACTCCAGGCATAGTATAAAGGTGAGGCTGGATATTACGGTATCTTTCAGTAAGGGAGAAAACAGAGGTATCCTGTGAGATATGAGTGTGTATGTTGTAACGATTGATAACTGACAGCAGGATAGTACAGTTTAGATGTCAATGTCACTACTCTTCCAAGTTCTGAAAACAGTTGTTACAATGAAATGATTTATTTACGATTTAACTACTCTTCGTGACATACCTGACTTTGTATGCAAAGAAATCTGGAGGGGTACAAATCTATACCTGACTACAGCTCCAATTAGGGTATCCTCGTTGATCGATCTGGAACAAAGACCGAGCTAAATGCTGCAACAACCAGGTAATAAAGCAAATTTTGGTATATAATCTTCCATTCAGCTCCATTAATAGTACACTGCAATTGCTAGTATTAGGACTAGAATTTGGAATTATAAATTGTGTACTTTTGAGCTAAATATAAATGGACGATACTCAACAGGGAGACTAAAGTAGGTTTGTTCTAGATCTGTTGGATTGAAGACATTTTTTTTCCCAGGTAGGCTGTATGAACCTCAAAACCTTTAATACAAACCGAAGACCTAAATGTACTCTCTACCAAGCTTTTTTCCTCTCTTTTTTCTCTCTTTCTTGTCTCTCTTCACACTCTTTTCTCATTGTGCAGCCTCCCCTTTCTTCTCCCCATCCTTTTCTTTTTATACCCCTTCCCCTTTTCATCTGGATCATCCACCTGTCTTCTCATCCCTCGGTTCCTTTTCCTGCCGCACATATGCCATGTCTGCTGTCTAGGTTTTGCAGTCATGATTCTCTACTCTTTGAATTCCCCTATTATGTTACATCCCGTTTCTTAATCTATTGACCTAGTCCACTTCTCTTTATTGGGCCACTACAAATGTCCCTTCTCGACTCCGCGGTTTTGATAATGGACCTGGGGTCGAGAACTCCCACCGTTTCTTTTCCTTTTTAGCTAATCATGTTCTTCATCGGTTTGCGTATGATGTTGATGGCAATCATCACGCGTGTTTTCTACAGCTCCTTGTACCTCGAGCTTCCACGCGACACCTTTTATCTGGATCTACCACCCGACTCTTCGATTTTCCCAATCTTTGGAAATGACTCTTTTACCCCTACCCTATTTAAGCTCTTCTCCTTCTTCTCTTCTCCTTTTCATTTTAGTTTTCCCCCTCTTCGTTTACTTTTCCACTGCTCTGCCACCTTTCCCTACTCCAATCAACCTCCGACTTGCGTTCGCTTCCTCCGTTTCTCCGGTGACTTCCTTTCCTTTCCAGCACACTCTTCGGGCTCATCACCTCTCTCTTCATTCCCATTGGTAAGTTTTTTAGGCCTTACTTTCTTTTGTTTGCACTGTGTTTTTGAGTTGGTTCGATATCATGCGTTTGTTCATATTCTTTTCCAATGTTAGGCTCTGAAACCGGTGACTCTTCTTCTTCCCAATCCGACCGAGTAGCCTCTCCACCCGTTCTTGCCCCTGCTGCGGTCCCATCCACCTCCGGTCGTCAGTCCTCTTTATTGCCACCCCCATCTAGGTGCTGTAGACCTAATTTGATCGCAATTAGAGATGCCTATGGAATTCCGGTCGATATAGTGCTGGAGTACGTGCCATCTGTCACCCATTACCCCCATTTGGTTCCTCGACGTCTGGGGCACCTGGTAATCACTGTAGGTCAAATTGTCGCCGGTCTACGGTTTCCTCTCACTCTACTAGACGTCGAGGTGTGTAATCACTTAAATATTCTCCCCTGCTAAGGTATATGGAATTTTTGGACAATTATGTATGCCACGAACTCGTAATAAGACCGGAGAACCTAAGATTACGAGCCGCGATATCTTCTCTCAATACTATATCAAGACCAGTACCAAAGATGTCAGTGTAGGGTACCAGTCCTTTTGTGTGCGCTCCCAGAAGCAATATTTTGTACTCCGTGTCACAATCTCTGACAAAGTGTGGCACCACTACCCGTTATACGTATCGGGGCAATTTCTGTCCGCGGGCATTCCTTCTGACTTAACTTTTAACCATCTCGCCTTCATAGCCCGCGGTGAGTATCTTAGCTCTTCCCTTTTCTCTTGATGTGCTTTCCTTGTTATCAACTAACCTGCGGTTACTCTTCTTTGCAGGTTGGCGGCCATACTCCAAGTCCCGAATCTACGTTGGCGTCTCGTGTCCTATTTTTCAAAGGCTCGCAAAACTCGGTCCTACTCAGGTTGACCTCCTGGGTATCCACCCCACTACCGCTACACCTCTGCTGCCAATCCCTGCTCTCCACACTATCATGATCTTCCTATCTCCTCCGCCCCCAAGGACGTCCCTTCATACCGCTCTATCTCCACTTGGGACGATCAATACACTTCTCGTACCTCCCCTCTTGAAGACATGGATGTCCACAAGGTTAAACTGTTTGATAGTGACTCTGAAGGAGATGATGACGTGAGAGAGGTTCCTTCCACGGAAGTGCGGGCTGCTGCTGACAGGCCCTTGACCAAGAGACCACGGACATCAGTGTCCGAAGAGCCTGCGCCCACCATTCTACTTGCTCAGTTTGCAGTCTCTTCCCCCCGCGCACGTCGATTTGGAAAAGACCCCGTTCCTCTCGTCGCCCCAACATCCGAGCTTGCCATCCTCGAGGACTTCCGTCCTACTTTGAAGGTGCGCCATCGCAAGGTGAATACCACAGACTCCGCTCTGGAGAACCCAATCGTGGCCTCCTCATTATTTTTTGGAGCTCATCTGCCTGAGGACCTGGCCTATGCTGAAGGGGGTTCCTTTGAACAACACCAGACCTCCCTGTACACCAACTGGGAGAAGGTACTATCTCTCTTCTCTTTTTTATTTTATTTTTTATTTATTTTTTCATTCTCTTCCCTGTTCATAGGTGAGCCTGGATATGTCTTACATGATCCGCGTCCTATTTGGTGCCAAGGCCAAGGTGGAGTCCCTTGAGAAAAAACTAAGCGGCCCTACCGGACTACGAATTGCCTACGCCCACCTTCAATCGGATCTAGAAGCTGCCAATTTGGCTAAAGTCCAGGCTCAGGGCGAGCTGAAGACCGTGGAGTCCTCCCACCAACAATACATAGACTCGGTCAACAAACGCGGCCCATCAAAACCATCAAAAAGGAAGTGCTCGCTCTTCAACAACACCGGGCCAATCTGATGCCCTCGCCAACGACACCGGGGAGGCCCCGGATGCTCTCAATCGAAGCATGAGGATGCCTCTGCGCGGATCGATGTAGTAGCACCAATTGGATATGACCACCCTTCAGGAACGCTTTAGGCTCCTAGCTGACAAGAGGGTGGCTAAGAAAATTCAAGAGGAGCATGCACGCCTCCTTCGCGAAGGTCGTCTTCTCCCCGAAGGGCTCGCCGTCCGTGATCGATCGCGAACCCCCCGGTAGCGCGGAAGAGGTGCCGGGCACCGAGGTAACCCCCGAGCATCCCGCGACAGAAGGGCTCATAGGCCAGACGGCGACCACTGAAGAGACTACCGATGCGACTATTGAAGAAGCCAATGATGCGATGACCATTGATGAACCTACTTCTGAAATGCTCTAGGAGCCTTCTTTTTGTATTAAGACCTTTTTACAAACTCTGTATCTGTTACTTGTTTCACTCCATGTTCTGCAAATATTTTGTTTAATGTAGTACTGGATTTTGCCCAATGAGTTTGTTGCCTCTTTACACTTTGACTTTGATTATTTGTTTACATTGCAATGTACCTCCACATATAGATTTTCATGGCTCTACTCCTCATCTAAGACCCCGTTTAACTGTATCAGCTAGATATGTTCCTGATCCGCCTCTTGCCTTTTCCTTAGCACACTCTAGAAATTTGCCCCCCCTGGATCTTTTCACACCTCATTAATGTACTCCGTCATGTCAGCGAAGGGCTCATCCCCTCCGCCGCCTCTCACTTTGAAGAGCTGAGCAGCCTTATGGAACCGCCCTCTTTGACCAAGCCGCAAAGCCTGCTGGAACAACTCATCTTGCTCCAGGCTCCCTCCAGCACTTGTGTCAATGAAAGGCTCGTCGCCCTCGCTGTCTCTCCCCCTGATGGGCCTAGAAGCCTGATGGGGGTCACTCTCTTTGCCCCAGGTGTCTCTCGTATCTGTCGTCCGCGGAGGGATTACCCCACTCCACTGGCTCGACCAAGCCGCGAAGCCTTATGGAACAACTCATCTTGCTTGAGGCTCCCTCTAGCACTAGTGTCAGTGAAGGGCTTGTCCCCTCTCGCTGCCTCTCCCCTTGATGGGCGTAGAAGCCTGATGGGGATCACTCTCTTTGTTCCAGTGTGTCTCAGATCGATTAGTCCGTCAGCGGAGGGGCTCACCCCATTCCACGGCCCGACCGCCCCCCCCGGTTGAACAACTCATCTTGCTCCAGGCTCCTTCCATCACTATTGTTAGCGAAGGGCTCGTCCCCATCCGCTGCCTCTCCCTCTGATGGGCGTAGAAGTCTGATGGGGGTCCCTTTATTTGCCCTAGGTGTCTCTCGCATCTCTCGTCCGCAGAAGGTCTATACCATTCCGCTATCCACATTCTTACTTAGAAATCTCAGCGAAGGGATCGTCCCCATCCGCTGCCTTTCCCTCTGATGGGCGTAGAAGCCTGATGGTGGTCCCTGTCTTTGCCCCAGGTGTCTCTCGCATCTCTCATCCGTAGAAGGTCTATACCATTCCGCTATCCACATTCTTACTTAGAAATCATACATAGCAAATACATTTCTTTTCACAAAAGGGCCGTGGTATTATATATTTACAAACAGCTCTAGTCCTTTGCTCTGGACCTCCATTATATTGCTTTGTACCTTCATTACATTCAATTGTAAAACTTTTTTAGCATTCTCACATTCCAAAGCTTTTCTATCAATTTGCCCTTCATTGTTCGTAACTTATAAAAGTACTAGCCCCTCCTACTTCCACCACGGTGTATGGCCCTTCCGAGTTTGGACCCAACTTCCGGTCCTTTTCCCTCTTTGTACTAGGAGTCACTCATCGGAGCACCAAGTCCCCTATCTGGAATTGCTGCGGCTTAACCCGCTTGTTGTATTGCCTCTTGACTTTTCACAGTTTGACTTTATGGCACTCTTTGCAAGTTGTTCCATGACCTTTTTAGGGTCCTTCTGTCTCATTTTGACTCTATAACACGTCTTTTGAGGTATTATTTCTAGAATAGGGCTGTATCGTGAAAAGGCGAAAAGAACACGAGTTTTCTACAATCAATCAATCAATCAGGTGTTTTGCATTCATTATAATACAAGCTCACGCGTAGGTACATTCAATCAAGTGTTTTGCATTATTTCTAACGCAAGCTCGCTTATAGGTACGTTCATTTAATCAGTCAAGTGTTTTGCATTCATTATAATGCAAGTTCACACGTAAGTGTATTCAGTCAAGTGTTTTACATTCATTCAATCAATCAAGTGTTTTGCATTCATTCTAATACAAACTCACACGTAGATGCATTTAGTCATGTGTTTTGCATTCTGTTGGTGTAGAAAGTGGGGTTTTGGGGTTTGGAAGTTGTTCATTTTAGATCTAACTTATATGATCTAGGCTAGGGTTTAGGGTTTGGAGGCTTAGTCCTTGTCTTACAAAGGGTTTAGTCATTGATTCTTGAAGCCTTGGAGTGTTTCTTGAGCTTTTGAGTTTTTGGACCCTTGAGTTCACTATGACCGTTGACTATGACTTTGATCATTGACTGTTGATTTTTGACAGTTTGACTTTTTTGCAATTTTTCCCAGATGTTCCATGAAACCCCTTTTTCTCTTTTTGGCTCTACAACATGTTATTTGAGGTATTAGTACCAGAATAGGGCTGTATCCTGAAAAAGCAATAAGAACATGAGTTTTCTACAATCAATCAATCAATCATGTGTTTTGCATCCATTATAACGTAATCTCACACGTAGGTGCTTTCAATCAAGTGTTTTGCATTCTTTCTAACACAAGCTCGCTTGTAGGTACGTTCATTCAATCAATCAAGTATTTTGCATTCATTATAATGCAAGCTCACACGTAAGTGTATTCAATAAAGTGTTTTGCAATCATTCAATCAATCAAGTGTTTTGCATTCATTCTAATGCAAACTTGCACGTAGATGCGTTTAATCAAGTGTTTTGCATTCTATTGGTGTAGATAGTGGGGTTTTGGGGTTTGGAAGTTGTTCATTTTAGATCTAACTTATATGATCTAGGCTAAGGTTTAGTGTTTAGAGGCTTAGCCTTTGTCTTATAAAGGGTTTAGTCATTGATTCTTGAAGCCTTAGAGTGTTTCTTGAGCTTTTGAGTTTTTGGACACTTAAGTTCATAGTGACCGTTGACTATTGACTTTTCACAGTTTGACTTTATGACACTCTTTTCCAGTTGTTCCAGGAGGTCCCTTTTTATGGTCCTTCTGTCTCATTTTGGCTCCATAACACGTCTTTTGAGGTATTAGTTCCAGAATAGGGCAGTATCCTGAAAAGGCGATAAGAACACGAGTTTTCTACAATCAATCAATCAATCAATAAGGTGTTTTGCATTCATTATAATGAAAGCTCACCCGTAGGTACATTCAATCAAGTGTTTTGCATTCTTTCTAACGCAAGCTCGCTTGTAGGTACGTTCATTCAATCAGTCAAGTGTTTTGCATTCATTATAATGCAAGCTCACACATAAGTGTGTTCAGTCAAGTGTTTTTGCATTCATTCAATCAATCAAGTGTTTTGCATTTATTTTAATGTAAACTCACACGTAGATGCATTTAGTCATGTGTTTTGCATTCTGTTGGTGTAGAAAGTGGGGTTTTGGGGTTTGGAAGTTGTTCATCTTAGATCTAACTTATATGATCTAGGCTAGGGTTTAGGGTTTGGAGGCTTAGTCTTTGTCTTACAAAGGGTTTAGTCATTGATTCTTGAAGCCTTGGAGTGTTTCCTGAGCTTTTGAGTTTTTGGACCCTTGAGTTCACTATGACCGTTGACTATGGCTTTGATCATTGACCATTGACTTTTGACAGTTTGACTTTTTTGCAATTTTTCCCAGATGTTCCATGAGGCCCCTTTTTCTCTTTTTGGCTCTACAACACGTTATTCGAGGTATTAGTTCCAGAATAGGGCTGTATCCTGAAAAAGCAATATGAACATGAGTTTTCTACAATCAATCAATCAATCATGTGGTTTGCATCCATTATAACGCAACCTCACACGTAGGTGCATTCAATCAAGTGTTTTGCATTCTTTCTAACACAAGCTCGCTTGTAGGTACGTTCATTCAATCAATCAAGTGTTTTGCATTCATTATAATGCAAGCTCGTACGTAGATGCATTTAATCAAGTGTTTTTCATTCTATTGGTGTAGATAGTGGGGTTTTGGGGTTTGGAAGTTGTTCATCTTAGATCTAACTTATATGATATAGGCTAAAGTTTAGCGTTAAGAGGCTAAGTCCTTGTCTTACAAAGGGTTTAGTCATTGATTCTTGAAGCCTTAGAGTGTTTCCTGAGCTTTTGAGTTTTTGGACCCTTGAGTTCACTGTGACCGTTGACTATGGCTTTGATCGTTGACCGTTTATTTTTCACAGTTTGACTTTAAGGCACTCTTTCCCAATTGTTCAAGGAGGTCCCTTTTTAGAGTCCTTCTATCTCATTTTGGCTCCATAACACATCTTTTGAGGTATTAGTTCCAAAATAGGGGACTATCCCGGAAAGGTGATAAGAACACGAGTTTTCTACAATCAATCAATCAATCAGGTGTTTTGCATTCATTATAATGCAAGCACACGCGTAGGTACATTCAATCAAGTGTTTTGCATTCTTTCTAACGCAAGCTCGCTTGTAGGTACGTTCATTCAATCAGTTAAGTGTTTTGCATTTATTATAATGCAAGCTCACACGTAAGTGTATTCAGTCAAGTGTTTTGCATTCATTAAATCAATCAAGTGTTTTGCATTCATTCTAATGCAAACTCACACGTAGATGCATTTAGTCATGTGTTTTGCATTCTGTTGGTGTAGAAAGTGGGGTTTTGGGGTTTGGAAGGTGTTAACCTTAGATTTAACTTATATGATCTAAGCTAGGGTTTAGGGTTTGGTGGCTTAGTCCTTGTCTTACAAAGGGTTTAGTCATTGATTCTTGAAGTCTTGGAGTGTTTCCTGAGCTTTTGAGTTTTTGGACCCTTGAGTTCACTATGACCATTGACTATGGCTTTGATCATTGACCGTTTACTTTTGACAGTTTGACTTTTCTGCACTTTTTCCCAGATGTTCCATGAGGCCCCTTTTTCTCATTTTAGCTCTATAACACGTCTATTGAGGTATTAGTTCCAGAATAGGGTTGTATCATGAAAAGGCGATAAGAACATCAGTTTTCTACCATCAATCAATCAATCAGGTGTTTTGCATTTATTATAATGCAAGCACACGCGTAGGTACATTCAATCAAGTGTTTTGCATTCTTTCTAACACAAGCCTGCTTGTAGGTACGCTCATTCAATCAGTCAAGTGTTTTGCATTCATTATAATGCAAGCTCATACGTAAGTGTATTCAGTCAAGTGTTTTGCATTCATTAAATCAATCAAGTGTTTTGCATTCATTCTAATGCAAACTCACACGTAGATGCATTTAGTCATGTGTTTTGTATTCTGTTGGTGTAGAAAGTGGGGTTTTGGGGTTTGGAAGTTGTTAACCTTAGATCTAACTTATATGATATTGGCTAGGGTTTAGGGTTTGGAGGTTTAGTCCTTGTCTTACAAAGGGTTTAGTCATTGATTCGTGAAGCCTTGGAGTGTTTTCTGAGCTTTTGAGTTTTTGGACCCTTGACTTCACTATGACCGTTGACTATGGCTTTGATCATTGATCGTTGACTTTTGACAGTTTGACTTTTTTGCACTTTTTGCCAGATGTTCCATGAGGCCCCTTTTTCTCATTTTGGCTATATAACACTTCTTTTGAGGTATTAGTTCCAGAATAGGGTTGTATCCTGAAAAGGTGATAAGAACATCAGTTTTCTACAATTAATTAATCAATCAAGTGTTTTGCATTAATTATAATGCAAGCACAGCCATAGGTACATTCAATCAAGTGTTTTGCATTCTTTCTAACGCAAGCTCGCTTGTAGGTACGTTCATTCAATCAGTCAAGTGTTTTGCATTCATTATAATGCAAGCTCATACGTAAGTGTATTCAGTAAAGTGTTTTGCATTCATTAAATCAATCAAGTGTTTTGCATTCATTCTAATGCAAACTCACACGTAGATACATTTAGTCATGTGTTTTGCATTCTGTTGGTGTAGAAAGTGGGGTTTTGGGGTTTGGAAGTTGTTAACCTTAGATCTAACTTATATGATCTAGGCTAGGGTTATGGTTTGGAGGCTTAGTCCTTGTTTTACAAATGGTTTAATCATTGATTCTTGAAGCCTTGGAGTGTTTCCTGAACATTTGAGTTTTTGGACCCTTGAGTTCACTGTGACCGTTCACTATGGCTTTGATCGTTGGCTGTTGACTTTTCACAGTTTGACTTTATGGCACTCTTTCCCAGTTGTTCCAGGAGGTCCCTCTTTAGAGTCCTTCTGTCTCATTTTGGCTCTATAACACGTCTTTTGAGGTATTTGTTCCAAAATAGGGCTCTATCCTGAAAAGGCGATAAGAACATGAGTTTTCTACAATCAATCAATCAATCAGGTGTTTTGCATTCATTATAATTCAAGCACACGTAGATACATTCAATCAAGTGTTTTGCATTCTTTATAACGCAAGCTCTCTTGCAGGTACGTTCATTGAATCAGTCAAGTGTTTTCCATTCATTATAATGCAAGCTCACACGTAAGTGTATTCAGTCAAGTGTTTTGCATTCATTCAATCAATCAAGTATTTTGCATTCATTCTAATGCAAACTCACACGTAGATGCATTTAGTCATGTGTTTTGCATTCTGTTGGTGTAGAAAGTGGGGTTTTGGGGTTTGGAAGTTGTTAACCTTAGATCTAACTTATATGATTTAGGCTAGGGTTTAGGGTTTGGAGGCTTAGTCCTTGTCTTAAAAAGGGTTTAGTCATTGATTCTTGAAGCCTTGAAGTGTTTCCTGAGCTTTTGAGTTTTTGGACCCTTGAGTTCACTATAACCGTTGACTATAGCTTTGATCATTGACCGTTGGCTTTTGACAGTTTGGTTTTTTTGCACTTTTTCCCAGATGTTCCATGAGGCCCCTTTTTCTTTTTGGCTCTACAACACGTTATTCGAGGTATTAGTTCCGAAATAGGATTGTATCCTGAAAAAGCGATAAGAACATGAGTTTTCTACAATCAATCAATCAATCATGTGTTTTGCATCCATTATAACGCAACCTCACACGTAGGTGCATTCAATCAAGTGTTTTGCATTCTTTCTAATCAATCAATCAATCAATCAATCAATCAATCAATCAATCAAGTGTTTTGGTTTCATTCAATCAATCAAGTGTTTTGCATTCATTCTAATGCAAACTCGCACGTAGATGCATTTAGTCATGTGTTTTGCATTATGTTGGTGTAGAAAGTGGGGTTTTGGGGTTTGGAAGTTGTTAACCTTAGATCTAACTTATATGATCTAGGCTAGGGTTTAGGGTTTGGAGGCTTAGTCCTTGTCTTAGAAAGGGTTTAGTCATTGATTTTTGAACCCTTGAAGTGTTTCCTGAGCTTTTGAGTTTTTGGACCCTTGAGTTCACTATGACCGTTGACTATGGTTTTGATCATTGACCGTTGACTTTTGATAGTTTGACTTTTTTGCACTTTTTCCCAGATGTTCCATATGGCACCTTTTTCTCTTTTTGGCTCTACAACACGTTATTTAAGGTATTAGTTCCAGAATAGGGCTGTATCATGGAAAAGCAATAAGAACATGAGTTTTCTACAATCAATCAATCAATCATGTGTTTTGTATCCATTATAGCGCAACCTCACACGTAGGTGCTTTCAATCAAGTGTTTTGCATTCTTTCTAACACAAGCTCGCTTGTAGGTATGTTCATTCAATCAATCAAGTGTTTTGCATTCATTATAATGCAAGCTCAAACATAAGTGTATTCAATCAAGTGTTTTGCATTCATTATAATGCAAACTCGCACGTAGATGCATTTAATCAAGTGTTTTGCATTCTATTGGTGTAGATAGTAGGGTTTTGGGGGTTGGAAGTTGTTCATCTTAGATCTAAGTTATATGGTCTAGGCTAAGGTTTAGCGTTTAGAGGCTTAGTCCTTGTCTTACAAAGAGTTTAGTCATTGATTCTTGAAGCCTTGGAGTGTTTCCTGAGCTTTTGAGTTTTTGGACCCTTGAGTTCACTGTGACAAGGCTTCACGAATCAATGACTAATCCCTTAGTTTGACAATGACTAAGCCTCTAAACGCTAAACCTTAGCCTAGATCATATAAGTTAGATCTAAGATGAACAACTTTCAAACCCCAAAACCCTAGTATCTACACCAATAGAATGCAAAACACTTGATTAAATGCATCTACGTGTGAGTTTGCATTAGAATGAATGCAAAACACTTGATTGATTGAATGAATGCAAAACACTTTATTGAATACACTTTAGTGTGAGCTTGCATTATAATAAATGCAAAACACTTGATTGATTGAATAAACGTACCTACAAGCGAGCTTGTGCTAGAAAGAATGCAAAACATTTGATTGAATGCACCTACGTGTGAGGTCGCGTTATAATGGATGCAAAACACTTTATTGATTGATTGATTGTAGAAAACTTATGTTCTCATCACTTTCTCAGGATACAACCCTATTCTGGAACTAATACCTCAAATAACGTGTTGTAGAGCCAAAATGAGAAAAAAAGACCTCATGGAACATCTGGGAAAAAGTGCAAAAAGGTCAAACTGTCAAAAGTCAACGGTCAATGATCAAAGCCATAGTCAACGGTCATAGTGCACTCTAGGGTGCAAAAACTAAAAAGCTCAGGAAAGACTCCAAGAATTCAAGAAATAATGTCTAAACGCTTTGTAAGACAAGGACTAAGCCTCCAAACCCTAAACCCTAACCTAGATCATATAAGTTAGATCTATGATGAACAACTTGCAAACCCCAAAACCCCACTTTCTACACCAACAGAATGCAAAACAAATGACTAAATGCATCTACGTGTGCGTTTGCATTAGAATGAATGCACAACACTTGATTGATTGAATGAATGCAAAACACTTGACTGAATACACTTACATGTGAGCTTGCATTATAATGAATGCAAAAACACTTGATTTTCAATAATGAACGCATACCTACAAATGAGCTTGTGTTAGAAAGAATGCAAAACACTTGATTGAATGTACCTATCGCGTGATTTTGCATTATAATGAATGCAAAACACCTGATTGATTGATTGATTGATTGTAGAAAACTCATGTTCTTATTGTCTTTTCAGGATACAGCCCTATTATAGAACTAATACCTCAAAAGACGTGTTATAGAGCCAAAATGAGACAGAAGGACCTTAAAAGGGACCTCCTAGAACAATTGGGAAAGAATGTCATAAAGTCAAACTGTGAAAAGTCAACGGTGAACGATAAAAGCCAAAGTCAACGGTCATAGTGAACTCAACTCAAAAGCTCAGGAAACACTCCAAGACTTCATGAATTAATGACTAAACCTTTTGTAAGATAAGGGCTAAGCCTCTACATGCTAAACCTTAGCCTAGATCATATACGTTAGATTTTTTTTTTATTGGTAAGCGAAGTTTTTATGGAGGTCCCCTACCCTTTTTATTAAAAATAAATAAATCATAGTTGTTACATTCTCGCTCTCTCATAAAAGAAATGGGATGTAACTCTATGTTACTAGCTGTGTACAAATTTTTATCTAAATCATCAGCTAGTTTACTAGATGTCTAGATTCCCAAATTACAAGTTCGTGAATATGCTATCAACTTTCGTGCTTGTCACAGGTTCTAGTTTCCCCTTTTTTAAAAAAATAGAAAACGGTCTTGGTATCAGTTTGTGCGGTGACTTTTCGTTGTTGTGCCTTAGTGCCATAATGGGCTGCCTCATTGCGAAATATTGACATTCCACATTTTCCCGCCGCTGACGTTAAACCCATTTCCCCTCAGTCGTGTTTCACAGCTCCGTCTTTTCTTAACCCACTTCTGTAATACTTGTTGCTGAACATGCGTGTCCCGACAGCAATCCTGCTTACATCTTTTCTTTACCAGCCCATAACACTGATGTCGTGCTTCTCACCATTTTCTTTAACATCAACTTGCTTAACAACTTTGTGATGTTCCCTCATAATCCAGCAAACAACCTTGATCATTTATGTAGATGGGGGATGTCTAAGGAGGCTGGTTTAATCCCTTCATTCCTATTTCTACTAACCTTTTTACTTTTTGATGATGTTCCTTGATGCACTGGCCAACATTCAAGGTTGTCATTTTCGTTCCCTTTTTTCTTGTTGGTCGTCTTGCTTTTATCTTTCCTCTCATTCAGCATTTTTACCTGTTGTATTGCTTGACTCCGTCCTTTCATATGAATAGGCTCTGTGCCATTGTTTAATAATTCAACCCATGATAGCTTTTTTTATTCCATTCTATTCATTCCCTTTTCTGGTAGCTTCTCATCTTGTTCCTTGTCTCCCATTCTTTTCTTTGTTAAGTTCTCAGTCCTCTCATCATTATGCAGCCTTACTTGCAGCTCACTTTGTGTCATCTGTTCCTCTTGTTTACTGCTATCCTGATCTTTATTTCGTAACTCTTTCCCACCAGCAGGCTGTTCTTCTAGTGCCGCATCTACCCTCGAGTTTCGACTCTTACATCGATGTTTCTTACCAGGTGTCTGCCAACCAGTTTCCTCAATATTGTGCACTTCATGTACCTCATTGACCACTTCCTTTCCTTTTAGTGTCTGTATTTCTCGTGAATCATCTTGTTGCTCAACTTCAGTTTGAGGTTTCTGAATCCATACCTTTGTAGTACTGTCTTCCTCCCTTTTTACCTTCTTAGGGCAATTGTGATCAGTGTGACCAAAGAGTTCACAGCACATACATCTAGGGGGTTTCCAGTTGTATTCAAAGGAGACTTTGTACGCTCTCCTCTGGTCCAAGATGACAGGTATATCTGCTGGATACGGGCACTTGGTATCAATCTCTACACAAAGTCTCGCATAAGATGTCCTCGACATATTCTCTGTTAGCCGATCAGTGAACATTGGTACTCCAATAGCACTTCCTACTTGGCCGAAACCTTTTTTGTTCCACATTTCCATTGGCAACCCTTTTACTACAACCCAGATAGGAATGGTTTTGAGTTCACGTGTTTCTGCCTTTGCAAAGAGCTTCCATGGCCTCACTACAAACAGGTGGCTAGCTATATGAAACGATCCAATATCTAGTGCTTCTTTCCTGTCATCATCATTCTGAAATTTGAACGTGAACATATTATCTCCATAAGGTTTCATCACAAAGTTTTTAACTCTCCACGTACGGCTTACTGTTTCCTTGACAAAGTTAAAATTCAACCTTTTGCCAACAAACGAACCAACAACAAGGTTTTCAAACTTTTTATTAAACTCTGAAAATTGGGAGTTGTTCACGTGTATTATTGGTTTACCATTCACAAAAGCAGGAGGAATGTATGAGAGTTCATCAGCACCCACTGACTTATTGCCAATGATATCAGCCCATGAACTCTTCTTTATATGCAGATTCGATGCATCCTCCTTTGTTTGTTCTTTCACCTTGCTTGAATCTGATGAACAACTTCCAAACCCCAAAACCCCACTATCTACACCAATAGAATGCAAAACACTTGATTAAATGCATCTACGTGCGAGTTTGCATTAGAATAAATGCAAAACATTTGATTAAATGCATCTACGTGCGAGTTTGTATTAGAATGAATGCAAAACACTTGATTGAATACACTTTCGTGTGAGCTTGCATTATAATGAATGTAAAACACTTGATTGATTGAACACTTGATTGAATGTACCTACGCGTGAGCTTGCATTATAATGAATGCAGAACACTAGATTGATTGATTGATTGTAGAAAACACATGTTCTTATCGCCTTTTCAGGATACAGCACTATTCTGGAACTCACATCTTAAAAGACGTGTTATAGAGCCAAAATGAGACAAAAGGACCCTAAAAAGGACCTCCTGGAACAACTGGGAAAGTGTGTCATAATGTCAAACTTTGAAAAGTCAACGGTCAACGATCAAAGCCATATTCAACGGTCATAGTGAACTAAAGGGTCCCAAAACTCAAAAGCTCAAAAAACACTCCAAGGCTTCAAGAATCAATGACTAAACCCTTTGTAAGACAACGACTAAGCCTCTAAACGCTAAACCTTAGCCTAGATAAAATAAGTTAGATCTAAGATGAACAACTTCCAAACCCCAAAACCCCACTTTCTACACCAACAGAATGGAAAACACATGACTAAATGAATGTACGTGTGAGTTTGCATTAGAATGAATGCAAAACACTTGATTGATTGAATGAATGCAAAATACTTGACTGAATACACTTATTTGTGAGCTTGCATTATAATGAATGCGAAACACTTGACTGATTGAATGAACGTACCTACAAGCGAGCTTGCATTAGAAAGAATGCAAAACACTTGATTGAATGTACCTACGCGTGAGCTTACATTATAATGAATGCAAAACACCTGATTGATTGATTGATTGATTGTAGAAAACTCATGTTCTTATCGCCTTTTCAGGATACAACCCTATTCTGGAACTAATACCTCAAAAGACGTGTTAAAGAGCCAAAATGAGGCAGAAGGACCCTAAAAGGGACCTCCAGGAACAACTGGGAAAGAGTGCCATAAAGTCAAACTGTGAAGAGTCAACCGTCAACGATCAAAGCCATAGTCAACGGTCATAGTGAACTCAAGGGTCTAAAAACTCAAAAGCTCAGGAAACACTCCAAGGCTTCACGAATCAATGACTAAACCTTTTGTAAGACAAGGACTAAGCCTCGAAATGCTAAACCTTAGCCTAGATCATATAAGTTAGATCTAAGATGAACAACTTTCAAACCCCAAAACCCCACTATCTACACCAATAGAATGCAAAACACTTGATTAAATGCATATATGTGCAAGTTTGCAATAGAATGGAATACAAAACACTTGACTGATTGAATGAATGAAAACACTTGATTGAATACACTTACGTGTGAGCTTGCATTATAATGAATGCAAAACACTTGTCTGATTGAATGAACTTACCTACAAGCGAGCTTGCGTTAGAAAGAATGCAAAACACTTGATTGAATGCACCTACGTGTGAGATTGCGTTATAATGGATGCAAAACACCTTATTGATTGATTGATTGTATAAAACTCATGTTCTTATCGCTTTCTCAGGATACAACCCTATTCTGGAACTAATACCTCAAATAATGTGTAGTAGAGACAAAAAGAGAAAAATTGACCTCATGGAACATCTGGGAAAAAGTGCAAAAATGTCAAACTGTCAAAAGTCAACGGTTAGTGATCAAAGCCATAGTCAACGGTCATAGTGAAATCAAGTGTCCAAAAACTAGAAAGCTCAGGAAACACTCCAAGGCTTAAAGAATCAATAACTAAACCCGTTGTAAGACAAGGACTAAGCCTCCAAATCCTAAACCCTAGCCTAGATAATTTAAGTTAGATCTAAGATGAACAACTTCCAAACCCCAAAACCCCACTTTCTACACCAACAGAATGCAAAACACAACTAAATGCATCTACGTGTGAGTTTGCATTAGAATGAATGCAAAACACTTGATTGATTGAATGAATGGAAGACACTTGACTGAATACACTTACGTGTGAGCTTTCATTATAATGAATGCAAAACACTTGACTGATTGAATGAATGCACCTACAAGCGAGCTTGCATTAGAAAGAATGCAAAACACTTGATTGAATGTACCTACGCGTGAGCTTACATTATAATGAATGCAAAACACCTGATTGATTGATTGATTGATTGTAGAAAACTCATGTTCTTATCGCCTTTTTAGGATACAGCCCTATTCAGGAACTAACACCTCAAAACACGTGTTATAGAGCCAAAATGAAACAAAAGGACCCTAAAAGGGACCTCCTAGAACAACTGGGAAAGTGTGTCATAAAGTCAAACTGTGAAAAGTCAACAGTCAACGATCAAAGCCATAGTCAACGGTCATAGTGAACTTAAGGGTCACAAAACTCAAAAGCTCAGGAAACACTCCAAGGCAGAATCAATGACTAAACCCTTTGTAAGACAAGGACTAAGCCTCTAAACTCTAAACCTTAGCCTAGATCATATAAGTTAGATCTAAGATGAACAACTTCCAAACCCCAAAACCCCACTTTCTACACCAACAGAATGGAAAACACATGACTAAATACATCTACGTGTGAGTTTGCATTAGAATGAATGCAAAATACTTGATTGATTGAATGAATGCAAAACACTTGATTGAATACACTTACGTGTGAGCTTGCATTACAATGAATGCAAAACACTTGACTGATTGAATGAACGTACCTACAAGCGAGCTTGCGTTAGAAAGAATGCAAAACACTTGATTGAATGTACCTACGCGTGAGCTTGCATTATAATGAATGGAAAACACCTGATTGATTGATTGATTGATTGTTGAAAACTCATGTTCTTATCGCCTTTTCAGGATACAGCCCTATTCTGGAACTAATACCCCAAAGGACGTGTTACAGAGCCAAAATGAGACAAAAGGACCCTAAAAGGGACATCCTGGAACAACTGGGAAAGAGTGCCATAAAGTCAAACTATGAAAAGTCAACGGTCAACGATCAAAGCGATAGTCAACGGTCACAGTGAACTCAAGGGTCCAAAAACTCAAAAACTCAGGAAACACTCCAAGGCTTCAAGAATCATTGACTAAACCTTTTGTAAGACAAGGACTAAGCCTTTAAACGCTAAACCTTAGCCTAGATCATATAAGTTAGATCTAAGATGAACAACTTCCAAACCCCAAAACTCCACTATCTACACTAATAGAATGCAAAACACTTGATTGATTGAGTGAATGCAAAACTCTTGATTGAATACACTTACGTGTGAACTTGCATTATAATGAATGCAAAACACTTGATTGATTGAATGAACGTACCTACAAGCGAGCTTGTGTTAGAAAGAATACAAAACACTTGATTAAATGCACCTACGTGTGAGGTTGCGTTATAATGGATGCAAAACACGTGATTGATTGTAGAAAACTCATGTTCTTATTGCTTTCTCAAGAGACAGACCTATTCTGGAACTAATACCTCTAATAACGTGTTGTAGAGCCAAAAAGAGAAAAAGGGACCTCATGGAACATTTGGGAAAAAGTGCAAAAAAGTTAAAATGTCAAAAGTCAACGGTCAATGATCAAAGCCATAGTCAACGGTCATAGTGAACTCAAGGGTCCAAAACTCAAAAAGCTCAGGAAACACTCCAATGCTTCAAGAATCAACGACTAAACCCTTTGTAAGACAAGGACTAAGCCTCCAAACCCTAAACCCTAGCCTAGATCATATATGTTAGATCTGAGATGAACAACTTCCAAACCCCAAAACCCCACTTTCTACACCAATAGAATGCAAAACACATTACTAAATGCATCTACGTGTGAGTTTGCATTAGAATGAATGCAAAACACTTGATTGATTGAATGAATGCAAAACACTTGATTGAATACACTTACGTGTGAGCTTTCATTTTAATAAATGCAAAACACTTGACTGATTGAATGAACGTACCTACAAGTAAGCTTGCGTTAGAAAAAATGCAAAGCACTTTATTGAATGTGCCTACGCGTGAGCTTGCATTATAATGAATGCAAAACACCTGATTGATTGATTGATTGTAGAAAACTCATGTTCTTATTGCCTTTTCAGGATACAACCCTATTTTTTTTTTTTTTTTTGATTGGTAAGCGAGGTTTTTATAGAGGTCCTCTACCCCTTTTATTAAAAATAAAATAAATCATTTTTTTTTATTGGTAAGCGAGGTTTTTATAGAGGTCCCCTACCCTTTTTATTAAAAATAAAATAAATCATAGTTGTTACATTCTCACTGTCATAAAAGAAATGGGACATAACTCTATATAACTAGCGTTGAACAATTTCTATCTAACGTCAACTTGTTTTTTTAGGGGTGGGCAATGGGCCTGGAGCAAAGCCTAGCTAAACCTAAACATTTAAAGCCCTTAAGATATTAGGGTGGTCGGCCGACCCTAAAAGTCATAGATATCGGTCGGGCCAATCACAAGTCGAAACCTCAAGCTAAAGCCCCTTTTAATGGCTTTAGGGTCTTTTAGGGCCTATATATATTTTCTTTTTTTTACTATATCGCTTTTAAAACTCATTTATATTACAAAATGTACAATAATCTACAAACTCAAAGTCCAACCAATCTAGTAATAATCCCTCATAAGTCCAAAATTTAAAATGCACATCCACAATCTAATGAACTCAAGACATTCTCGAATTTGTTCTTCCTTGTACTCAAACGCCACTAAAATTACATTTAACATTGAAATACATAGACAAATAATTATATTATCATTTTAAAGGAAGAAGTAATATATATAAAGAAGAAACATAATAGTTTTGGTTAAGGGTCATGGAAGTTGTTAAAGTATTTGTAATATCATAAATTATTTCTATAATAGATTCAAACAAATATAATATTACCTTTCTTCTAATTTAAAAGTGATTCAAGCTTTGTATATGGAAATGAAAATATTGGTTTTGAAAAGTGATGGAAAAAAGTTTAATTACAAATATCATTTTTCCGGCAAAGGTTGTTTTTGGTTTTTTATGTTACAAATGTTTTTGTTTTAATGGTGTGGAAGGAAATCTTTAGTTTTAGACTTGGCTTGGATGTGAATAAAAATATAATTTATTAAAAGAAAAGAAATTGAAATAATTTTTTGGACTTTGACTTGATGATCAAAGGAATAAAGTCTTATTTTTATTAATAAAATCATTGTTTCATTTGTTCTTAAAAAGTGTTTTGATAGAGTTTTGTTATATAAAAACAAGTTATTGGAAAATGGTTGTAAATTACAAAACTTTAATTGAAAATATTTAAAAGAGTTGGACAATTATGGTATGTGTATTTATAGTGAAAGTATGAAACAGGGGACATTGAACAATTTCTATCTTTAGTTGTGACGCATCAGCTTGTTTAGACTCCCGAATTAGTGCCGTATTTGCGATAATGAGCTGCCTCATTGCGAATTTTTTCGAAATATTGTCATTTCGCAGTTTACTGCTTTTGAATTTCAACCCATTTCCCAGCATACGTGTTTCATAGTTCTGTCATTTCTTTCCAGCCAAACCACATCAGTTATGTAGTTTAAGACTTTAAGCCCACGAGTTCGAAACCCTGCAAGTACTGGCTCTCGTTCTATTCATCTATAAGTTCTGTTACGTCCTGCCATCATATTTCTTGTCAGAAGATGCTTTCACAGCTGCCTTAACTTTAGATCCAAGTTGCTCCTTTTCCTTTGTACCAGCTCCCATGTTTAACCTTGTAATCTCTCCCCCATCAGTGGGCTGAAGAGGTCGCCCATGTTCATGTTTGCCTTGATGAGGCTTCTCCCGCCCCTCCTTCAGAGTACTCACAATTTCAGTTTTCTTTTGCGCGACTTCCACATTCGAATTGTGTTCAGGTCTCGCTCTCACCATGTCTTCTTGTGGGTGACTGCCATCCTTCACTCTCTTTACCCTTACCTCCACCATATCCTTCCTCTTGTATTGCTTCTTCATCTGCATCTTCATTAGTATGCTTATGTTGCATCGCTTCATCTTCATCTCTACTGCTTCTAGTACTCTTGCTCTTTCGGTTTCTGTAGTCTTCTTCTGCATGTGGCGCACTTCCTTCAGCTCTGTTATTTGGAGATTGCCCTCCTTTTTCCTTTCCAGCTGATATTCCCCCAGTTTCCTGAACATTATGAACCTCATGTATCTCGTTGCCTACTGTCATAATACTTTTAACCTTCTGTACTTCTTGTTTATCCTCTTGTTGCTCCATATCCTCTCCTTTGTTCTTACTATTTGGTTTCTGCAACCATACTTTATTAGAACTCACTGTTGGTGCTTCCTTCCTTGCTTGATTCTTAGCACAACTATTTTCTGTATGCCCAAACACTTTACATTTATCACATCTTGGCGGCTTCCAGTTATACTCGAATCCAACGTCAAAGGCTCTAGTCTGATCTACAACCACTGTAGTACTCTCCGGGTATTTGCAGTCGACATCAACTTCTATACATACTCTAGCATATGAAGTTCTTCTTTTCTCTTCAGTTAGCTTATTTGCGAACATTGGAACTCCTATTGCACTGCCTACCAGACTAAAGCTGTCACAGTCCGATTTTCTAAACAATTAAAAAAATGAATATTTGAAATATAAATATCTCAAACATCACTATATTCAATTGTCTAAAAACCCAAACTATGACGGGGTGGATACTATATATGCCAAAACCGAAAACCCACATCATAAAAGAATCTTAACAACAAAAATAATCTCCAAAATTTTTTTTATTACTTTATAAAAAAGTCTATCTTCCGTCCCAATAAAACATCAAACCGGCCACTCTAAGAATAACAGGTCTTCAACATCGTATTTTCATGTCATACTGAAAATATAACTACGTTATTACATCCTTTAAAAAAAAACAGACCTATCAAAACTAACGGACTGCTCCGGGCAAGAATCCATTCACACGCCCTAGCCTTCCATTGCCTTCCACCTATGTTCTCAAGAACACACCCACGTTAAAAACAAAGCAAACATGGGTGACAAAAATGGAATTTGTTGGTATGAGTAGACTAACCACATATAAACATTATCATACTTTAATTATCCAAACAATCACTTTATATTTTCCCATAACTTAATCATTCTCAGCTTGGAAGATAGGTAGTTCCGTCATTTCAACCGGCATAGTTTCTTTCTAAGCAAAACTTCTATTATATTAACTCATTCTAATAACTCATTTTAATATCTAAATCATTGAATTAAAACTTACCGATATCCACTGCTGTATAAGGATAGGACCGCGTCCCTGCACAAAATGTTATTAAGTCCTACCCTCCTACAAAAGAAAGTTAGAACTTCTATATAACATATGTAGATATTATATTAGGTATTCAAAAGTAACCCAAACACTCGCATAATCAAATCAATTTCTCTTATCAATTAATCAATTTCTTTTCTTATACACTCACCATTTAGTATCTATGTACCTTAGGTCATTCTCGCCACATTCAAGGAATACCCAACCCTACATTCCCGTACACTCAAGAAATACAACTAACCCGCAAGGTGAATACCTTAGTTTCACTCTAGGGCAGTCCAAAGAGTCTGGTCATTCATGACACATTCAATGAATACCCGGGTCATTCATGGCACAGTCAATGAATACCCAATATATAATGCTAACGGGCCATTTATGGCACATTCAATAAATGCCCACCTAACATATGACATCAACAGTCATAAAACTAAATTTCCAAAACTTGAGGGTGGAGAGTTCTAAAAGAGTCGCGATAAAATTTGTTTTACGATTATTGAAATTTATTACATATGTTATTTTAGAGAACGAAGGAGTATCTTAATTCATGTATTTTTGGTTACGCGTTATTAATTTACCGATGTCTAAGTGTCATAACGTCGTATATAAAAACTAAAATATCACATAGTAGTTAATACACGTACACACGTATATAGAAGGGTCTTAGCCTAAAGACAAGCTTGCTAATAGCCCTAGACCTATCCTAATAGCCCAAATCATAATCCGAGTTAAAAGGTCAAATTGGGTCAACTGGTCAAAGTCAACCCTGGTCAAAAGTCAACTCTGGTCAAAGTCAACCATGGTCAAAGTCAAAGTCGACCTGCCAAGGGTCAACAGCAGTCAACCAGTCTCAAACTCTTCTAACCCAAAAGTCCAAAGTCTAAAACAAAAATCCAAATTTGAAAATCTAAAATACAACACATAAGCCCACATAACAAATTTCGGCCCAAGCCCAACACAAAATGAATCGCACTGTTCATCTTCCTCTCTCACTTTCCAGCACCTCCACTGCCACAACAGCCACCACCAACCAACTACTAATCCGCCACCCTCACTCTAGCGGTTTGGTTACTCGCGAAAATCCCTAAATATCCATACCAACAAATCGCGATTTCCAACACTTGCTAGGTCATCTCTTCCACCGATCTTCCTCCACTGCAGAGCTCACCGAACCACCACTGACCTCCCAACAGTTCGGTTTCGCTCCCTAGCAAAACCCAAAACCAATGATACAACAAAATCCAACCAAACAAAAGTTCAATCCACACCAAAAATCAGGACGGTTTGATTTTTGTTTGGACGCCATTACTGCTCCTCCGGAACTTCAACAGCCCCATCTTGCGACACCAACAACCAATCATCACCAATAAACCACCAACAATCAATCATCACCAATAAAATCAATTAAAACACATAATTTCAACACAACAAATAATAGGACGATTTGGTGTTGAATGGCGACGCCAGTAACGACCGGTGTCAAGGTGTCAAGGCTTCGACAGCTTAAATTTTCAAACTTATCCGAGTTTTACATACTGTAGTACTGGAAAATTTTGTATCTATCAGTCGGCAACATTACAAAGTTTACCAAATCTCAAATATGTAAAACTATTACTGATAGATTTAGCAGACACAAAAATTAACCAAAATAAACCTGTTTAGACTACTCACCTTTAGCGCGCTCCGACTATCAACCAGCTACCAGAAAAACCTTCCTTTTTCTCTTTCAGTAAAATCCCATTTTTCTGTATAAAACTCTCGCTGTGTTTTTCCCAAAAACTCTTCGTGAGAAAACTCACCGAAAAATAAGGACAACATTTATCTATTACTTACGGGACTTTTATCCTTAACTGATAATTATCATCTATCCATTTTATCTATTTTCATTTTCATTATTATTATTATTTTTTATACTAGGAAAACAAAAGAAAAAGCCGGGGTGTTATAAAAGCCTTCCTTATCCCATAATTCCATCGGAACTCTTTTCATAACTACCCCCACTGTTAAGGTTTTCATCTCTGCCACTTCTGACTCTATGAATAATTTCCACGGTCTAATGATGAACAATCTACTTGCAATATGAAACGCCCCGATATCCAGTACCTTTCTTCGATCGTCTTCACTATAAAACTTAAACATGAACACTGTCTCTCCATACATTTGCATTGAAAATCCATGTTGCATCCTCCACGTTCGACTCACTATCTCCTTCACATATCCAAATCCAGGCCTTCTACCAATAAAATACCCGACTACAAGCTTTTCATGCTTTTTGTGAACTTGTGCAAATTGTGATGACCTAACATGCACAACTGGTTTGCCATCAACTATAGTTGGTGGGATGTATCTTAAGTTTTCTTTCCCTATAGATTCTCTTCCCAACACTTCAACCCATGAGCTGGTTTTTACAGTTTCTGCAAAGGTTTTCTTGCCACCATGATCAGTATCATCAGCTTTCACGGTATCACCTTCTTCAATTGTACCCGACTTTCTAGTTCCTTGTAATGCCTGCTGGTTTTTCTTGCTCAGTCCCCCATCCACAAGCGTGAGCTGTTTTGAGACTTCATGCATTCCTCTCGGTTATAGGATAAAGCTTCCATCTTGTGTGGCTTCATTTTGCATGGCTGCTGTTAGATGTGCTGGTCGCACTTGCTCGTTTACAGCTCCTCTAGTTGGTGTTGGTCTCATCTTCTCGTTTCCATCAGTGATAGGGTGCTTAGGGGTCGTTTGTTTTTTTGAGCCTCTAAATCCTGAATGCTGAATGCTAAATGTCCCACCTTTTGAATGCTGAATGTTGATTGCTAAACTCTGAAAAACATGTTTGTTTTCTATCAGAATGACCTGACTCTGAATGCTGAATATAAATCATTTGGACAATTTTATCCCTATTATCAATTTTGAACACAAACTTATTGATGCTATAAACTTCCCTACACATAATTTTCAACATGATTTACCTTGGGTGCATGAGCTTGTGATCATGATCAAATAGATGTGATGAGCTTGTTTTCTTGTTTTACTTTTACTTTGATTGTCTAAAATGAGGAAAACAAATGGGTTTTTACAAGTTTGTTGTAACAGAATACCCAACAACACATTTACTTTTGTCTAGACTTGGTACCAACTTAGTATAAACAGTGTTATTAGAGCTATCACGCAAGTTCAACACTAGAAAGTTCATATTCCTACCTTTAGTGCTTCCTTTCTTTCTCAAAATACCCACTAAACAAGTGCTCAAAAGAAAGATTATTTTATTAGTAAACAAAGTTGTTCTTGCAACACAGAAGAAGACTTTTATTTAGGCATAAGAAGATATCTCTAATAATTACCAACAAATACATATAACAGTTTAAGCACTAAGCCCACTAAATAATCAAAATAACAAGGTACCCATCATGAATCATTAGAGGTAGAGTTGACGAAATAAACTGTAAACACAATAGAGGCAGAATCAGGAAACAAGTAGAAAAGGAAAAAATAGAAAAAAAGCCTCTTGCTTTAGAACAACAACAACACTTGTGTGTTGTTGCATGCATCCTCAGAATTAGTGTCATCTTCAACTCCCATATTTGATACCAAGTCACACAAGTATAAACTTCCACAACTCCAAGAAACTAAAAGAAGCATAGTGATGGGTGAACCCAACTACTTAGAATGAAGAAGAAGTCAATAAATAAGAGAAACGAAGAGTAAGAATTTTGGTGAAGTCGACAGTGGTGACTTTTAATTTTTTGGCTTCTCAATATAATGGCAGTGTTCGAAGCAGGTTTAAGTGTAAATTTTCGCATGATTTGAATATTCAAAGCAAGGGTGAAAAGATTGATATTTATAGTAATAAGCGTGATGATGAAGGTGGTGACATAATTTTAATCTTATGGTTTCATTTCTTTGTTGTTTGATGTTTCTGTTGGTCATATTGTCTTCAACCTATTCCCAATCAGTTTCGATAACTTGCTCCTTCAAAAAAAAAATTCCTCCTATTCTCTTCAATCTCCCCTCTTCTCTCCATCGGCTATCAGAGAAGTTCTCTCTTTTATCTTTCTCACTCTCGACAATAATTTGAAAATAAAAATATTGGATGGGTTTTTTTTGGATAGCAGGTTTGGAGGCCAGAGCATGAAGATGAGCAATTAAACAAAGGGTAAGACTGGTACTCACACTTTCAGCCATTTCAATTCAGCATTCAGGAGCAACTTTAGCGCGGAATGCTGAAGTCCAATTTAGTCGCTGAACGCTTAAACCATTTAGGAAAACAAACAACAATTGTGTTGTTGAATCTTTGAAACTTAAGTTTCGTGAGGTTTGAATCTTTGAAACGAAAAAACAAACAACCCTTCGTGTTAGATCCATCGCATTGCAACCTTTCGCGGCATTAGTTGGCCTCATCTTCTCGCTTCCAACCCCTCGACTTTGCATTCGAGTTTCAGAGAATGAGGCATGCATGGTTTCACTGTTCATCGTCTTCTCATTTCCAGCGGTACTTTTCTGTTGAGCGTGCGCAGTCCTCACGTTCACCTTTTCCCTCGCTACTACTGCTCCAAAAGTCTTCTTCTCGCTCGCTGTGATTGCGGTTGCACTTGTCTCGCTTTCAGTTTTTCCATTTGCATATCGTGATTCCGATATTTTTGGATCTGACTCTTCGTCTTCCACAACTTTCGCGGTTATTCCATTCAGTTCTGCAACCACCGGATCTCCTTCTTTTGTGCTCTCATCACTCACCTCACTAGATATTCTCTTGAAGATGAATCCTCCATCTTCCCCAACTCCAGCTGTTCTTGCTACTCCTTGTGTATCTTTTGCATTATTTTATGGAGTTTTGGTTTGTACCATCTCTCTGTGGTCTCCTAGCACTTGGACTTGTTTAACCGCCTCCAAAAGTTTCTGTGCCTCTCTGAGTAACCCTTCTTTAGTGCTTGCATTTATGCTCTCCGATGACTCCTCATGCACAGTACGTGCTTTTAGATTCACTCCATATTCCTCCAAGAGCTTTCTTCGATATCTCTTAACAGACCCTTCCCCAAAATTTGCTCTCATGTCAACCTCAAAGATGTCTACCTCTAACTCTGACTCCTCGGAAGATGTTTCCTCAGGGATCCTAGATGGTGTGCTAGCCCTCACGGCTGCTGTAACCCTAATCTCTTTTGTTTTTTTTTCATGTTTTTCTATATTTTTATGGTAAAAAACTGATATGCCCCTAAGAACTAAAATCACCCTTAATTGCCACCATTAAAGCACTCATCTCCAAAACACTTGATTGAATGCACCTATGTGTGAGGTTGCGTTATAATGGATGCAAAACACCTTTTTGATTGATTGTAGAAAACTCATGTTCTTATCGCTTTCTCCGGATACAGCCCTATTCTGGAACTAATACCTCAAATAACGTGTTGTAGAGCCAAAATGAGAAAAAAGGACCTCATAGAACATCTGGGAAAAAGTGCAAAAAAGTATCAAAAGTCAACAGTCAATGATCAAAGCCATAGTCAATGGTAATAGTGAACTCAAGGGTCCAAAAACCCAAAAGCTCAGGAAACACTCCAAGGCTTCACGAATCAATGACTAAACCTTTTGTAAGACAAGGACGAAGCCTCTAAACGCTAAACCTTAGTCTAGATCTTATAAGTTAGATCTAAGATGAACAACTTCCAAACCCCAAAAACCCCACTATCTACACCAATAGAATGCAAAACACTTGATTAAATGCATCTACGTGCGAGTTTGCATTAGAATGAATGCAAAACACTTGATTGATTGAAAGAATGAAAACACTTGATTGAATACACTTACGTGTGAGTTTGCATTATAATGAATGCAAAACACTTGACTGATTGAATGAACGTACCTACAAGCGAGCTTGCATTAGAAAGAATGCAAAACATTTGATTGAATGCACCTACGTGTGAGGTTGTGTTATAATGGATGCAAAACACCTTATTGATTGATTGATTGTATAAAACTCATGTTCTTATCGCTTTCTCATGATACAGCCCTATTCAGAAACTAATACCTCAAATAACGTGTTGTAGAGCCAAAAAGAGAAAAATTGACCTCCTAGAACATCTGGGAAAAAGTGTAAAAAAGTCAAACTGTCAAAAGTCAACGGTCAATGATCAAAGCCATACTCAACGGTTATAGTGAACTCAAGTGTCCAAAAACTGAAAAGCTCAGGAAACACTCTAAGGCTTCAAGAATCAATGACTAAACCTTTTGTAAGACAAGGACTAAGCCCCCAAACCCTAAACCCTAGCCTAGATCATTTAAGTAAGATCTAAGATGAACAACTTCCAAACCCAAAAATCCCACTTTCTACACCAACAGAATGCAAAACATGACTAAATGCATTTACGTGTGAGTTTGCATTAGAATGAATGTAAAACACTTGATTGATTGAATGAATGCAAAACACTTGACTGAATACACTTACGTGTGAGCTTGCATTATAATGAATGCAAAACACTTGACTGATTGAATGAACGTACCTACAAGCGAACTTGCGTTAGAAAGAATGCAAAACACTTGATTGAATGTACCTACGCGTGAGCTTGCATTATAATGAATGCAAAACACCTGATTGATTGATTGATTAATTGTAGAAAACAAATGTTCTTATCGCCTTTTCAGGATACAGCCCTATTCTGAAACTAATACCACAAAAGACGTGTTATAGAGTCAAAATGAGACAGAAGGACCCTAAAAGGGACCTCCTGGAACAACCGGGAAAGAGTGCCATAAAGTCAAATTGTGAAAATTCAACGGTCAACGATCAAAGCCATAGTCAACGGTCATAGTGAACTCAAGGGTCCAAAAACTCAAAAGCTCAGGAAACACTCCAAGGCTTCAATAATCAATGATTAAACCCTTTGTAAGACAAGGACTAAGCCTCTAAACGCTAAACCTTAGCCTAGATCATATAAGTTAGATCTAAGATGAACAACTTCCAAACCCCAAAACCCCATTATCTACACCAATAAAATGAAAAATACGTGATTAAATGCATCTACATGCGAGTTTGCATTAGAATAAATGCAAAACACTTGATTGATTGAATGAATGCAAAACACTTGACTGAATACACTTTCGTGTGAGCTTGCATTATAATGAATGCAAAACACTTGATTGATTGAATGAACGTACTTACAAGCGAGCTTGCATTAGAAAGAATGCAAAACCCTTGATTGAATGCACCTACGTGTGAGGTTGTGTTATAATGGATGCAAAACACCTTATTGATTGGTTGATTATAGAAAACTCATATTCTTATCGCTTTCTCAGGATACAGCCGTATTCTGGAACTAATACCTCAAATAACGTGTTGTATTACCAAAATGAGAAAAAGGGACCTCATGGAACATCTTGGAAAAAGTGCAAAAAAGTCAAACTGTCAATAGTCAACAACCAATGATCAAAGCCATAGTCAACGGTCATAGTGAACTCAAAGGTCCAAAAACTCAAAAGCTTAGGAAACACTCCAAGGCTTCAAGAATCATTGACTAACCCTTTTGTAAGACAAGGATAAGTTAGATCTAAGATGAACAACTTCCAAACCCCAAAACCCCACTTTCTACACCAACAGAATGCAAAACACATGACTAAATGCATCTACGTGTGAGTTTGAATTAGAATGAGTGCAAAACACTTGATTAATTGAATAGATGCAAAACACTTGACTGAATACACTTACGTGTGAGCTTGCATTATAAAGAATGTAAAACACTTGACTGATTGAATGAACGTACCTACAAGCGAGCTTGCGTTAGAAAGAATGCAAAACACTTGATTGAATGTACCTACGCGTGAGCTTGTATTATAATGAATGCAAAACACCTGATTGATTGATTGATTGATTGATTGTAGAAAACTCATGTTTTTATCGCCTTTTCAGGATACAGCCCTATTTTGGAACTAATACCTCAAAAGACTTGTTATAGAGCCAAAATGAGACAGAAGGACCCTAAAAGGGACCTCCTGGGACAACTGGGAAAGAGTTCCATAAAGTCAAACTGTGAAAAGTCAACAGTCAACGATCAAAGCCATAGTCAACGGTCATAGTGAACTCAAGGGTCTAAAAACTCAAAATCTCAGGAAACACTCCAAGGCTTCACGAATCAATGACTAAACCCTTTGTAAGACAAGGACTAATCCTCTAAACGCTAAACCTTAGCCTAGATCTATAAGTTAGATCTAAGATGAAGAACTTCCAAACCCCAAAACCCCACTATCTACACCTATAGAATGCAAAACACTTGATTAAATGCATCTACGTGCGAGTTTGCATTAGAATGAATGCAAAACACTTGATTAATTGAATGAATGAAAACACATGATTGAATACACTTACGTGTGAGCTTTCATTATATTGAATGCAAAATACTTGACTGATTGAATGAACTTACCTACAAGCGAGCTTGCATTAGAAAGAATGCAAAACACTTGATTGAATGTACCTACGTGATAAGCACCCAAAAGTGTATTATAAAACCCCATTGAGACATATAAATTTGGTTAATTATGTGTTTAATAATCATGAAATAAATATGTTTTCATACTTTTGCAGGTATTCGCAGTAAACATGGAAATATTATTTAAATCTGCGATAAAGCACGAGGAATGACATATATATGAATTCTTCCATATCCGCACAGAAGCATCAAACTTCCGAAGCTCTTACCTCTTGAACCAGGACTCCGAATGCGACAAGTGAGCTGCTCAGACAATCAGGGCGATGAACTTTACGCATAGTCGGGAAGTTGTAAAATTGCCCAAAGACCGGACCGCCACTAGACTGCACATAGGATCCACTATGCATGCCCGCAAGATTGGATGAGTCATCAATCATGGAGCATGTCAAGACAAAAATGACAAATTGTTGGTGCAAAGTTGACACCTTGCATGTAATTAATTAGATTAGGTGTTAATAGTGAAAAAAAGGTAAGGTGTCACTTTGTTTTAATGTGGTGGATAAAAATGAAGTAAATGTGGATTGATGTTTCACGTGGGAGGAAATGAGATTTCTCTCAAATGGAGAAGAAAACAAAACAAGGGGGGGACACTCCATTTACTCCCTTGTCTTCTTTTCCTTACCTTGTATTATTTTAGTTCCTTAGTCATTTTTATTATTTAGTTTTTAGTTTTGTAAGAAAAGCTTGTAATAGTTTTAATGGAGGAAACTTTGGTTTTCTTCTAGAAAATAAATAGAAAGCAAGTGAGTTTAGATAGTTAGTCTTCTTCTTCCTTTTTCTCTTTCTTTTTTTGTACTTCTAACTTGTAATCCTTTATCCTAAGGATCATGAGCTAACTTCCCTTTTGGGGAGTTAATCCAACTCATATGAGGGAAAATATTTGTTGTTGCTTTGGTAAGTTGGTTAGAAAGAACAACTAGACCTACATCCTATCCCAAAATGATAGTTGGTGTAGTGTCTAGTTAGGAATCAAAGTGATGAGCTTAGAGATAAGTCATTGCTTGGTTCCACTTGCTAACATGTATGAGCTTAGAGATGAGCCATACATGTTAGGGATCAAGTTTTTCTTCTTAGGACTTGTTTATGAGTCTAGGAATAATAAAATGAATTTATTAAAATCAACAATAAAAGTTATCTTCACATGAGGAGGATTAGCTCTCCACCTTTTCTTTAGTAAATTGTATTGTGTCTTAGTTGCATGATTTTGAATCTTAATGTTTTTCTTAATGTTTGTGTAGGAAAGAAACCTAGTATTAGCATTAAACTTACTCACTAGTTCCCTAAGAGTAAAAACCAAGTTGTAGTTGTCCTAGACTTTAGGTTGGTTCGAATCCTTACTTCAACTTTACGAACACGAAGATTGTAAGTAAGGAAATCTTTGAATTCATATTTTTCGCCAAATTAGAGAGTAAATCTCTAACGTAGTAAAAAGTGCAATATCACTACGCGTGAGCTTGCATTATAATGAATGCAAAACACCTGAATGATTGATTGATTGATTGATTGTAGAAAACTCGTGTTCTTATCGCCTTTTAAGGATATAGCCCTATCCTGGAACTAATACCTCAAAAGAGGTGTTGTATAGCCAAAATGAGACAGAAGGACCCTAAAAGGGACCTCCTGGAACAACTGGGAAAGAGTGCCATAAAGTCAAACTGTGAAAAGTCAACAGTCAACGATCAAAGCCATAGTCAACGGTCATAGTGAACTCAAGGGTCGAAAAACTCAAAAGCTCAAAAAACATTCCAAGGCTTCACTAATCAATGACTAAACCCTTTGTAAGACAAGGGCTAAGCCTCTAACGTTAAACCTTAGCCTAAATCATATAAGTTAGATCTAAGATAAACAACATCCATACCCCAAAACCCCACTATCTACACCAATAGAATGCAAAACACTTGATTAAATGCATCTACGTGCGAGTTTGCAATAGAATGAATGCAAAACACTTGATTGATTGAATGAATGAAAACACTTGATTGAATATACTTACGTGTGAGCTTGCATTATAATAAATGCAAACCTCTTGACTGATTGAATGAACTTACCTACCAGCGAGCTTGTGTTAGAAGGAATGCAAAACACTTGATTGAATGCACCTACGTGTGAGGTTGCGTTATTAGGGATGCAGAACACCTTATTGATTGATTGATTGTATAAAACTCATGTTCTTATCGCTTTCTTAGGATACAGCCCTATTCTGGAAGTAATACCTCAAATAACGTGTTGTAGAGCCAAAAAGAGAAAAATTGAACTCATGGAACATCTGGGAAAAAGTGCAAAAAAGTCATAGTGAACTCAAGTGTCCAAAAACTAAAAAGCTCAGGAAACACTCCAAGGCTTCAAGAATCAATGACTAAACCTTTTATAAGATGATAAGCACGCAAAAGTGTATTATGAAACCCCGTTGAGACATATAAATTTGGTTAACTATGTGTTTAATAATCATGAAATAAATATGTTTTCATACTTTTGCAGGTATTCGCAGTAAACATGGAAATATGGTTTAAACCTTGCAATAAAGCATGAGGAACGACATGTATATGAATTCTTCCAAATCCATTGTAAGCATCAAACTTCCGTAGCTCCAACCTCTTGAACCAGACTCGAATCACGACAAGTGAGTTGCTCGCCTGCACAATCGTATGAATGAACTCTACGCATAGGCGGGAAGTTGTAAAATTGCCCAAAGACCGGACCGCCACTGGACTGCACATAGGCGGGAAGTTATTTTAGTTCCTTAGTCATTCATATTATTTAGTTTTTTGTTTGGTAAGAAAGCTTGTAATAGTTTTAATGGAGGAAACCTTGGTTTTCTTCTAGGAAATAAATAAAAAGCAAGTGAGTTTAGTTAGTTTTTTTTCTTCTTCTTTCTCTCTCTTTTGTTCTTCTAGCTTGTAATTCATCATCCCAAGGATCATGAGCTAACTTCTCTTTTGGGGAGTTAATCCATCTCATGTGAGGGAGAATATTTGTGGTTGGCTTGGTAGGTTGTTAGGAAGAACAACTAGACCTGCATCCTATCCCAAAATGATAGTTGGTGTAGTGTCTAGTTAGGAATAAAAGTAATGAGCTTAGAGATAAGTCATTGCTTGGTTCCACTTGCTAGCATTTATGAACTCTTCAATGAGCCATACATGTTAGGGATCAAGTTTTCTTCCATTAGGGCTTGTCTATGAGTCTAGGAAGAATCAAATGAACCTGTTCAAATCAACAACTAAATGTTATTTTCACATGAGGAAGATTAGCTCTCCACCTTTTCTTTAGTAAATTGAATTTTGTATTAATTGCATGATTTCAAATCTTAATGTTTTTTTTCTTTAATGTTTTTATAGGAAAGAAACCTAGCAGTAGTAGTAAACTTACTCACTAGTTCCCTAAGAGTAACAACCAATTTGTAGTTGTCCTAGACTTTAGGTTGGTTCGAATCCTTATTCCAACTTTACGAAACGAAGATCGTGAGTAAGGAACTTTGAGTTCGCTTTTGCATCAAATTAGAGAGTCAAATCTCTAATGTAGTAAAAAAAGCTAATATCATAAGACAAGGACTAAGACTCCTAACCCTAAACCCTGGCCTAGATGATTTAAGTTAGATCTAAGATGAACAACTTCCAAACCCCAAAACCACACTTTCTACACCAATAGAATGCAAAACACGACTAAATGCATCTATGTATGAGTTTGCATTAGAATGAATGCAAAACACTTGATTGATTGAATGAATGCAAAACACTTTACTGAATACACTTACGTGTGAGCTTGCATTATAAGGTTTAGCATTTAGAGGCTTAGACCTTGTCTTACAAAGGGTTTAGTCATTGATTTGTGAAGCCTTGGAGTGTTTCCTGAGCTTTTGAGTTTTTGGACCCTTGAGTTCACTATGACCGTTGACTAAGGCTTTGATCATTGACCGTTGACTTTTCACAGTTTGACTTTATGGCACACTTTCCCAGTTGTTCCAGGAGGTCCCTTTTAGGGTCCTTTTGTCTCATTTTAGCTCTATAAAATGTCTTTTGAGGTATTAGTTAAAGAATAGGGATGTATACTGAAAAGGCGATAAGAACATGAGTTTTCTACAATCAATCAATAAATCAATCAGGTGTTTTGTATTCATTATAATGCAAGCTCACGCGTAGGTACATTCAATCAAGTGTTTTGCATTCTTTCTAACGCAAGCTCGCTTGTAGGTACGTTCATTGAATCAGTCAAGTGTTTTGCATTCATTATAATGCAAGCTCACTCGTAAGTGTATTCAGAAAAGTGTTTTGTATTCATTCAATCAATCAAGTGTTTTGCATTCATTCTAATGCAAACTCACACGTAGATGCATTTAGTCATTTGTATTGCATTCTGTTGGTGTAGAAAGTGGGGTTTTGAGGTTTGAAAGTTGTTCAACTTAGATCTAACTTATATGACCTAGGCCAGGGTTTAGGGTTTGGAGGCTTAGTCCTTGTCTTACAAAGGGTTTAGTCATTGATTCTTGAAGCCTTGGAGTGTTCCCTAAGCTTTTGAGTTTTTGGACCCTTGAGTGCACTATGACCCTTGACTATGGCTTTGATCATTGACCGTTGACTTTTGACAGTTTGACTTTTTTGCACTTTTTCCCAAATGTTCCATGTGGTCCTTTTTTCTCATTTTGGCTTTACAACACATTATTTGAGGCAATAGTTCCAAAATAGGGCTGTATCCTGAGTAAGCGATAAGAACATGAGTTTTCTACAATCAATCAATCAAAAGGTGTTTTGCATCCATTATAACACGACCTCACACGTAGTTGCATTCAATCAAGTGTTTTGCATTCTTTCTAACACAAGCTTGCTTGTAGGCACATTCATTCAATCAATCAAGTGTTTTGCATTCATTCAATCAATCAAGTGTTTTGTAGTCATTCTAATGCAAACTCACACGTAGATGCATTTAGTCAAGTGTTTTGCATTCTATCGGTGAGAATAGTGGGGTTATGGGGTTTGGAAGTTGTTCATCTTATATCTAACATATACGACCTAGCCTAAGGTTTAGCATTTAGAGGCTTAGTCCTTGTCTTACAAAGGGTTTAGTCATTGATTCGTGAATCCAAGGAGTGTTTCCTGAGCTTTTGAGTTTTTGGACCCTTGAGTTCACTATGACCGTTGACTATGTCTTTGATCGTTAACCGTTGACTTTTGACAGTTTGACTTTTTTGCAGTTTTTCCCAGATGTTCCATGAGGTCCTTTTTTCTCATTTTGGCTCTACAACACATTATTTGAGGCATTAGTTCTAGAATAGGGCTGTATCCTGAGAAAGCGATAAGAACATGAGTTTTCTACAATCAATCAATCAAGAAGGTGTTTTGCATCCATTATAACGCGACGTCACACGTAGTTGCATTCAATCAAGTGTTTTGCGTTCTTTCTAACACAAGCTCGCTTGTAGGCACATTCATTAAATCAATCAAGTGTTTTGCATTCATTCTAATGCAAACTCGGACGTAGATGCATTTAATCAAGGGTTTTGCATTCTAATGGTGTAGATAGAAGGGTTATGGGATTTGGAAGTTGTTCATATTAAATCTAACTTATATGATCTAGGCTAAGGTTTAGCGTTTAGAAGCTTAGTCCTTGTCTTACAAAGGGTTTAGTCACTGATTCGTGAAGCCTTGGAGTGTTTCCTGAGCTTTTGAGTTTTTGGACCCTTGACTTCACTATGACCGTTGACTATGGTTTTGATCGTTGACTGTTGACTTTTCACAGTTTGACTTTATGGCACTTTTTCCCAGTTGTTCCAGGAGGTCCCTTTTAAGGTCCTTCTGTCTCATTTTGGTTCTATAACACGTCTTTTGAGGTATTAGTTCCAAAATAGGGATGTATCATGAAAAGGCGATAAGAACATGAGTTTTCTACAATCAATCAATCAATCAATCATGTGTTTTGCATTCATTATGATGCAAGCTCACGAGTAGGTACATTCAATCAAGCGTTTTGCATTCTTTTTGAACGCAAGCTCGCTTGTAGGTACGTTCATTCAATTAGTAAAATGTTTTGCATTCATTATAATGCAAACTCACACGTAAGTGTATTCAATAAAATATTTTGCATTCATTCTAATGCAAACTCACACGTAGTTGCATTTAGTCATGGTTTTTGCATTCTGTTGGTGTAGAAAGTGGGGTTTTGGGGTTTGGAAGTTGTTCATCTTAGATCTAAATTATATGATCTCGGCTAGGGTTTAGAGTTTGGAGGCTTAGTCCTTGTCTTATAAAAGGTTTAGTCATTGATTCTTGAAGCCTTGGTGTGTTTCCTCAGCTTTTGAGTTTTTGGACCCTTGAGTTTACTATGACTGTTGACTATGGCTTTGATCATTGACCGTTGACTTTTGATAGTTTGACATTTCTGCACTTTTTCCCAGATGTTCCATGAGGTCCTTTTTTCTCTTTTTGGCTCTACAACACGTTATTTGAGGTATTAGTTCCAGAATAGGACTGTATCCTGAGAAAGCGAAAAGAACATGAGTTTTCTACAATCAATCAATCAAGAAGGTGTTTTGCATTCATTATAACGCGACCTCACATTTAGTTGCATTCTATCAAGTGTTTTGCGTTCCTTCCAACACAAGTTCGCTTGTAGAGACATTCATTCAATCAATCAAGTGTTTTGCATTCTTTCAATCAATAAAGTGTTTTGCATTCGTTCTAATGCAAAGTCACACGTAGATACATTTAATCAAGTGTTTTACATTCTATTGGTGTAAATAGTGGGGTTATGGGAGTTGTTCATCTTAAATCTAACTAATATGATCTAAGCTGAGGTTTAGCGTTTAGAGGCTTAATCCTTGTATTACAAAGGGTTTAGTCATTGATTCGTGAAGCCTTGGATTGTTTGCTGAGCTTTTGAGTTTTTGGACCCTTGAGTTCACTATGACCGTTGACTATGGCTTTGATCGTTGACCGTTGACTTTTGACAGTTTGACTTTGTTTCACTTTTTCCCAGATGTTCCATGAGGTCCTTTTTTCTCATTTTGGCTCTACAACATGTTATTTGAGGTTTTAGTTCCAGAATAGGGCTGTTTCCTGAGAAAGCGATAAGAACTTGAGTTTTCTACAATCAATCAATCAAGATGGTGTTTTGCATTCATTATAACGCGACCTCACACGTAGTTGCATTCAATAAAGTGTTTTGCGTTCTTTCTAACACGAGCTCGCTTGTAGGCACATTCATTCAATCAATCAAGTGTTTTGCATTCATTCAATCAAGTGTTTTGCGTTCTTTCTAACACAAGCTCGCTTGTAGGAACATTCATTCAGTCAATCAAGTGTTTTGCATTCATTCAATCAATCAAGTGTTTTGCATTCATTCTAATGCAAACTCTCACGTAGATGCATTTAATCAAGTGTTTTGCATTCTATTGGTGTAGATAGTGGGGTTATTGGGTTTGGAAGTTGTTCTCATCTTAAATCTAACTTATAGGATCTAGGCTAAGGTTTAGCGTATAGAGGCTTAGTCCTTGTTTTACAAAGGGTTTAGTCATTGATTCGTGAAGCCTTGGAGTGTTTTTTGAGCTTTTGAGTTTTTGGACCCTTGAGTTCACTATGACCGTTGACTATGGCTTTGATCGTTGACCGTTGACTTTTCACAATTTGACTTTATGGCACACTTTCCCAATTGTTCCAGGAGGTCCATTTTCGGGTCCTTTTGTCTCATTTTGGTTCTACAACACGTCTTTTCAGGTATTAGTTCCAGAATTGGGCTGTATCCTAAAAAGGCAATAAGAACATCAGTTTTCTATATTCAATCAATCAATCAATTAGGTTTTTTGCATTCATAATAATGCAAACTCAAGCGTTGGTACATTCAATCAAGTGTTTTGCATTCTTTCTAACGCAAGCTCGCTTGTAGGTATGTTCATTCAATCAGTCAAGTGTTTTGCATCCATTATAATGCATGCTCACACGTAAGTGTATTCAGTTTAGTGTTTTGGATTCATTCAATCAATCAAGTGTTTTGCATTTATTCTAATGCAAACTCACACGTAGATGTACTTAGTCATGTGTTTTGCATTCTGTTGGTGTAGAAAGTGGGGTTTTGGGGTTTGGATGTTGTTTATATCAGATCTAGCCTAGGGTTTAGTCCTTGTCTTACAAAGGGTTTAGTCACTGATTCTGGAAACCTTGGAGTGTTTCCTAAGCTTTTTAGTTTTGGGACCCTTGAGTTCACTATAACCGTTGACTATGGCTTTGTTCATTGACCGTTGACTTTAGACAGTTTGACTTTTTGCACTTTTTCCCAGATGTTCCTTGAGGGCCTTTTTTTTTTCTTTTTGGCTCTACAACACGTTATTCGAGGTATTAGTTCCAGAAAAGGGCTGTATCCTGAAAATTGCGATAAGAACATGAGTTTTCTACAATCAATCAATCAATAAGGTGTTTTGCATCCATTATAACGCAACCTCACACGTAGGTGCATTCAATTAAGTGTTTTCCATTCTTTCAAACACATGCTCGCTTGTAGGTAAATTCATTCAATCAGTCAAGTGTTTTGCATCCATTATAATGCAAGCTCACACGTAAGTGTATTCAGTCAAGTGTTTTGTATTCATTTAATCAATCAAGTGTTTTACATTCATTCTAATGCAAACTCACACGTAGATGCATTTAGTCATATGTTTTGCATTTTGTTGGTTTAGAAAGTGGGGTTTTCGGGTTTGGAAATTGCTCATCCTAGATCTAACTTATATGATCTAGGCTAAGGTTTAGTGTTAAGAAACTTAGTCAATGTCTTACAAAGGGTTTAGTCATTGATTCTTGAAGCCTTGGAGTGTTTCCTGAGCTTTTGAGTTTTTGGACCCTTGAGTGCACTATGACCGTTGACTATGGCTTTGATCTTTGACCATTGACTTTTGACAGTTTGACTTTTTTGCACATTTTCACAGATGTTCCATGGGGTCTTTTTTTCCCATTTTGGCTCTACAACACGTTATTTGAGGTTTTAGTTCCAGAGTAGGGCTGTATCCTGAGAAAGCAATAAGAACATGAGTTTTCTACAATCAATCAATCAAGGTGTTTTGCATTCATTATAACGCGACCTCACAAGTAGGTGCATTCGATCAAATATTTTGCATTCTTTCTAGCACAAGCTCGCTTGAAGGTACGTTCATTCAATCAATCAAGTATTTTGCATTCATTATAATGCAAGCTCACACGAAAGTGTATTCAATCAAGTGTTTTGCATTTATTCAATCAATCAAGTGTTTTGCATTCATTCTAATGCAAACTCGCACGTAGATGCATTGAATCAAGTGTTTTGCATTCTATTGGTGTAGATAGTGGGGTTTGAAAGTTGTCCATCTTAGATCTAGGCTAAGGTTTAGCATTTAGAGGCTTAGTCCTTGTCTTACTAAGGGTTTAGTCATTCATTCGTGAAGCCTTGGAGTGTTTCTTGAGCTTTTGAGTTTTTGGACCCTTGAGTTCACTATGACCGTTGACTTTGGCTTTGATAATTGACCGATGACTTTTGCAAGTTTCACTTTAGGGCACACTTTCCCAGTTGTTCCAGGAGGGCCCTTTTAGGGCCATTTTGTCTCATTTTGGCTCTATATCACGCTTTGAGGTTTGAGGTATTAGTTCCGTATCAGGTGTAAGGTGCGATAAGAACATGAGTTTTCTATAATCAATCAATCAATCAATCAATCAATCAGGTGTTTTGCATTCAATATAATGCAAGCTCACGCGGTAGATACATCTAATCAAGTGTTTTTCATTCTTTTCTAACGCAAGCTCGCCAGTGGTATCGCTCATTCAATCATTATGGACAAATATAGTAATAAAATGCATTGTCAACATTATATAACGCTGTTTGTCATTATCTAATTCATGATTTGACGTGAGAAGTGTGTAAAACATATATATATATATATTGCTTTGATCGGACCCAGATCGCTTAATTGTGCTACATTTTATGTTGTAAATTGTAATGACAAATCAAATGTGAAATGCAGTGGAAGTCGATATAAATTTGGTTGTCATTATCTAATTAAGATTTGACGCCGATATTGCATTACACACTATGTAATATGTCAGATATATATATTGAATGCAATAGTTTTGGAGACATGCATGGATAAAAGCTTTATTATTTTATATATAGATGCTACTATGAGGTAGTATAATATGTGTAGATATTTTCCCACTCGGTATGCGAGCGAAACAATACAATACGGTATTGGAAAGAATGAAATTGCTATTAGATAGAACCGAGATATTTTAAATATTGTGGCTTAGTGCAATAAGGTATTGAACCAACGCGGATATACAACGTTTGGCGAGTCATAAATGCATGACACCCTAATAAATTACGTGAACGAAAAACTTAACCTCGACTACCACAACTCATGTGGATCTTCGCCTCCGGTGGGCTTATTTGATATATAAGATGTTGTATATATATTTAGATGTTGATTGACCCACGTGGTCAAGCAATCAGAGCCTAATAAAGGGCTTGATATAAAGATGTTGATATAGCAAGGATGTCAGATATATATGGTGATGTTGATTGACCCATGTTGGGCAATCGTGAGTTTAATAGTGGCTTGATATATATAAGATGTTGATAATAAGATGTTGATATATATTGAGATGTTGATTGACCCATGGTTGGGCAACGAGAAATTTATGCAGGTTTTGATTATTGCCGCGAAATAACGAGATGAATATTTTATGCCTAATAGTGGCATTACTTACATAATTGCTTCCGTGATGAGGATTTACCGGTGTGCGCATCCCGCCAGTAGGTGTTACGCATCAAGGTTCATTATTAATGGGGAGGCATGTGGATGTACATGTTCGGGCGCTGGGTAAATGGATTGCTGTAGCTGTGAAACCAGGTAAAGACATAGATACGACGCGGATTTTGGGGACACTAAAGAAAGCCTTTAAATATAATTATGGTAATATGTTTGGTTGGTTATTTGTTTAGTTAGAACCTAAGGCTTCGATGGAGGAACTACATGCCTTGTTTATGATGCGCGATATTTTATGGGGTGTATAGCGGGAAGTTAAGGCCAGCTGGAGGAACCACCGCCTAGATTATTGTACTTAAGGATGATGTATTAGTCGCGGAAAGTTAACCGGTGGAGGAACCAATCGCCGTGAAGGTTAAGTGTATATATATGTATAATTATATGTTGTAATTTAGAGCTACTCACACCAAAGATTTTTATAATGTCAATCTCGATTTACATGTTTGCATATCGGGTGTGTTCATTCAATGAACATAGTTGATAAGTTTTGACAAAATTTAGTGTTGAAGAAGGTTAATCACGCTTGTGGTTCCATGCTAGCATCAGATTTCGTGATGTATTTTGTTTTCCTTAAGGTGATATAGGATTTTCAGTCTAGACAATGTTTTTGTATTTTCATTTGTAAATTTTGAATGGAGATTACTTTTTGTTTCTGTTGAAATTTTACCGGTTTTTAATTATCCGCATTATTTAAACTATTTATGGGTTTTGGGAGTTGAGAGCGTCACACACTCTGAGATCAAGAAGCCGGGAACAATATCGTTTTTTCCTCAATTCTCAATAAATTGGTGTGACATGCAAGCCATGGCCTCTTCCTCCTTCACTGTACATTAGATCGATATGATTTTCAACCTTCTTTTTCAACATTCTTTCAAGCAAACCTTAACCAAAGTGCGCCCATAGTCGCTTCCATCATCTCATCTTTCGCATCACTCATTGTGTGAGCATGGATCTCCTCCGCCTCCAACAGAGGTAGTCCAATCCCTCCTCCAGCCGCATCGGGCTTGGGTTTATTTGACCTAAAAATCATGTAATTTCAATCGACCTAATATTTGCGCAAAAGACCAAACAACCCCCTAAGGCTTAAAATCGCCACATAAAGGACCCCATTGAGTATCTCTGAGGTTCGCATGACCGCTGATTATGGCTTTGATCATTAACCCATATTTTTGCACTTTTTCCCGTGATGTTCCATGAGGTCCCTTTTTCTATTTTGGCTCTACAACACATTGTTTGATGTACTAGTTCCGCATTAGGTCGATCCTCAAAAGCTATAAGAACATGAAGTTTTCTACAATCAATCAATCTCTCATGTGTTTTGCATCCATTATAATGCAACCTCACACGCAGGTCCATTCAATCGTTGTTTTGCATTCTTTTCTAACACAAGCTTGCTTGTAGGTACATTCATTCAATCAATCAAGTGTTTGCATTCATTATAATGCAAGCTCACATGTAAGTGTATTCAATCAAATGTTTTGCATTCATTCAATCAATCAAGTGTTTTGCATTCATTCTATTGCAAACTCGTATGTAGGTGCATTTAATCAAGTGTTTTGCATTCTATTGGTGTAGATAGTAGGGTTTTGGGGGTTTGGAAAGCTGTTCATCTTATATCTAACTTATATGATCTAGGCCAAGGTTTAATAGCTTAGAGGCTTAGTCCTGTCTTACAAAGGGTTTAGTCAATGATTCTAGAAGCCCCTGAGTGTTTTTGAGCTTGAAGTTTTTGGGACCCTTGAATTCACTATGACCATTAACTATAGCTTTGATCGCTGGACCGCTGACTTTTCACGCTTTAACTTTTTATGGCACTCTTCCCGCTTATTCCGTGAGGTCTTTTATGGTCCTTTGTCTCATTTTGGCCTCTATAATACATCTTTGAAGTATTAGTTCCGCACGTGGTTGAGATCCGTAAAGGCTTATAAGAAAAACGAAGTTTTTTTACAATCAATCAATCAATCAATCGTGTTTTGAATTCATTATAATGCAAGCTCACGAGTAGGTACATTCAATCGTTGTTTTGTATTCTTTCAACGCAAGCTCGCCAGGTGCCGCTTTATTCAATCGGCCGCCGTTTTGCATTCATTATAACGCAAAGCTCACACGTAGTTGTATTCAAATAATAATTCTGCATTCATTCAATCAATCAAGTGTTTTGTATTCATTCTAATGCAAACTCACACGCAGATGCATTTAGTCATGTGTTTTGATTCTCATTGATGTAGAAAAGCTGGTTTTGGGGTTGGAAGTTGTTCATCTTAGATCTAACTTATATATTCAGGCTAAAGTTTAAGGTTTGGAGGCTTAGTCCTTGTTTTACAAATGGTTTAGTCATTGATTTGAAACCTTGGAGTGTTTTCGAGCTTTCTTTGAGTTTTGGACCTGATTTCGGGCTTATGACCGTTGATTATGGCTTTGATCATTGACCGCTGACTTTTTGCACTTTTTCCCAGATGTTCCATGAGGTCCTTTTTTTTTTTTGGCTCTACAACACGCTGTTTGATGTACTAGTTCCGCATAGGGTCAGATCCCAAAAAGCTATAAGAATACATGAGTTTTCTACAATCAATCAATCACTCATGTGTTTTTCCATCCATTATAACGCTAAAACCTCACACGTAGTATTCAATCAAGTGTTTTGCATTTTTTCTAACACAAGCTCGCTTGTAGGCAATGCTCATTCAATCAATCAAGTGTTTTGCATTCATTATAATGCAAGCTCACACGTATGTATTTAATCAAGTATTTAATTTTAATTTGCATTCATTCAATCAAGTGTTTTTTGCATTCATTCTAATGCAAACTCGCACGCATGCATTTAATCAAGTGTTTTGCATTCTATTGGAAAGGGTTTGGAAGTTGTTCATCTTAGATCTAACTTATATGATCTAGGCTAAGGTTTAGCGCTTTAGAAGTTTAGGCCTTGTCTTACAAAGAGGTTAGTCATTGATTCTTGAAGCCCGGAGTGTTTTTATGAGCGCTTGAGTTTTTGACCTTTTAAATTCACTATAACCGCTGACTATAGCTTCGGATCGCATACGCTTGACTTTTCATAGTTTGACTTTTATGTCACTCTTTCCCGGGCTTGTTATTCCGGAGGTCCCTTTTACCGCCCTTTTGTCTCATTTTGGCTATATAATACGCCTTTTGAGGTATTAGTTCCTTATCAGGGTCAGATCCTGAAAAAGGCTTATATGAACACGAAGTTTTCTACAATCAATCAATCAATCAGGTGTTTTGCATTCATTATAATCTAAGCTCATGCATTTCAATCAAGTGTTTTTGTATTCTTTGAATCCAGCTCACTTGTAGGTAATGCTCATTCAATCACCCAAGTGTTTTGCATTCATTATAATACAAGCTCACACGAAGTGTATTCAAATGTTGTTTTGCATTCATTCAATCAATCAAGTGTTTTTGCATTCATTCTAATGCAAACTCTCACGCAGATGCATTTAGTCATGTATTTTGCATTCCCGGGTGTAGAAAGTAGGGTTTTTGGGTTTGGAAGTTGTTCATCTTATATGATCTAGGCTAGGTTTAAGGTTTGGAGGTTTTGTCCTTGTCTTACAAAGGTTTAATACATTGATTTTTGAAGCCTTGGAGTGTTTCCCCGAGCTTTGAAGTTTTAGACTTCGAAGTTCGCTATGACATACTTGACTATGCCTTTGATCATCGACCGCTGACTTTTTTGCACTTTTTCCCGTGATGTTCCATGAGGTCCCTTTTTCTCTTTTGGCTCTACAACACGCTATTTGAGGTACTAGTTCCATAATAATGTTATATCCTAAAATGGCATAAGAACATGAGTTTTCTACAATCAATCAATCAATCTTGTGTTTTGCATCCATTATAACGCTAAACCTCACACATAGGTGCATTCAATCAAGGTTTTTGCATTCTTTCTAACACAAGCTCGCTTTGTACATACGCTCATTCAATTAATCAAGTGTTTTGCATTCATTATAATGCAAGCTCACACGTAAGTGTATTCAATCAAAGTGTTTTGCATTCATTCAATCAATCAAGTGTTGTCAGGCATTCATTCTAATGCAAACTCAAGACGTAGATGCGTTTAATCAAGTGTTTTGCATTCTATTGGTATAGATAGTGCGGTTTTGGGGTTTGGAAGTTGTTCATCTTAGATCTAACTTATATGATCTAGGCTAAGGTTTAGCATTTAGTGGCTTAGTCCTTGTCTTACAAAGTGTTTAGTCATTGATTCTTGAAGCCTTAGAGTGTTGATAATCGTAAAAAATATAGTTTTACTAATGAATAAGGCGATGAAACTTTAAACGAAAGTAAGACTATAAACTGTTGCTTATAATAGACTTATCAAAGATATTTGTTTTCTACTCTCGAATCTATTAACGTCGAGTTGGAATAGAAGATTCATTCCACTCCTAGTCCTTTAGCATTCAAGTTTTCAATAATTGATGATCTATCCAAGGTCAATGAGAGATTTACTTAAGGGAATTTAATGCTACGATGTGAATTCAAATAACAAGATACAAATAATGGAATGATTTAATGCTAAGAGTTGAATCTAGATAAAGAATTAGGGGAATTTGATTCCACCTTAAATCCAACTTAATAAACTAGCATAGATTTGTTGTAAACCAATTCTTACGTTCTTACGGTAAGAATTAGTCGTTCTAATCCCTAATTATACATGGCATTTCTACCAATTCATAACTAGCATGTGAGGTTGTCCACCCATTCTCATGGCTTAATCAACTTAACTTCTAGAGTGGAATAGATTCTTTCAATCCATTCTATACTACACAATCAAGGCTTCATCAAACCCCTCTAATGGATGTTTAGCCTTGATTCATCAAACTATCATTTCCAATTGAATTAAAACTAGACATAATATAAAGATTTGAACTTTACTAATTTAACTACTCAAGAATTGAAATTGAAATTAATAACTAGAAAATTAATAACAAACAATAATTGAAAGTAGTTCTAAACAAATTGGAATGACAAAATCAAAATTAACAAGAACTACTATTTTATTTATCTAATGAATGAAGAACAATGATTCAAATACTTAATCTAAAACGAGGAATGAAACTAATTAATTATTCATCGAATTCAAAACTAGATCTACAAGCCATTCTAATGGCTAATTTCTATTCTAAGCTATCTAACTATCATTTCTTAAGAGCTAAGTCTTGTTTTATGTAAAGGAGGAGACCAGATCCACAATTTCATGCATGGGCTGAGGAGCCATGTTTTGGGCCGGAAAATTGAGACCAAAGCCCACTTTCTTCAGTCCACAGGGCCCGTTTCAGTTGGCTTTGACTTTAGCAGACTTTTTGTCCACTTTTGCTCTTCTGATTGGGTCAAGGCTTGGACTATTGGAAAGCTCTTTCCGTGCCGGTCGTTTTGACATAAGGTAGGCCCAAATCCGAGGTTTGAATCCAAAGATATGGTCTTCGGAAGTTCTACTGACTTGTGCACTGTTTCTGCCCGTGTTGACTTTTCAACTTTTGATCGGGCTTCATAAGGCCTTGTCTCCTTGAATCTTGGCCTTTATCACAGAACTTCTTAACAACCAACCCTTTGCTTCTTTATATCGCCAAAGTGGCACATTTCTGCACATAATTGAGTTCCATGCCTGAAATACATAAAAACACGTAATTAGCATTAACTCTTATTTATTACTCGCATAATTGGTCTAAAAGTAGTATTATTAAAGGGTGAAAACCACAGTTTTGGGATCTTATCAAACCACCCCCAAACAGTATTTTGGTTGTCCTCAAGCAAATATGAGAAATTAGCATAAGTGACCAAAAATGGAGTTCTAACTAATCTCGTTTAGCCGAGTGCGATTGCATTGACCATATGCAACAAGGCCTTAAACCACTAGGAATTCCCTAGTGGACAAGTTATAGCCTCATGAGAGTTTTCTAGTGAAGGTACTCACAAACTTCATCTATACTACAACGACTCAGAAATAACTATTGTTTCCTTATCTATGTCTTAATTATTCATACACCTCACTAGCAATGAATACAGAATAATCAAGTCAAAACCTAAGCTAATATATGCATAATAATCTATCATCTACGAATAAACATATTTACAATGAGTAATACAATGAGATGAATTAGCGTGTCCGCTTTCAAAAACTCGAATAGGGTCCTTAAGTAGGTCCTCACATAAATGTCAAGACAAAAACCACTCTGATTTTTCCGCTCAAGTTTTGCTACTCTAGTGTGGAGTGGGCACACTTTACCTTACAAACTCAATGACACACAAGGAAGCCGGAGTCGATCAAACACATCTGCCACTTACTATCACACTAACCTATTCCTAATTGAGCTAGAGGTCTTTATTAGGGGTTGCGGGGATTAGGAGATGGTTTAAGAAGGAAGGAAATGGATATTCAAAGAGAACAAATATGAGATAATAGAGTCTTCATAGTATGTAACTAGAGAAAACCTTATTCTTTACTTTTGCTTCTACACTTTGTTTCCATCCTTAGCCATATATATATTTTTTTTGGCTTTTGACTCCTTGATTCAATTTTTGGAGTTCTAACTCTTTATTTCCTTTTATTTTTATTTAATTATTTAATTTATTTTTATTTGGATGGAAACTTACTTTTTCTTTCCAGTTTACTAACTAATTCTTGATTTCAAATGTTCTTCTCTTTTCTATTCTTCATCTCTATTCTCAAACTTATTCAAAGAATTCGTAGGTTGATTTTTTTTTTATTTTGTTTTGTTTTGTTTTGTCGGGGTAAAGGATTTGTGGTTTATGAAAGGCTAAAAGAAAGGCTCGAGGGGTGACTAGCGGAAAATAATTCATAGGTTTGAATTTCTCGGCTATATCGATCCAAAAAGAGGGCCTAAATTCTTTTTAGGATATGATATGGTAATCAAGCAAGTGGACGTGTGATTTCTCTATCCGGATTTTAGTTCTCCTTGTGTCATTTCTCAAATGTTCACTCATATAAAGCTTTAGGCTATATTCTCACAGATTTGTAGAATAAGTACTCTAGCCTAGATTTGAGAAACTTATCGCCAACAATCATAGATACTCATGTAACATATTTATAGATAGATGTAAGGATTATTACCTACATATTAGCCTAAGTTTCTAAAACTATTCTAATGCAAAAGCTACACGGAGACTTCTAGATTATTGAGAGCATAGAGAAAGAAAATAATACCAATATTCCTAAGTGTATATATATATAAAGTATGTTATACACTTAGGAATATTATATATTATATTATATATTATATATATATATATATATATATATATATAGCTAGAAAACAATGCCTTAATTACATATCTATATCCTAACAGATGCCTTAATTACATGTTTCTATGCCCCCAAACAAGAATCATGCTTTGTCCTCAAAGTATTTTAAATAAAGAGGGTAGGAAAATACCATTGAAATCGTGGAAATTCTGGAACATCTACAAAACAAGGTTAAAACATACTAATATAGAAAAGAAAACCGACACAACTCTATAAGAGTTCCACCTGTAATGGGGTTAATGAGAAACAAATTTGCTTGGGACATAAGCGCACACTAACTAAAACTAACACTTCCCCCGCGACTCCCGTTTAAACATTTTCCTCCTCATCCTTAATGAAGAAATGAGGTTCCTTCAAGATCCCGCCATGCCATAGTGATTTGTCGGGCTTCACGCCACTTATCGCCTACTATAGCTAACCCTGTCAAACGCCACTTGATCGGATGGGGTGTAAGGCGCAACCTGATGGGGTTATATCCTTCACCCTTGCCAAGTCATTGCACGGAACGATCGTATAATACAATTGGTGGGTCTCACAATGTCGACCCCAACCCAATCCGTGAAACGGGCACAAAAAACAGGAAAGAAACATAGCATTATACGACAAATTAAAATAGGCATAAGAAGGTACTCATGCCTCTTGGCATGGGCTCGGGCTAAACTAGACATTAAGGTCTGGAATATCATAGAGTGTACGTCCCCAAGCTAAAGCAAGGAAAATATTACAAGTTTCGTCATTCACAAAAGAATAACGCCATTCCCCTATAATGTTTAGCATAATCCAAAACATAACAATGCCCACGTTCATAGACAGGCTACCAAGGGCGACGATATAATCCCCTTGGTCCTCTATCCTAAAGATTCCTGCCCTGTAATGCGCATGCAAATCATCATAGTTATACATGTACATATTATCTACCAAATAGGCCCATGAGACTTGTATTTTGGCCGGCATAGCAAGTCCAAGCACAGTAGTGTTGGCACGGGGGTGGCGCGGCAGTTCGAGTTTCTTTTAGTTTTGGGTGTTTTTTGGTGGTGGAAATTTTTGGGATTGGTGGAGGAGTGTTTTGGAGAAGATTTGAAGTTAGAATTGTATTGTGGGCGTGGGGTATTGAGGTTTATTTTTATTTTTATTTTTGGTTAGGTTTTTGAATTTGGTAATGGCGGAATTGGAAAGAAATCACGATTCTGTTTGTTTTGGAGGAAGGAGACGCACACGCGTGCGTTGGGTTGAAGCCCAAAATGATTTTTTCTTTTTTTGTCGATTTTTAGCGTAACTTCAAACTAAAATTTCCACTTCATTACCGGTTCGATTTTTGCGAATGAGGTATGGAAATGATCAGGAAAGAATTTCCAATCCAATGATCTATAAAACGCTCTAGTCCAACCGTTGGTGACATATAAGAAGATGGAAAATGCCTCGAAGTGCGTGCATGACGTAAGTTATGCGAACGAATGAAATCTAATTTCATAGATAATGTCAACCCGGATCGGAATATGATTAAACGGTCTAAACAACATAAATGGAAAGTTTGACCATCAATGAAAGAAACCCAAACACCCCATCCCCAAACAAATTTTAGACAACAAAGTTTAGAAAATTTGTTTTAACAATGAGTCTTTTAAAGTCAGATTCCCGAGACCTTTAACAATTAATTGGATATATTAATATATATACCATGCAGTTTTCCAAATATTAACAACCTAAAGAGTTGTGAGTCTTTCCATAAATAATTACCATGGAATGCACCCCCAAACAGAATCAAGCACCAAGATGCTTTATGACGCAACTTATTGAAATGAAAGCGAAGTCTGATGGATCTAGAATGTAACCGTGCATGCACCTTCTTTCTCGCCTTTAAACGAGAGGGTTTCCAAGTGAATGATCGTGAGAAAATGGATGTTTGTGGAAGATATAGTGGATATGGATGAATTTTAGATGTAAGGAATGGAAGAAATGAGAATGCAGGTTTGGCTCAAAACTCATTCATAGTGTAGGTGGGAACTGTCTCAATTCTGAAAATGAAGGTGTCAAGTGCCTTTCCCTTGGGAATTATTTCTGTATTAAGAGGATTTAAAAAATCATTAAGTACAGAAGAAACAAAAGGGTCAAGCGCAAACTCTAGGTTCCTTTGAAAGGGTGGAAGGTGGGGAATATTGATGAGGGAAGATGAATGAGTGTCAGCTAGAGCTCTCAGGTCTAGATCATTAGAAGTCTTGAGATATGCCAGACATTCCTCAATAGGTGGGTCAAAAGAATCACTGGGATAGAGGGTGAAAAATTCATCTTCCGTCATAGCGTCACGGGATAAATGGATGTTAGCAGGGTGGGGCTCGCGAGGTGGCAGGGAAGAGTTGCAAAAGAGTTGAAGGAAATCTTCCTCAATTTCCTCTACGTCCAAGGAGTATTTGTCGAAGTTGGAACTTCCAAAATAAAGGAATTTGTGCATCTGGGCATTCAGAAACATGGTTTTGAAATAATCATGAGCTAAGCTCTCGATCATGCTAACCTCTCCATCAATATTTGTATAAGGCAATTGTTTGATCGTCTTAAAAATGGTAACCGCAATGGAAAGATGGTCAAAAGACAAGGACATCGAACCATCGAGGCAGTTTATAAGTGCGTTGGCAGTTGCCAAGAAAGGGCGTCCTAAAATGATTGGAACAGAATCGTTAGCGACTTCTGTATCAAGGATAACAAAATCTGCAGGATAGTAGAAATTCTGAACCTTAACAAGCATGTTTTCCACTACACCCTTAGGATACTTGATAGACCTATCAGCTAGTTGCAACGTCATTGTTGTAGGTTGCATTTAATGTAGACCTATTTTTTATATAAATAATAAGGGAGTAAATTAACACTCGCCCCGAGGTCTAATAAAGCAGTGGTCATGTGAGTATCCCCTAAGGTGCATTATACAATAGGACGACCAGGGTCTTTGTACTTAACTATTCTATTGTGTTCCGTTAAAGTTGGAAATTGTTCCGTTAAAAAGGCGTCTTTAGGAAACTTTGTCTTACGCCTAGTAGTGCATAACTCTTTAAGAAACTTAGCATGGTGAGGTAACTTTTTAATCGCTTCAAGAAAAAGGTAAGTTTATCGTTAGATTTTTAAAAACTTCCCTAATCTCGTCAAAATTTGTATCCTTGTTTAACATAGCTAATTTCTGAGGAAACTTAGGTTTCTCTCTATATTTAGCATATGAATCAACTGGATATTTAACCTTTGCTTTCTGTTTCTTAGGTTGTGGTTTACCGGGTACTCTCTACTTTTTTCGTTAGATCATCGGGCCGCTTTTGGTATCTAGTGTAATATCTAGTGTAGGGACAACTGGTGGGGTAACTATAGACATAGTTACTTTGTTATCCACCACTCTGCTTAAACGGAGAGTGTTGATGAAATTTATCTCACCTACGTTTACATTTTCATTACTAGTATTACCGTTTATCTTAAAGGCTGTGTTTGGTGTTTTAGGATTAGGTATTGCTTGTCCTGGAAACACACCTTTGGGTTGCACTTTCTCTTAACCTAACTGCTGCAAGGAAAGTTGGATGGCTTGTAAAATCTATTGCTGAGATTGCATAAAGGTATCAAAACAATCCGGTTGTGGAGTAGTATTTGCTACTGGTTGTGTGACCGGAACTATGTCACGTTGATTATTAATGGGTGGATTTTGGTTGTTATTATTTACCGGAACGATACCTCTATTAGTATTATAATTATTATTGTTATAATTATTATAATTATCCTGACCTTGTCCTTGTCGTGGTTGAGCTTGGTTGTCATAATTATAATTACCCCGACCTTGTCCTTGACCTTGTCGGGTGGGCCTTGGTTATAATTGTTTTGTGGCCTAACATTTGGGTTAAACAACCTTGGAGGTTGTTGATTCTTTCGCCAACGAAGTTGGGGTTTTGTCGCCAAGCCGCGTTAGGTTCGCTATTAATGGAACAAACATTATCTTGTTGTGGTTGTTGTTGTTCATAGGCGATAGGACAATAGGAGTCGGGATGCTCTAGACTGAAACAAAAATTACATGGATTGGTGTTGACATTCATGACGGGGATCGGCGTTTGTTGAACAGAAATAGCCTCTACCATTTTAGTTAGAGATTCGATTAAATTTTTCAGTTCCGGATCGGGTTTCATCTCAAACATACCGGGCTTTAACTGTTGTAAAAGAACTAGCTTTTAACGGAGAAATCATCACTACCCCCGTTATTATTACGCTTTAGTTTGATCTTCTAAAAATTTATAAGCCTCGAGGCTCCCTTTACTTAGGAAACTACCCCATTCATTATGTCAAGCACCTCTTTGTGGTGGTGTAACAATCCCTTGAAAAAGGCACGAACTAGCGTGTCTTTCGCGAGGTTATGGTGTGGACACTCTATAAGTAGATTGGTGAAACGATTCCAAGCCTCTGAAAATGATTCATGAGGATTCTGTCGAAAGAAATGAATCTTGGAAAACATTTCATCGGTCTTCAGTGGTAGGTAAAAATGTTCCATAAATAGTTGAACAAGTTTAGCCCACGAGTCCACAGAATTTGGTGCTTGGGCAGTTAACCAAGACGCCGCCTTTTCTGCTAAAGTGAAGGGAAATACCCTTACTTTAATTTGTTCAGCACCAACCGTAGGATGGTGGAATGTAGTAAGGACTTGGTCAATCCTACGCATGTGCTGATATGGCTTTTCATGGTCTAACCCATGAAAAACGGGTAACAAATTAAATATATTCGAGGGAATTCGGAAATCCTCCACTGGGTCTGATAGAACGATGCAAGATTTAGGGCTATCGTTCAAAGATTTATAAAAGTCAGAGAGAGGAGAGACTCTTTCTTTCACCATTGCTTGCCGGTGGTGTGTGGTATATTAGTTAGAGGTGTAGTCGATGGTATACTAGAAAGACGTGTTTGTTGCCGTTGTCGGTTAATTACGTTAGGCGTTTTTCTTCGGCATGACCTTAATCTCATGCAAAGCTAAGACCAATCTTAATGAAACACAACAACACTCCAAACAATCCTGATATGCTAGTATGAACCTCTAACAGAAGATGCGAGATGTGGAAGAAAAGAGTACCTGAAAGGCTCCTTGCTTCGCTTATGAATAGCGTCTTGTTTTGGCGTGCTTTCGTGTATATAACAAGTTAAAACACTGAAAATCTTGAAGAAATGGAAGTTTGAATCAAACCCGTGGAAAGCGGGCAGCCAGTAGGGCGGCGGCGCTTCGAATAAAGGCCTAGGGGAGGTCGGGCGCAGTTTCGAATTGTTGGAGTTCGAGTTCCAGCGCAAGGGCTCAAGTAAGCGCTTGGTAGGGCGCAGTCGCTTTTAAAAAAGTGGAATTCAGGCGTGTGGGCATGGGGTGCTTCGTGTTTTGCCTTGGCAAGCCATGCAGTCGAACTCACCCAAAAGATATAATTTCGGCCGTTTGGGCGCAGGGTGCTTCTAATTTGGTTTTTGCTTGTATGCTGGTCGCTTCGAAAGTAATTTTTTCGAGGAAAATTTTAGTGCTGAAACGGACTACCACAGTGAGAATCAAACAAGGGTGGGTGGGGTATGGGACTTTGGAAAATTAACAATTCTAAAGAAAACAATGCTAAGGGCAACTAAGAAGCAAATGACGCCATTTGATAATCGTAAAAAAGATAGTTTTACTAATGAATAGAGCGATACAACTCTAAACGAAAGTAAAACTATAAACTGTTGCTTATACTAGACTTATCAAAGATATTTGTTTTCTACTCTCGAATCTATTGACGTAGAGTTGGAATAGAAGATTCGTTCCACTCCTAGTCCTTTAGCATTCAAGTTTTCTATAATTGATGGTCTATCCAAGGTCAATGAGAGATTTACAAAGGGAATTTAATACTATGATGTGAATTCAAATAACAAGATGCAAATAACGGAATGACAGAATGCTAAGAGTTGAATCTAGATAAAGAATTAGGAGAATTTGATTCCACCTTGAATCCAACTTAATAAACTAGCATAGATTTGTTGTTCTAATCCCTAATTATACATGGCATTTCTACCAATTCATAACTAGCAAGTGAGGTCGTCCACCCATTCTCATGGCGAATCAACGACCCTCTAGAGTGGAATAGATTTTTACAACGATTCTATACTACACAATCAAGTTTTCATCAAGGCTTCATCAAACCCCTCTAATGGAGGTTTAGCCTTGATTCATCAAACTATCATTTCCAATTGAATTAAAACTAAACATAATATAAAGATTTGAACTTTACTAATTTAACTACTCAAGAATTGAAATCCAAATTAATAACTAGGAAATGAATAACAAACAATAATTGAAAGTAGATCTAAACAAATTTAAATGGCAAAGCCAAAATTAACAAGAACTACTATTTTATTTATCTAATGAATAAAGAACAATGATTCAAATACTTAATCTAAAAAGAGGAATGAAACTAATTAATTATTCATTGAAATTCAAAAACTAGATCTACAAGCTATTCTAATGGCTACTTTCTATTCTGAGCTATCTAACTATCCTTTCTTAAGAGCTAAGTCTTGTTTTATGTAAAGGAGGAGACCAGATCCACAATTTCGTACATGGGTTGAGGAGCCATGTTTTGGGCTAAAAAATCGAGCCCAAAGCCCACTTTCTTCAGTCCATAGAGCCCGTTTCAAGCTGGCTCTGACTTTAGTAGACTTTTTGTCCACTTTTGCTCCTCTGATTGGGTCAAGTCTTAGACCATTGGAAAGCTCTTTCCGTGCCGGTCGTTTTGTCGTAAGGTAGGCCCAAATCCGAGGCCTGAGTCCAAAGATATGGTCTTCAAAAGTTCTGCTGACTTGTGCACTGTTTCTGCCCGTATTGACTTTTCAGCTTTTGAGCGGGCTTCATAAAGGCCTTGTCTCCTTGAATCTTGGCCTTTATCACAGAACTTCTTACCAACCAACCCTTTGCTCCTTTATATCGCCAAAGTGGCACATTTCTGCACATAATTGAGTTCCATGCTTGAAATACATAAAAGCACGTAATTAGCATTAACTCTTATTTATTAGTCACATAATTGGTCCAAAAGTAGTATTATTAAAGGGTTAAAACTACAGTTTTGGGCTCTTATCAAATGTTTCATAAGCTTTTGACTTTTTGGACCTTTGAGTTCACTATGACCGTTGACTATGGCTTTGATCGTTGACGGTTGGCTTTTCATAGTTTGACTTTATGGCACTCTTTCCTAGTTGTTCTAGGAGGTCCCTTTTAGGGTCCTTTTGTCTCATTTTGGCTATATAACACATCTTTTGAGGTATTAGTTCCATAATAGGGCTGTATCTTAAAAGGAGATAAGAACAAGAGTTTTCTACAATCAATCAATCAATCAGGTGTTTTGCATCCATTATAACGCAAGCTCGCTTGTAGGTACGTTCATTCAATCAATCAAGTGTTTTGCATTCATTATAATGCAAGCCCACACGTAAGTGTATTTAATCAAGTGTTTTGCATTCATTCAATAAATCAAGTGTTTTGCATTCATTCTAATGCAAACTTGCACGTAGATGCATTTAATCAAGTGTTTTGCATTCTGTTGGTGTAGAAAGTGGGGTTTTGGGGCTTGGAAGTTGTTCATCTTAGATCTAACTTAAATGATCTATGTTTGGGTTTAGGGTTTGGAGGCTTAGTCCTTGTCTTACAAAGGGTTTAGTCATTGATTCTTGAAGCCTTGGAGTGTTTCCTGAGCTTTTGAGTTTTTGGACCCTTGAGTTCACTATGACCATTGACTATGGCTTTGATCATTAACCGTTGACTTTTGACAGTTTGACATTTTTGCACTTTTTCCTAGATGTTCCACGAGGTCATTTTTTCTCTTTTTGGCTATACAACACGTTATTTGAGGTATTAGTTCCAGAATAGGGTTGTATCCTGAAAAAGCGATAAGAACATGACTTTTCAACAACCAATCAATCTATAAGGTGTTTTGCATCCATTATAATGCAACCTCACACATAGGTGCATTCAATCAAGTGTTTTGGATTCTTTCTAACACAAGCTCGCTCGTAGGTACGTTCATTCAATCAATCAAGTGTTTTGTATTCATTATAATGCAAGCTCACACGTAATTGTATTCAATAAAGTGTTTTGCATTCATTCAATCAATCAAGTATTTTGCATTCATTCTAATACAAACTCGCACGTAGATGCATTTAATCAAGTGTTTTGCATTCTATTGGTGTAGATAGTGGGGTTTTGGGATTTGAAAGATCTTAATCTTAGATCTAACTTATATGATCAAGGCTAAGGTTTAGTGCTTAGAGGCTTAGTCCTTGAGGTTTAGAGTTTTTTTACCCTTGAGTTCACTATGACCGTTGACTGTGGCTTTGATCGTTGAACGTTAACTTTTCATAGTTTGACTTTATGGCACTCTTTTCCAGTTGTTCCAGTAGGTCCCTTTTAGGATCCTTTCATCTCATTTTGGCTTTATTACACGTCTTTTGAGGTATTAGTTCCGAAATAAGGCTCTATCCTGAAAAGGCAATAAGAACACGAGTTTTCTACAATCAATCTATCAATTAGATGTTTTGCATTCATTATAATGCAAGCTCACGCGTAGGTACATTCAATCAAGTGTTTTGCATTCTTTCTAACACAAGCTCGCTTGTAGGTACGTTCATTCAATCAATCAAGTATTTTGCATTCATTTTAATGCAAGCTCACACGCAAGTGTATTCAATCAAGTATTTTGCTTTCATTCAATAAATCAAGTGTTTTGCATTCATTCTAATGCAAACTCGCACATAGATGCATTTAATCAAGTTTTTGCATTCTGTTGGTGTAGAAAGTGGGATTTTGGGGTTTGGAAGTTGTTCATCTTAGATCTATCTTATATGATCTAGGCTAGGGTTAAGGGTTTGGAGGCTTAGTCCTTCTCTTACAAAGGGTTTAGTCATTGATTCTTGAAGCCTTGGAGTGTTTCCTGAGATTTTGAGTTTTTGGACTTTTGAGTTCACTATGACGGTTGACTATGGCTTTGATCATTGACCGTTGACTTTGGACAGTTTGACTTTTTTGCACTTTTTCCTAGAATGTTCCATGAGGTCCCTTTTTCTCTTTTTAGCTCTACAACACGTTATTTGAGGTACTAGTTCCAGAATAGGGCTGTATCCTGAAAAAGCGATAAGAACATGACTTTTCTACAATTAATTAATCAATCATGTGTTTTGCATCCGTAATACCGCAACCACACAAGTAGGTGCATTCAATCAAGTGTTTTGCATTCTTTCTAACACAAGCTCGCTTGTAGGTACGTTCATTCAATCAATCAAGTGCTTTGCACTCATTATAATGCAAGCTCACACGTAAGTGTATTCAATCAAGTGTTTTGTATTTATTCTAATGCAAACTCGCATAAAGATGCATTTAATCAAGTCTTTTGCATTCTATTGGTGTAGATAGTGGGGTTTTGGGGTTTGGAAATTGTTCATCTTAGATCTAACTTATATGATCTAGGCTAAGATTTAGTGTTTAAAGGCTTAAATCCTTGTCTTACAAAAGGTTTAGTTGTTGATTCTTGAAGCCTTGGAGTGTTCCTGAGCTTCTGAGTTTTTGCACCCTTGAGTTCACTATGACCGTTGACTATGGTTTGATCGTTGACTGTTAACTTTTCACAGTTTGACTTTATGGCACTCTTTCCCAGTTGTTCCAGGAGGCCCATTTTAGGGTCCTTTTGCCACATTTTGGCTCTATAACACGTCTTTTGAGGTTAGTTCCAGAACAGGTCAATATCCAGAAAAGGCGATAAGAACACAAGTTTTCTACAATCAATTAATCAATCAATCAGGTGTTTTGTATTTATTATAATGCAAGCACACGCGTAGGAACACTCAATCAAGTGTTCTGCATTCTTTCTAACGCAAGTTCGCTTGTAGGCATGTTCATTTAATCAGTCAAGTGTTTTATAATCATTATAATGCAAGCTCACACGTAAGTGTATTCAGTCAAGTGTTTTGCATTTATTCATTCAATTAAGTGTTTTGCATTCATTCTAATGCAAACTCACACGTAGATACATTTAGTCATGTGTTTTACATTTTGTTGGTGTAGAAAGTGGGGTTTTGGGGTTTGGAAGTTGTTCATCTTAGATCTAAATTATATGATCTATTCTAGGGTTTAGGGTTTGCAGCCTTAGTCCTTGTTTTACAAAGGGTTTAGTCACTGATTCTTGAAGCCTTGGAGTGTTTCCTGAGCTTTTTAGTTTTTGGACCCTTGAGTTCACTATTACCGTTGACTATGGCTTTGATCATTGACTGTTGACTTTTGACAGTTTGACTTTTTTGCACTTTTTCCCAGATGTTCAATGAGGTCCCTTTTTCTCTTTTTGGCTCTACAACACGTTATTTGATGTACTAGTTCTAGAATAGGGTCAGATCCCTAAAAAGTGATAAGAACATGAGTTTTCTACAATCAATCAATCAATCATGTGTTTTGCATCCATTATAACGCAACCTCACATGTATGTGCATTTAATCAAGTGTTTTGCATTCTTTCTAACACAGGCTTGCTTTTAGGTACGTTCATTCAATCAATCAAGTGTTTTTCACTCATTATAGAGCAAGCTCACACGTAAGTGTATTCAATCAAGTGTTTTGCATTCATTAAATCAATCAAATGTTTTGCATTCATTCTAATGCAAACTCGCACGTATATGTATTTAATCAAGTGTTTTGCATTCTATTGGTGTAGATAGTGGGGTTTTGGGGTTTGAAAGTTGCTCATCTTAGATCTAACTTATATGAGCTAGGCTAAGGTTTAGCGTTTAGAGGCCTAGTCCTTGTCTTACAATGGGTTTAGTCGTGGATTCTTGAATCCTTGGAGTGTTTCCTCGAGCTTCTAAGTTTTTGGACCCTTGAGTTCACTATGACCGTTGACTATGGTTTTGATCGTTTACCGTTGACTTTTCACAGTTTGACTTTATGGCACTCTTTCCCAGTTGTACCAGGAGGTCCCTTTTTGGGTCCTTTTGTCTCATTTTGGCTCTATCACACGTCTTTTGAGGTATTAGTTCCGTAATAGGGCTATATCCTGAAAAGGCGATAAGAACACGAGTTTTCTACAATTAATCAGGTGTTTTGCATTCATTATAATGCAAGCTCACGCATAAGTACATTCAATCAAGTGTTTTGCATTCTTTCTAACGCAAGCTCGCTTGTACGTAAGTTCATTCAATCAGTCAAGTGTTTTGCATTCATTACATTAGTGTATTCAATCAAGTGTTTTGCATTCATTCAATCAATCAAGTGGTTTGCATTCATTCAATCAATCAAGTGTTTTGCATTCATTTTAATGCAAACTCACACGTAGATGCATTTAGTCCTGTGTTTTGCATTCTGTTGGTTTAGAAAGTGGGGTTTGGGGTTTGGAAATTGTTCATCTTAGATCTAACTTATATGATCTAGGCTAGGGTTTAGGGTTTGGAAACATAGTCCTTGTCTTACAAAGGGTTTAGTCATTGATTCTTGAAGCCTTGGAGTGTTTCCTGAGATTTTGAGATTTTGGACTTTTGAGTTCACTATGACGGTTGACTATGGCTTTGATCATTAACTGTTGACTTTTGACTGTTTGACTTTTTTGCACTTGTTCCCAGATGTTCCATGAGGTCCCCTTTTCTCTTTTTGGCTCTACAACACGTTATTTCAGGTACTAGTTCCAGAATAGGGAGTTATCCTGAAAAGGCGATAAAAACTTGAGTTTTCTACAATCAATCAATCAATCATGTGTGTTGCATCCATTATAACGCAACCTCACACATAGGTGCATTCATTCAAGTGTTTTGCATTCTTTCTAACACAAGCTCGCTTGTAGGTACGTTCATTCAATCAATCAAGTGATTTGCACTCATTATAATGCACGCTCACACGTAAGTATATTCAATCAAATATTTTACATTCACTAAATCAATCAAGTGTTTTGCATTCACTAAATCAATCAAGTGTTTTGCATTCACTAAATCAATCAAGTGTTTTGCATTAATTCTAATGCAAACTCGCACGTAGATGCATTTAATCAAGTGTTTTGCATTCTATTGGTGTAGATAGTGGGGATTTGGGGTTTGGAAGTTGTTCATCTTTGATCTAACTTATATGATCTAGCCTAAGGTTTAGCATTTAGAGACCTAGTCCTTGTCTTACAACGGGTTTAGTCGTTGATTCTTGAAGCCTTGGAGTGTTTCCTGAGCTTCTGAGTTTTTGGACCCTTGAGTTCACTATGACCGTTGACTATGGCTTTGATCGTTTACCGTTGACTTTTCATAGTTTGACTTTATGGCACTCTTTCCTAGTTGTTCCAGGAGGTCCCTTTTAGGGTCCTTTTGTCTCATTTTGGTTCTATAACACGTCTTTTGAGATATTAGTTCCATAACAGGGTTGTATCCTGAAAAGACGATAAGAACACGAGTTTTCTACAATTAATCAGGTGTTTTGCATTCATTATAATGCAAGCTCACGTGTAGGTATATTCAATCAAGTGTTTTGCATTATTTCTAACACAAGCTCGCTTATAGGTAAGTTCATTCAATCAGTCAAGTGTTTTGCATTCATTATAATGCAAGCTCACACGTAAGTATATTCAGTCAAGTGTTTTGCATTCATTCTAATGCAAACTCACACGTAGATGCATTTAGTCATGTGTTTTGCATTCTGTTGGTGTAGAAAGTGGGGTTTTGGGGTTTGGAAGTTGTTCATCTTTGATCTAACTTATTTGATCTAGGCTAGGGTTTAGGGTTTGGATGCTTAGTCCTTGTCTTACAAAGAGTTTAGTCATTGATTCTTGAAGCCTTGGAGTGTTTCCTGAGCTTTTGAGTTTTTGGACCCTTGAGTTCACTATGACGGTTGACTATGGCTTTGATCATTGACCGTTGACTTTTGACAGTTTGACTTTTTTGCACTTTTTCCCAGATGTTCCATGAGGTAGCTTTTTCCTTTTTTGGCTCTACAACACGTTATTTGATGTACTAGTTCCAGAATAGGGCTGTATCCTGAAAAAGTGATAAGAACATTAGTTTTTTACAATCAATCAATCAATCATGTGTTTTGCATACATTATAACGCAACCTCACGCGAGGTGCATTCAATCAAGTGTTTTGCATTCTTTCTAATACAAGCTAGCTTGTAGGTACGTTAATTAAATCAATCAAGTGTTTTGCATTTATTATAATGCAAGCTCACACGTAAGTGTATTCAATCAAGTGTTTTGTATTCATTCAATAAATCAAGTATTTTGCATTCATTTTAATGCAAACTCGCACGTAGATGCATTTAATCAAGTGTTTTGCATTCTATTGGTGTAGATAATGGAATTTTGGGGTTTGGAAGTTGTTCATCGTAGATCTAACTTATATGATCTTGGCTAAGGCTTAGCTTTTAGAGGTTTAGTCCTTATCTTACAAAAGATTTAATCGTTGCTTCTTGAAGCCTTGGAGTGTTTCCTGAGCTTCTGAGTTTTTGGACCCTTGAGTTCACTATGACCGTTGACTATGGCATTGATTGTTAACTGTTGACTTTTCACAGCTTGACTTTATGGCACTCTTTCCAAGTTGTTCCAGGAGGTCTCTTTTAGGGTCCTTTTGTCTCATTTTAGCTCTATAACATGTCTTTTGAGGTATTAGTTCCAAAACAGGGATGTATTATGAAAATACGATAAGAACACGAGTTTTCTACAATCAATCAGGTGTTTTGCATTCATTATAATGCAACCTCACGCGTAGGTACATTCAATCAAGTGTTTTGCATTCTTTCTAACGCAAGCTCGCTTGTAGGTAAGTTCATTCAATCAGTCAAGTCTTTTGCATCCATTATAATGCAAGCTCACACGTAAGTGTATTCAGTCAAGTGTTTTGCATTCATTCAATCAATCAAGTGTTTTGCATTCATCCTAATGCAAACTCACACGTAGATGCGTTTAGTCGTGTGTTTTGCATTCTGTTTGTGTAGAAAGTGGGGTTTAGGGGTTTGGAAGTTGTTCATCTTAGATCTAACTTATATGATCTAGGCTAGGGTTTAGGGTTTAGAAGCTTAGTCCTTGTCTTACAATAGGTTTGGTCATTTATTCTTGAAGCCTTGGAGTGTTTCCTGAGCTTTTGAGTTTTTGGACCCCCTTGAGTTCACTTTGACCGTTGACTATGGCATTGATCAGTAACTATTGACTTTTGACAGTTTGACTTTTTTACACTTTTTCCCAGATTTTCCATGAGGTCCCTTTTTCTCTTTTTAGCTCTACAACAAGTTATTTAATGTACTAGTTCCAGAATAGAGCTGTATCCTGAAAAAGCGATAAGAGCATAAGTTTTCTACAATCAATCAATCAATCATGTGTTTTGCATCCATTATAACCCAACCTCACGCGTAGGTGCATGCAATCAAGTGTTTTGCATTCTTTCTAACACAAGCTAGCTTGTAGGTACGTTAATTCAATCAATCAAGTGTTTTGCATTCATTATAAAGCAAGCTCACATGTAAGTGTATTCAATCAAGTGTTTTGCATTCATTCTAATGCAAACTCGCACGTAGATGCATTTAATCAAGTGTTTTGCATTCTGTTGGTGTAGAAAGAGGGGTTTTGGGGTTTGGAAGTTGTTCATCTTAGATCTAACTTATATGATCTACGCTAGGGTTTAGGGTTTGGACGCTTAGTCCTTCTCTTACAAAGGGTTTTGTCATTGATTCTTGAAGCCTTGGAGTGTTTCCTGAGATTTTAAGTTTTTGGACCCTTGAGTTCACTATGACGGTTAACTATGGCGTTGATAATTGACAGTTGACTTTGGACAGTTTGACTTTTTGGCATTTTTTCCCAGATGTTCCATGAGGTCCCTTTTTCTCTTTTTGGCCCTACAACACGTTATTTGAGGTACTAGTTCCAGAATAGGGCAGTATCCTGAAAAAGTGATAAGAACATGAGTTTTCTACAATCAATCAATCAATCATGTGTTTCGCATCCATTATAACGCAAACTGACAAATAGGTGCATTCAATCAAGTGTTTTTCATTCTTTCCAACACAAGCTCCCTTGTAGGTACGTTCATTCAATCAATCAAGTGTTTTGTACTCATTAAAATGCAAGTTCACACGTAAGTGTATTCAATCAAGTGTTTTGCATTCATTCTAATGCAAACTCGCACGTAGATGCATTTGATCAAGTGTTTTGCATTCTATTGGTGTAGATAGTGGGGTTTTGGTGTTTGGAAGTTGTTCATCTTAGACCTAACTTATATGATCTAGGCTAAGGTTTAGCATTTAGAGGCCTAGTCCTTGTCTTATAACGGGTTTAGTCGTTGATTCTTGAAGCCTTGGAGTGTTTCCTGAGCTTCTGAGTTTTTGGACCCTTGAGTTCACTATGACCGTTGACTATGGCTTTGATCGTTTACCGTTGACTTTTCACAATTTGACTTTATGGCACTCTTTCCCAGTTGTTCCAGGAGGTCCCTTTTAGGGTCCTTTTGTCTCATTTTGGCTCTATAACACGTCTTTTGAGGTATTAGTTCCATAATAGGGCTTTATCCTGAAAATGCGATAAGAACACGAGTTTTCTACAATCAATCAGGTGTTTTGCATTCATTAAAATGCAAGCTCACGCGTAGGTACATTTAATCAACTGTTTTGCATTCTTTCAAACGCAAGCTCGCTTGTAGGTAAGTTCATTCAATCAGCCAAGTGTTTTGCATTCATTATAATACAAGCTCACACGTAAGTGTATTCAATCAAGTGTTTTGCATTCATTCTAATGCAAACTCACACGTAGATGCATTTAGTCATCTGTTTTGCATTTTGTTGGTGTAGAAAGTGGGGTTTTGGGGTTTGGAAGTTGTTCATCTTAGATCTAACTTATATGAGCTTGGCTAGGGTTTAGGGTTTGGAAGCTTAGTCCTCATCTTACAAAGGGTTTAGTCATTGATTATTGAAGCCTTGGAGTGTTTCTTGATCTTTTGAGTTTTTGGACCCTTGAGTTCACTATGACGTTTGACTATGGATTTGATCATTAACCGTTGACTTTTGGCAGTTTGACTTTTTTGCACTTTTTCCCAGATGTTCCATGAGGTCCCTTTTTCTCTTTTTGGCTCTACAACACGTTATTTGATGTACTAGTTCTAGAAACGGGGTCAGATCCCGAAAAAGCGATAAGAGCATGAGTTTTCTACAATCAATCAATCAATCATGTGTTTTGCATCCATTATAACGCAACCTCACACGTAAGTGCATTCAATCAAGTGTTTTGCATTCTTTCTAACACAAGTTGGCTTGTAGGTATGTTCATTCAATCAATCAAGTGTTTTGCATTCATTATAATGCAACCTCACACGGTAGTGTATTCAATCAAGTGTTTTGCATTCATTCAATAAATCAAGTGTTTTGCATTCATTCTAATGCAAACTCGCACGTAGATGCATTTAATCAAGTGTTTTGCATTCTGTTGGTGTAGAAAGTAGGGTTTTGGGGTTTGGAAGTTGTTCATCTTAGATCTAATTTATATGATCTAGGCTAGGGTATAGGGTTTGGAGGTTTAGTCCTTGTCCTACAAAGGGTTTAGTCATTGATTCTGAAGCCTTGGAGTGTTTCCTGAGCTTTTGACTTTTTGGACCCTTGAGTTCACTATGACGGTTGAGTATGGCTTTGATCATTGACCGTTGACTTTATACAGTTTGACTTTTTTGCACTTTTTCCCAGATGTTCCACGAGGTCCCTTTTTCTTTTTTTGGCTGTACAACACGTTATTTGATGTACTAGTTCTAGAATAGGGTCAGATCCGGGAAAAAGCGATAAGAGCATGAGTTTTCTACAATTAATCAATCAATCATGTGTTTTGCATCCATTATAACGCAACCTCACATGTATGTGCATTTAATCAAGTGTTTTGCATTCTTTCTAACACAGGCTTGCTTTTAGGTACGTTCATTCAATCAATCAAGTGTTTTGCATTCATTATAATGCAATCTCACACGTAAGTGTATTCAATCAAGTGTTTGAATTCATTATAATGCAAGCTCACGCGTAGGTACATTCAATCAAGTGTTTTGCATTCTTTCTAACACAAGCTCGCTTGTAGGTACGTTCATTCAATCAGTCAAGTGTTTTGCATTCATTATAATGCAAGCTCACATGTAAGTGTATTCAGTCAAGTGTTTTGCATTCATTCAATCAATCAAATTATTTGCATTCATTTTAATGCAAACTCAGGTTTAGATGCATTTAGTCATGTGTTTTGCATTCTGTTGGTGTAGAAAGTGAGATTTTGGGGTTTGGAAGTTGTTCATCTTAGATCTAACTTATATGATCTAGGCTAGGATTTAGGGTTTGGGAGCTTAGTCCTCGTGTTACAAAGTGTTTAGTCATTGATTATTGAAGCCTTGGAGTGGTTGCTGAGCTTTTGAGTTTTTGGACCCTTGAGTTCACTATGACGGTTGACTATGGCTTTGATATTTAACCGTTGACTTTTGACAGTTTGAATCTTTTGCACTTTTTCCCAGATGTTCCATGAGGTCCCTTTTTCTCTTTTTGGCTTTACAACACGTTATTTGATGTACTAGTTCTAGAATAGGGCTGTATCCTAAAAAAGCGATAAGAGCATGAGTTTTCTACAATCAATCAATCAATCATGTGTTTTGCATCCATTATAACGCAACCTCACACGTTGGTGCATTCAATCAAGTGTTTTGCATTCTTTCTAACACAAGTTGGCTTGTAGGTACGTTCATTCAATCAATCAAGTGCTTTGCATTCATTTTAGTACAAGCTCACACGTAAGTGTATTCTTTATACCTACAGATTACAAGGAAGGAGAAGCAAGAGGGGTAGCAAAAAGTGATGGAGTCGGGGGAGATGGAGAGTTCATATTTAAGCGACTTGCTAGAGAGGTGAATGATGAGGAAGCCGAACAAGCCCAGAAGTGTGGAAGCCTACAGGTAAAAAAAGAGGGGATGGGGTTGCTACAAAAGGATGAAGGAACAGAGAAGAAGATAGCTGATATAGGAGCACAAGGAACCATAGGAACACTAACGAAGTTACGACAAGAGGTTGAAACATATTTCAAAGAAACTAAAGTAGATCGAACACGCGATAATTGTGGGGGAAAGAATGATGAGCCGAAGCTAAGCAGGCACAAAGCGTTTTTGAAAAGCTCGTGGGCAGAGGTAATCGGAAAGAAAGCGGGCGGGTAAGTGCAACTGTCATATATACCGGCATCCATAATGAATGGAAAACCAGTCATACATGTTAAAAGTTCGCAATTTTCCGATTACAATAAGAAATTCAAAAATCTAGTAGTTGGATCTTTTGTTGGAAAAAGGTTGAATTACAATTATGTGAAGGATATTGTAAGTAGAACATGGGGGAGTAAAAATTTTGTTTTGAAGCCTTATGGTGATACCATGTACACGTTTAATTTTGAGAAAGAAGATGACAGACGATCAGTGCTTGATCTTGGATCTTTTCACATTGCCAGCCAGCTGTTTGTTGTTAGGCCTTGGAAGCTTTTCGTTGAGGCCGAGACTAGAGAACTCCGCACAATTCCAATATGGGTGATTATCAAAGGACTACCAATGGAATTATGGAACAAAGCTGGGGTCAGCCAAGTAGGAAGTGCAGTAGGAGTACCTATGTTCATGGATAGACTCACTGATAATATGACTCGAACAGCCTACGCCAGAGTGTGCATTGAAATTGATGCGAAGTGCCCATATCCAGAGGAGATACCAGTTATACTTGACCAACGAAGGGCATACAAAGTGGCTTACGAATACAATTGGAAGCCACCGATGATGCAAGGGCTCTGCTAAGTCTTTGGGCACACAGACCAAACTTGTCATAAGAAGACACACACGGGTAAAGATGAAACCAACAAAGTGTGGCTTCAGAAGGTAAAAGATGAGAATAAAGATGATTTCAAAGAAGCAGAAGATATGCAAAAAGAGGAGCAGCTAAAACTCAAAGCTGTGGTGATCGATACTTCAGAAGTGATTGAAGTGAATAATCTAGTGGATAGTGATGGCTGGGAGTCACCAGGCAAGAAACAGAGGTATAGAGCTCGAGTTGGGCGAGGAGAAGGGAGCTCGAGGGTGAACGAAGTTTAGGAGGCTGGGATTAACACCATTATGAAGGAAGGAAAAAATATCGACAGAGAAACAGAACAACACATCCATGATGCAGAGACAGAGGTGGGCATGGACAATCCAGCAAAGAGACAAACAGTGAGTATAAAGTTAGGTTCACCCAAAGTTAAGGAAAGTCGAAGTGCTAAAGTAACTAACACTGCGCAGAGTGTGGGCAACAGGTTCAAATGTCTCACGGAGAGTAGAGAAATGGATAAACAAGGGGCCAAGGAAGCAGCGGAAAGCAAAACCATAGGGAAGAGCAGCAATAAAGCCAAAGAAGGGACTTTAACAAGTCTCCTTACCCACTCGCAAGTTCGTAAATGATTAATCTAGTGTGTTGGAATAAAGGGGATTCAACAAAGCTTTTAAGCAAGTTGAAGTCAGGGAGATGGTACGGAAGTATGATGTAAGCATTATGGGCATTGTAGATACTAGAGTGAAGCAAAAGAATAGAGATAGAGTGTTTAACAAGGCATTTCAACAATGGCAGATGGATGACAATTATGTGGGAACTGAGGTAGGAAATATTTGGGTTTGCTGGAACCTGAGAGTGTGCATAGCCACTATTCTGAACAAGGATTCGCAACAAGTAACAATGGAGGTGGTTACGATTGCAGGAGAAGAATTCATAGTGTCTATTATCTATGCTAGCATTGAATATGGGCACTAGAAGGAATTTATGGAGAAGCATCACAGACTTGGCATGCACTATACACAAGCCATGGATTCTGCTTGGGGATTTTAACTCGATATTAAATTCTCATGAGAAAGCAGGAGGAGTGGAGGTAAGACCGATACATTTTGAAGACTTAATGAAATGTGTTAACACAGTAGGGTTAGTCGACATCAGATAGAAAGACAATAGATTCACATGGAGCAACAAGCAAGTGAATAGAGTGAGTTGCAAATTGGATAGAGTATTGGGAAACTCAGAGTGGATAGGAGAGTATGGAGATTATGAGGCTGAGTTTCTGAACCCAGGCGTAACATCAAACCATTCGGCCATGATTGTCACGTCAATGACACAGAGGAACCAGAAAAAGAAAGCGTTCAGATTTTTTAATTTCTGGTACAAAGAGAATGGATTCATGCAAACAGTGGAGGATGCTTGGCGAAGTGAAGTTGTGGGAAACCCAATGTATGTGTTCATGAAAAGGCTAAAGATCACAAAGGCCGCACTTATTCAGTGGAATCGAGAGAGAGTCGAGAGTGTGGTAAATAGAGTCAAAGAAGCAAAAACAGAGATGGAACTGATACAAACTGAATTATAGACACATCCTTTGAATCAACCTCTAATCCAGAAAGAAAGGGAGGTCATCAGAACCTATGTCCAAGCTGCTACATCTGAAGAGGGCATGTACAAACAAAAGTCTCGGGATCAAGTGATAGCCGTGGGTGACAATAACACAAACTATATCTTTAAATCAATGCAAGCTAGAAGAATAGTTAACAAAATTACTTGCTTGAAAGACGAGCTGAAATGTGATACAAGATGTAAAATGAGATAGGGGATGAATGTGGAGTTTTACACGGCCTTATACAGCCAAATAACATGCATCAGGTGGATTTTGTTGTTTTCAATGAGATAGGGCCACGAGATCAGATCTGTGGGGAAGACTATGAACACTTACAAAAAGAAGTCACAAGGGATGAGGTTACTGAAGCTCTGGCAAACATCGGAAGTGAGAAGGCGCTGGGTAGTGATGGGTTCTCGGCTTATTTTTTCAAATGCACTTGGAGAATCATAGGTAATGATTTCATGAAGGCTATAAAGAATTTCTTTCATTCAAAATAGATGCTAGTAGAGGTAAACTCGACATGCATTACCTTAATTCCTAAAGTTCAAGTACCTATATCTTTGGGTGACTATAGACCTATAGCCTGTTGTGGAAGTGCATAACGAAAGTAATGACATGAAGGATGAAGGAGATGATGCCCAAAATTATTAATCTCAACCAGTCAGCTTTCATAACTGGGAGAAGTATACAGGACAACATATTGTTATCTCATGAGATTGTGCATAATTATCACCGAGACACACAACCACCCAGATGTGCGGCCAAGATTGATCTAACTTTGTGAGATGGGAGACTATTGAGTTTGCGATGCGAAGAGTGGGTATGCCAGAAAGATTCATTGCATGGGTTAAAGTGTGTGTGGAAACAACTAATTATTCGGTCATGATCAACGGGGCATCTTATGGGCACTTCAAAGGAAGGCGTGGAATAAGGCAGGGAGACCCCATGTCCCCCTATTTATTTGTGATGGTTATGGACTTGTTCTCAGAAATCATGTTGCATAGTGTGAGGAGGGGGCAGTACACTTTACATTATAAATGCTCGGAGCCTATCATCACTCACTTGTCATTTGCAGATGATCTAATGGCGTTCTTACACGGGGATTTACAAACAGCCATTACGCTCAAGAGAAATCTAGAAGTGTTCAAAAGGGCCTCAGGCTTGGAGGTGAACTTTTAGAAAAGCAATGTGTTTTTTGCAGGAGTGGATGACAACAGCAGTCAGGCTATTGAGACAGCCCTCTAGATCCAGAGGGGGGAATTACCAGTTAAGTACCTCGGCCTGCCTCTAATTACTACAAGATTGACTTTAGTAGACTGCAACCCACTAGTACAGAGGGTCACAGGTAGAATTCAAAGCTGGAAAGGGAAGTTACTATCCTATGCAGGTAGATTGCAGTTGATTAAAGCGGTACTGAATAACCTAAGCGTGTATTGGATAGCTGCTTTTACAATTCCATAGAAGACTATAGATGATATAAATAGACTGTGTAGGAATTTCTTATGGACAGGGTCCAGATTGCTTACAGTCACATGCACTAATTGGATGGGAAAACACATGCTATCCGTATGACGGAGGATTGGGCATAAGAAATTTGGTTAAGACAAATCAAGCTGCAATTATGAAACATATATGGAAGATCATTACAAAAGCGGATACATTATGGGTACATAACAACTTGATAAAAAATAGAAACTTCTGGCATCTCAATGTCCCTTAGGACTGTTCTTGGAGCTGGAGAAGTATACTCAAGGTAGGGAAAGAAGCAGCACAGATAGCAACTCGACAGATAGGCAATGGGCAATCCACTAGCTTCTGGCATGATCCTTGGCACCCTGCTAGGATTCTCCGAGATAATTTCCCACTAGATCTTCTATATGGCTCGACTTGTAACTTGCACTCTACAGTTTCGGATATCATAGAGAATGGAGAATGGGCAGTTCCAAACAATGTCAGGGTACACTTGAGAGAGATGATTCAGTAGATTGGGGAAGAGGTAGAAATTATTGGGGGTGAAGACAAAACAGTGTGGTCAGCATCCATCAGTGGAGAGCACACCTTGAAGGATACTTATGAGAGCTTGAGGGCCATCAGACAACCAAAACAGTGGAGTAACCTAGTGTGGTATGCGAATAAAATACCTCGCCATTCATTCATTAGTTGGATGGCAATGAGTGGAGGAATCAAGACACTACAGAAGATGAAAGAACTAAAGGTAGTGGTAACAGATATGTGCGTCTTTTGCTGGCGCGAAATCGAAACTGAGGAACATCTGTTTCATGAATGCTACTTCACACAAGATGTTTGGAGTACTCTACTCAAACAGATGAGATATAATAGAATACCAGAGCTGACATGGCAAGGCGAGCTACAATGGATACAAGACGAGACAAGAGGGAAAGGAGCTAAACAAGATGCAGTTCAGCTAGTGTGGAATGGGTACATTTATTGGATTTGGCAAACTAGGAATGAGAGGATTTTTGAGAATAAGCAGACATATGCAGCTCAAGTGGCGCACGCAGTTTTGAAAGATGCAAGAGTGAAACTGGTGTCGATGAATATAAAAATGGAGCAGAGCCAAGATACGCAGCTGTTTATGGATACATGGAACATTAATGTCGACTTTAAGTTGACGCAAAGACAAAGATCTGTTCTTGGGAGAGGCAAAAGTGGAATTGTAAACATCAACACCGATGGAACACTACAAAGGGTCCAATGGAGGATGGGAAGTAGTATGGAAATGAGAGGGGGTTAGTTCGGGCGGCTAGTCATGGCAGATCGAAAGCAAGAGGAGCATTGACTTGATCGAACTACAAGCAGTTGAGCAAGGTATGAGGATGGCGATTGAAAAGGGAATGAGAAAGATAAGCATACAGATGAACTCACATACCGTATTGGCATACCTCATTAAGGACAAACCGCATCTGTGGCAAGCAGAGAAGCTGACTAGAGATAATGATCGAATGAAGACAAAACTTGAATATTTTCGAATTACTCATGTATTCAGGGAAGCTAACAAACTAGTTGATGCATTAGCGAGTAATATATACCTGCAGTTAGTTATATAGAGTTAATTCCTAGTTCGTTCTCAGAAGATGTAAAGAAAATTAATTATGATGATGCAAGAGGAAAGAAATATGTGAGAGAATGTAACAAGCTATGATTATTATTTTAATGAAAAAGGGGTAGGGGACCTCTATAAAACCTCGCCGACAAAAAAAAAAAAAAAAAAGTGTATTCAATCAAGTGTTTTGCATTCATTCAATAAATCAAGTGTTTTGCATTCATTCTAATGCAACCTCGTACGTAGATACATTTAATCAAGTGTTTTGCATTCTGTTGGTGTAGAAAGTGGGGTTTTGGGGTTTGGAAGTTGTTCATTTTAGATCTAACTTATATGATCTAGGCTAGGGTATAAGGTTTGGAGGCTTAGTCCTAATCTTACAAAGGGTTTAGTCATTGATTCTGAAGCCTTGGAGTGTTTCCTTAGCTTTTGAGTTTTTGGACCCTTGAGTTCACTATGACGGTTAACTATGGCTTTGATCATTGACCGTTGACTTTAGACAGTTTGACTTTTTTGCACTTTTTCCCAGATGTTCCATGAGGCCCCTTTTTCTCTTTTTGGCTCTACAACATGTTATTTGATGTACTAGTTGCAGAATAGGGCTGTATCCTGAAAAAGCGATAAGAGCATGAGTTTTCTACAATCAATCAATCAATCATGTGTTTTGCATCCATTATAACGCAACGTCACACGTAGGTGCATTCAATCAAGTGTTTTGCATTCTTTCTCACACAAGCTAGCTTATAGGTATGTTCATTCAATCAATCAAGTGTTTTTCATTAATTATAATGCAAGCTCACACATAAGTGTATTCAATCAAGTGTTTTGCATTCATTCAAAAAATCAAGTGTTTTGCATTCATTCTAATGCAAACTCGCACATAGATGCATTTCATCAAGTGTTTTGCATTCTATTGTTGTAGATAGTGGGGTTTTGGGGTTTGGAAGTTGTTCATCTTAGATCTAACTTATATGATCTAGGCTAAGGTTTAGCATTTAGAGGTTTAGTCCTTATCTTACAAAGGGTTTAGTCGTTGATTCTTGAAGACTTGGAGTGTTTCCTGAGCTTCTAAGTTTTTGGATCCTTGAATTCACTATGACCATTTACTTATGGCTTTGATCATTGACCGTTGACTTTTCACAGTTTGACTTTATGACACTCTTTTCCAGTTGTTCCAGGAGGTCCCTTTTAGGGTCCTTTTGTCTCATTTTAGCTTTCTAACACGTCTTTTGAGGTATTAGTTCCAAAACAGGGCTGTCTTCTGAAAAGACGATAAGAACACGAGTTTTCTACAATCAATCAGGTGTTTTGCATTCATTATAATGGAAGTTCACGCATAGGTACATTCAATCAAGTGTTTTGCATTCTTTCTAAAGCAAGCTCGCTTGTAGGTAAGTTCATTCAATCACTTAAGTATTTTGCATTCATTATAATGCAAGCTCACAAGTAAGTGTATTCAGTCAAGTGTTTTGCATTCATTCAATCAATCAAGTGTTTTGCATTCATTCTAATGCAAACTCACACGTATATGCATTTAGTCGTGTGTTTTGCATTCTTTTGGTGTAGAAAGTATGGTTTTGGGGTTTGGAAGTTGTTCATCTTAGATCTAACTTATATGATCTAGGTTAGGGTTTAGGGTTCAGAAGATTAGTCCTCATCTTACAAAGGGTTTAGTCATTGATTACTGAAGCCATGGAGTGTTTCCTGAGCTTTTATGTTTTTGGACCCTTGAGTTCACTATGACGGTTGACTATGGCTTTGATCATTAACCGTTGACTTTTGATAGTTTGACTTTTTTGCACTTTTTCCCAGATGTTCCATTAGGTCCATTTTACTCTTTTTGGCTCTACAACACGTTATTTGATGTACTAGTTCTAGAATAGGGCTGTATCCTGAAAAAGCGATAAGAGCATGAGTTTTCTACAATCAATCAATCAATCATGTGTTTTGAATCCATTATAATGCAACCTCACACGTAGGAGCATTCAATCAAGTGTTTTACATTCATTCTAACACAAGCTAGCTTGTAGGTACGTTCATTTCATCAATCAAGTGTTTTGCATTCATTATAATGCAAGCTCACACGTAAGTGTATTCAATCAAGTGTTTTGCATTCATTCAATAAATCAAGTGTTTTGCATTCATTCTAATGCAAACTCGCACATAGATGCATTTAATCAATTGTTTTGCATTCTGTTGGTGTAGAAAGTGGGTTTTTGGGGTTTGGAAGTTGTTCATCTTAGATCTAACTTATATGATCTAGGCTAGGGTTTAGGGTTTGGAGGCTTAGTCCTTGTCTTACAATGGGTTTAGTCATTGATTCTTGAAGCCTTGGAGTGTTTCCTGAGCTTTTGAGTTTTTGGACCCTTGAGTTCACTATGACGGTTGACTATGACTTGGATCATTGACCGTTGACTTTTGACAGTTTGACTTTTTTGCACTTTTTCCCAATTGTTCCATGAGGTCCTTTTTTCTCTTTTTGGCTCTACAACACGTTATTTGAGGTACTAGTTCCAGAATAGGGCTATATCCTGAAAAAGCGATCAGAACATTAGTTTTCTACAATCAATCAATCAATCATGTGTTTTCCATCCATTATTACACAACCTCACACGTAGGTGCATTCAATCAACTGTTTTGCATTCTTTCTAACACAAGCTCGCTTCTAGGTACGATCATTCAATCAATCAAGTGTTTTGCACTCATTATAATGCAAGCTCACACGTAAGTGTATTCAGTCAACGGTTTTGCATTCATTCAATCAATCAAGTGTTTTGCACTCAATTTAATGTAAACTCACACATAGATGCATTTAGTAATGTGTTTTGCATTTTGTTCGTGTAGAAAGTGGGGTTTGGGGGTTTGGAAGTTATTCATCTTATATCAAACTTATATGATCTAGGCTAGGGTTTAGGGTTTGGAAGCTTAGTCCTTGGCATACAAAGGGTTTAGTTATTTATTCTTGAAACCTTGGAGTGTTGCCTGAGCTTTTGAGTTTTTGGACCTTTGAGTTCACTATGACGGTTGACTACGACTTTGATCATTGACTATTAACTTTTGACAGTTTGACTTTTTTGCATCTTTTCCCAGATGTTCCATGAGGTCCCTCTTTCTCTTTTTGGCTCTACAACAAGTTATTTCAGGTACTAGTTCCCGAATAGAGCTATATCCTGAAAAAGCGATAAGAACATGAGTTATCAACAATCAATCAATCAATCGTGTGTTTTGCTTCCATTATAACGCAACCTCACACGTAGGTGCATTCAATCAAGTGTTTTGCATTCTTTCTAACACAAGCTCGCTTGTAGGTATGTTCATTCAATCAATCAAGTGTTTTGCACTCATTATAATGCAAGCTCACACGTAAGTTTATTCAGTCAAGTGTTTTGCATTCCTTTAATCAATCAAGTGTTTTGCTTTCATTTTAATGCAAATTAACACGTAGATGCATTTAGTATTGCTTTTGCATTCTATTGGTGTAGAAAGTGGGGTTTGGGGGTTTGGAAGTTGTTCATCTTAGATCTAACTTAAATGATCGAGGATAGGGTTTATGGTTTGGAAGTTTAGTCCTCGTCTTACAAAGGGTTTAGTCATTGATTATTGAAGCCTTGGAGTGTTTCCTGAGCTTTTGAGTTTTTGGACCCTTGAGTTGACTATGACGGTTGACTATGGCTTTGATCATTGACCATTGACTTTAGATAGTTTGACTTTTTTGCACTTTTTCCCAGATGTTCCATGAAGTCCCTTTTTCTCTTTTTGGCTCTACAACACGTTATTTGAGGTACTAGTTCCAGAATTAGGATGTTTCCTGAAAAAGCGATAAGGGCATGAGTTTTCTACAATCAATCAATCAATCAATCATGTGTTTTACATCCATTATAATGCAACCTCACACGTAGGTGCAATCAATCAAGTGTTTTGCATTATTTCTAGCGCAAGCTGGCTTGTAGGTACGTTCATTCAATCAATCAAGTGTTTTGCATTCATTATAATGTAAGCTCACACGGTAGTGTATTCAATCAAGTGTTTTGAATTCATTCTAATGCAAACTCTCACATAGACGCATTTAATGAAGTGTTTCGCATTCTGTTGGTCTAGAAAGTGGGGTTTTGGGGTTTGGAAGTTGTTCATCTTAGATCTAACTTATATGATCTAGGCTAGGGTATAGGGTTTGGAGGCTTTGTCCTTGTCTTACAAAGGGTTTAGTCATTGATTCTGAAGCCTTTGAGTGTTTCCTGAGCTTTAGAATTTTTGGAACCTTGAGTGCACTATGACGGTTGACTACGGCTTTGATCATTGACTGTTGACTTTTGATAGTTTGACTTTTTTGCCCTTTTTCCCAGATGTTCTATGAGGTCCCTTTTTCTCTTCTTGGCTCTACAACATGTTATTTGATGTACTAGTTCTAGAAATTGGGTCAACGTATCTGAAAAAGCGATAAGAACATTAGTTTTCTACAATCAATCAACCAATCATGTGTTTTACATTCATTATAACGCAACCTCACACGTAGGTGCATTCAATCAACTGTTTTGCATTTATTCTAACACAATCTAGCTTGTAGGTACGTTCATTTAATAAATCAAATGTTTTGCATTCATTCTAAAGCAAACTCGCACATAGATGCATTTAATCAAGTGTTTTGCATTCTATTTGTGTAGAAAAGTGGTTTTGGGGTTTGGAAGTTGTTCATCTTAGATCTAACATATATGATCTAGGCTAGGGTTTAGGGTTTAGGGTTTGGAGGCTTAGTCCTTGTCTTACAAAGGGTTTAGTCATTGATTCTTGGAGCCTTGGAGTGTTTCCTTAGATTTTGAGTTTTTGGACCCTTGAGTTCACTATGACGGTTGACTATGGCTTTGATCATTGACTATTGACTTTAGATAGTTTGACTTTTTTCCACTTTTTCCCAGATGTTCCTTGAGGTCTATTTTTCTCTTTTTGGCTCTACAACACGTTATTTGAGGTAATAGTTCCATAATAGGGCTATATCCTGAAAAAGCGATAAGAACATGAGTTTTCTACAATCAATCAATCAATCATGTGTTTTACATCCATTATAACGTAACCTCACACGTAGGTGCATTCAATCAAGTGTTTTGCATTCTTCCTAACACAAGCTCGCTTCTAGGTACGTTCATTCAATCAATCAAGTGTTTTGCACTCATTATAATGCAAGCTCACACGTAAGTGTATTCATTCAAGTGTTTTGCATTCATTCAATGAATCAAGTCTTTTGCATTCATTTTAATTCAAACTCAAACAAACATACATTTAGTATTGTGTTTTGCAATCTGTTGGTGTAGAAAGTGGGGTTTGGGGGTTTGGAAGTTGTTCATCTTAGATCTAACTTATATGATCTAGGCTAGGGTTTAGGGTTTGGAAGCTTAGTCCTCATCTTACAAAGGGTTTAGTCATTGATTATTGAAGCCTTGGAGTGTTTCCTGAGCTTTTGAGTTTTTGGACCCTTGAGTTCACTATGATGGTTAACTATGGCTTTGATCATTAACCGTTGACTTTTGACAGTTTCACTTTTTTGCACTTTTTCCCAGTTGTTCCATGAGGCCCCTTTTTTTCTTTTTGGCTCTACAACACTTTATTTGAGGTACTATTTCCAGAATTGGGCTGTATCCTGAAAAAGCGAAAAGAGCATGAGATTTCTACAATCAATCAATCAATCATTTGTTTTGCATCCATTATAACGCAACCTCACACGTAGGTGCATTCAATCAAGTGTTTCGCATACTTTCTAACACAAGCTGGCTTGTAGGTACGTTCATTCAATCAGTCAAGTGTTTTGCATTCATTATAATGGAAGCTCACACGGTAGTGTATTCAATCAAGTGTTTTGCATTCATTCTAATGCAAACTCGCACGTATATGCATTTATTGAAGTGTTTTGCATTCTATCGGTCTATAAAGTGGGGTTTTGGGGTTTGGAAGTTGTTCATCTTAGATCTAACTTATATGATCTAGGCTAGGGTATAGGGTTTGGAGGCTTAGTCCTTGTCTTACAAAGGGTTTAGTCATTGATTCTGAAGCCTTGGAGTGTTTCCTGAGCTTTTGACTTTTTAGACCCTTGAGTTCACTATGACTGTTGACTTTAGACAGTTTGACATTTTTGCACTTTTTCACAGATGTTCCATGAGGTCCCTTTTTCTCTTTTTGGCTCTACAACACGTTATTTGATGTACTAGTTCCAGAATAGGGTTGTATTCTGAAAGAGCGATACGAGCATAAGTTTTCTACAATCAATCAATCAATCATGTGTTTTGCATCCATTATAACGCAACCTCACACGTAGGTGCATTCAATAAAGTGTTTTGCATTCTTTCTAACACAAGGTAGCTTGTCGGTATGTTCATTCAATCAATCAAGTGTTTTGCATAAATTATAATGCAAGCTCACACGTAAGTGTATTCAATCAATTCTTTTGCATTCATTCATTAAATCAACTGTTTTGCATTCATTCTAATGCAAACTCGCACGTAGATGAATTTAACCAAGTGTTTTGCATTCATTATAATGCAAGCTCACACGTAGGTACCTTCAATCAAATGTTTTGCATTCTTTCTAACGCAAGCTTGCTTGTAGGTACATTCATTCAATCAGTCAAGTGTTTTGCATTCATTATAATGCAACCTCACACGTAAGTGTATTCAGTCAAGTGTTTTGCATTCATTCAATCAATCAAGTTTTTTGCATTCATTTTAATGCAAATTCACACAAAGATGCATTTAGTCGTGTGTTTTGCATTCTGTTAGTGTAGAAAGTGGGGTTTTGGGGTTTGGAAGTTGTTCATCTTAGATCTATGTTATATGATCTAGGCTACGGTTTAGGTTTTGGAAGCTTAGTCCTCGTCTTACAAACAGTTTAGTCATTGATTATTGGAACTTGGATTGTTTGCTGAGCTTTTGAGTTTTGGGACCCTTGAGTAAACTATGACCGTTGACTATGGCTTCGATCATTAACCGTTGACTTTTGACAATTTGACTTTTTTGAACATTTTCCCAGATCTTCCTTGAGGTCCCATTTTCTCTTTTTGGCTCTACAACACGTTATTTGACGTACTAGTTCCAGAATAGGGCTTGTAGGTATGTTCATTAAATCAATCAAGTGTTTTGCATTCATTATAATGCAAGCTCACACGTAAGTGTATTCAATCAAGTGTTTTGCATTCATTCAATAAATCAAGTGTTTTGCATTCATTATAATGCAAACTTCCACGTAGATGCATTTCATCAAGTATTTTGCATTTTGTTGGTGTAGAAAGTGGGTTTTTGGGGTTTGGAAGTTTTTCATCTTAAATCTAACTTATATGATCTAGGCTAGGGTTTAGCGTTTTGAGGCTTAGTCTTTGTCTTACAAAGGGTTTAGTCATTGATTCTTGGAGCCTTGGAGTGTTTCCTGACCTTTTGAGTTTTTGGACAATTGAGTTCAGTATGACGGTTGACTATGGCTTTGATCATTGACCGTTGAGTCTGGACAGTTTGACTTTTTTGCACTACTTCCCAGATGTTCCATGATGTACTTTTTTTCTCTTTTTGTCTTTACAACACGTTATTTGAGGTACTAGTTCCAGAATAGGGCTGTATCCTGAAAAAGCGATAAGAGCATGAGTTTTCTACAATCAATCAATCAATCATGTGTTTTGCATCCATTATAACGTAACCTCACACGTAGGTACATTCAATTAAGTGTTTTGCATTCTTTCTAAGACAAGCTTGCTTGTAGGTACGTTCATTCAATCAATCAAGTGTTTTGCATTCATTCAATAAATCATGTGTTTTGCATTCATTCTAATTCAAACTCGCACGTAGGTGCATTATTCAAGTGTTTTGCATTCTCTTGGTGTAGAAAGTTGGTTTTTGGGGTTTGGAAGTTGTTCATCTTAGATCTAACTTATATGATCTAGGCTAAGGTTTAGCGTTTAGAGGCTTAGTCCTTGTCTTACAAAGGGTTTAGTCATTGATTATTGAAGCCTTTGTAATGTTTCCTGAGCTTTTGAGTTTTTGGACCCTTGAGTTCACTATGACCGTTGACTATGGCTTTGATCGTTGACCGTTTCCTTTTCACAGTTTGACTTTATGGCGCCCTTCCCCAGTTGTTCCAGGAGGTCCCTTTTATGGTCCTTTTGTCTCATTTTGGTTCTATAACACGTCTTTTGAGGTATTAGTTCCAGAATAGGGCTGTATCCTGAAAAGGTGATAAAAACACGGGTTTTCTACAATCAATCAATCAATCAATCCGGTGTTTTGCATTCATTATAAAGGAAGCTCACGCGTAGGTACATTCAATCAAGTGTTTTGCATTCTTTCTAACGCAATCTCGCTTGTAGGTACGCTCATTCAATCAGTCAAGTATTTTGCATTCATTATAATGCAAGCTCACAGGTAAGTGTATTCAGTCAAGTGTTTTGCATTTATTCAATCAATCAAGTGTTTTGCATTCATTCTAATACAAACTCACACGTCGATGCATTTAGTCATGTGTTTTGCATTCTGTTGGTGTAGAAAGTAGGGTTTTGGGGTTTGGAAGTTGTTTATCTTATATCTAACATATATGATCTAGGCTAGGGTTTAGGGTTTGCAGGCTTAGTCCTTGTCTTACAAAGGTTATAGTCATTGATTCTTGAAGCCTTGGAGTGTTTCCTGAGCTTTTGAGTTTTTGGACCCTTGAGTTCACTATGACGGTTGACTATGGCTTTGATCATTGACCGTTGACATTTCACAGTTTGACTTTTTTGCACTTTTTCCCAAATGTTAGATGAGGTCTCTTTTTCTCTTTTTAGCTCTACAACACGTTATTTTAGGTACTAGATCCAGAATAGGGCTGTATTCTGAAAAAGCGATAAGAACATGAGTTTTCTACAATCAATCAATCAATCATGTGTTTTTCAACCATTATAACTCAACCTCAGACGTAGGTGCATTCAATCAAGTGTTCTGCATTCTTTCTAACACAAGCTAGCTTGTAGGTACGTTCATTCAATCAGTCAAGTGTTTTGCAATCATTATAATGCAAGCTCCCACGTAAGTGTATTCAATCAAATGTTTTGCATTCATTAAATCAATAAAGTGTTTTGCATTCTTTCTAATGCAAACTCGCACGTAGATGCATTTAATCAAGTGTTTTGCATTCTGTTGGTGTAGAAAGTGGGTTTTTAGGGTTTGGAAGTTGTTCATCTTAGATCTAACTTATATGATCTAGGCTAGGGTTTAGGGTTTGGAGGCTTAGTCCTTGTCTTACAAAGGGTTTAGTCATTGATTCTTGAAGCCTTGGAGTATTTCCTGAGCGTTTGAGTTTTTGAACCCTTGAGTTCACTATGACGGTTGACTATGGCTTTAATCATTGACCGTTGACATTTGACAGTTTGACTTTTTTGCACTTTTTCCCAGATGTTAGATGAGGTCTCTTTTTCTCTTTTTGGTTCTACAACACGTTATTTGAGGTACTAGTTCCAGAATAGGGCTGTAACCTGAAAAAGCGATAAGATCATGAGTTTTCTACAATCAATCAATCAATCATGTGTTTTCTATCTATTATAACGCAACCTCACACGTAGGTGCATTCAATCAACTGTTTTGCATTCTTTCTAACACAAGCTCGCTTGTAGGTACGTTCATTCAATCAAGTGGTTTGCACTCATTATAATGTAAGCTCACACGTAAGTGTATTCTGTCAAGTGTTTTGCATTCATTCAATCAATCAAGTGTTTTGCATTCATTCTAATGCAAATTCACACGTAGATGCATTTAGTCATGTGTTTTGCATTCTGTTGGTGTACAAAAGTGGGGTTTTGGGGTTGGAAGTTGTTCATCTTAGATCTAACTTATATGATCTAGGCAAGGGTTTAGGGTTTGGAGATTTAGTCCTTGTCTTACAAAGGGTTTAGTCATTGATTGTTGAAGCCTTGGAGTGTTTCCTTAGCTTTTCGGTTTTTGAACCCTTGAGTTCACTATGACCGTTGACTATGGCTTTGATCGTTGACCATTGACTTTTCCCAGTTTGACTTTATGGCGCCCTTTCCCAGTTGTTGCAGGAGGTCCCTTTTAGGGTCCTTTTGTCTCATTTTGGTTCTATAACAAGTCTTTTGAGGTATTAGTTCCAGAATAGGGCTGTATCCTGAAAAGGTGATAAAAACACGAGTTTTCTGCAATCAATCAATCAATCAATCAGATGTTTTGCCTTCATTATAAAGCAAGCTCACGCGTAGGTACATTCAATCAAGTGTTTTTTCTTTCTTTCTAATGCAAGCTCGCTTGTAGGTACGTTCATTCAATCAGTCAAGTGTTTTGCATTCATTATAATGCAAACTCACGGGTAAGTGTATTCAATCAAGTGTTTTGCATTCACTCAATCAATTAAGTGTTTTGCATTCATTCTAATGCAAACTCACAAGTAGATGCATTTAGTCATATGTTTTGCATTCTGTTGGTGTAGAATGTGGGGTTTTGGGGTTTGGAAGTTGTTTATCTTAGATCTAACATATATGATCTAGGCTAGGGTTTAGGGTTTGCAGGCTTAGTCCTTGTCTTACAAAGGGTTTAGTCATTGATTCTTGAAGCCTTGGAGTGTTTCCTGAGCTTTTGAGTTTTTGAACCCTTGAGTTCACTATGACCGTTGACTATGGCTTTGATCGTTGACCGTTGACTTTTCCCAGTTTGACTTTATGGCGCCCTTTCGTAGTTGTTCAAGGAGGTCCCTTTTAGGGTCCTTTTGTCTCATTTTGGTTCTATAACATGTCTTTTTAGGTATTATGTCACACCCCGAATTTCGACAGAATTCGGAAAAACATTATTTTTTCCCGACTCTTCGATCTCCGAGGTGTGACGCACTCTCCACTTCCAAAACCCATAAACAGGTTTTAAATATGCGGATAATTAAAACCAATAAAAATTTTAACTTAAACAAAAGTCCTTTTCATTACAAAATTAACAAATGAAAATGCAAATAACCTTATCTCAAACTGAAAATCTATATCACCTCAAAGGAAAACAAAGCCTATCTTGAAATACGACGCTTAACAATCCACAAGCAAAGAACCAATCTTCTTCAACACTAAACCTGTCAAGACTTATCAACTATGTTCATTTAATGAACACAAAGATAAGCAAACATGCAAATCGTCAATTGACATTATAAAAATGTTGGGCAGTAGCTCTAAAATACAACATATACTTATACCAAATTTATACACAATCCATAAGGCGGTTAGTTCCTCCACCGAGGCGCCTTACTTTCAACAACTAATACAACATCCTTAAGTTCAATAATTAAGGCAGGTAGTTCTCTCCACCGAGGCTCTTTTAATTTCCCACTAATCACACACAACAAACCATGCAGCGATAATAAAAGGCATTTAGTTCCTCCACGAGGCTACCGAGGTTCTAACTAAACTATAAACCGATCAAGCATATACAATCATCTATCTAACCATATATCATTAACCAACATATTACCATAATTATATTAATTAAGGCTTTCTTTGTGTCCCTAAAATTCACGTTGTATCTATGTCTTATCTAGTTTCCCGACTACCACAATCGCTTCCCCGAACATGTACATCCACATGCCTCCCCTTACATAATGAACCACTCCGCGTAACTACCCCGCGGGATGATGCGCGACCGGGTAACCCTCACACGAAAGCCATTATGCAAGTATCGCCACTATTCGACATAAAATATCGCTGGCGTCGCGTTCTATTTTGCGAGCGGAATAATCAAGCCACTATTCGGCGACGCCCGAAAGGGCCATTCAGATTCAACGAAATGCCGGAAGGGCCAATCACATTACTTACTCGAAGGCCATTCAGATTTCTGAAGCGCCCGGAAAGGGCCAATCACATTACTTACGCCGAAGGCCATTCAGATTCGCGAAGCGCCCGGAAGGGCCAATCACATTACTTACGCCCGAAGGCCATTCGGATTCATCAAGCGCCGGAAGAAGGCCAAATTACATGAGTTGTGGTAGCTAGGTTCTAGGATTTTCGTTACGTAATTTATTCAAGTGTCATCCATTTATGACTCATAATAATTCTACTATATCATGTGTAGATCAAATACCTTATTGCACTAAGCCACACTCCCGTGGGAAATATCCACAAATACTATACTACCTCATAGTAGCATCTCACATATATAATAATGGAGTGTTTATACATTTATTTCTCCAAAACTATTGCATTTTATATATATATATATATATATATCCCAACATATTATATAATGTCACAATATTAACATCAAATCTTAATTAGATAATGACAACCAAATTTATACAAGCTTCCACAGCATTTTAGCATTTGATTTGTCCATACAATTTACAACGTAAAACGTAGCACAATTAAACAGTCCACAATCAAATCCCAAACATCTAAAGTCCATAAAATCAAATATGTGAAAAACTGGAAAAAGTCAACATTCCACAGTCAACGATCAAAGGTCAACGGTCAACGGTCAACGGTCAAAGTCAAAGTCAACACGTCATGGTCAAAGTCACCACATCATGGTCGAAGTCAAACTGTCATTTTCATGTTCAACAGGTTCAGAGTCATAGCCATGGTTCATGGCTAAGGTCAAAGGTATGAAATGCTCGAGGGCTCATGACTAAGGAAATGGTTCGGACCCAACTCGCCAAGCCCAAACCTTAAAACCCGGAAGTCTAAACATTGAAAGACCCATTTGGATCTCTATTAAGTCTTATGGGCTGGCCCCAAACAATCAAGCTAAACCGCCCAACAACTTAAAACAAAACCGGCCCAATCAAAACAAAACAAACCGCCCATCAATTAAACCAAATTGGTCCAAAACTTAATTGAACCGGGTCCAAACCCAACAAGTTAAAACAAAATCGGGCCCGGACTGACGGAACAATTGAAAGCGGGTGTGGTCCGCCCAAAGGAACCAACCCAGGCCCAAGCCCAATTCGTCATCTCCTTCCTCCAGCAGCTCCACCAGCCACCACTTCTCCACACACCACCCCTTTTTAACCAAGCAGTTGGTATCCTAAAGAAAAACCCGACATCATTAATTCACAACAAAACCGGTTTTGGCAACTGTCGAGATCACTCTCCAACAGATCTCGACCGCCATTGCCGGTTGTTCAAGCTTCCACCGATCAGCCACCATCACCCCACTACCACCATTCATTTAACCAACAACCCGCGACACCAACAGTAGCAGTTCAAACAACGAAAATTACAAATTAAACCAAACCACCGGTATCCGCGATTATCAACCTCACGCCCGTTAACGATCACAAGTGTTAACCACCTCACCCAAACAACAATAATACCACATCAACTCAGAACCCCGACATCAATCCACAAATTTCAAACCAAATCAAACAACAAAAGTTCAAACAATCATCATGATAGGCGACACCATTATTCTTTGTTCAAAGCTTCTTCGAGCAGCACCCACCCAAATCCAAAGATTCAATCCCCCACTAACCTCCAATCGAATACAATCAACACCACAAGTGTATAACCAAAAATAAAGAGATAAAGCAGTTACAAATCATGTATACGGGACCATTGTTTATATACAAGACCATTGTTTTGTTTAATATTTAGGGCTCGCGCTCCATTAACAGGCCCAAAACAACCTTTGACAGTTCAATCTCAAATTTTCGGAGTTTCAACAGATTTTAATCAGTTTTAATAACGACAGTTTTACCAATGACAGAACGAATATTAATACCAAAATAATTAACATATTTCGTGAAATAGAAAACTAATCTACTCACCTTAACTAACACCTCGACGAATCCCTCGTAGTCCGAATCGTCGCGCTCCACCCTCCAGCAAACGAGTTTCTAGCTCTGCCTCTATTTTTATTATTTTTTTATTCTCCAGGAACCCTATTCTCTAGAACAATGTGATTATATACTTGGGTTTGACACCCAAGCCCAAAGCAGACTCGGGCCTAAAAATAAGGCCCACATATCCCAAACCCAATCCGATCCAATTTTAAAAAATAATAATTAAATTCGCTTGTAAATGCGTTCATTCAATCAGTCATAAGTTGTTTTACATTCATAGGAGTTTTTCAATCAATCAAAGTGTTTTGCATTCATTATAAAGCAAATTCACACATAGATGCATTTAGTCAAGTGTTTGTGTTTTGCATTTTGTTGGTGTAGAAAGTGGGGTTTTGGGGTTTAGAAATTGTTTATCTTAGATCTAACTTATATGATCTAGAAGGCTAGGGTTTAGGGTTTGGAAATTGTTTTTAGTCCCGGTCTTACAAAGGGTTTAGTCATTGATTTTTGAAACCTCTTACAAAGTGTTTTAGAGCTTTTGAAGTTTTGGACCACGAGCTTTTGAGTTTTCACTATGAGTTGACTATGGCTTGGATGATTATGGCTTGATCAACCGTTGACATTTGACAGTTTGACTTTTTTGCACTTTTTCCCAGATGTTCCATGAGGTCTCTTTTTCTCATTTTGGCTCCACAACACGTTATTTGAGGCACTAGTTCCAGAATAGGGCTGTATCCTGAAAAAGCGATAAGAACATGAGTTTTCTACAATCAATCAATTAATCATGTGTTTTGCAACCATTATAATGCAACCTCACACGTAGGTGCATTCAATCAAGTGTTTTGCATTCTTTCTAACACAAGCTTTCTTGTAGGTACGTTCATTCAATCAGTCAAGTGTTCTGCATTCATTATAATGCAAGCTCCTACGTAAGTGTTTTCAATCAAGTGTTTTGCATTCATTAAATCAATAAAGTGTTTTGCATTCATTCTAATGCAAACTCGCACGTAGATGCATTTAATCAAGTGTTTTGCATTCTGTTGGTGTAGAAAGTGGGTTTTTGGGGTTTGGAAGTTGTTCATCTTAGATCTAACTTATATGATCTAGGCTAGGGTTTAGGGTTTGGAGGCTTAGTCCTTGTCTTACAAAGGGTTTAAGTCATTGATTCTTGAAGCGTTGGAGTGTTTCTTGAGCTTTTGTGTTTTTGGACCCTTGAGTTCACTATAACGGTTGACTATGGCTTTAATCATTGACTGTTAACATTTGACAGTTTGACTTTTTTGCACTTTTTCCCAGATGTTCCAGGAGGTCTCTTTTTCTCTTTTTGGTTCTACAACACGTTATTTGAGGTACTAGTTCCAGAATAGGGCTGTATCTTGAAAAAGCGATAAGAACATGAGTTTTCTACAATCAATCAACCAATCATGTGTTTTGCATCCATTATAACGCAACCTCACACGTAGGTGCATTCAATCAAGTGTTTTGCATTCTTTCTAACACAAAGCTCGCTTGTAGGTACCTTCATTCAATCATTCAAGTGTTTTGCACTCATTATAATGCAAGCTCACACGTAAGTGTATTCAATCAAGTGTTTTGCATTCATTCTAATGTTAATTCACACGTAGATGCTTTTAGTCATGTGTTTTGCATTATGTTGGTGTAGAAAGTGGGGTTTTGGGGTTTAGAAGTTGTTCATCTTAGATCTAACTTATATGATCTAGGCTAGGGTTTAGGGTTTGGAGGTTTAGTCCTTGTCTTACAAAGGGTATAGTCATTGATTCTTGAAGCCATGGAGTGTTTCCTGAGCTTTTGAGTTTTTGAACCCTTGAGTTCACTATGACCGTTGACTATGGCTTTGATCGTTGACTGTTGACTTTTCCCAGTTTGACTTTATGGAGCCCTTTCCCAGTTGTTCCAGGAGGTCCATTTTAGGGTCCTTTTGTTTCTTTTTGGTTCTATAACACGTCTTTTCAGGTATTAGTTCCAGAATAGGGCTGTATCCTGAAAAAGTGATAAAAACACAAGTTTTCTAAATTCAATCAATCAATCAATCAGGCGTTTTGCATTCATTATAAAGCAAGCTCACGCATAGGTACATTCAATAAAGTGTTTTGCATTCTTTCTAACGCAAGCTCGCTTGTAGGTACGTTCATTCAATCAGTCAAGTGTTTTGCATTCATTATAATGCAAGCTCACAGGTAAGTGTATCCAGTCAAGTGTTTTGCATTCATTCTAATGCAAACTCACACGTAGATGCATTTAGTGTTGTGTTTTGCATTCTGTTAGTGTCGAAAGTGGGGTTTTGGGGTTTGGAAGGTGTTTATCTTAGATCTAACATATATGATCTAGGCTAGGGTTTAGGGTTTGCAGGCTTAGTCCTTGTCTTACAAAGGGTTTAGTCATTGATTCTTGAAGGCTTGGAGTGTTTCCTGAGCTTTTGAGTTTTTGGACCCTTGAGTTCACTATGGCTTTGATCATTGACCGTTGACATTTGACAGTTTTATTTTTTTGCACTTTTTCCCAGATGTTCCATGATGTCTCTTTTTCTCTTTTTGGCTTTACAACACGTTATTTTAGGTACTAGTTCCAGAATAGGGCTGTATCCTGAAAAAGCAATAAGAACATGAGTTTTCTACAATCAATCAATCAATCATGTGTTTTGCAACCATTATAACGCAACCTCACACGTAGGTGCATTCAATCGAGTGTTTTGCTTTCTTTATAACACAAGCTTGCTTGTAGTTATGTTCATTCAATCAGTCAAGTGTTCTGCATTCATTATAATGCAAGCTCCCACGTAAGTGTATTCAATCAAGTGTTTTGCATTCATTAAATCCATAAAGTGTTTTGCATTCATTTTAATGCAAACTCGCACGTAGATGCATTTAATCAAGTGTTTTGTATTCTATTGTTGTAGATAGTGGGGTTTTGGGGTTTGGAAATTGTTCATCTTAGATCTAACTTATATGATCTAGGCTACGGTTTAGCGTTTAGAGGCTTAGTCCTTTGTCTTTACAAAGGGTTTAGTCGTTGATTCTTGAAGCCTTGGAGTGTTTCCTGAGCTTTTGGGTTTTTGAACCCTTGAGTTCACTATGACCGTTGACTATGGCTTTGATCGTTGACTGATAAGAGCTCAAAACTGTAGTTTTAACCCCTTAATAATCATACTTTTAGACCAATTATGTGAATAATAAGTAAGAGTTAATACTGATTACATGTTTTTATGCATTTCATTCTTCAAAGTCCATTATGTGTAGAAATGTGCCACTTTAGCGAGATAAAGGAGCAATGGTTGGTTGCTAAGGAGTTCTGTGATTAAAGGCCAAGATTCAAAGAAAGCAAAGCCTTTCAAGCCCAGTCAAAGCTGAAAAAGTCAAAGTCAACGCGCGTAAACAAGAGACACAAAGTCGCCAGAACTTCCAAAGACCATATATTTGGACTCAGACCTCGGAATTGGGCCTTCCTTATGTCAAAACGACCGGCTCGGAATGAGCTTTCCAATGGTCTAAGACTTGACCCAATCAGAGGAGCAGAAGTGGACAAAAAAGCTGTCGAAGCCAACTGCAGCTGAAGAGCCCATTTTGGACTAAAGAAATTGGGTTTTGGGCCTGATTCTCTAGCCCAAAACATGGCTCCAAGCCCATGCAAGATTTTTGGATCTGAAAGTATTAAAACAAAAGCTTAGCTCTTTGTTAATGATAGATAGTTAGACCTAGATTATAATTTGATTAGTTAGCCTCCATTAATGAGTTTTAGAACTTAGTTTTAGAATTTCATTTCTTGTTTTAGATTAATTTCTTGAATCATTAAATATCATTCATTAGATAAATAAAATAGTTATTATTCTTGTCATTTCGATTTTTGTTATTTCAATCTATTAGATCTAGTTTTAATTATTGTTGGTTACCATTTCTTAGTTGTTAATTAGATTTTAATTATTGTTTAATTTAGATTAGTAAATTTGAATCTTGATATTATGTTTAGTTTAGATTCATATGGAAATGATTGGAATGATTCTCGGCTAAACCTCCATTAGGGGGTTGAGAAGCCTTGATGAAAACTTGATTCCAATTATCGTAGAAGTCGCCGTAATTTCTATTCCACTCTAGAAACGATTAATTGGGCCATGAGAATGGGTTTAATTGTTCACATGCTAGTTATGAATTGGTAGAAATGTCATGTGTAATTAGGGATTAGGAAGAACCAATTGTTCTCGCGAAGAGATTCAATTCGGATTACGACGATTCGTCATTAGTGAGTTAAGTTGAGTTAAGATGGAATCAATCCCCCAATTCCTTATTATAGAATCAACATAGTAGTATTTCCGTAGTTGAATCAATTATAGTTTGTATCTTGTGGGTAGTTGCATCGTAGTATAATTCCCCCTCGTAAAACTCTCATTAGACTTAAGACCAATTAGTTAACTATGAAATCATTTCATGGTAGAGAACTAGGAGTGTAATGAACTTCCTACTCCACTACATCTGTTCAATAGAAAGATAGTAGAAAACTTGATAAATATACACTCGTAATAAGTTTTAGTTTACTTACGCATTTTGAGTTTCATCGTTCATTTTGTAGGTAAATTATCTTTTATCATTAATCATTGACCATTGAATTTTCCCAGTTTGACTTTATGGCGCCCTTTCCCTGTTGTTCCAGGAGGTCCCTTTTAGGGTCCTTTTGTCTCATTTTGGTTCTATAACACGTCTTTTGACTTATTAGTTCCAGAATAGGGCTGTATCCTGAGAAGGTGATAAAAACACGAGTTTTCTACAATCAATCAATCAATCAATCAGGTGTTTTGCATTCATTATAAAGAAAGCTCACGCGTAGGTACATTCAAAAAAGTGTTTTGCATTCTTTCTAACGCAAGCTCGCTTTTAGGTACGTTCATTCAATCAGTCAAGTGTTTTGCATTCATTATAATGCAAGCTCACAGGTAAGTATATTCAATCAAGTGTTTTGCATTCATTCAATCAATCAAGTGTTTTGCATTCATTCTAATGCAAACTTACACGTAGATGTATTTAGTCATGTGTTTTGCATTCTGTTGGTGTAGAAAGTGGGGTTTTGGGGTTTTGAAGTTGTTTATTTTAGATCTAACATATATGATCTAGGCTAGGGTTTAGGGTTTGCAGGCTTAGTCCTTGTCTTACAAAGGTTTTAGTCATCGATTCTTGAAGCCTTGGAATGTTTCCTGAGCTTTTGAGTTTTTGAACTCTTGAGTTCACTATGACGGTTGACTATGACTTTGATCATTGACCATTGACATTTGAAAGTTTGACTTTTTTGCACTTTTTCCCAGATGTTAGATGAGGTCTCTTATTCTCTTTTTGGCTCTACAACACATTATTTTAGGTACTAGTTCCAGAATAGGGCTGTATCCTGAAAAAGCGATAAGAACATGAGTTTTCTACAATCAATCAATCAATCATGTGTTTTGCAACCATTATAACGCAACCTCACACGTAGGTGAATTCAATCAAGTGTTTTGCAATCATTATAGTGCAAGCTCAAACGTAAGTGTATTTAATCAAGTGTTTTGCATTCATTCATTAAATCAAGTGTTTTGCATTCATTCTAATGCAAACTCGCACGTAGATGCATTTAATCAAGAGTTTTGCATTCTGTTGGTCTAGAAAGTGGGTTTTTGGGGTTTGGGAAGTTGTTTATCTTAGATCTAACATATATGATCTTGGCTAGGGTTTAGGGTTTGAAGGCTTAGTCCTTGTCTTACAAAGGGTTTAGTCATTGATTCTTGAAGCCTTGGAGTGTTTCCTGAGATTTTGAGTTTTTGGACCCTTGAGTTCACTATGACGATTGACTATGGCTTTGATCATTGACCGTTGACATTTGACAGTTTTACTTTTTTGCACTTTTTCCCAGATGTTCCATGAGGCCTCTTTTTTTCTTTTTGGCTCTACAACACGTTATATTAGGTACTAGTTCCAGAATAGGGCTGTATCCTGAAAAAGCGATAAGAACATGAGTTTTCTATAATCAATCAATCAATCATGTGTTTTGCAACCATTATAACGCAACCTCACACGTAGGTGCATTCAATCAGTTGTTTTGCATTCTTTATAACACAAGCTAGCTTGTAGGTACTTTCATTCAATTAATCAAGTGTTTTGCAATCATTATAATGCAAGCTCACACGTAAGTGTATTCAATCAAGTGTTTTGCATTCATTCTAATGCAAACTCGCACGTAGATGCATTTAATCAAGAGTTTGGCATTCTGTTTTTGCAGAAAGTTGGTTTTTGGGGTTTGGAAGTTGTTTATCTTAGATCTAACATACATGATCTAGGCTAGGGTTTAGGATTTGGAGGTTTAATCCTTGTCTTACAAAGAATTTAGTCATTGATTCCTGAAGCCTTGGAGTGTTTCCTGAGCTTTTGAGTTTTTGAACCCTTGAGTTCACTATGACCGTTGACTATGGCTTTGATCGTTGACCGTTGACTTTTCCCAGTTTGACTTTATGGCGCCCTTTCCCAGTTGTTCCCAGTTTGACTTTGATGGCGCCCTTTCCAAGTCTCATTTTGGTTCTATAACATGTCTTTGAGGTATTAGTTCCAGAATAGGGCTGTATCCTGAAAAGGTGATAAAAACACGAGTTTTCTACAATCAATCAATCAATCAATCAGGTGTTTTGCATTCATTATAAAGCAAGCTCACGCATAGGTACATTCAATCAAGTGTTTTCCATTCTTTCTAATGCAAGCTCGCTTGTAGGTACGTTCATTCAATCAGTCAAGTGTTTTGTATTCATTATAATGCAAGCTCACATGTAAGTGTATTCACTCAATTGTTTTGCATTCATTCAATCAATCAAGTGTTTTCCATTCATTTTAATGCAAACTTTCACGTAGATGCATTTAATCAAGAGTTTTGCATTATGTTTGTGTAGAAAGTGGGTATTTGGGGTTTGGAAGTTGTTTATCTTAGATCTAACATATATGATCTAGGCTAGGGTTTAGGGTTTGCAGGCTTAGTCCTTGTCTTACAAAGGGTTTAGTCATTGATTATTGAAGCCTTGGAGTGTTTCCTGAGCTTTTAAGTTTTTGGACCCTTGAGTTCACTATGACGGTTGACTATGGCTTTGATCATTGACCGTTGACATTTGACAGTTTTACTTTTTTGCACTTTTTCCCAGATGTTCCATGAGGTCTCTTTTTCTCTGTTTGGCTCTACAACACGTTATTTTAGGTACTAGTTACGGAATACGGCTGTATCCTGAAAAAGCGATAAGAACATGAGTTTTCTACAATCAATCATGTGTTTTGCAACCATTATAACGCAACCTCACACGTAGGTGCATTCAATCAAGTGTTTTGCATTCTTTCTAACACAAGCTTGTTTGTAGGCACGTTCATTCAATCAGTCAAGTGTTCTGCATTCATTATAATGCAAGCTCCAACGTAAGTGTATTCAATTAATTGTTCTGCATTCATTCAATCAATAAAGTGTTTTGCATTCATTCTAATGCAAGCTCGCACGTAGATGCATTTAATCAAGTGTTTTGTATTCTATTGGTGTTGATAGTGGGGTTTTGGGGTTTGGAAATTGTTCATCTTAGATCTAACTTATATGATCTAGGCAAAGGTTTAGCATTTAGAGGCTTAGTCCTTGTCTTACAAAGGGTTTAGTCGTTGATTCTTGAAGCCTTGGAGTGTTTCCTTAGCTTTTCGGTTTTTGAACCCTTGAGTTCACTATGACCGTTGACTATGGCTTTGATCGTTGACCATTGACTTTTTCCAGTTGTTCCAGGAGGTTTCTTTTAGGGTCCTTTTGTCTCATTTTGGTTCTGTAACACGTCTTTTGAGGTATTAGTTCCATAAGAGGGCAGTATCTTGAAAAAGTGATAAAAACACGAGTTTTCTACAATCAAACAATCAATCAATCAAGTGTTTTGCATTCATTATAAGCAAGCTCACGCGTAGGTACATTCAATCAAGTGTTTTGCATTTTTTCTAACCCAAGCTTGCTTGTAGGTACGTTCATTCAATCAGTCAAGTGTTTTGCATTCATTATAATGCAAGCTCACAGGTAAGTGTATTCAATCAAGTGTTTTGCATTCATTCAATCAATCAGGTATTTTGCATTCATTCTAATGCAAACTCACACGTAGATGCATTTAGTCAAGTGTTTTGCATTCTGTTGGTGTAGAAAGTGGGGTTTTGGGGTTTGGAAGTTGTTTATCTTAGTTCTAACATATATGATCTAGGCTAGGGTTTAGGGTTTGCAGGCTTAGTCCTTGTCTTACAAAGGGTTTAGTCATGGATTCCTGAAGCCTTGGAGTGTTTCCTGAGCTTTTGAGTTTTTGGACACTTGAGTTCACTATAACGGTTGACTATGGCATTGACCATTGACCATTGACATTTGACAGTTTGACTTTTTTGCACTTTTTCCCAGATGTTAGATGAGGTCTCTTTTTCTCTTTTTGACTCTACAACGCGTTATTTTAGGTACTAGTTCCAGAATAGGGCTATATCCTAAAAAAGCGATAAGAACATGAGTTTTCAACAATCAATCAATCAATCAATCATGTGTTCTGCAACCATTATAACGCAACCTCACACGTAAGTGCATTCAATCAAATGTTTTGCATTCTTTCTAACACAAGCTATCTTCTAGGTACGTTCATTCTATCAATCAAGTGTTTTGCAATCATTATAATGCAAGCTCACACGTAAGTGTATTCAATCAAGTGTTTTGCATTCATTCAATAAATCAAGTCTTTTGCATTCATTCTAATGCAAACTCGCACGTAGATGCATTTAATCAAGAGTTTTGCATTCTGTTGGTGTATAAAAGTGGTTTTTGGGATTTGGAAGTTTTTCATCTTAGATCTAACTTATATGATCTAGGCTAGGGTTTAGGGTTTGGAGGCTAAGTTCTTGTCTTACAAAGGGTTTAGTCATTGATTCTTGAAGCCTTGGAGTGTTTCCTGAGCTTTTGAGTTTTTGGACCCTTGAGTTCACTATGACGGTTGACTATGGCTTTAATCATTGACCGTTGACATTTGACAGTTTGACTTTTTTGAACTTTTTCCCAGATGTTCCATGAGGTCTCTTTTTCTCTTTTTTGTTCTACAACACGTTATCTGAGGTACTAGTTCCAGAATAGGGCCGTATCCAGAAAAAGCGATAAGAACATGAGTTTTCTACAATCAATCAATCAATCATGTGTTTTGCTTCCATTATAACACAACCTCACATGTAGGTGCATTCAATCAAGTGTTTTGCATTCTTTCTAACACAAGCTCGCTTGTAGGTACGTTCATTCAATCAATCAAGTGTTTTGCACTCATTATAATACATGCCCACACGTAAGTGTATTCAGTCAAGTGTTTTGCATTCATTCAATCAATCAAGTGTTTTGCATTCATTCTAATGGAAATTCACACGTAGATGCATTTAGTCATGTGTTTTGCATTCTGTTGGTGTAGAAAGTGGGGTTTTGGGGTTTGAAAGTTGTTCATCTTAGATCTAACTTATATGATCTAGGCTAGGGTTTAGGGTTTGGAGGTTTAGTCCTTGTCTTACAAAGGTTTTAGTCATTGATTCTTGAAGCCTTGGAATGTTTCCTGAGCTTTTGAGTTTTTGAACCCTTGAGGTTACTAGGACCGTTGACTATGGCTTTGATCGTTGACCGTTGACTTTTCCCAGTTTGACTTTATGGCGCCCTTTTCCAGTTCTTCCTGGAGGTCCCTTTTAGGGTCCTTTTGTCTCATTTTGGTTCTATAACATGTCTTTTGAGGTATTAGTTTCAGAATAGGGATGTATCCTGAAAACGTGATAAAAACACGAGTTTTCTACAATCAATCAATCAATCAATAAGGTGTTTTGCACTCATTAGAAAGCAAGCTCACGCGTAGGTACATTCAATTAAGTGTCTTGCATTCTTTCTAACGCAAGCTCGCTTTTAGGTACGTTCATTCAATCAGTCAAGTGTTTTGCATTCATTATAGTGTAACCTCCAACGTAAGTGTATTCAGTCAAGTGTTTTGCATTCATTCAATCAATCAAGTGTTTTGCATTCATTCTAATGTGAATTCACACATAGATGCATTTAGTCATGTGTTTTGCATTCTCTTGGTGTAGAAAGTGGGGTTTTGGGGTTTGGAAGTTGTTCATTTTAGATCTAACTTATATGATCTAGGCTAGGGTTTAGGGTTTGGAGGTTTAGTCCTTGTCTTACAAAGGGTTTAGTCATTAATTCTAGAAGCCTTGGAGTGTTTCCTGATCTTTTGAGTTTCTGGACCCTTGAGTTCACTATGACGGTTGACTATGGCTTTGATCATTGACCGTTGACATTTGACAGTTTGACTTTTTTGCACTTTTTCCCAGTTGTTCCATGAGGTCTCTTTTTTCTCTTTTTGGCTCTACAACACGTTATTTGAGGTACTAGTTCCATAATAGGGCTGTATCCTGAAAAAGCGATAAGAACATGAGTTTTCTACAATCAATCAATTAATCATGTGTTTCATAACCATTATAACGCAACCTCACACGTAGGTGCATTCAATCAAGTGTTTTGCATTATTTTTAACACAAGCTTGCTTGTAGGTACGTTCATTCAATCAGTCAAATGTTCTGCATTCTTTATAATGCAAGCTCCCACGTAAGTGTATTCAATCAAGTGTTTTCCATTCATTAAATAAATAAAGTGTTTTGCATTCATTCTAATGCAAACTCGCACGTAGATGCATTTAATCAAGTGTTTTGCATTCTGTCGGTGTGGAAAGTTGGTTTTTGGGGTTTGGAAGTTGTTCATCATAGATCTAACTTATATTATCTATCCTAGGGTTTAGGGTTTGGAGGCTTAGTCCTTGTCTTACAAAGAGTTTAGTCATTGATTCTTGAAGCCTTGGAGTGTTTCCTGAGCTTTTGTGTTTTTGGACCCTTGAGTTCACTATGACGGTTGACTATGGCTTTAATCATTGACTGTTGACATTTGACAGTTTGACTTTTTTGCACTTTTTCCCAGATTTTCCATGAGGTCTCTTTTTCTCTTTTTGGTTCTACAACACGTTATTTGAGGTACTAGTTCCAGAATAGGGTTGTATCCTGAAAAAGCGATAAGAACATGAGTTTTCTACAATCAATCAATCAATCATGTGTTTTGCGTCCATTATAAGCGCAACCTCACATGTAGGTTCATTCAATCTAGTGTTTTGTATTCTTTCTAACACAAGCTCACTTGTAGGTACGTTCATTCAATCAATCAACTGTTTTGCACTCATTATATTGCAAGCTCAAACATAAGTGTTTTGCATTCATTCAATCAATCAAGTATTTTGCATTGATTCTAATGCAAATTCACACGTTATCCAATCCTCGTTTGTACATTAGTTCCCATCTCCTCTCTTCAACGCGGGGTAGAGCAGCTTGGTAACTCGCAAGGCTCATAACCTTGAGGTCACGGGTTCAAATCCTGTCTCCGCAATATTGATCGATTTTTTTGTCAAAAAATTTTAGGTCGGACTCTGTTAACTAGTCAGTAATTACTATTTTTCTTTTTGGATTGAAGGAAAAGAAGTAGGAAGAGAAGATAGAACCACTACACTATCGTAGTAAACTCTACCGAATCATTCATCCTATTACATTATTTCACTATAGGCGGATAGCGGGAATCGAACCCACGTCTTCTCCTTGGCAAAGAGAAATTTTACCATTCGACCATATCCGCATAATTTTTTTATTGTTCACGATAAGCACGTATATGTCCTCACATATATGATATATCATGCTTGGATCATTATTTTGCGGGGGACGGATACTATTTTCAGATTGTAAGCGATTCCAATTATTCTTATAATTCTAATTATATAACATACATGAAACAAAAAAAGAAATATAATATTTCTTTTTTTGTTTCATTCAAGAAGTTGGACTTTGACCCCCCCAAATTTTTTTTTTTTTTACTCATCTTATATTATGGAATATATTCTGGAATTTTAATGTGTCTCACAACACCCGAAGGGATTAGGGGGTTCGTTTTTTCTTTTGATCTGGGAAATACTGAATCGGTTCAAGAGATGAGAGAATTAAGGATAGCTACTAAAAAGACTAATCCAATCCATAATGATGTACCGGAAAATACAACATTTTTTTGTTACTTGACCAACCATCGGAAGAAGCAAATACAACGGGTACACTAATCAATAAGATTGATGAAGTAGCAATTAATGCAAAAACAGCCAATTGGAAAGCAATAGTCATGCTTCTAATCCTCCAAGCTACCAACAAATAAACTATATACCATTTGATCCCCTCTCAGCCAAAAATTGTAATAAAATGCATCATGGGGATTTGACCATGAACCCATTGATCCTATAGGACTTATTATCACTTTATTCGGACATGGAGTCGCGGAGCTTTTTTTACTTCACAAAGCGTGCATGCTAGCCCACGCTCATATATACAGATAGATAAATCCAAAATAGATATACCCATAACGGGGGTGTTTCTACGGATAGTGATGGTATCAACTCATATGGCCATGTTCTATTCGGAGAATACAAATAAAATAAATGGAGATTGTCTTTTGGAGAGATGGCTGAGCGGTTGATAGCTCGGTCTTGAAAACCGGTATAGTTCTTTGTTCGAGAACTATCGAGGGTTGAATCCCTCTCTCCTTTTACCCATTGAATCTATTTCTTTCTTTATTTGTTTTGCCCGGCTTTCGGCTAGGTGGCCTAGCCGGTAAAAAAAACAATAGATATAATCGAGTTAAAAAAAAGTAAGACTTTTTCATCAAATATCAACTGATTCCAATTCCAATACGTATGGTGGGATCAAAATAATTCCTACTTCAGATATTTGATCTTATGTCTCGGTTAAGAGGGGTCATGAAAAGAACGGGTTCTAAATCACGATCAATTCCTTTTTCAAATCCCGCTGCAGCTGCACGGGCCCTTCCCCATGCCACAAATGACCCACCGAATAGGAAGAATCCTAGAACAAAATGAGAGGTAGCTAACCAACTTCTAGGAGAAACATAATTGACTGCATTGATCTCGATAGCTACACCACCCACGGAATTGAAAGAACCTAAAGGAGCATCGTCATATATTCCGCTGAACGGCGTTCTTGCCAAGGTTGTATGTCTTTTTTCAGCCTACTCAAGTCCAAACCGTTGGGACCCCTTAAAGGTTATAACCAAGGAGCACGGAGATCCCAAAACGATAGTTTCTCCTCCTAAAATGACCTCTCCGGTCGGGAACGATTAGATATTTACCTAAACCAAGTAGGTCCTTGCGCGGATCCCACGTTAGCCCCAAGGCGTTGGTCTCTAACTAGAAAAGTGAATGCTTGAGCTTGAGAAGCTTCGGGCCCGATGGGCCCGTGAAAACTCACTAGGATAGGCGGTATTATTGAACCGGACAAAACAACAAAGGATGAAACCAAAACGGATAAAGCAGCTAAACTATAAGACAAGTAAGCCCTCCCGGACCATACAAGTGCTCGCCGAGCCCATGCAAAGGGTTTGGTTAAGATATGCCGATTCCACCAAATATACAAATAAAACCTAACCATACATGTCCTCCAACTATATCTTCTAAATCGTCCACACTAACAATCCAACCCTCTCCCCAAAGGG